>NC_050203.1:48587804-49255804 GCF_013141755.1 Anopheles stephensi
ACGTTACCCAACGCTGGCTTTCGACCGCGAGGGTACACCCGATCGTATGGGTGCTAATGGCTTTTGTGAATTTTGGCTTTCGGAATAACCGTCCGATGGGTTCTTTCGATGGAAAGGAACAATAAGTGTGGCTACGATGAGCAAATGCCAGCCAGCATGTGCTTTGGCTATATCATTTAAGTTTTACGTGGTCGTACCGTGGCGATATTTGGAAGGGTGGTCAAATGTGAATGTATTTGCGTAAAAGTACATTTGCATTTACTGTCCAAGTATAGAGTTTGGCTGAAACGGCAGTGCAGTGTGACGCAAGCGTAAATGAATGTTGTTTAGTTTAAGTTTGGAGTGTGGTATTTTATCATTTACTTTTCCATCAAATAATTCTTCTCCTCTTGAACATTGCTGGATAATAAAAGGTTGTGCTTAAGCGTACGTCATCAAAAAAGGATGCTTCGCTAAATCAGCATTTCAACAATAATAACGGTACACCGGCAACAACAAGTTCCACATTGCCACATTATTGTAATTTGTAATTTATAATGCACCAGCAAGTGCTTTTTCGGTAGTGCGGAGCGTAATTTCTACCCACATACACATTTGCGTGGATGATTTAGTTTAGTTTGGGAGGCTATTGCATGCTCCTCATACCACCAACCATTTTGCCAATGCCTGGCTTTCCACAATTTCAGCATCGTCCAACCGTACACAACCGCACATCGCTTTGTGGCAATTTAATTTCAAAACGAGTGGTTTTGCATAAATTCAATTATCGGCCGATAGCCAGCAAACTAAGCTCGGTCATCACCGTCGATTTGTGGTTGACCGAGCAATGTGAATGATCGAACAGAGCCATTTGTTGGCGTAGCGGAACAAAATCGGATGCAGGGAGGAAAAAAAGGAGCATATGCTGAAGCTCTGTGCATATTTATCCCTTTTCGTGGTTAGTTAGCGAAATTAGGTAAGCGTGGAAATAGTGTGCAAGGTCCCACATGGGCAGCAGGAATAAATTTGCACCACCAACCGATACGAAATGCAGCGCTGTGCAGCGATCTGGTATTGGTTTAGGTTAATTCGCTGTGTCGTGTAATGTTTAAATTTACATTTTGTTCCATTCTCGGCCGGAAGTTATCGAACAGGATATCCGGTTGCTTTGAATGATAGTTTCGTGTTTAGTTAAGGCAAAATAGACGCGACTGAAATTACATTTACATAGATATCATAGTTAAAGCGTATGTGCATTTTAACATGTTTGTGTGAAGTCATGCAAATTAAATTGAACCCTAAAATTGCGTAGAAGATATGAGGATGCCAAAATATCTTTTGCATAATATGTACATTGTTAAGCACTAAAGCATAACATATAAAACTCTGTCAATGAAGCCCATATCTTTTTACTGTGGGCTTTGTTCAAGCTGGAGAATACACACCTGGTAAAATTAATATTCATCCATTATTAAATCAATATATAATAAATATATATTATATATTTGGGGCGGTCCGGTGACCGAGGCGATAACGGCGACCGGGGTTCAAATCCCATCCAGACCGCCTCCCCGTACGCAGGGCTGACTACTTTGCTATGGGTGAAAACCAAGTCACAGAAAGCCAGAAATGGCAGGCCGAGACCTCTCGAGGTTGTAGTGCCAAGGAAGAAGAAGAGGAAGAAAATTAATATTCTGTTTTATTAAGCATGAATTTCAAAACTGTAAGACTAAGAGTAAAACAGTAAGACTAAAAACAGTTGTAAAACAACTGTAACAACTGTAACATTCCAATGCATAATATGAAATAGGTTATGAAAACTGAGTTCTTGCTCTAAACTTGTTCTAAAAAATATAAAAAGACTTTAAATTGGTTTCAAGCACTTGACTCCCATTCCCAGTATAAGGCGTTCTGGGCGAGAAGTTGTTGCATCGTCCATTTGTAACCAGCGGCCTTAACGAGAACGAACCTTGCCAACAGAATGTAAAAAAAGAAAGCAATAGCATTAGGGGAGGTCAGTTACGAATTGACCAAAAATTGACCGTACCGACAGTGACTCACTCACAGCAACAGTAAACCGTAGGGTGAAAAAACAACAACAAACTTTACGCCAAAGTAAGACACGAAAAAAGAAGAATAAAGCAAGTTGACGACAATGACAAAATCTTACAGTACAAATGAACTCATTAAAAGTTTCGAGTGTTGCTCTCAGCGGGTGTACAACTACCACTCGCTTTGGAACTTGCTAGACCCGAAAGCGTATTTTACCGAGTAGATATAAATTTTTCGGTTGAGTGTGTGCTTTGAAGATTTTTGTTATACTCTCGCTCGCTGCAGCGACTCGCTTCCTTTATCAGAGGATTAATTCGCTTTTTCACATGGATTTTTTTTTCTGCGAGCAAATATAACGAAGTTCAATATGTCTCTCACAGTATTTTAAAGACCAGCACATGTACGATTTCTCTTTTCCTGATTAGCATAAAGTTGTTATCAGCTACTACAGTGGTACAGTTTGAAAAAAAATGATTCCCATCGGACAGTGTGAGACGTTAGACTACGCTGTCAACCTCGAAGATCATTAACGAACACGTTTCTCTCGGTCTTATATCTATTGGTTCTGCTTTTTTTAACATTGCTATCCTGAACATATCTTGCCCAATAGAAGGAGAGTTTTAAGACTTGTTTTTTTTTGCGCTCTCCCTCTCTCGACTTTTCCTTGAAGCACTTCGGTCGTCCGTTTTCTACCTATGCATTTTACAAGAAGCCCCATTGAAGTCCAATATTCAAACGTGAATTTGCGTTTGCAGCTTCTTTTTCTTTCTCCGCGCCAACCATCCCACACTTCTCACCGACGCTTTTGATTGCCCTTTGACCCTTGCTCCACCGACCACACTACCATTTTCTCTGCCCCTGTCGATAATCCCTTCGTGCGGCATCGTTATCGAAGAAAAACATACATATATGGGCACTTTCTCGCTTTCTCTTTCTCTCTTTCTCTCTGTATCTCGGCTTCCCCTTCCTACCGAACACTACCTGTCGCTCCATCTGTCCCGTTAGTTAGGAAAACCCCGTTCCGAGGCTCTGTGTTGGCAGCGTTCGTTAGCGTTGTAATGAAATTCTGCCATGCGCCGGCATTCCCCGGGAACCGTGTTTTGCCCCGTTGCCAACCAGCACAGCGCCTTCGTGCATTTCCGGTTTCCTGCCCTTCCGTCATTTCCATGCTCATCGAAGCTTTACTTTCTCCCCCTCACCGAGCAGCCTCCTTCGTTTGCCCCCCCCCCCCCCCCACCTCCCCTTCCGGTCGACGGCAAGCCAAGCAATTCGTTTCGCTTTGACGTAGTTCAATTTCTTCATTCGATTGCCGTGTCTGTGTGCCTTTGCGCGAAGCTCGTTTTACATTCCGATTCTTCCCCGCTTGCACGCTTCTGTGTCGAGATTAGGTTGCTCTCATTTTGCCGTTTGGAAATAAAACTCCGCGGATATGAGGTTTTGATACGGGGAGCTCGCACTGTTGGAAGTGGCTGGCTTCGCTTAACGCATTCCATTGCAAATGGGCACAAAGTGTAAGCCTAAAGCGATGTTGTATGTCTTATGTAGATGAGCCCAAGTCCCATCGGCTGCATACGTAATCGAATAGTCGTGAAGGGCGGAAGAAGCGTATAAAACCGAGGAGAAATATGCAAAAAATGAATAAATAAAAACCGCTCGTCGCGTACGCGAATGGGAATTATGTGTTTGCATGCAGCTTCTGTTGCTTTCTATCATTACATGTGGATATGCAAGTATGTATGATAGAAAATGATAAGGCTGGGAGAAGCGTGAAATTCCGTGATGATTTTCATTTTAATGTTTTACGCTTTAGTGGAAAATTTAAATGTCAAAACATCGTAAAACGCTTCCAGAAAGTTTTGTATTAGTGAAATAGAAAAGTCATACACACTTTTGTAGTATAGTAATTTAAATGTCGGTCAAGTGACAGTAAGAATAAAATAAATGTTGTGACATGTTTCTTCCCGCCTGATTTGTACCTTTGTCGTTAGGCGGCATTGCTTGTGGAGCAGACGTCAAAACTCATTTTCTCACATACGCGGTACCATGGTAGCGAAACAAGCGCTCGAAAAGCACGGACACATTCCTCCTTACCACATATCCACACTTACGAGCAGGAGACACGTAAATAAATAAAACTCAAATTGAAGCGAAAGTTGAATAAAAATCAATTTACTTTCCATCTTCCAGCGCGGGCCATCGAACCAAGTACGACGACCAACTCCCGGTTTCCGGGCTTCTCTAGACTTTAGGGACTCACCCGGCTGCTTACCGGCTCTAATGTAAGGTGAATACGTAAGGAGCACGAACAAGAAGAAAAAAACCTTACCATTACCGCTTACCATTTTTGCCCGTTACTTAGCAAAGGGCAGAAGCTTCGTTTTTCACAGCCTCCTGCGAAAATGGTTGGTTGAAAATGTGTGTATGTGTGTGATGATGCTTGAGGAAGGTTGAGCGGTTGGGTATAGAAATGAAAATTGGTAGAAGCGCAAAATAAAGTAAAAGCATGTCGCATACACACACACACACACACACACAAACACTCACACACATCCGCATACACACCAGCACCCCATCGTAGCAACGCCATTCAACACTGCGCGAGGGAACCGTGTGGTTGGAAAATCGGGCGGCAGTATGAGGGGAAATTTGCACACGCGAATTCAATTCGACGTCACACGAGCGATGGCGGAGAAGGTGGAATAAAAGGGTGTTCCCATCTACACACTCGCTCACACCCTTGACGGGGTTTCCCATGGTAACGCCCGCGAATGAAGAAAATCCTTCCTACAGCCATTTGTTTCTTTCTTGCTTTCCATCCTTTTTCCTGGCCAAGAATCCAGCTCGTCGAAGGAAAGGACGATCGCGCGTTCCTTGGAGCAATAAAGAGCTTTCTCGTGTCACACCACCGCCGAGTGAAGATGAAAATTGCCGACGGCTTTCCATTATTTTAATGACGTCGTGTTGAGCGGTTGAAGATGGAGGTGGGATACAAGGGGCCAACGGGGGCTGAGGGGTTGCAGATTGACGAATATATAGGGACGCGTGGATGATGACTGAAGTTGACACCAAAGATGTATGTGACACTCCTATACACTCGAACACATATTCATTCGCACATGTAGCACTGTGTGTGTGTGTGTCTATGTGTATGTGAGTTGGAAAAGAAAAGCTCCCGATTTGCTTTGGTTTGGTTTCATTTCTGTTTGGAGTTCGAGTTTTTTTTTTTTTCGTTTGCGCCAGGAAGGGAAGAGGTTTTGATTGCAAATGGTAGTTCGGCAAGCGGCCATAGCTGCTGCTCTTTCTTACCCCCGTGCGTTCTTGGAAAGTGTTGGTGCAAAATTTGCAAAATTGAAAAGCGAACCAATAAACGGATTCCGGGCCCGGGTTGGTAACGAGGCAATATCGAAAACGAGTCTCGATTGAAATACGAGTGATTCGATGCGAAATCTTATTACCGCTCGGTTGTTGGTTGTTTGGCTGGTTGAGATGGATGAACGTAGCAGCGGTGGCACCTGTATGCATAACAAGCAATACTATGTGATTGTTTTGACGTTAAGAGTGTGCCAAATATCTTGCATTAATGCCGAAACACGAAACCAAAAGACTATACACTACAGATACTAATTAAGGAATCTTGTGTCTGAAGAACTACGAAGTCTTTATGGTGGCTAGAATGCTTTAAGTTCGACAGCAACCCTATGAAATAAACTGATCCGTGCTATTAGTACGTAAATTTTAAAACTTCACGTTCGGCCTGGTAGTAGATGCAACAGTAGCGCCAGTATTAATGCAGTAGAACCGGGGATCAAATCCCATCCGGACTGTCTCCCCGTAGTGAGACCTGACCATCATGTCGTTAAGCCAAGACGAAGAAGAAGAAGATTTCAAACTAAATTAACAATGATCATCATACTTTAAAGCTCTAACTGCTGACCAGCGAAAATGGTCTGGACGCAATAAAATATTGCACAAATAAAAAGAGGACAAAATTCACTGTAGCCGTACTTTATGCTAAAAAAGTAGATTTAAAAAGTAATAATCAGGGCAAGAAAAGGGCCATATCACCGAAAACGACCGATTTCATTCAATCCTTTTATTTTGTGGCCAGCCCAAATGCCTTTAAAAAAGCTTGATCGTAAATGGGATATATTGCTCGAATCACGGTTTAAAAGACACACCCTATACGACTGCTTGCCAGACAGCTGAGCATCCAAAAAGAGACTTTAAACACTTTTCAAGCACACTTTCCGTTTGACCTTCCCTGAAATGATGCACGGCATAAAGTGATGTTTTACGACAGACAGAAACGCTCTTCCTTTCCGTGATGCTGTTTCTGGTGCAGGCCATTTTGTGTTATTTTTTTGCGTCTCTTTTCGATGGAAAATTGCTACACCGATATCGCTAGCCGAGCCCGCTTACACACAGGTGCTGACCTCAATCGAGAGAACTGTCATACGTCCAAGGACGATAGAAGCAGGACGTACTTCTGAGGTGGAGAACGTTTGATCACGGGACGTCATCTGCGGCACGATGGATTGTTCAAAGTCATGCTGTGCTCCGCAACAGAGTCCAATTCTAGGAAGGAAGAATCATCAAACGTACCCGCTTGAAGCCGGAGGCTCACGCAGTCAGCCCCAAACGCTTCCGTACTCGAAAGCCTCACAGAAGACAAGCAGCAAAAAACGAACCGTAGTATTCCACCATTCTAAAGCGGTTAACCTTTGCAACCTTTGTTGGCTGTTGGGCGATTTGCTGACACTTGTAGAGAGGCCTTCCCTGGAGTACGTAGTTTGTTCCCGCTACCGACCGAAGGGTCACCGACTCACCACGGGCCCGGCGAAAAAATCGAAGGTGAACAAAAGCAAACTGGCTTTAACTCGGCCGTCCGGGAGGCGTTGCTCGGGCAGACGAATGCAGCAAAAAGGTTTTACTGTGTGTTTGGTGTGGTGCTACTAACTGAAGGTTATAGCACCAAATGCCACCCAGACGACAACGGTGGTCAGTGTCCGAAGCTACCGAAGGTGGGTTGCTCGGGCGGTGCACGAACATATGCTTTTGCTTGACCGTGTCGTTTTTTTGTTGTTGCTTTTGCACCTTAAAGGTTCCGTCCCGGTTCGGCGAGGGATCGGAAACGGAACCGAGCATATTTTGCCCTAAAGTTAAAGATAGGATATAAAGCTTCCAGCATCTTTGGCTGACTTGTTGTCCTTCAAATACGGGGGCTAGTTTAGTTGTCGACGCTAGCAGATAAAAGTATTAGATCGATAGCATGTTAAAGAAGATGCGCCAAAGGGATTTTGCTTAAGGTGGGTACGTTAAAGTTGCCCGAGCTACGTCATTACAGGCGCTGTTTATGCAGTGTGCTTGAATTTTCTGAGGGATTCCTTAGGCGTTCATATCTGTTTGCCTAAGTACTCGATACTGACTCGATATTATCAAAACTTTTCATAGAAATAATGTTGGTAAACTAAGAAACCAGTAAAAAAATTAATTTGATAACGACGTTTTCAAAATAGTAATGTGGCTTATGGACGCTCTAGCATTATGGTTCTCCAAGGTTGTGTACGCATTGTTTGATGCTGCAACAGAATAAATCTTGCCAGTATGGATTTCTTAAATGATGACAGTTAAACAGATAAACAGATAGATCGTCTTGACAAGAGGAACATGTTCCAATCATAACTAAGTACTACATAATTATTTTTGTTGAATCATTACTTATTTCATTTAATCATTTATGCCATGTTCCTTTAGTTAAAATTTGTGAAAATATGTAAGTTTCTAAAATTATATCATCTTCACTAAACTAAACTATACAGAGTCCTTCAAAGTGCTTTTAAATGCTTATACGAGATATTCGGCTCAGGCGAACCAAAAGGAAATGAAAATCAGCATATTTATTTTTGATTTATTTATTATTAGCGACTGAACTGAGCGAATAGTTGAAAAAAATGAGTGGATATGAAAAATCAGCAAACATACGCGTACATAAATTTTGGGATACCCTGTTGTTTACGCTTCGACAATTACATGACAATTTATGTTCAATGTAAATTCTGTTATAAAAATAGAATTCGGACGAAAAAGCCTATAATATTTCAAAAAACAAAACATTGTTAAAATAAATTAGAAACTCTTAATTAAGCAATCAAGTAAAGTTTCATTCAATATTAACTAAATAACTTGACTCTTTTTGGTTGAAAAAAGGGACCGCCGCTACGAAGTCGTTTATATCTTCTGTTATCTAGGGTCATAAGACAGTAGTCACAGCATTATAGATATTGAAATATGCCCATTCTGGCTATTACCCAACGGCCATTCTAGAGCATGAGAAAACATCTCCACTCAAAATACCTGTCACGATGGTGGAAGCTGGAATCACAATGACTTTTTAATCACATACACT
This sequence comes from Anopheles stephensi, assembly GCF_013141755.1. Taxonomy (NCBI): domain Eukaryota; kingdom Metazoa; phylum Arthropoda; class Insecta; order Diptera; family Culicidae; genus Anopheles; species Anopheles stephensi. The sequence continues at coordinate 48,596,242 of NC_050203.1, forward strand.
TTTGAAACATGGGTTTCCTATAAAACTGACGAAGCTTCCAAGCCGCGTTCAGAAGGATGGATAGGAATGTGAATGAGATACATTTCCAAGAAATGTGCTCAGAAGGATTGTTAACTTCATATGTGGAAAAGGATAACAGATGAGTTATTACAATGATCACGCTAATGTGCAGCAAATCAAACTCACAATCAAACCCGATGGGCTGGTGATGTCATGAGCATGGCACCAGGCGATCTTGCCCGAAAAATTTCTTTAGAAAGATCATGATATTGTTTTGGCCGACGACGGCACTCGACCATGAGCAGTATCGAGAACAGTAACATCAGGCGAAGACCGCGAAGTGGTTGTAGCGCTTCTGAGTTGGCTAAAATATGATCTAACTATTATTTTTGCTAAATTTCAAAAGCTTTCACACGAATAACCAATATGAAATTAAATTAAAACAATCATTTAGCTCTATCAAACAAAGTTCAGTTCATTCCATTCCGAAAGCTTTTAATTTCAAAAACGTAATGAATACATTAGCCTCTCTGTTCCATCACCGTCACCCATGTGGGCGTAGATTATTATTGTTCGCTTGGGATGATTTAATTTTACGGATTTCAGTGTCTCGGTTATCGTCCGGGACAGTTCGTTTTTTTTTTCTCTCCCCCTAAGTGCTTCATTAATCCCGAAGCATTATGTTTGAGTTGGGTAGCAAGCGCACGATGAGAATATTACGACAAAGTAATAATAAACCCAAGAAGCAATCAGTTGGAAGCCATAATGAAAGTAATTTCCCCGGTCGTCGGTTCCTGCTTTCGTTTCGTTCCCAGCGATCGGATGTGCACCGGCACAGTCATTTTCATTGGTGCTGAAAGGCATCGGGATAGGGGTCATCATGCTCCACTCCACCGCTTCCTGACCAAACCCCAGGCAGCTCAATGATAATGGCAATGGAATTTAATTGTGTCGCCATCGAGAGACTCAACGCTTTAAAAACAAAATGCCGCCATACTTTGATTTCGTGCTGTCTGCAGGGCCGTCCGTTCGTCCAGCAAAAGCCCGCTCTCCTTCAGGATGGGTGGTAGGGTTTTATTTTTTACGCGAGTCGGGTGCCACTGCCATCTTGCCTTCCGCACCGCGGTCCACCGCGGTTACCGACATGCAATATTAATTTCCGCTACTTTTCCGCAGCGATGGAAGAGCGTTGGACTCGGCATCGGAACGGTCCCGTTCCTGTGTCATTTCCTTTCCGTAGGTTTTTTTCTTGCTCTGCGCTCAGAATCGGAATATTCTTTTTGGTGCGGGATTCGCCCCGGTCGCAAATGGTAGAAATCAGGATTCGTTTTTTGCGTTTTCTTACTTTTATCGCTCGATTTTTTGTTTGTGTTTTAATTTCACTTTATAACACTTGTCCGATGACAGACCGACAAATGGATGGAATGACTGAAACGGATAGAAGCGCTTTCGGAGTAAAAAGGATGCCCGACGTTTTTTGTTTCACACCACCAGTCCAGCCCCAATTGCGTGGATCCCAGTCTCTTCGCTCACGCTTTATCTATGTGAATTTTTCTGATTCGTCGTATAATTAAATTGAATGGGGTGTTCTCGATTATGGAGTGAATCGTTTCGCTGGCCCGCTTTCTGTTCTGCGAAGCGCGCAGCATTTGGCTCGGGTTTTGCATTTTTGCACAATTTCTTCACACTTTGTTTTTTCCTCATATTTCCAACTTTTCCAACGAAGCGAGTGAAACATTAGTGTTGGCAATTCTTTTTTCTCGTTTTATTTTATTTGTGAAGGGCGAAAAAAACAGAGCGACACGGGGGAAAGTTGGGAAAATTTGCACGACATCACGGGGTGGACTTTTCTAGCGGGCAAGTTTTTTCTCCGCTTCTTTCTTTTATTCCGTTTTTCATACACTTCGTTTCTCCTAATGGAAGGATGTAATTTGAATTTTAGATGTACACACTTTTTTTTTTGTTTCGCCCCATGCTGTCCACACTCCTGTCTACCCGCTGCCTCACCATTATTGGCATTGGCGCATTGGGTAGAGCGTCCTTTCGCATAGCGCGAGTCCGTTTCTTTCTCGTTCCTTCATCATCATCACCATCGTACACTTCTGCACCCTCCCTGCATTTTCTTAATTGGATTTTTAATGAGATAGTCCCGAGTTTGCTGCCATTACCACCTCCGGTCATGTACGGTGGGGTGCGCTGTTTTATTTAAAAGAAAAAAAAGCGCGACATAAGAAAGCATGCAATACGATCCTTACCCTGTGGAACTGCACCGACAGCGTCGAGCTATTTCTTATTATTTTATTCATTCCATCCTCGGAAGTGATAGGAAAATGTCGATACTTGCTCGCTGACTCATGGATTGCCGAACGGGATGGGAGTAGTAAAGTAATGGTTTTTTTATTTATTTTATGCTTCGTTTTTTTGTTCACCGCGTCCACTCGAAAGTATCTTCATCGCACGGAAAAGTTCATTATCTTGCTCCGTTCGATGGGCTGGGCTGGGCGACGCTTGGACGTTTGGAGAAATTTAACTTTCTCTCAAGTGGTTTAATCTTTCGCCCGAATCGCTTAAGCCAGTTCAGTGGAAAGACTGGTTTCTAGCCGAACTGGAAAGTGTTTTTATGTTGTATATTGCTTGAGAAAAAGTTTAATGTGCGACACGAAGCGTATTAGTGTCACGATTTTCATCGTCCGGTCCCACACAGCAACGGCAGGGCCAAATTATTGTGATCATTTTAATTTAGTAATTTGGTACTTCAAATTATCTTTTTGCATTCAAACTGACGAAGAAATTGCACGAAATTTCAAGCTTTCGAGGCAGCAAACTCATTTCAAGAATTAGAGCGAAACCTTATTTGCATCAAAACATTTGCATCCGATTTGCATAACGAGAGGCTATTTTGTCTCAAATGTGGTTGAAATGATATTGAAACAACCTTTTCAATCGTTTGCAACGGCAAATCCAGCTCATCGTCTTTGATCCTGTTGCACACCGAAAATAGTGCTGGATGGGCGGACCGTTCCGAGAGCAACAGTAAAGAGTAACATTACCCATCACAGTGGTAACTTTTCATCGTACAGCTTTTCAGAAGCCAGAATAAAATAACAATCATATCAACGATACAACAATGTGGAATAATGTCGAATATCTTTCTCTAGTCTCGCTCGCCCCGCCAGACACAGTCAGCCAGTGCGCCGGCTAGATGTCCTCCATTTATTTGATCTCTCATGAGAACACAGTTGGTTCTGCTTTTCATACTGGGAAAAATGAACACCCACTACAATGGCTCGGTTACTACGGGCAACTGGACGTGAACCAACAAAAAACACGTTAGTAAAATGTACTGTCTGTATGTACGGTTGCTGTACGTGTAAGATATCGCACCATTTACAAAATTTCACAACACCAGTACATGCTCAAACGCATCCTCGACGGAGAAGAACCCGGCAACGCAAAACCAACCGGGTTGCCGGTGTTATCAGGAAAGCAGAAGAAAGCATTATACCGAGTACAGCACAACGAAAAAGTGATTGAAAGGAGTAAACTAAAGTACGAATGTACGGTGTAAAAAATAAAATCGACAGCGAATCAAAATAACGAGATTGTCTTTGGGCCCGTTCTCCCCGTTTCTCTGCGTCCCTATTAAAGGGCTAAGTCATGTTTCTTCACTCGAACGCCGAACACGCTCGGTTTGCCAATGTAATCTGCATATCCAAACATGGTCACAGGATACGCATGAGCTGCTCACATACAGCACCGCCACAGCCTCGCCTCACCCAGAACGACGCACTTGCAAACGGAGCTGACATTTGAAGAGTGTTCAGATACTCTTTCCCCGTACAACTGTTGAGAACCGTTTCGGTGTTTGTATTTTTGTGTCGGTTTCTTCTAACTCTAAAGGTCTTCCGATGAACCTTCTTACACGTTCTGCGACGATAAGGGTGCTCCTTTGGAAGAGATGCGTGTGTAATACGAAGTAAAATTAATTGAATTCGACCGAAATCACGAAATTCATTTCCATTGCTTCGGTTGACCGAACTCAGTATTGTAGAAAAAAGCGTTCTACGTTTTAGACAACGAATAAATCCTTCTTTGAACAATGCACAAACACACGCACATAAACACGAATGGCACAAATTCCGGATACATACGCGTGGGAGAAAATAGTGTTGGAAATTAAATTTCACGAAATGGAAAGTGGTTAAACCATGTGGGAAAGTGATCGTGGCGGAAGCGACTAGCCAGTTGGGGAATATCGTGTCCATAGTTTTACCCGTTCGTTCAAATCGGGTGGGGTTGCATAAATCTTCACCAAGCCAAGTAATACGAGGCGCGATTGAAATCGAACCCGGCAGTTCATCCTTTTTCAGTGCGGACATCCTTTCGAAAGGCAAGAGCCAAAGATGTGCTTCAGATAAAAAAAAACGATTAATCACTTCAAACGGAAGGGATGGGAAGAAGGTCGGAAAGGGGTCGGCCCTAAGCGGAACCGGAAGTGACAAACGATGGTAAGGGCAGAATGGTTTGGCCGGACCACTTTTGCCATTGCAGCATTTTACAACACTCGTGCTGGGGCGCTTCGCTTATCTTGATATCGATTTCGATTTCATCGCTACTAATCGTTCGGCTTGAGCTGGTCTTTCTAGGAGGCAGCTGTGATCCGGTTGAAATAGGTAATGTTAGCCTTTGCGTATTTTAGGGTAACCTTTTTTTTATGACGAAGAGTTCTAGTACACGTTCCTTTCGAGTGTATTTTCCTTAACCTTAAAATAATGAGATAATTGTCTTTTTATTAACTGCGAAAACACTGCAATTACTGTTACTAAAGGCTTAAATGAGTAGGAAATATCAGTTTAAAATCAAATATAATTTTTTTTTACTGATTTACCGGAAACCTTACATTATATGGACCTCGCAACCATGTAAACAATTTTAGTAAAGAAATATGATTCGGACTATATACACGTTTTCTACTGTTTGTATACATTCTCCATCTGCAACTGCTTTACCCATTTCCCATTATTATTGCGTCCGCCTGCCTTGAAACCACTCATCGAACAGTCGAACGGTACAAAATCAATTCAATAAATATAATTAGTTTTCCATTCAATCGAACATCCCGAAGACCCGGCAGACAGGTACAGTCTTCCGGAAACATTTGACTCTGGCGTCCACCGAACACCGGACTCGAGAAAACGTACGAATGGGAACAACAAAACGAATTACACGCAATGGGGCGAAATTACATTAATTGACTTTCGGGCTCTGTCATTAAAATTAAATACCAGCTTTACGTGCGGACTTTCACAATGAGTTCTAGCGAGTCCGTTGCCTGACTTCTGTTGCCTATCCTTTCGCTGTGAGTGTGTGTGTCATGCAGGGAACATTGCACGATGGTTTGGAGCCACTTGTCGTGGAGATGCGTTCGCTAGCACCGTTCTTTTGAGGTTGAAAAGTGGAACCGATGGAGTAGAAAAACAGGGACCTTACAAAGCTACAATGCGGTGCTGAAATCAGAGGTTTGGAAAAATACAATGTAGAAAATCAATATTTCTGGCGAGGAAAATATGGTAGTTTTATGTCAAAACACGCCATAGTAATTATCGATGAAAAAGTACAAGCAGGCTCGACGATGATGTCAGTAAAATATCTATTATTTATGCTATAAACCCTTTTTGAGTAACATGTCTATTTCAAAACTCTATAGCGTAGACTAATTTACAAAATGCATTTAAACATACACAAGTTTTTCTTCCAATCTCACACAATTTTCTGCATTTACACGTTTTAAAACACAGCTATATCACCCCGAATAGCCAGTTTTTGTAGAAAGTTTGTTATCTTCAACCTGCATCATTAATAACAATGATAAACGATAAAAATTGCATCCGGGCTCAAAGTTTGCACTCCACGTATTAAGTTTCAAGGTGCCCAAGGGTGGAGCTTCGTCGAAACAAAAAAAAAAGCGATGGTGTGCGGTGTGCGGAGAAAACTTTTTTCTTAACAAATGTAGCTTCGGGCGACCTCTATCTCGCTAGACTGTTAGTAACAGAAGCAATGAGAGAACGGCGAGAGTCCAGTCAGTTCCGAGCGTAGCTAGCACCGTATTCCATTGGCGCATAATTTATACATCCTCCGCATTTGCCGTTGTCGCCTTGGTAAGAAAACGTAAATGTAGAAACAATGGAAAAAAACATATAAATATTAAAAGTAAGAAGGAAAACAAACACTGAGGAACTATTTTCATGTGAAACCATGGATTGGGGTAAACCGGAGGTAATGATTGTACGAAGTGCACCACGTTACTGGATCCCTCTCCCTGGATGGGTCGTTGGTACTGGGGTGCAGTATATCACATTAGCAAAAGTTCCATTATTCACACATCCTGCAGTCAGAAAGATTCGCTCTCGTGTCTCGAGCATGGACAGCAGGGGAACATTTTTCATTCGGTAGAAACTGGTAAAAAAACTTTTCTTTTAGAAAATTACATCCCTTTGAGCATTTGTTTGCACCAATAGCTAACAGTGTCATGCATACGATCCGTTTTCAGTTGCTAGACTGGTATACTACAACACTCGAAATAGATCCAAATTCTAGAACGAATCACTGTAAAAGTTGAGTGATGCCACGCTATGAGAAACTGATAAATATAAAAATATATTTTAATCGTTTGAGGACAAACAAATAAGGAACTCCTAACACAGGAAACCATTAATAGGAGGAAGCAGGAGTCAAGTCAAGATGAGGTCATAAAAAATTGCTTCACAACGCACGTCACTACTGTAAGCAGCGAAATCCTGAGTATTTGGCGCTTTTAGAGAGCAATACTGAAATATGGACGACAGATTTTGCCATCGTTCGTGTAAGTTATGGCCATGCTGAGTGTGGCGACTGCGCCCCAACGTTAGCATTCGGCCCGATATCCATAGCTATTTCTTGTTCTCGTTCAAGGGTAACGGTAGCTATGCAGGAAAAAGGGTGAAGAAAAAAATCACGAAGACTCATTCGCTCACTCACATATAGTAGCGAATGCGCAAAATTAGTGTGACTTGGCATGACTTTCGGGTGGAAGAAAGCGGGGAAGGCATATGATGGAAGATTTTATTTCACACTGGTATGCTGTACGGTAGCAGCACCAGCAGCAGCAGCAGCTGTGACATGTGTATGAATCAAGTAAAAGAAGAAAAATTAAGGAAAGCGATAAGCCATCCCACCTACATCCATCCCTACCATCAGTGGAGTCAGTGTGTGAGTGTAGAAGGTGATGAAAAGTGGAGAAACATTTCGTCGCAAGTAAATTCTGCGTACACACAGAGATGTTAAAATTTGGCGGAAAACAGGACGTGCCGGGAAATGGGTTTCGTTTAGTGGAAGAACGTGTTTTCTTATTCGAGCTTGTATGTGTATGTGTGCCGAGAATGGGAAAGGAACGGCGGATAGGCGAGACGGGAGAGCATAAATATGAACATATTATGACGGCTTCGGTGAAAGTATCGCTGCCAGTGGCAGAGATCTGCGGATGTGTGTACGGGAAAATTCAACCATGGGTTGTTCACAAACACCATCCCAAAACCGATGTTGTTCGAATGTTGCCACCATGAACTTTTGTTGGTTTCCCATTTCCCATTCTCCTACCTTTCGTCGGGGAGCGTGGAAAGTTTTGTCATTATTCATTCGACGACACGCGTTCGCGAGAGAGAGAGAGAGAGAGAGAGAGAGAGAAAACATTAAAAAAAGGTCTCGGAACACAACATTTTCTCGCCAAGTGGGTGGTGGGTAGTATGCACGCATAATTGAAATCTCAAGAGTGAGTTTTCTCAATATGAAAATTGGTTTTCATCCCGCACACCCCCGAAGGGGACTAATGCCTCGTTTCTATGTTGCCAGCGTATGCCAGGATGAGATGGTATTGGTACTCCTCATTCGCAAGCACACATGACTATGAGCCATTTTTTCTTCACGCTCTAAAATTGCAACAGAAAAATACTCAAGTTACCTGGATATGTTCCAACAGCATAACGAAGGTACATAAAATCAACCATCGCACCCTGGTTCCATCCAGCTGGATAGTGGGTTGAAGAATGGAAAATTGTTTTTCTTACCAATTCGAACACTTTTTAGCTCGCTTAGTTTGTCAACAAGTGCATAATTTAGTATGAAAATTTTAATAGATTCAACGTTGGTCATAAATTGATGGTCCATAAGGATTGAGAGAGAGAGGCTCGATATTTAAAATGAAGAAACGACATGCTGTTTTGATGATTGGTTTCTAAAGGATGTCTATGAATACGCTGTTGACGTCATTTTCGAAAAAACTTCGACTATCCTTGTTTAACTTCAGTTCCGAAAACAACATGTATGATGAGACACTCGCAAAGGTGCTGGCTACCAATCCGGTATGTTCTATGCAAATCATCTTTCGTGGCGCAAAAAGCTGAGATAAGATGAATCATTTTGGAGTCCCAGTGTTCATATAAGGCTCTGAGAAGTGGACTCTGTCCAAATTTCTCCAATTCAACTAACAACTTTATGATAGATTTGTATCGTCTTATTGTTTATAGTAGGTTTTTTTATCGATCAGGACGCCATTTTTTATAGAATGACGATTTCTATGTGCGATGATCGATGATCTCTCCATTGTGCAACGAAGTAGTTTCACTAGGCTCCGGTAGGCTGATTATGCCATGAGAATGGCACCGTACTAACAAACCCGTTATTTTAGACCTACATATGCAGAGTGGGAATCGTAGAAATCACTACAAACCAAAATGGAATGATGACATTCAAGAGTCCGCCAGAAAGGCCAGGATATTTGATTAGCAGACGAGAACAGTCAAGCGAGAATAACATTGAGGACATATGCAACAGGCCAAGACCACGAATTGGTTGTAGTGCTTTATTAATAATAAGGTGCAGAGACAATGATGAAAATATTGACTCTTTTCTGATTTATTTCCAACTAGCTAGAACTAACTAGATCTTACGAGGTTGTAATGAAAATGATTTACTAGATGATTCACTAGATTATATCTTTCTCCAGAGAAAAAAATGTCCCTCATTAGATCTATTAGTTTAAACTTTTTTCTAGGCTTTTGTAAAAAATGATTTATTTTAACATAATTAATAAATAAATCGTCAACTACACGGATTCCATATTGATAGTGTTGTGCGAATCACAGAGATTACTTGTTTTCATTCAAATTCAAATTACAAAGATGTTGCCGTTAGTAATGATTCATCTTATTAATTTGTCTAAAACCGATTAAGAGTAAATTTCGGTTATGTTGACTCAATTATACAAATAATTCAGTTAAAGATTTGCAAGTGAGTTGGAGAATAACTTACACATTGATTTTTTTTCTCTATCTTGCTGCTACCACAGTGTACCAAATCGACATCTCATCGACCTAACTCCTGCCCAGGTGCTCAGCAAAACACATGAATAATTGATGTCCCTTTCGGTTTTGGCCTTTCGGTACGGAATGTAGGGGGAGGGTTGAATAATTATGACACACTCTTTTCCGTCGTTCATTTCCGCACCAGTTCCCTTAAACGGGGACAGCTGTTGAGGACGCTAGGGAGCTGAGACATCGCACGATTATCGCATGCAACATCGAACGACCATCGAACGTGTGCACCTACCGTGTAGTGGAGGGGCATTCTCGTCAAGAAATTGTTTGGGCATTGTTATTAGAAAACCGGTCGCTCGTCTAGAGCCGGAGCGCGTCGCTGGTAGTAAGGAAGAGCTTATGAGGTAGAATGAGCGTTGCAAAGGGTGGTGGTCCACCATGGGGTGGACTTGCAATCGTTTGTTACAATTGATGAAGGAAGCGGAATAGAGGAGTAGTCTCTTTTCCCTTCCTGAGCGGGGTTTTTTGTTCGCGTAAGGATAAGAAGGAAGCGTATCGTCGTATCATAGAGCACGCCGTACCGGGCCGCAACTTAGTTGGCTACAACGGCAGATGGTTCGGGAGAAGTGAAGAGTATACGAGCTTGTTTCCTTGCTGGACTATCGGCGAAAGGCAAAACGGGGAGTTCGGTAGCATATTGATCGATTATACATGCTGTTATTATACATCGTATTCTTGGTGTATGATTTGGGCGTTCGGGCGTGAAGAGCGGAGCAGGTGACCAGACGAAAGGTGGAGAGAAAATGGGAATGGCACAAACAAGTCGCTCGTAAACATGAAATCACGTGGTGTAAAAACTCCGTGGCGTCATAAAAAAGCCACAAGACACTTGACGGTGACAGTTGCGCGAACGAGCGCGTCTTCGCCTGCCTGCTCGGTGTTTGGCAATAGTAGGTCTTTTTGTGTTAGTAAAAGAAGTAAATAAACTGTGGTAGGAACGAAGGAAATGATATGCTTAACAAGAACATGCTCTCATGGCAAAAAACAGCGTTTGCCACTAGAGAGGGATGGGTAAATTTGTTTATTTGAGTATTTGTTCTTGGATTTATATTATTTTATGCATTATGTTTGTTAAATACGTAATTACACCATTTAAAACATTAATTATCATTGTTACTTCGAAAACTAAGAGACTTTAAGAATGAATGCTACATCGCTTTAATAAACCCAACAAACTAAAATTTATGATGAACTTTTGTCCTAAGAACTATTATTTAACAAATATTGTGGTCTTGTATAGTGCTCACAAGTATTTCTCTTTAATGCATGAAAATACTAAGTATATTCATTTTAGCTTGCCACTTAGTCAGTGCATGCAAGCTTTAAAAACGTACCAAATCTACCCAAGAAGCTGTTCTTTCTTTTACTGGACGAAATGTCACAAAAAACTAGTACGATTGTTAGTGTAGCTGGTAGAACCGTACCTTAAGAATTGCCTGATGTACGGCGATGAAATCAGCGGCAAATCGCATCATGACAGCGATTGGTTTATGAGCTTTGATTCTGTTTCTAGGTCGTCGTTTTAATTTATTTACGTAAAATGACAACGGAAGCCCCCAATGAGTATCCAAGAGTGAAAGGAAAGCAAAAGCGTTTAGTCTTGTTTTTTTTTTCATTCGGATTTGTTTCGTTTTTCTTATATCGTTGGTGCTGCCTTCAACTCCCACCGGATTGTGTGTTTTATTGTACGTTTCGGGCCCTCTCGGTAGGGCACGTGCATAAGCAATGGTGAGGAAGTTTGATTGATTTTTGTGGTTTTGTGGCATGCCAGCTACGATGCTTTCGTGCCTTCCGTGATGCTTTCGTTTGATGGAGACTTTATTATCCGGCCCGGGTTTACGTTAGGAGTCCTGAAGGGTGGCTTTTTTCTTACCACCTCTTAAGAGGCTTCATTTAGCCTTCCGATGGTAAGGTTTAGTGGTTGTTTTTATTTAGGAGATTAGACAATATAGCGATACGCGTTTTGGTGGAGAAGTCAGGTTCGTTTCGTTACTTGTCGAGAGCATATAAACTAGGTCGGTAAACCAAAATAAACTAAAATTTTTCCTTTATTATAAATTAGCGATATGCCAGCTGAGATGAACAAGGATAATACATTTTACTCACAATGAAATCTTCCACTGGGAAATGGTATCACTAGCGGTTTTATTTCATCCTTACCTGAAAAGAGAAGATAGAATAAAAATAAATAAATTAAACACAATAGAACTAATATTTTGACAACACGGCGTCTGTCCGGAATAATAAATAAATAAAATAAGAATTAACATTTTATAGCGTTGACTAATATCAAATTGAGCGCTGAAAACACACTATTCTGCAATAGATTTGTAAAGCAACTTGCTCTTAACAATTCCAAAGCTCTAGCCATGTTTTTCTGTTGCTACAGGATAGGATCAATTCAAAATCTGTGCAAAAGCGTACAGGAGGCACATTCTTGATGACTGGCTGGGCACACTACGATAGCATTCAGTAAAGAGGAATCTCGATCGAGTAACGAGAAGCAATAAAATAGAGCGGCACATATAAGTAGCTGCTCGATATTCGTGATGAGATGAAAGGATAAAAAATGTACGAGTAAAAGGCTTTCCTAGAACTTTTCTCCCAGCATACATGGGAGTGTGAAAGTAGTGAAAGGATCATTCCATTGCACCGGAATAATGATGTATGCAGATGTAACGTTCGTTCGCAGCAAGGCAAAGCTGCCGCGAAAAGGCATTCTCACATGTTCTCGGGGTTTAGAGCGCTGCTTGAGAGATCCCGTCGAAGGAGAACTTTGGAAGTCTCGGGATTGTAGAGTGGCTCGTGTATACAGCGTATTCCGATCGGATAAGACCCAAGTATATGGCGAGGGAAAATTTCATCAGTACCGAGCTTTGGACAGGTTTCCATGCTGCCTTCGGGATAACTCGAGCTGGGGACGCACACCTGCGCCGAGCAGGGGGACGTAATAATAAGTTTAAGGATTACCAACAAATTGCAATATACGAGCACACATGTATGAAAAGAAAACAATTTTTAATAAAGTCGACTAGCGGCACCAGCACCGGCTTAGTCGGTGGTTTCCGTTTTGGGCGTATTGAAAGTCCGTGCGATGCTTTTTTTTCGGTCCATCTTTGTTGCCTAGAAGTGTGGGAAGTTAATTTGGATTGAAATTTTCCAGCATTTCTTCACTGTGCCGTACGCTGCTATCTGCTTCTAAGGCGAAATTTTGCATAGAGGAAAACACGAGCAAATGTAAGTCACCGTCAGTGAAAGCTTTGAAGTTTACAGAGTGGATTTTGTGGACCAACATTTCCGGACAGAGGATTTACCAACGGGAACCAAACGAGTAAGCATGGTGGCTGGAAGTGTATAGAAACTACTCTCGGGCTAACAAGCTTTAATTTAGCAAAAAAGCAAATAAATAAGCACATGCAAAGCAGGAAGGACAATCTCTTTTCCGGGTGTACTTTGGCGCAGTTCTGAGCGAGCGATCACTCGTGACGTTGACAGCGCTGGTTGGAAAGAAATTGGTCGGACATGTGTATGACTACGAGAGGCACACGAAGTTGAGCTTTGGAGGTGCAATAAGTTATAAAGATCGACCAGAAGTAGTAGTATTCGTGGTGTTTGTGAGAACCAATAACGATTCAAAATCCTTCCAATATTGGCTTCGGATTTGTTGCTGGAAAGTGTTGCTTACATAGTTAGTCTGCTTCCCTAGACAAATTGTATGAACAGCAAAATTCATGAAAAAAATGTTTGTTATAAATAGTTAAAGGGATGTATGGAAGTGTTACAGCCAGTTCTTCTTCTCAGCTGACTAAATTTATTTTTCAAGACAAGTTTTATTCTTATGGAAACCTTATCTTCGTTCCTTGTATAAGGTAAGAGTTGTCAAATTTAATCTCTTTGGAGTCAAACAAAAGAAACGCACGTTTTAATGTGGTTCACTATGTACTATCACACTTATTAATAAACATTCTTTCCCAAGTCACGATCCTAGTGGGTCATTGAATTGCCTCCAATATCCGTGACATGCTCGTATAATGAACAATTTTCCATGCTAAACGATTGCCAGGAACATTAAACCATCCTTAAGCCACTTAAATGCCATCGTCATTATCATCATCATCATCATACTTGGTCCCCTTGCTTCGTGTGTAGCAAGTAGTTCTGGTCGGAACAGCGATCAAGGGTGCTAGTATAGGCGTAACATATGCTCACAATTCATTAACTGGCGTGATTAAGCTGCAGAAGCGAACGATTATGACGGGTCGTTGTTAGACATGATCGTACTAGTGACCGGAGGTACAGTCCTCTTCAACCCATTGGCAGCCCGTTTCGGTTCTCAAAGCCTAAGCTTTGAGCGAGCGAAGGAAAGGATTTTAACGGACTACAAATCGTCCCATTATCTCTTGACCACACGCGGCACGTACACATGGCTTAATTAAATCACTTCCGATCCGATAAATCATTTCATTAGCGTGACAACAACGGGTGCACAGCCGGAACTGTTTGCTTCCTTTTCGTTGATGCCTTTTCTGGACAGACCAACATATGCAATTCCCGTGTCGACATATGCTTGGGATTGAAAACATAAATTATATCCCACGATTCACGTTTCAGATGTAGCGATAGATAATATCAGTTTTCGCTCCTGAAGATTCCCTGCATCCTGGTCAGTGGACGGTATGTTATGTCATCGAAATTGCTCGTAAATTACCACCAACCGTACTGCTGAATCGGACAACATAAGGCTGCTAATGTAGTAATCATGTTCTCCGGCGCGAAGAGTTCAAACGGATCCTCACTATGACATAAATTAACCTCATCTCTTTTTTCTAGTTTTACTACTGCTGACGTTGGCGTCGGGCAGGGGTGTGTGGATGTGGAAGAGACTGGTAAAAGCGAGATAATTAGAAGGAAATAGAAGCCGACGGTTCAGATACTGGACACGCACCCTTACCGGTGGCAAGAAGTTTGTCGCCAGTGGTTAGTGTCCGGGTGTGTTATTTATCCACCCAACACGAAGCAGCTGCCGGAAGATGCTGTCTTCCAGATGGGCCATGATCTTATCGATGTACGCGTTTTCTGCAAAGCATGGCACAAGATGTTCTTACACCCTTCGGCATGTGGTCAACTAGTTGCCTCTCCAATGTACGGTCGTTAGTGCTACCAAAAGAGCCATGACGATGTCAATGATGATAGTGATAAGACGTTGCTCAAATTACAGGCCACACGTTGGTCGGCTGCTGGAAAGTTATCGTTTCGGTCACTTGCCCAAAGAAAACATAGAGGTGTTGAGCCAAAAATGAGCGAGCAACCGTTTCGCAAATAATCTGCCGAAGCTGCGTTCCACCAAATCTGTACATCGAGGGGAACAGAAACACGCACGTCAAAGTTACCGAGGTTAAGTCCAAACTGTTGTTGTTATTTCTATTTCTGTCTTCTGTGTTCGTGCCAGTTCAATGAGAATGTTGGCAAGGTCACACATAAAAACAATTGAGTCCCATGCCCATTCCAGATGGGTGGGTGGACGCACAAACCAGCTCTCAGATGGACTGGAACAGCTTCGAGCTTCTGTAAAGGCAATGATAATTGAAAGAGGAGAAATGTTCTGTCGTTCTGTTTTCTTTTTGGATTAGGACGTCCACTAGGTGAGGCGACGTGTATGTGCACTTCAATTAGTTGTCGGAAGTCACAACGTGAAGACACACTTCGTTACGGACGTCAATAGCATCCCTCGGCGTGTGAAAGGAATGTAAACACACACACACACATTCCACACAGAGCCAACACAAGCCGGATGTATTGGGATCTGTTTTATTAAGACGTGGTGCTGTTCGCTTCCGGAGGGTAGGTGTTGGTGCGTGTAATCGAAACATGGCGCTGGACCATACATTGATTGAGGATTGTAATGCGTTTTTGTCCACCTATCCACCACATTAATTGGATCAATTAGTTTGTTTGGTTATGTTTTGCCTTTTATAAGCTGGACATCTAAGTCAATTGCGTAGAGCAAAGTAATTGGGATTCGGTCGGTCATCCGGTCGATGGATGATTGGGTTGCGTGAGAAAAAATCAAGAATCCGTTTGAAGGGAAGTTCATGTATGTGTGAATGGCGTACATGCACCAAGGGAGGTATTTAGACAGAATTAATTGCTCGTGTGAAAACCAATCTACGCAAACTATTTGAGGTGTTTAGAAAAAGTGGTAAAATACTTGTAGTTTTTTAAACGTCAAAAATTTTAAATGATAATTTTATTGGAGCATGCCAATTTAACCACGTATGTCTGTAAGTACATTTACAACAAATTTTACGGATTGGTATAATGATACAACGATAGCAAACATTAACAGTTTTTTTTTGCTCTGACTCATTATGTTCAATTTACCCGAATAACGAGCCCATCCTATTAAGGGTGCCTGCCTGACAACCCATGCCCGCGCATATCCTAGCGTTCGGACGATAATTGATCATTACATCACTCATTTGTCCGTTATGATTTACGTTATGCAATGATAGACGTTTCTGTGGGGCACCGACGCACAATACACTCTATCATTTGTCATCAGTAAGGAACATCCAAGCTTTGTTTCCCATTGCGAACCCACTCCCGTGTGAGCTTTCCTTTTCATCGACGATCCCGGTCATTATTATCGCCCACGAGCTGGAAGACTCATTAGTATGCATTCGTTTGTTGGTTGTCTGTCCGTCCGTAACAATGTGTCGAGTGTTCATCCCCACCAGGTACGTGAGGCCATACGTCACTGATGCCGTCAGCGTTAAGCTAACTGCGGTGGGTTTCAAAAAGGGTTCGTCACTTCTGTATCCGGTTCGAACGGTACATGGTTGTCCTTTGATTTGAAATCATTTGTTCTGAAGTGGATGTGAAAGGGATCCTGGAACTGTTGTGGTAGCAAATGCTTCATTATGGATTATTTCGATTCGGAATCATTAAGCTAAAACCATTCTATTTTAATCACCTTGGCTCTATCTTGCACGTTTGACATTTTACGAGAAATGCTTAATTTGCAGTTCATTACGCAGCTGTATGGACGATTGTGGAAGACGGCGAAAGAGGGCACCGTCGGTTGGTTTCATAACTTTTCCATAATTATTCATGAACCTCCCACTCCATACATCAGCCGTGGGTTGATTGGTTCACTCAAGGCACAATCATGCAGGACACGGAGTCGACCAGCCGGAAGGTTTTGTGAAAACGATAATTTCTCTCATTTTGAGGGAAACCCGGACCAGGGACCAGCAGCACATGGAGGGTCAACGAGTGGCAAACGTGCGAAGATAATCATTATGATGAATGATGATTTGATTTATAATTTATGCGTTACGAGTGATTAGTGTGTCATGTTTCCGGGCGCTTCAAGCTGGAACAAAGAGCGACCGTTTCCAGGAAATGGAAATGTAGCACCGTGGACCAACCGGGTGGAAACCGGCGTGAAGTTGAGTGGACCATGGTGGCTATGTAACGCTAACGAGACAGCCGAGAAGCTTAATTACTGTAGCGCTAGTTCCAATCGATTTTCCCCAGTAGAGTTTCCCACTCCTGTACCAGTACGTGGCGATGTTGGACTGCGCTTGACAATGGTGGCTGGAGAACGGAGGTAAATTGATGTATTTCAACCCTCGTAAAGTCAAAAGGAAAAAAGGCAGCGGACTGTGTGAACTACATGTGTTGGCAGAGAGATACATGGTTATCATCAATCATGAATCTGCTGGAGGGATTTATTGGAACAGCTCACTAAATTCTTGTTAAGTTAGAATTTCAAACAATCAGAGTAGTATTTCGAAAAACGGTAAAACTGAGCAAAGTGTCAGCCAATTTTATTGCATAGAATCGAATCGATAAGCAGATTTGAACTTAAAGAAAATTTTGTCTAACACAATTCTATTTCGTTCAGGTCAGATTAATTTTTAAAATGACGCCATCACGCCTAAGACGTATTTCGTGTACGTGATTGCTGGTATCAGTATTCTAAAACAATTAGTATTGTACATGTTCTCCAAAAAAGGTTGACTTGCATTCTATTTTGTTAGGCATACTAGACTTAAGCTGTACATAGATGAAAATTGTAGTTTGTCGTTTGTTAGATTTCATCTGTTAGAATCTATAAGTTAGAGTATATGGAAATCTAATATGATCTTAAAATGTGTATGCTTTCTATTTCTAATTGCCTTTTGTTGTTTTCTAAATTGTTTTAATTGTTTGTCTTTCAATGTCTTACCTTGAACTCACACGCAGATGCCACCTTGTGCCATCTTGAGCAAACTGCTCTCTATCATGTTCTTCAATATTTGTCAAGTAATCTTGGTGTTTGCCGATCGTTCAATAAATCGAAAGTCTATGTCTTCCTTAAAAACTTGGTGTAACTTGGTAACCAAGCTAAGATCGGCTTGCCTGTGACCATAACTAATTGCTTCCTCTTTCTCTCTCTCTCTCTCTCTCTCTCTCTCTTCTTGGTCTTCTTGGGTCATGCCTGCCATTTGTGGCTTACTAGACCTAATGATACCACGTAGTTGGATAGTCAGCCCCAACTACGAGGGTACGATCTATATTTGAACCCCGGTCCTGCCGTTAAACGATCGCCACCGTTGTTGCCTCTACCACCGGGCCGCCCCTTTGCTACTAATTGTTACCATAGAATATGAATAAAGTAAACAGAGTTTCTTCAGGACATAAGGCAAGCGTCTTCATTTTAACAATATTGCACAGTTTAAGATAACACGAATGAGTGTTCGTCAATGGACAGTATAGCTATTAAACATATTTAGAAATTACTTTTTTCCTCTAATGACGTACCAAGCCATCATATGAACTGAGTCAGCCCAAGGAACGAACTGAATAAAGTTGAAATACTTGCAAAGATATGTAAATATCTTAAATGCCATCTGCCGTGTAGTCTAGTTGCACTTTCACTGTAAAATATTACTGTTTCATGCTGTAATATTTTTTTTGCTAAGTTATTATTAACTTGTAGAAATTTTAACAAGTTGAGCACATAGAAAAATTCCTCAAATGCCTTAAATATTCTCTAAAAAGGTCTTGCAACACACCACTTGCAACAAACCCAACGTCATGTACACTTTTCCCCTTTAAGAATAATTTTTCATAAGTATGTTAATTTTCCGGTGCGACTATTTTTTGTATAGTGGCAATATATGAAAGGACTCCCCTCAGACACTCTATTCAATAGACCAAACGACATCATCAATTCCGTAAAATATCCTTTTACCAGGATAAGCAAAGTACACACCTCCACCAACACACTTCAAAGTCTACTGTACAGCGCTTCCCTTTTCAAACAGAAGCACTTCAATCTCGAGCAACAATTAAGCCGGAAAAAAGGGGTGACTGTAAAATCTGACTCGCACCCACAACAACAACAACATGATGATGAGAAAGAAGTGGTGTTAAACAGCCGCAAATTGCTCGCTTAATTAATTGCCAGCATCAGCAGCAGCGCAACAGGTTAATTAAACTTAACCCTTTACCAACGGGTCGCTATCGCTTTTCAAGAGGGCTTGTGTTGTTTGTACTGGGGGAATTTTGTCACCTTATGTTTGGTTTATAATGGTAAAGATTGGGGTTGCAGGCGCAAAGGCAATGAAACAGTAAGCTACGTGAGAAATCGGGAAATTAAGCGTGGGAAAAAGTGTAATATTTTTATTCCAAGTCTGGTATTTGTTACATTTTTGGGATGATTTTTGTGATAATCTACTTGTAGTAAGTAAACTTTTAAAACATTTAATTTGAAATAAGATCGTTAAATAAATTTTAAATCCTCACCATAACATGATTGGTTATAATAACAATATTTCTGTACTGAATTTACGAGTTTCATTTTAACACATTTTCGTTTCTATATCGTTCCTAAATCGATGCTACCCCAGACCATAATTGCCTTCGTAATCTGCACTGATCAAGACATAATTTTTCATAAACTTCCCCCATGACAAGCTTCTAGCTACTGCCGTACCCTAGCCAAAAAAATATCTTTTTTTTTGTTTTCCTTTCATAATGAAGCAAACAAGATACAAAATAATACCCAAACGAGATCAAACCCTCCATGCACAGAACGATTTCCACACCCGCAGTTGTGATTTTTTTGTATGCATTATTATTAAATTATTAGCAGGCTTTTTCGTCGCTTTTCTTTTGCTTCAAAATTGGCCTTCGTATACCAAATGCGGTAAAGTTCTTACTCGATTGAATTTATTTTTCCGCTTTGAGTAACGAATCAAAATCTAAGCGCAAAGTGCGAGATGCGGAGAGAGGAGTGAAGCATCCGAAAACCGTCTTCATCCCAGCGGGAGTCAAAGCATTATGAAGCTGCCGTTCGGCTCGTCCTGGCAACCGCAACCATATTCTTCGCCATCGACGAACGCAAACCGTGTACTGCACTTGTACCAGCCGAGAAGGGATCTAGTATGGACCTTTTTCACCTGAGCGCCGGCAAAGAAAAGGAAGCTCCAAGCAGGTGGTCACCAGTGGCGGGTGGTATCCAACGTCTAACACCGAATGGAAGCGGACAGCTAGGCAGCACGAAGGCAAGCCAAAGAGCAAACTCGGCTCAGCCTCCAATAAACTCCACGGTCAAATTATGCACGTAAACAGAATTATGTTATTATCTCCAGTGCCTCGCACATTTCGCCAGTACGAAGAAAATTTGGTGAAGGGAATGAAAGAAAAATGCTCTTCTTTACGGTTGGGCAAAGAGTAACGCAAAATCATCGTTCAAAGATAAGTAAAAATCATCACGACCGGAGCAACGAACGGGACGGAGCAAAGCTAAAAACCAACGTCCGGCAGCACCAAACACCCGAACACCACGGGATATGGGACGGTATTATGAGGCATCGCATAATTTTCATCTTCCTCTGGCCAGCCGGCTGTGCACGTTTTCTTTCCGCTTTCCTCCAGTGGTTTTTTACTCTCGCGGGAAATCGACAGACGAAAAACCCGTCATCGATGGAAGGTGCAGGTTTGTGTGTTGGTAGTTCCAATTTTTCATCATCATATTCTACGCAAAGGCTGGTAGTCTGAGCCCTGGGCGCAAGAACTGCGTGTAATCAAGGAATTAGATGAGAGAATATAAACCGGTGCTGATAGAGCACGGAGGGTTTTTTTTTATTGGTATGCGTGAAATGTACGTTTTTTCGTCGCGATTTCCTATGCTTGCTCTCCTTAGCATTTTACCGAGTTTGACGAAAATATAATTTTTATTGATTTTACCTTTTCTTGTTTTTGCTGTAAAAAATTTAATGCCATCGTTTCTCACTGCACTATATGATTTTTATTTCGTCTTCTACATTTTAAGCTATTTTCGATCATCGCTTAATAAATCTCAACAGCATCAATCGTACTTTAATATTGTTGAAACAGTATTTGAAATGTTCTTGTACCAAAACATATGCATTTAATTGCCTAAGAAGATTACAAAAATACTTTTATGTTAATTTTTTTTGTATTTTTCCTTTTTATATTATTTCATCCTACTGTCTGGATGCCAAACAATATCCTGCAAGTGGAATAGAGCTTAGTAAACATAAAGAATTGATTTAATTGAAAAGTAAAATTAAAAAAGTGTTTTATTTTTCGTTGCTGCTCAAAGCAGAAAGAAAAATTAAGATCCGTTCCATCTCTCCCCTCACGAAATACATTTTTTTGAAACCCAGAAAACCAATAAACCCAAAAGGCTGCCGAGGGCCAGCGCGAGAAAAAGAGACAAGAAAAAACGAGATGAAAAGAAAAACTTTCTGCTAGTCTTGCCGTTGCTTATTTATAATTTATTACTTCAATCGATGCCTCTCGCCCTCGGAAAACTCATCGGCCGAAAGGAAGGCACCGAGGCTGCCGAGGATGCCTTTTTCCATCTTTCTTTCTCTCTCTCTCGTTTAGCTATCGGGGAGGACATTGATCGGCGGATGGTTCGATTCGATACCGAACCGTTCGGAAGGGTAGTTTTGATTTTCCTACCATTCAACCGTACAACCCTCCCCGGGCCCGGGTCGTATCCGTTGGGATTTCTCATCATCCTTATATTCATCCTCTTTTTGCTCCTCATCTCTTTCAACCAATGTTTCGCTTGGACGTAATTAAAAAGGGATGTCTATGATACACAAGAAAGACCATCCAAAATAAAAAAGTAATGGAAAGTAAAAAAAAAAACATCGAACAAACTAGAAAATCTTACGGGGAAAAAAACGACTTCGAACATAAAGATACTCAGTCGCAAGTGCAATGGCCCTCTATAAATGTTAGTTTAGTGTGTATGTATGTGTGTGTATTCTCCAGCCGCCCTGCGGCATGCGGATGATAATGATAATTTTTTATTCGTTCTACCATCACACCCTCCGTCCAGCATTCAGCACGTCTAATGATGGTCCTTCGATTTCTTAACGTCGGATTTCGTTCCTTCTTTCAAGCATGTGTCGAATGATTCTCTCCGCATGGGGCACGAAAGGCATGGGAAATCTCCACCGTAAGGGAAGCGTGTGGAGAAGACAAAAACCACGCTTCGTTTTTCTTTCGTTTTTCCCTTCACACATACACACACACACTCTGTCTAGGAAATATTTTTCCATTTTTTTTTCATTTCCTACTCGGGCCCGTAGCTGGCCAGCCTCCATTTTCATATGTGTGTATGTTTGCGAGGGAGTTTTTTTTGTGTCACTGTTTGCTCATATTTTTTAGTGACAAAAAAAACCATCCTTTTCCCCTACCAGTCGAAAATGATGCTGCTGGTCTCTAAGTAGTGCTGTTACTGCTTATCATACGGCGAGATGCTCAAGGATTTTTGGCTTTTTTCTGTACTCCTACGAAAGCACAAACACATTCATTTACCACCACTCGGTTCTTTCTCGGGCCACATCCATGTTGATCAGCATGCTGAACTTGGTTGGCGAGCTAGCGAGCTGTGGTGTTTCTACATATGGGACGCTTGGGAGTCTAATGTTCGCTGCTCTCGCGTTCGTCCAACAGCGCACCCCTCTTCCACTAACCATTGGTGAGGCAAGTAGAGGCGGGAAAATGAGGGAAAATTTCGAAGAAGAAAAAAGTATTTTTCATTTTTCCTATCTCCCTACCTTTTCCTCCACTCTATCCAACCATACGAGCTTAGCGTATATGGTTGAGCGTGTATATGTTTTGAGCAAAAAGGAGCAACCGACTTGGGAGAAAGCATCCACCGGAAAGGGGTAGGAAGTGGGGGTTGGCCAGCTCGGTTGGGTGAATGTTTATCCTTTCTTTCGCCTTCTTTGTTTGAAATAACACAATTAAGAAATTGTGTATACTTTGGCCACCGTTGGAGGACTCGAACGACCCGAACGACGGACAGCGCTTGATGGATGGCTTGGATCGTATTGCACCGTGGCGTTGTGTTTGTGCATGTGCCTGTATGTGACCGAATCCAAGAATCGTGTGTGTTTGTGTTTTGCGAGAGGACGTTAGAATTTTTTATGAAAAAGAAAATAACAACGTTTTTTAGTGAGCATCGGAAAGGGACGTGAAGGACTAGAGGCGAGGTGTTTGAATCAAATTTTCATACATGGTGCGCACTAATGGAAATTCTTATGTCACATTGTAGACCGTTTGCGAACATTGTAGCCAGAACGAAAGGATGCTATCCGAGAGAAGGGATGTTAATAATAAAAAATCGCCAACAGGCAAATATCCATACAGGGTATGTGTTGGATCGGTTATTCAAGATTATGATTTCATAATCATAAGTAGTAGACAAAGTACTGTCTACTAAAGTAAATCATAGAAAGTAGACAAAAAACTGTTATGAAAATTAATACCTAAAACAAAGCTGACCTCCAGCGTCAATTAAATTTAAGGCGATATGTACTCTAACCAAACAAACCAATATCAGAGCAGAAATAACGTCTGTCTGAATAATTGAACTGCATTAAACTAAAGTATCCATATTGAAAAGATTATCCAGTTCGAAATATAAAAAGATAGAAAAAGCATACATCATCCGAATTAATTTGTCGAAACTTATAATGTTTGTTTAGAAGAGCAAACTTTATAATAATTTTAAATGACAAAAGTAACTTAAAAAACCACACTGCTTTATAAATTCCATTTGTTTGTTTCTTGCTGTCGCAAAATTTTCCCAATTCGCCAGGTTTTAGGTGGGACGTGCAAGACGTAAACATGAAACGGGAGCTAATGGATATTGCACGCCCTATCCCTATGTTTCATACACGAATTGGCATTACGCCGACAGGGGAGCAACTTGTTTTGATGGTATGTGTGGTGTGTGGCGGTTTAGTCGTTTTTTTACGAACATAATAATCTTTTTTACAGGAGAATTTTTAGAAGCGGTTGACTGTCTCTTTTTGTTTACAAATAATGTCGTGTATGTGTCATTCATCAACTATGCCCGGTAAAACAAGGATTTCATATAAGGATTACGAACATCGATGAAATTATACACAACGGTTCGAACGATGTGATGATTTGAACTGGATACTATAATGACTATTTTCAAAAATGCTATTCATACGTTCAGAGGCTTTTTACAATCTTTTGACCCATCAAGAATACCCAAGGTACCATGAAGAATAGCCTTCTGAAAATATGATATGAAAATTTATATCCTTACACGTACGTACGTCCACCTACGGGAAGAAAGTATTTTTGGTAATGGTGTTTTTGTGCGCAAAACATACGCCGGTAGAACTGGCGCAGGGTAGTGGGGAAGCCCGGAACGGGATGAGATACGTTTATTAGTGGATATTGCCAAAACGAATTATGTGCTCGTGTTAAGGGGATGATAAGAAACTAATGGACAGGGCAGGCAACCTCCACCGCAACGCAGAAGGAAGATTGTGATTAGGTTGTACGCCGAAAGAGGACACATATTTTTATGCTGCGTCTCATTGCGGGCTGTTTTTTTACGGGTTTTATGTCATTGTTTTGTGTGCGCTTTATGCTGCCCTTGTGTGCGGGGCTATCGTCACACACGGCGCGCTACATAAAAGCATCTCGAGAACGAGACAAAAGAAACGGAAAAATCATTTATCCACCGTATCAAGACCGCAGGCGCTTCGACAAGGACAGTTTTGGCCCGAGTCTCGGCGACGTAGGAGCAGGAAGTTAATCTTAATTGTAATTTCATACCGCACCGTAATGGGTCGAGCTGATGTAGGAAGCGAACCGGCGAACGGCATTATAGTTTCTAAGAATCGGGTCTGGAGAGAGACGGTTTTTAATATCTTTCGGTAAGACGGATCGAGAATGGATTGTCCCGCTAGATATGGGATAGGAAGGGAATGCAATTTATTTTGGAATTAGTGCAGACTAATGGAATCCGTAAATTGTGTAACGCTCAGTGGTATTTGGACTGGGAGAGTTTGTTTCGGTGTTCATACGTTTACTTTTTATAGATTTCTTTCGTTGCCAAAATTAAAGCAACTATAAATCTGAAACGGTGGCATGTAATAATTATTTAATATTGCTCTATAAGATCATTTAAATTCATTTAATAAAATTGTGACTAGGAATAGCATAACTAAGAATAATAAACATAAGAATTAGGATAAAAAATAAAAAGATTAATGAATCAGACAACCGAACGAAAGCTGAGAATAATTTCCATACAAACATTAATCATGATTCATCGGGTGCTCTAACGTCCCGTTTTCGATCCACACAGCTACCAGAAGGGTGTGTCAGGTCGAAAGAACGCGAAATATCGCTTGAGTAGATTCTTTTCGGTTATTTTTTGTTCAAATTTTGAACTTCCGAGCCCTTCCGTCCTTGGCGGTTCTTACGATTGCTCCGAGTGAAAGAAATTTTGCAATGAGCATTGAACAAAACACGATTCAACCGGGAAAGGGAGTCGTACGACTGCGTGCACCATGTACTACGCTCCTTCTTACCGCATATGTGTGCGAGTTGAGATGATAAATATAACGTACGACTGTTGTTCCAGCTACAGTGGAAGAAGGTACACTTAGTGCCTTTTTTGTTTTGTTCTTCTACTTTCCCGCTCATCTACTAACCTATCAAGGGGCGACATTCGTGGCCCGAACAGGGAACATCGTTCGCGAGGGAACGGGCGAAAGATGCAAGTAGTACCACCGCCTGTGCCCCAAAAAGTACATATCTTCCGAAGAAGCGCTTGCTCGATATTTATTCTCTACGTATGCAAATTTATTCGCAACCTTCTTTACATTTGCGAAGGGTACAATATATTAGATTTCGCGTCACACATACGCGCTTATTTGTGTGTGCGCGATTCGTTTGCAAAATTTACTTCGGGTGAGGTGTTATTTGCCTCTTTTTTTGCAGCAGCATGTTTTCTTCCTCTTTCTTTTTGTGTATTTGCCTCTTTTCCAATCGTCACTTTCTCCGATACCTCACGTTAATCCTTGGTTGTTGCTGGTGCGTGAGATAGCCTGGCAGGCAAGAAGGGCGTCGGGTGTGACAGAGGTCATCAGACATCCTGAATGAGAGGTAAGTACTTTAAGAATTGTAAAAATAATATAGAGTGATGAAAAACTTTTGCATTTAAGAAATTATTTCACATCGTTCCTAGTAATACTAGAGCTAATTTCTAAAGCTAAATAATTTCTAGAGCTAAACATTGGAATAGTTACTCTTATATGTCCTTTAAACGTAATAAGTTAAATAACACATAGTTTAAAAAAAATTAAAAGAATCGTTACATGAAACGACAAGTACAAATCCCAACTCTTGGCACACATGAGATAAGAACGAACGTGCTCGTTTGAATGTGAATCAACACACACACACAAAAATTCTCCCATTGCAAAACGTGAGGAATTAAGAGAATACAGAACCACTAACAGCAGCAACAGTCGGGTGAATTTTTTGTCATGCCCTCCCAACGCGAAAGGGGAAAAACGTTCTAACGGTTCGTCTATGGTGAGATGCAAGGGAAAAGCAAAAAAAAACAGAAATGTCCTATCATCTCGGTTGTTTCCGATAAGAGAAAGAAAGCGCAATTTAAAACGCAAATAACTTTCCCCACGCACATACATACATAGCAAACGCTGTGCAATGAAGAGCACACACAAACACACACACACATATCTCCCGGCTGCATGGTGTGATGGTGTGCAACATTTACATATCCTCCCACACACGAACCACGCATAGATGGTCGTGTATGTGTGCACACCCTTCACCCCCGTTCTGTTGCACCATTCCCCACCGTCAGTTTGCTTCGCGAAGAGATTTGGGGTTTCGATCGGAAACGCTTCCCGAACCGGGATCGGTCTACTGATGGAAATGAAGGGACACATGAAAAAGGCAAAAAATACGCAAATGAAGAAAGAATGAAAAACCTGGTGGGACAGCAACAGACATTTGCCGGTGGTTCGGTGGCAAAAGGAAGGAGGGGAGAGAATGAAAATGAAATACCAAGGAAACTAAGCAGGTTCCGTTGGTTGGAGTTGGATGACTCCTGTGGAGTCTTTGAGATGGAAAACCCAAGATGGCATCCTTCCACATCGCTTATTCGCTCTCTGGTTTAATGGTTTCTTTTTTGTTCTCCTAGCAGCGAGCAGGAAAATTATCGTCGCAGAATAAAATTCTATGCTGCTTCATTCTCGCCGTCTTTTTTCGTTTGGATTTTCAAATCTTTTCGTTTTATACAAAATATATATTAATTTATACTATTATATTGCGACTTATACTGTTATATTCAAATTGATAAGAGATATTGGAAAAATAGCAAACTTCTCAAAGTTCTTGCAGTATAATTGTAGTTCAAAAAACAATAGAAACTCCAAATGAAAAGTACAATTTCAGATAGAAGTAACTTCAGATGGAATGAGAACCATCTCCAACTCTCCATCTGCCAGTTTTCTCCCCATCCGGCACTTTTCATCCTGCCTCACGGTGAGGAACATAAGATAAGTTCGTGCGCGTTGAACTGAAACAACGAATCGAACGTACGAGCGGATGCCGAGTGCACGTCATGTTAGCATATATTGTATTTTAATGAAAATACATAAAGATCTATCGATAATCGGGACCGAACGGAACAGCCAAGGGAGAGAAAGTCGATAGAAAGTCTCCGCTATCCTCGCGCCGAGGGCTGGCAAAGGGGATGTGATCTTGCCCCGTGAGGAGGTAATAAGGACGAGCCCTAGCTCCCTTCTCCAGCGACTACCACGCTCTTGACATTCGGTTATGTGTGTGTGTATGTCTGTTTCAGCGTCGTCTTTTTTTACATTCGATTGGAAATCGGTTTGCTTGCCCAAAGTGTCGTTACACTCTCGGTACTCAGTGTGTGTCGTCCTGTTACTCATTTTATGTGTGGTTGCGCTGTTTTTTTGTTGTAGTTGTTGGGTTTGCAGTACATTGCCGCTGCTACCGTCTCGCTTCCGGCTGGGAAGAGAAATTTGGTGCCCATCTTATTTTTTTTTTTGTTGGCTATCCCTTTTCTCTGCAATCGGCGTTCGGTTTCTCATCTCACAAATCCGTTCTACTAACGAGCTCCAGCTGCGAAAGGAAGCAACGACAACGACAGCCCCCTGAAATGTCTTTGCGTGATCGGAAGAGAAGGATGGCGGGAAAATCTACTTTGCATACGCCCACACACACATGTGTTGCTGTCGGGTCGATTAATGGGTGGGAAAATTTGAGGAACGTTTCATCGGTGAGAGAAAAAGAGGCTTTCCATTGTTTTCACGAAACCGGTTCCTTTGTATAAAGGAATATGTTTACTAGAAACATCCCAAAAAATAGTTAATATTAATAGTTAATAGTTAATACAAACCGGACGCCCTCTCATTCTATATATGTTCACAACGATTCCGAGCCAACGCTTCAAATGGATTATTGGTTCGTGCAAAGGATGGAAAACATCCGCTTATTTACTGAAGAAAATACGCGTCTCGCAGAATTTTCTTTTCATGGCTTAATCGGGAAACCTCGTAAGAGTCTGCAACTATCGCGAATTTAATCCATCGATAAGATGTCTCATTGTCTGGCGTTTGATGCTGTCGGCAGACGGTATTACTGTTCGTACCGCAAACAATGACCGATAGTAGCTGCCGTGGACTGGCATTCAAGGATCCGCAGCACAAGCCGAAATAGCTTACTGCAAGCATTACGCTGCAGATCTGACGGCATCAACAACAATTAAAACCATTCTCAGCACACAAAATCGGAGATTATTTCCCTCTCAGACAATTTTTGCTGGATGGCCTCATTATCCTTCGTTTGGGGCTTAATGATGGATGAAAAGTAAACAAATCCTTATTCTAGGTTAAGATTTCTTGTGGCAGATTGTCTATTCAATGAACGTTTATACACGGCTTTACGTACTTCTCTATCGCCTTTCAGCGAATGCTTCAGCATCTTCCTTTACCCCAGGAATCCCCCATCAACGCACTATTGTTTCTTGCTGCACGTCGGTGTCTCAACATTTGCGCGTTTGTATACGCGCCCTTCGTATTATACAAAGTCATCGATTTTATTTCAGTATTTGAAGGAAAGAAGCTCATCCTGATAGGAGGAAATGCGAGCGTCCAGACGGCTGTAGTGACTTGTGTATTTTGTGGCGAACGAAGACATAGGATCGAATTTTACGCGAACACGTACCATCGAAACCCAAAATCAGAACCCGAGTTCAGATAGCGGAAAATCGTTGCACTTCCGGTGGTAGTGGATTTGTTCGTGCTAGCACCATAATGTCCTTTGTTGAGGATGACAATTTTCACCCTCGATTGAGTCTCGTAATTGTCGTTTAATTCGAAAGCATTGCTGGCGGGCCATGAGAATCGATTCTGGCGCCGACAATATTACGTCTTGTTGAAATAACAAATCGGTTCGAAATTGGTCAAGTGTTTTCGGAGAAAGATTCAATCTTGTTTATAAGTCATATCGCGTACGAACTATTTGGAGTTGTACACGAATCGTTGGTTATTTATGATGGCATAACTTACGGTGTAATCAGCAGCACGGTGTTATTGAGGAGTATATGATGTTAAAAGTTACCTGCAATTAAAAGAGCAAACAAAAACATTTCAATTCGACTGTGCCTTCTGAAAAAAAACATTTAAGTTAGACTAAACAAGGTTCGTAAATCGTCTTTGGGACTTTGAGAGCTAAATATAAGAATGCTAAATGAATGTTTTAAAATCACAAATCGTACAAAATGAGCAATAAACTATAAATTGAAAATATTTCAGTGAAAATTTGAAGTTCGGCCGAGCTCACCTGGAATAAAGTGCCTTTTTACGGTTGGGCGAAGGAAATATCTTCAAGTCATCGTGAATTGTACTTATTTTGTAATCTAGTTTTAAGCAATATGGCCAGGCCGTCCCTAATGAATAAAACGATGTATTGAACTTCATGATATTGTTTATTCAGCAGAAACACCCAGGAATATCTTGATGAGTATTTGTTCAACAATGCAATATCCTTACGAGTATTTTTTATCAAGTAACTGTTTCCTTATACATTTAATTATTTTTTTTTATTCATGAAGAACGGCCTGACTGCATTGCCTATAATAATTTTAATATGTACCCGAACTTTCGAATGAAAGTCTAAAACAGCTTCCACTATATTTCCCAAATTCCGAAAACACAAGTCCGTATTAATATTGATTTTTATTCCTGATTTATGCTCTGAAGTTTGTCCTTGATTCCCCAATGATTTCAATGCGAATATGTCCAATGTATACATATTGTGATTGGGTAAGGAATTCATGCTGAGAAATAGATATTTAATCAGCATTTTCAACCCATTCATAAATTGAACGATAAAATAAGAACGCATTTTTTTGTAATGCTTCTTCATAATCAAGCTTCGTTCTTAAAAGACTAAGATTTCCACTCATTTTCTTAAAAAAAACGCTCACTGCACGTTCAAATCATACCCGAATGTTGGAATCAATGTCAGAGCAGCAGAGTCTTTTTTTCCCCCAACAGACCGAATGTGGTCGGTTTGCTGTTGCGCCAAGTGATGCGAGATGGCTCAGTCGTATGGCTCATAAATATATAAAGGGTAATCAAATTTGGGATGAAACTCGTTGATTAGAATGCGCCAAATTAGAGCCGAATTGTTTGGCCACAGCCGCCAACTGTAATGTGTAATCTCAGGATAATGTAATCCGTTCGGAACGAACGTACAGTGTAATGTAACCGATAACTTGACGACGGATTCTTCGCTCTTCGTATAGGAGGAAACGTTGGATCGATGACTGAGGGTAAATACAAGCATAAATAAATTTATGCTCCCTAGATTCATACATTGGTAAAAGAATATTCCAATAGAATCAATGATGAAACCATGTTCTTCGAAAAAAAAAAAGTTTTCAAAGAAACTCGTTGTGCATGTATAGCAGACGTAAATATCAATTACCTAATTGTTTGGTCCAAATTTTTTCAGAACTTTCCGCAGTAGGAAAAGATTTTTAATAACAGTATGAGCTTTTATAATACGCGTTATGTTGAGTGATGTGAGTTTACGAGTGTAACTTCTAGGGTAAAAAAATCACCAGTAAAACCCTCATTTTTGGTTAATGGCTGTTAATGGATTAGTTCTGGTACCAATTATGCATGTGTCCAACGAGCAGAATGAATCTGACATTTGAATAGCTCTCAGTGTAGCCCACCTTGGCTTGTAAATAAAAAATAAAGTATGTGCTGTACATTCAGTTCCAATTCGGAGAACACAGTTTGCCAAACTCTCATCATATTCAAAAATTTCTTCATTCAAATTCACTCAACCATACACGTTTGGCTTACCCCTGTTTTGCACATATGGATCCAATCAAACGGAGGGATGCAAACGGACGTTTTCTTTTTTCCCAGTAGTAAAAAATCATCAAAAAGGACACAACACATCACATCTTTTACGTATGTTTTATAGCATAACAGGATTTTTCATACGTGATTGTTTCGTGACTGTCGCAAAACGAGCAACGGGCACATTTCGGACTCAGCATTACAAAACAGAACCAACACGAATCGAGAAAAATATAAATCTCATTACATCTTCCCAAATGAAAATGATTCGTATGAAACTTGCTCAGCTCATTTTATCAACATGATTACGGCATTATTATAGCGATGGAGCAGCATCGAGCAATGGAAATACGATCGGAAAGTTAAAGGACGAGCAGGACGGCAATCCTATAACTATGAACAGCTAGTCTGATTCCGTGCCGTGTCGGCCTTCCTTCGTGCAGTATCGAAACCATCAATTGATAAAAGTTCGTTTCCGGGAGTGAAATCCTTGTTGAAATTTCTACCGCACATACTTCTCTGACATCATTTATGGTCCGTGGGCAGTGTGCATTATCAGCGCAAAAGATCTTAGGAACAATCCCTGCGGACAGTCCTTCCTTTGGCGGAGGCTGCAATATGCTGGCATCGACGGAAAAATTGCGCCTAATTGGAGTACGCGCGCACAATGTGCAGCATGTCTTGATTGTTTTTTATCGCTTCCGCAGAGGGCGCCATTTTGGGCGAAATTTCTCTCGTCTCATTTTCTGCTACTCTATTCTCGCAGGGCCGGGTGTACATGTTTTCGCAGCAAAGAAGTCGGAAATGGAGGAGTGCGATCGGTTTTATGACCTATTTTTATGGCAGCTCATAATCCATAAATAATTTTTAATTGGATTTACGCGACGCACCGTGCACACGTGTGTCTGTTTGGGGGTTCGGTGTACAGTTCCGTAAAGGAGCGAAGCTTTGCTTTATGTTAAAATATCTGTTTTGTTGCCATCAAGCTACAGTATAGAAGTAAAACAATAGGCAAGGTTTTATTATGGAAGGTGTAAGTGAATAAATGTTTTTATGAATTATCCAAACTTGGGTATATGACTCAACGGCGGAAATAGTGTTTTTGCCACGTGTGGAGGTAAAATAATAATTATTTTTTATTTGATGCTTCCTAGTACAAGTTCTTGAGCCTGACAGGAAACTGTATTTATATTTAACCTCAAAACTTCAGTCCGCATAATGCTTATTTAGCTGGCACCCAACATCATACCAATTAACACCTACAGTAAAGGGTTTCAAAGGCGTTCAAAACTTTGTAAGCCACCGCACACTAAAGCCCATCATTCTTAGCGAAGAAAAACACTAGCGAGACACTCAAAATACGGCTTAATGGCGTAAGCAAAAACATTGTGCAGTCCAACACACACAGTCCACACAAAAAAAACATTAAAAGAAAACACCAAGAAAATGTATGCATCCTGTACCAGTCTAAAAACTGCATCTAGCGAAACAACTTAGCGTATATTTGGCTGCACAGCGCACAGCCAGTCCTGATGCGGTGGAATAAAAATGACTGACATAAATAACGTCAATTTATGCAATGCTTCTTCGGTGCAGAAAGGTGATTTCTTCCGCTCGCTGCTAGTGCGGTGTGCCCACGAGCGCCAATATGTTTTTCGAGGCGAAGGAAGCCCAAAAATCCTGGCCAAGAAGCTACACAAAATAATAAACGAACGAATTTAGCACACATCATTGTACTGGGCCGACCATCAACCACTGCATGCTCGTTGGTGGCGCAAAAAGGGAATGCATCCAATGTATGCAGTTCATTTAGATTTCTATCAAAAAACGTATCGATTTCTATCATTTATGAATGTGGGATGCGCGTTCCGACGGGTGAGGACAGCAGACAGCAGGTCGGGGAGTTATGATGCAACAACGAAAACAAATGCACCTTACCCTGGCTTCGCTGCACAAAAGCGGTGCTGGTGTTTAGAAAGTAAATTACTCGTCATAAAGAAAAAGTGCTTGATGCATTGCTGCAACAGTGGCGGTGCATCGCTTGCAGGTGCATCGGGCCAGCAGTATCTGTCTGAAAAATGAACCTCCTCCTGTTTGCAGGGATCAATCGAGGCCATAAGTAACACAGTTCCTCGCTTCCTCCGTTGCCGACTGCCCAACGACAAAGTTCGAACGCACGCGATACGTGTAATAATAAAGGTAATAATAATCCTGCATTATTTCCTGCATAAACATTGACCTCCAGCATGGGGTCAAAGTATGGGAACGCAGCAGAGGATCGACGGCAGCGACGAGGTGCAGCAGTTGGTGTCAAGGAAAAGCTTATTATGCACTTTCACGTATGAATGCATGAGGGAGTGGATTAGATTTCCTTTCCAGACAGCCCAACCGTTGGTTGGTTTGGCATACGCTGGGGGAGGGGGGGTGGTAGTGGGAAAGGAAACTAAAAAACAAGTCCCAATTCAACGGTTTATACCGCGTAGAGGAACACAGTCCTGACAGTGGTGGCAATATGATGGAAAGCATCAAACGCGTGCCAAGACAAAGGAAACTGATGGAGTTTTGGGCAGCGATTGCAAACTGCAGTAATGAAACGAT
The DNA here is from genome assembly GCF_013141755.1 of Anopheles stephensi. Lineage (NCBI taxonomy): Eukaryota > Metazoa > Arthropoda > Insecta > Diptera > Culicidae > Anopheles > Anopheles stephensi. The sequence continues at coordinate 48,629,999 of NC_050203.1, forward strand.
TGATATCTGTGGGGGACCGGGACTGGGAGCAAAGAGGACGGTAAAATGCAATGTGTGCAAGCCATCGTGTGTTTGGTAAGCGATGAAAAATACCGTATAGATTATTGTACCGTGAAAGAAAACAAGCGCATGAGCCAACTACGACGATGGGTTTGTAAATAGATTCCACTGTTTGCCAGAAAGCCGCGGGCATAAAGCGTACACAGTGTGAGTGTGTGAAATAAACGTTATAGTAAAATAAATAAAATGTAATAAATTATACTTTCCTGCGAGCATTCGTTTTCGTAGCACGAGGGTCGACGCAGAAGACGAAGCAACGTTATAGACAGTACATTTTGTTGAAGAATTAATAACAGCGAAATATACGATCAGTTCGTTAGGGTACAAGGTTTTTTTTTGATGAAGATGGAACCAAAAATTATTACTGGAAATTGTAACGAGGCAGTTTTTAAAAAGCAGTAAAATGAATAAGTCTCCACGTAGTTAGATTTCTATTCTATTCTATTTTGTAAAATAGAAGTATAGTTTTGTACAACAGAAAGCCATTAATGGTAGCCTGAGATATTTCAAGGTTGTAGTGGCAAAGAAGAAAAAGAAGTAGTCGAAACTCAATATGATTCCTACCATGCTCTCCACCACACTAAGCCCCTAAAAAATTGGTACTGCCAACCAACTTATTCCAGTCAAACAAAACTACGTCCATCCTTCAATGGCGGTACTCTAAAATTCCGTTTAAATCCTGCCAAATGTTTCCAGTGAAAGCTGCTAAAGCAACTATGCAGAAAGGTTGCTGGATATTGGATTTTCGAGTTGGACTTTGATGAAAGCGGTTGGTCGGTAAGAACTGATGCAAAAAATACCAACAACATGAAATCGAGCGTAAATGGCATTTCTTCTCCGTGTTCTACTAGTTTCATTGTCTCACTGGAAATAGTTGTAAGATGAATTGAACCATTGGTCTCCAAAGTTTCAAATGTTTCAGGCTAAAATGCTGACTCGACATTGGATGTGGTTTAGGTAATAGAATCTTAACATGAATAAAAAGGGGTTACTCGAGGCCTCCGCAATCTAGTGGCCCAATCATCTAATGGGCCTTTCATACGGGTTAAAAAATTAACAAATTGGCACCTATTAATAGACAACTCTTGTTTTCAAAAACGCGAAAAAAAATGGTCAAACATTCAACTCTAAAGCCCACAGTGTCCCATCAGGTCCAGAAAAAAGGACGAACGTTTAAACAGATTTACAAATCAAATAACAGATTCCGCAAATTCTCTTGTCTTGCGTTCTGTGTTTGAAACCCACGAAGTGAGGATGAAGTGTTGCAGGCCTATAATTTATTCATGGTCTTCTCATGCCATTTCGGTTTGGTTGTGCTTAATTGTCTTCACGATAGAATCACCACCCTTATTAACCTTCCAACTGGTCGTATCGCGGCTTTAGTCAATAACCCTTTTTTCTTCCAGACGCTCAGAACGAAACGGAAGTTATAATCAGCCCGCCTTACATTAACCCCGACGAAGAAGGGTCTGATGATTGTCAGAAAGAATATTAATTGGGTGTAATTTCCTTCATTCCATTCCTTCATCATAAAAAGGGTAGCGCTCGGAGTTGCAAGTGCCAACAAGTAAAAGGATCCTGATTAGTGTTTGCAAGAGCTTCGAACGAAAAAAAAAATCTCATGGCGTATAGAATCATGGAAGCAAGCAGGCAGATTGCTTCCCTCAGCCTTCCGGTCTGTACAATATCCTTTCTCAGTCACTGTGAATCGGTTGGCATGTTTGTAAGATTATTTGCCCTTTTTAGCCAGGAGCGCTGGACAAACGAGCATATTGCCCGAGGGGTTGATCAACAGCATTGGTCTACCGGCATGTCAGTGTTTAAAGGGTTGAAATATTATTTTAATTAGAATCATATTTATGCATGCGTAACGGCTTCGTTACGGTTCCGAAACGGGTGGATTTGTTTGATGAAGGGTACGAAGGCACGTGGCCTCACTGGTCAACACCATAGTCTTGAGTGGCGCATGACAATGCGAACAATGAGCCACAATTGTGTAACGTGTGTTTTGTGCAGTTGACTTTTTCTGATTTCAGCGTTCAAGTGTGAATCTCTGCTTCGAGAACCTACATGGGAAATTAATTCACCGCATGAAAAACTTGTTGACTGTGAATTTGAGAAATTTGATTTGTTGGGCATTTGAACTTATTCCACTGATTTGTTAAAATTAATTATTCACAGCAAACAATTTTTATTAAGAAACATTGAAGAAGTTTGTGTAGGCATAGAGACAAGTAAACGGTAGTTAGTAAAACTGTGTAACATTGAGTTTTCCTTCACTCACTCCATGTTTAATGTCATATCTTTCAATGCCCCGTGGCGACGAACCCAAAGTTCTACTAGAACAGGTTCTCTCGTGATGACAACAAACCCGATACACATCAACAGGCATATGCACAGCATGGCCGGACATAGGCACTTCAATTGAAGCTCACTGAAAACCACAACATTTTCTCTGTCTTTCTACGCGGCTAACAAAACATAGAGGAAAAAGTTTGGAAACAGCCCCCGAAAAAGACTTAACGACAAGTATCACGTCAGGGTCGACAGTCTCAACACACAGCTAACCAAAAAAAAACAACAACAGCATCTATTCTCATCCAACCCAAACAAAACCCTTGGCAAACCCCCGTCGAATTCGAAGCGAGTGGTCATCGGGCGACCATCATCGTCGCCAGCAGACCAAGACACACTCTCCTCCAGCCACTCCCCCAGCAATGAGACTCCCGCACACGGTTCGATGTTTATCTGTCCGGTCGTGCTTGTCACGTGGTTTTTATTTTCGGTTGTGCCTCCCGAGAAGGGACGTCAGCGTAAGGATCGACACGACCGAACCGGCAACCAAAACAACAACAACACGGAAAATCGCTTCTAGGTTCGTTCCGATTTTCCCGCCCGTTCAAGAAGTGCGGTGCGTTTCCGCACGGAAAGGAAATGAACGTTTTGTCTAACGCGCTGCGTCCAGCTGGTTGACGAGTGTGAGAATAAAAACATTCCCCCGAAATGGTCAAGCCATACTGTGTGTTAGTGGGATAGTGAACCAAAAAAAAACAACATCAGCGTTACGCGTCGAAGGAAAAGCTAAAAGAAAAACTAACGAATGCGGGCAGGTAGAAAAGGACAATAGAAGGATCAAAAAGTCCTGTTAAAATCGCTTCAAAACGGAGAAAACTGTGAAAAGCGTTGAAAAGGAGGGTGCGTGCCTGCAAGCAACAGCAAAACAAAACAGCCCAACATTACACGCTCTCTCCTGGAACATGAACTTTGCGTGTTTGTTATCTTTATTGCTACAATCGTACAGCTTTGTTCACCGATAGTGTCCTTTGCTAAGTTCGTATGAAGCAACCGGGGGTTGGAGTCAACGTTCTTACTACGTTCACACTTGAACGAAGCAATTAAATGCCCGTGGAAAACAAAGCCGACGACGTGTGAACAAGGCGGAGTAGAGATTATCAGGCTTTACTACTTAAATATGTAATGCAAACTATATTTTTTTATTGTGATTTTTTTTTTTATCACAAAGACGAACAATTTTTTTTTAATAGCTAAAAGCTCAAAGAATAACTATCAAAAGTATTACTGTCCAAATAAAAAACATCAGCGAGCCATGCCGTGTCTCTACCACCAACTAGAAAACCGTGCGTTCAACATTCCGCTGGACCGGTCTAACGTCAGCCGGTGAATGTCCTTTGCAGCATTGTCAATGTGAGACCCACTCCATCTTTTGACTCGTTTCGCTCGCCGTATCAGTCCTTCTCGAAAACGTCTGGGATGCGATAGCGGCAAAACGGTCGAACTGAAAACAAGCTTCGCCAAACATCGAATCGCCAACAACCATCCTGACCAACGCAATTTCATTCATCCATTTCGGTTTCCACCTTCCGGTTCCGTGAGAGGAAGCTCCAGCAAAGCCCTCAGTCCTCAGCAAGAAAGGTAGCTGTTCTTGTCATCCCTGTAACCGCCCCATTTCCTACGTTTCACCGATCGCACAGCCAACTCTTGTCGCTGTTCGTACAGTGCGTTTGGAGTGTTGTAAATTTTTACGATACGCATAAGACGATCACATGAAGACGTATTTTGGCTCTTTTTTTGTTGTGCATTTCCACACAATATGCAGCGATTTGTGCGAAAGGTGGAGTTTGTGCATTTTGTACTTAAACGAAAAAAAGTGCACTTTACGAAGATTATTTGATGTTTTGAAAGCAATAAAGTATATAAAAAATTCGAAAGGTTCCTGATTCTGTTATTCAGTTATTAATTATTGTATAGCTTTTGAGCATCTTTCTCAGCTGTAACCAATATACTTTAGTATAACAGTGAACGAGAACGCTATACTCGACGTATACGGATTCATGGAACACAAAATATTTAGATCGGCAAAATAGGTCAAAATTGAGTTTTTACCAAAAGGATATTCTCAACTTGTTTGGCTTTAGGTGACTGCATAGCCCAAAGTCTCTCCAAAACCGACTTCCGAACCCGAAATGCTTGCACCATGAAGTATCCTATTCTTCAACATGTATTGAAGCTCTAAAGCTTTCTCTGAAGTCTAACGAGATCATTTGAAACAACAGCTTGCCAAGGAACATATGGCCTTTAGTTGCCGGTACACTAACTACAGGTCATAGTCACGCAGTAACACGGAAAGGACAAGGATCCTAGATTCCGGTGTCGTATGAAAACATTAACTGTCTTTTTTCTCATCTACCACGACATTCAATTGAGAGAAATTTGTTCTGTCCGTTCTGTGTTTGTCCTATCGAGCTTTCCCAATATTTTGGTCCTGTTTACTTCAACGAAACTGTTATTAAATTTAACTGTTTTATTGTCAATCGGTTTACTTAAATCTCGTTTTACTTTTAATCTTACTTTTAATTTCATGCCTACCGGTCTCTGCTAATTTTCTTTTTCGCCATCTCTCAATTCCGAACGTGCACTTTTCTCTCGCCGACGACTTTCAATACATCGCGTATTTGTTTTTCTCGAAACTCACCTCCCTCTCGCACACATGCATGCGATGCGAAAAAATATATTTCCTTGCCTCTTTCTCTGTCGCTCGTGCTCCGATCCGTCCATTTCGCTTCAAGAGCTCCTCGCAGAGGTGCGATTTTTTTTAACCCTCGTCGGCTGTGCTCGTGTTATCGATTTTTACCGTACATTTTTTACATTTCCGAGCCCTTCAACGGTTGCAGTATTTTTTTTTTTCTATTCCTCTCGCTGCCTGCTGTGGACTGTTGTCAGCTTCCCTTTGCAGTGTGTTTGGTGCCATGTTTGCTGTCTTACTTCGGCCACTTCTAAGATGCCGCGCGTACCGGGCTCTCCAAAACCTCGTCCGTTGACGATTCATTTTCCCATCCCCCGCAACGTCGGCAGCTAACGGCTCACCCCATTAAATTCTTCCATTTGCCAACATCTTCCGTTGCCCTTGTCTTATTTTAAGGTTCCTGCTTTTTTTAGTTGCACTTCGGCATCGTTTTTTTTTTCGTGTTTTGTTCGCTCGTCTCGAGGCTGGAACTCCTTTTCGCAGATCTTACTCCACTCCCTCACATGCCATGCCCAAGACCCTCACCCCTGCCGGGGATTGTTCACCGACTCACTCACACACTTGCACACTCGCATTATATATGCAATAAATTACGGCGACCGTTTGCACGGTGCTGGCTGGGGTGGAAAGCAAAAAAGTTGGCAGCTTTTTTTTGCTCTTCGTACGCTCGCGCGACATAATGAAAAAAAACCCGGGCCGTAGTGAGGGTGACTAATACAAGAAAATCTCACTACGTTTTCCACCGGATGCTGTAGAGCGCCCGGGTTTTGGTACGGGAGGTTACCAGAGGAAAAGCCGATTGGGAAGGAATCGAAGATGAAAAATACGATGATGATTTGTATGGGTATGGGTACGATGATGATTTGTATGGCAGTGGGGTGTGGTGAGGTTGGGTGAGTTGGGATAAAAAATGTGAAAGCACACACGAACGCGAAGCCGTTAGAGTGGTTTTCGTTGTTGCTGTTGTTTTTGTTGCTCCTGCTGATGCTGAAACATATATATGTATGAAATACACGGAGCCAGCAACATTGTCTCGGCAGGCAGCAATTACAACTACCACCAAGGAAAAATGGAAAAATTATTGATTGAATTTGAGCAGCCAAGGGAAAACAATTTGCAAGAAAGTTATGTTTTCCGGGGCTGGCTCTTTCTCGTTTTTGAATATTGATCTTTTCTCAAGGTTTGTTCATAAACACGAAGCACAATGCGCTCAAATAGCATAATTAACGTTTGCTTTAATTAATTTATAAAAAAAATTGAAATTGAATAAATATCTTTTATTGATTAAATTAAAAAGCGTTAAAAATTTTGCCATTAAACTTAATAATCATTAACCCATCAATACGTCAAAAAGTTTTCAAGAAACCAATTTGAAAATAGTTTTCCATGACAACTTCCCAACAATTACAACAGCTATATAGTTAGGTAGATAACTACTTAGAAGAATCGTCCAGCTTTCTTCCAGTTTTGTTTCGCATATGTGCCAAGCAAATATCAGACACACACACACACTCATCGGAACTCGTTTTCATTTCCGGGAACCATCTTTCCAGGACTTTCGATTTTTCATACTTCGGCGACACGAACTGGTTCGTTACGGGCAACCAATTACAAGGCGCAGCATCGTACATGTGGCCTGATTTTCATATTCTGCGAAATCAAATTTCGCGCAAAATCTACACACATGCACATGCCCGTGCTTCCCGTCTGTGCACAGGCGAGAGTGAGCAGTGTACATGATCAAAATTTTCACTCCCTCTGCAGCCATCCTCACCGGCCGGCCACCCAACCCGCTCCCGCATGCTTTCTTCGGCTCATTTCGGGCTCATTTACTTCACACATGTGCTCGTATCAGTAGTGTGGCCGTACTAATGTTTCTACCAATACTAGCAGGACCACTACCACACGTACGACTGCGGATCGTAATAAACACCAATGATAAGCTCAAGATTGTTTATGTAATTATGATTACATCGCGTATACTACGTAGACCAACTGTAGAGAGTCATGTGGCAGCAGGACACAGTGAGCGGGCCGTGCGATAGTATTTAACCGAACGCTCGAAGTGAAGCAGTGGTAGTGGTTTTATGTTTTCCCGAGACATGTCCCACACGAAACGTTTATCCTGTTCGTGAGGAGGCAGTTTTTTTTCTTCTCCTTCCTACGTATACTGTTCTCGTCCGATTCACTCTCTCGCACTTCCTTGGGATATGTTTTTTTAATGCTCACTTGTACACAAAATATGCTCGCTCTCATCTTCTGGACAGAAGGTGGCAGGAATCTTTCTTTTTTTCTTGTGCAGCTCCTTCTTTCTTAACGATGTCATATTTCCCCTTATTTGGGAAGTTTTGTGTTTCTCGTACGTCTTGCTTTGACTTCCAAGGCTGGGGAAATTTTTGGCGGGGAAAATGCCATCTGAATGCACTCATGCTAGATTCAAGGAAATGCGAGATGATGGAAAACACCGTCTTTCAAACAGAAGACAGTCACGACGAAACACGAATGTCTTTAAGGACTGCTGTTTAACGGTGAAAGGAAGTTAAGTGATGAAGCTCTTTTAAAAACCATTGTTGATTTCTTTCATTTTTTGCAGTTTGGTCTGTTTTGTTTCAAAGAAATTTAGTGATTATTTTGGTGAAAAATGACATGATATATAAAAAGTTGTATTATGTATGATGATAAAACATGATATAGACGGAAAAGAGTAAGTCGATAAAAAATATGAAATTAAAAAAACATGAACGTGATGTTGTTGCGATAGAAGCGATTTAATAATAGAAAATATAGATATTATTCATGAAGAAAATCATAAATGCAAGAACCCGATGGATTGGAATAAAACAATAGATTTAAAAGGTAAATGACCTTATGTGAATATAATGGAGCTTCTGGTCCCTTTTATATTTTTTTGTATTAGCATTAGAGAGGATAATATGATTAGTCAAAGAAACATACTCTAATTTTTTGCTCTGGCGACTTATGCTTCTATTTTTAATATTCTAATATGTAATTTTCCCTACATAGTATTAAAACACTCTCATCTTTTTTTCCGCCTGCCTTCGCTAATGTATTACACTAAAGAACGAAACGAGGATTTTTTTTATCATTCAGGCACTCTCTATCTCACTCACTCCCACTTCCTCGTAGCCACCCATCCCAAATTCCACCACCCACTGGGCTTAAGTTGACAAGAACGATCCAAAGTATGCGAGAGCGAGCACGAGAGATTAGCTGACGATGAGACGCAAAGAAGCTAGGGTATGTATACTCGAGCGAAGAGGTGTGCATGTATGTAACGCGAAGTGCTCTGAACGGTGTTTGATATTTCTAACGACGTTGGCAGCTGGCCCGAGAATGAGATGGTACGGGCGCGGGAAGCTGGCACGGTGAAAGGACAATGGGAAAATACGGACGAACCAAACAACAACATCTAACACACATTCATATGTGCCGGGATGCTGGGCGGTGAGATGTTGTGGGTGTACGAATTTTGGGTGGCAGTTTGCCTTCCGTTGTTCCCCTCTCGTTTACACCCCTGTTAAAAAAGCATAACTAAGGCCCCGAGATTTTTGTTCCCCCCTATTTCAATATTTCCTCCCGCACTGCGCCATTCCTGTTGGAAATTTGCTCACTCGAATTTATTAATAAGGCAAAGCGAGAAAGAGAAAACGCATTAGCAGATGTATTGCGGTAAGGTGACGTCGGTGTACATATGTGAGCTAACTACAGGAGAAATGGAGAAAAAGTCTTCGAAAAAAAATGGAGCTACAAAAAAAGGAAGCAAATGTTGATTTTCATCAGAAAAAAAAATCCGGGGAGAGGTGGAAAGACATTCCTTCTTTGCTTCTTTGCTTGCACCCGCACCGTCATTACTTGGAGGAATGTCACACGTACGCAAAGTGTGCACGAGAAAGTTTTGTCCCGGTGCCACCAAAGACGACGAATACGAGGACCAGGATGACGACGACGACGACGACGCCAGTACACGCTTACAAGATCTTAATGGGTGGTGCTCTCGCGGTGGGAAAAGGCACGACGGAATATGCTTATAGACTAAGCCTTCCACCCTTTACCCTTCCATTATCATGTACCAGACGAACCGATCGTGGAACGATTTCGCGCGCGCGCTTACACAAAATAGCATACATGAATTTATGTATATTGTCTCCCACGAATGGCACCGAACGAGTTTTCAAGATGAGGAAAAAAAGAAAGAAAACAACTAGAAATATAAGCGGAGCTAGCGGAAAACAAGTGGCAAGGGTACACGGTTGGAAAATTGGAATTGGAAAATGTTAATGATGAGCAAGCCTCGCGTGTGTGAGATAAGAGCAAATGCGGAAGGGAAAGCATGTGTGAGTGTGTGTAAGAGAGAGTGAAAAAGACACACAAAAGAGAGAGAGAGAGAGAGAGAGAGAGAGAGAGGATTAGAGATAAGTGGAAAAAAGTGTACCAAGGAGAAAGAGATCGTAAGAGAAAGACCCCATTTTGTCACACCGACCTGGAAGGAAAATGAGTAGATTCCGATGGATACCGACGACGACAATGGCAACGGCACGGATATTTCAAGATGGCTTTCCGAAGGGTTTTATGTCCTGTTTTTTCCTTCCTTCTTGCTCGCGTACGTTACTGCTTTTTATTTCTTTAGTCGGTTCGGTCAAACGAGGGACGAAGAGATTTAGGATCTCCGGGAGTAGTTAACCCAAGGGCTAGGAGTCCTTAGTGGCGAGAGACGAGAAAAGCGGTACAGTCGGATGAAATTATGCTAAAATCCCGAACTCTTCCCACGTACGGTATATTGCATGCGAGGTGGAAAAGAACAAACCCTAGATTAAGCTTCTGGATGAAAACAGGAAACGAGAGGTGATGTTGACACACGCACACATACACACACCTATACACATTCATAATTTAAGAAGCAAGGATGTGGTCCTGGACATCTCCTTTGCTAGCCAAATGTGGGCGTTTCCGGTCAAAGAATGACGCCTGCGGTTGGCAGGAAGCAGTTTCAATTACGTTAATGAGAAACTTTGAAACGATGGGAATTGCATAGCCAAGATTCAATTACAGCGCTTTTGGTATTTGCAGGAATAAAGTGGCTTTACGATTTGAAGCAATCAATTTATCAGATATTCAGCTAAAACTCCCATATAAATCCTCTTCGACAATATGAACTTCTAAATAATGGATTCTTCAATATATTGCACATGTTCAACTTAAGGAGTTCCTAAATGGTAATAATAAAAGATTGTCACACGTGCCGTCAGTCAAACATAGATACCTGCAAAAGGAACTACCGAACACAGTTTATTGAAACAGAAGTTTATAAACCGTATGATGGCATGTGCCACGCTTTTATGTTTTTTGGTATATCCTCAACGAGGCTTTTCAACGAGTACGACTTCGATGATGACGCTGAAAAAATACGATGCTTTCGATGACGAAAGGAGCGTCTCGGAATGCTCACTCACCGTGGGTTTGTGAGCGAGTGTGTGTGTGTATGTTTTAGTGTGAGTATAAAACCTTGACCTTCGCCGCTCACGCAGACACGATGATTTTGACCAAAATTCGTTCCCGTGCCCCATTCATCCGATCATCTTCGATTGTCCACTAAGCCTAACCACGTGGTTCGGTTGTCGGCATTTTAAGAAAAGCTTGGGAAGGTTTTGGGAAGGATCGGGACAGAGCGTTAGAACTCAAGTGTATAGGTTTTCTTAAAGTCTGATCTCCTATATCGAAAAATATGTATGGAATTCTGTACAAGGAAAGTTGGAACAGCTGGTGAATCCATTTTCGAATGGTGTAAGATTTTTTTGTGATTCTTTTTTATAAAAAAATGTTTATTATTTATTTATTATTTACTACGGACAGATGCCGTATTGTCAATATAAAAAATGTGTCTTATTAAAAACTGTACATAAACAGAAGCCACGCAGTAACCAATTATAATATTAGACAAGAATTCCCAACATTTTTGGAATCTTTCAGGAAACATAAAGCTGGAGCGTCATTTATACTTAAATGTGGATGGCGCCGGTCTTCAATATGAATCTACCGGAACTCACATCTGATCATAAGGACCGGCACCGATCCTTAGCAACACAGAAGAGAAATCAAATCCTTCATTCCCATGTAACAAGCACTGGACAAAAGAAATTGAGTATCAAACCAGCAAAACAATCATTTGCTTCGGAATTAGCCTTATTAAGTTTAGCGTCGTTTGATTGCTCGATTGTTTGACCGACACCGGCTAGGAATTTCACTTGTCTCAATGAAGTCGTCGCTATAATTATGTGTTAAAACCAGCTAACATTGTTATATGATGTCACTGCAGAGAACCAAATTTCTCTTATGATATGATTATCACAAATGATGGGTCTTCAATTTATCGTTAGACAATTTAAAAAGGGAATCACTCATCGTGGTAGAAGTACGATATTTGTCTGAACAACATTTAAGCTGTTCTTTACTTGCTTCATCTTAGACTTAACATGTGTCACAACCAAACATATTAAAAGCGACTAGAAGAAGGGAACTTGCGGGTGGTAGGTACGAAAAAGAAGAAGAAGAAGGTGATAGATGCGACAGTGGCGCCGGTCTTCACACGGCAAGGTTCCATGGGGTGCTATGGCTCAAATCGGTTCTGAGCCGTTCCCCTATAGTGAGGACTGACTATCCAACTATGCGGTATCAAAAAGTCTAGTAAGCCAGACTAGCAGGCATGACCCATGAAGTCGTTAGATCAAGAAGGAAGAAGAAGAAAAAGAAGCAAGGAATTTTAAAAATTCCTTAAGTTTAAATTCTAAACAGTTTCCTTAAAACTAGATACAAAGAATCAATACATACCTTAAAAATTGGGACTTCTTCGAAAATGTCAGTCAAAGTGCTGTTCTCACAAGTTTTACATTAGAAAATGTGCTGTTGTGTGACCAAAACACTGTGTGACGGTGCAATTAGTTCTGAAACAAATAAGAAATCTCATTGTAATGAAAATTAACACACATTCAAAAATTCTATTAAAATAGCTTTAACACCTAATTTTAAAAGGTTTTTTCACATGTATGGTTTGTGTCGCACTTGTACTTCATAGCTCCAGAACTTATTTTCCAAACAACAGCGAAGAAATATCATGTATTTTCCGCAATAGTGAGTATACTAGATGCCCAATCCGTTCATAGTTTCAAGGGGCTCCTTCTGACAGATAGGACCAGCAGCAACAACAGGTTCCATGCAACACGTCTACCGACACAACGATGCTCTTTTCAAGCAGAAGAAACGAGAAACTGAACAAACTACAACCATGTGTGCGGCCACACGCTCGTACACCCCATACGCTACTCGATGCCTCGTACGCACCCCGGAAATGAGTTAAAGTGTAGCATAAACGGCGTAGGGTTGGATGTTCATCCGATAGGTTCAATGAACCGAGTCGGTGGATGCTTTGAGCTGTTTCTATCGACCTCGCAAAGGTTGTGTTCTATGGCCCGTATGCCATATAACATTGTTTAATCAATAGTGGAATAGCTAATTATCATACTAAATAACAGCGTTCGGAAAGGTCCTTCGGGGCGCCCGTTTGTGATAAAGTTTTCGGTGTAGCGCGCACAACATAAAAACATTATTTCTCTATTTTGAAACATTAACCACACACCTATAAAAGCGATTGAAAGGGACTTACCTATTCGCATCGGTTGGAAAGTCTCGCCGGGAGTTGTTTATGCTGATTCGTCGCATAGGTTTCTCCTCAAGAACTTATCAAAAGGAAAATTCAACTAAGGGCTATCATAGATGAACAAAATTATGGTTGAAGTCCGCATTGAAGGCTGCACTATCCATATCGAAACTAGTTCACGAGACTGATTTGCTCTGAATGGGGATGATTCACTATCACGTATCAGCTTTCGCCGGGACGACAGGAACAGCTGAGTTTCGCATTCACATTTATGCTTATCACTGTTGAAGCGAGAGCGTGCACTCAAAACGTTCGTGGTGCGTCCTGCCGTATCATTCCGTGCACTGTGTTTGAAGCAGATTATGACGCTCGGAGCTTGGTTTGTTGATAAAAATGGTGTGGCAGAGATTTGGACGAGAGTTTCTCAAAAAACGAGGATGCACCAGAAAAATAAGTCAAAACAGTTAATTAATCCAAAACGAATTCATTTCACACGATGGCGATGCTAGATGTTGATTTTAAGCTCTATTGCACTAATCAAACCATAATCACTAATCCTTTCTGATATCTGCTCTCAGCCGACCCATTGGAACACCAGCCCAGCACCAGCCGCTAGCAATCGCAATTCTTTAACTGCCACTTGCGATATCACTCGTTCCATCAACGGCGGTGGATATCGGTGTTGTCCACTGCGCTCGTTTCTTGTTGACAGGGTCACAGGATAATAAACAAACGAAAACTGACACATTTCACACCGGTCACGGTTTCGGAGAAGCAAAACACACGCGCTCTCTCTTTATGACCACCGCTAGAGTGGGCATGCTTCGACCACTGCTGACGGAAAGTTTGCTGCCAACCTTCTTCTTTTTCCACCCCGAATCGAACGAACGCACTGACCGACGTCCTAACGCACGCGGTTGAACGCGGTTTGTTGACCATTTTTGCATCCTCTGAGTGAACCATCGGATGACCACTGGACCTGCCACATACACTATCACGCACGCACACAATTCCGCACGCTCGCTTTTCCTTCCGGGATAGACTTTTGTGAACTCGGGGCACTGCTGACCACCGTGACTGCTGCATTCACTAGCAACTGTTGCGAGGTGAACAACTCCATCGGAACGATTGGCGGCTTCAGAAGTTGCTGCGATACCGGACAAAACCACAGCATCAACAACAGCAACGGACACCTTGCCGTGTTTCTGCTGTGGTCTGTGCAGCGGCGTACAGCTAGCGTACGGACATTATAGTTAGCCGCTGCTGCCGTTGCGCTGTGGTGCTGCTACTGCCACCGCCAAAAACCCGTTGCAGCAGCGGCAGCAGTAGCAGCAACAGCAGCACCAGCGCTGCTAGGGACCGTCTGCTGCCGACGCCGCCTGCTACGCGTATGCATGCATAAACAAAGTGGACTGGCGTAATGATGTAAAAACGGTTACCGCGGAGCAATTATTTCACACCAGAATGAAGTTATCACCGAGTGGGAAATATTAAAAGGAAAAATTATTTCATATATAGAAAATATATGCAAATTAGGCGCGTGCCTTCTCGCTCTGGTCCACACGCGGACTGCACGTTTGGCACCAACACTGACGCAACGTCACCAACACCAACACCAACGCCGACAAGGGGTAGTAAATGTCCCTGCACACACAGAGACGTCGCAGAGGGGAAGGCCATTTCTACTGCTCGCTAATGTGCGTTTGCCATCCTTCGGGCTCGGCGAAATCGTCAAAGCGAGATGACACGTGTCGATTAAATACCCTTCTACTTCGTCCTTTTCACGCGCCATTAGTAGCCCACCTCTCATTTTGTCCAACTTCTGATGTTGTTGTTGGTAGTGTGCAGCTCCATCCATCTCACCCGTGTTCAACGCTCGCTGTCAACGAAGGGTTGCTTTTCCTAACAACGGCTGGAAAACCACGTTGTGATGCTAGACGCTGCACATGTGTGCGTGTGTCTCCAGAAGGGGAAATCAAAGTTGTTTGTGTTCGTTCTCTCTCGTTCTGGTGCACCCTTCAACTTCATTTCTATATGATGTTCGGCGCTTGTATTTAGGAGAGCTGATTTTAATTGTGCTTGCAAATATGTGTGAGTGTGTGTGTGTTCGGGGGGAGACGTTTGCTTGTGTGCGTGCGTGAGTAAACAGGGGAGAGAATGGGAAAGCGAGCAAATTTACGTAAAAGGTAAACAAACCCCCGAGTGGCATGCTCGTTCCCGGCGTTTGAGTTTTCCGTGCCGTATCCTGAGAACTAACGAAGGCGATAGGGGTGAGTTATATTTACTTTTTCTTCTTTTTCCTTCCATGCCACTTGCTAAATTCTTTTGGGTCGGTGGACTAGGCAACAAACTGTGGCAGTGCTGGAAAATTAGCATATATTTTATGTTTGTATTTTTAATAACACATTTTTATTGATTAATTTTTTACAATGAAAGTAACACATTCGCTTCTAAAAATATTTTATTGAGTTAATTTAAAAAAATATCAATAATCTATAATTAATTAGGAAATTAATTACGTCAAAACAGTTTCTTTAATGTGTAGAATGTTTCAGATTTTTCTAAACAAAATCACTGTACAAAACACAATGTTGCACTTTAAACCAATTTAGTACAATTATATGTAAATTTTAATTAAAGAAAATTACAAAAAAAGAGATAATTAAACCTTGATGCACAGCAACATCAGTAAGCTATAAGGTTTACAAAAATATCATATTGATTGCAAATATAATATAAAAACTTAACCGTTTGTTTCAACAAAACTCCGCGAAAAAGCTGGCAACACGGTCGCGACACCCGATACCCATCATATCTTACGAAATGAACGGCAGTGGGCCTCATCGCGCCAATGCTATGCTGATGAGAACACAATGAGACGGCTGTAGAACCTCGTCCTACCTTGCCTATCCCGCTTGCCACCCTCCCAAGAGTTCATGTGCGGTACGAGTGTGCGCGTAAAACGCTTTCCTCCGTGCTCGGGAGACCCAAAAAGACCAACAGATCGAAGAGTCGTTCCTTTTTTTCTGATTCCGTTTTTCCTCACTGCAAAAAGTCGCGCCGAAGCTACTTAAAACTCTACTTAGTCACTCTTGCTCAGCAACTCCCGCCGAAGTGTGTATGTGTTTCGTATATATTTTATTATTCCCTCTCACTCGTGCTGGGCTTCTTCCATCTCGGTTTCTCCCTTTCCATTTCCTCATTTTCCTTTACCCATCGTCTCCTTGGTAGCGTATGATTTTTCTCATTTGTGTAAAATTAGAAGCGCGTTTGTTCATTGGCTAATGAGAATCGATCGCGTGAGTGGGTGTGTGTGTGTGTATGAATATTGTACGTGTATAGGTGTATGTACATAATGATACTGGAGCGGTATTTCTAACACCCTCCCGTCTGCTTCCAAATGTCAAGAAATCATTTCCCCAGGATGCTTTTCCCAGTGCGACTGCGCACTACTGTCTAGCACATTTCCTGGTGTTAGTGTGCCGAAGGGTAGCGCGTTCATTGTTTTTATTCTCATCAATGTATGCAACTCATTTTCCACGCTGTACTTCTGCTCTAACCGAGCGAAGATACACAGCGTGTCCTTTCTCACGGATTGACGAGATTTCTCTCTCGGTTTTCCACGACTTCGTGCTGACTGCACAGTATGGCGCTGAGCACGACTCCGAAACAGGGATTCATAATTATTTGCCCCTCTGGCGCAGCCGGAAGCTCAACACAACCCGGAGCGGGAAAAAGGTGAACCGAGAAACAATGAGAATAATTATTTAATTTTCGTTCGTCCATCTCGCTCCTGTCGAGCTGGGTCGTCCTGTCCCGTTTCTTCGCACCCGATTAGCACGCCGAAGCTCGTTCGCTTTCACAGCCTCCGCGTGTGGCAGTTTCTCGATTAGCGGATGGCAACGTTCCCGCAGATGGGAGAGCACCGGGCACGGGAAGCTGAAAAAAGCATTTCCCGGGAAAAGTCGTCTGACGGCGGGCGTTAGCACCCGGGGGCGCTGATTTGTGGGTGTTGCCAAGTGCGAAAAATTGCAAATATGTATAAGCCAATGGGTTGTACGTGGAGTTTTTCTTCTATTTTTCCGGCCTTTCCGTACGCTGCTCTCCTGCATTTGTCTTCGGTACGGTACAGCACATAAAATCTCATGCCACACTCAGACACACACACACACACACTTCTTCTGGACCACTTGCTCGAGAGGCTTGGCGGTAATGATGCTTTTGCGCACAGGGATTGTTTCGTCCGGCTGGCAGGCAGCATTTAGCGTTCATTACATAAATACTATCCTTGGGCAGTGTTGGCCGAGAGGAGAGTTAATGATAATGAGCTTAATTAATTTCGTTTGCTCACTGCTCCAATCGGTGATATGCTCCTCCCTTTCGGTGGCGCGTTCGAGATACTTTTGTTTCTATTCGATGGCACTGTAAGGGTGTGTGTGTGTTTAATAAAGGACAAACCCGTCCTGCAGCTTTCTTTCTTTTGCTTTGCGGCGGGAAGAAAAATAAACAATTAATTTCCGCCATTGCCGTTTGTGGTGTGCAGGAGAAAACTGCAACGTAACAGTTCTCCATCACAAGTACAGCAGTCAAAATGAGACAAACTGCGAGTGGGGAGATACTTTGAGGGTTCACACGTGCTCGCATGAGAAAGCTGAGCTGAGTCACACTCCCGAGACACTCTTTCTCAAAGCTCGCGAAAACTGGTTCGGCCTGGTAGCGGTTGTGTACGTTTGTACTTAACCGTAGCTAGTGGAAGAAAGAAGCGGCCTGCCGGATTGCCGAAGTGACTCTACTATGTTAATTTGGAATGTAAAAAAATACACAACAAAAATAAAAGAAAGCCAAAGTATAAAAAACACAAAGTCCAAAAACACCGATGCACATCCTGTGCACTCAAATTGTACAACCATTTTCCCTGCGCGCAAGTGCAACAGAACCTGGGCATTTTTGCAGAAAATATTTAACATTTCAGCGTGTTTGCGTTTTTTGCTTATTTCGAGCGGTTTGGTTTGCTTTTTTTGCTGTTTGTCTGCAGGGTTTTGCATTACTGCTTGTTGTGACTTTTGTGAGGGGTAGCATTAACATGTGCCTCAGTCTTTGTCGCACACTTGCGGGCGGCCTTCTGGGTTCTACAGTTTGTTGCGCGTCATGTTTTTTTGTTTAGATTTTCAGCATGGGTAAATTTTTGGGTGTCTCTTCATCATATTAGATGAAGACAAAAAAGGAAAAATTAGTCGCGACATTTTACAATTCAAAGTTTTTGTTTTCGTTTTAGTTTTTTAGATGTTTTTTAGTTTTATGTTGGACGAAGACAAGACGAAAATGCAGAGAAAGTTTTCTTAAAATGGTTTATTTTATCCTTGACAATAATTTTAAAAAAATAACTAAAAGAAATACTATATTCATCACTGCAACATTACACGCTGCTTTATTGACAGTCCTGCTGCCTGCTAAAGTGACAGGACCGGCATTTATTTTCATGCAAACTTGACTCTCCAGCTCAGAGGTTCTAATCCACGAAGTCAGAACGTGCCACTTTCGCGGACAGAAAAATAGAGTCTCTGCTCTTGTGTCTGAAGAATTAATTATTTAATTACTAAAAACTTTTAGTACGGCAATCCGGCATCAGATGCGAACCGAGCGTCAGACTTAAACCCGTTGAGGTTGTAGAGATAAATAGAAAAAGAAGAACAGCATTCTTGTTTCTACCATACATAAGGCATACTACCATCTAGAATTAAAAATGTTAATCAATTTACATATAAAGTGTATCCATCTTGAACATATTTCATTCTTTGGAGCAAATTCGCTAGAAGTGTTTCGTATTGTATCTACTAGCAACTGATTATCGAAACCCATCGAAGCATATCAATTAACGGCGCTGTTGCTAGGACTCGGGGTCTCCTAAATCTCAAAAACACCCTAACAATCCTGCTTCAAATGGATGTAAAATGAAATTAAAAATCTTCATTTGCAGGACCAAAACCTTCCCGGGGAAAAAAACTGTCAAGCAAAAATAGGAGACGCTTCGAAACTCCCCCAATTACATCGGTTTTGCAACAAACCCTAGGACAGTGGGGGAAAAAAATAATGTCCTCGCTTAAGTTCCTTCCCTTCCATAATGTAATAAAAATAAGACAAAAGCATCACGCTCACGTTCCGTTGCCGCAGAAATAAAAACCTCACACTATAACGTGTGCTGTTACGAGCAAAAAAAAAGTGCGTACTGTCGACCATCCCGGTCAAAAAAAACCATCCCTCGACCATTCCATCCGTGGGCCTCATTTTTTATCATTTGTCTAGCTCTGCCAACATTTTCACTGCGAGGGTAATAGCGGCTCGCTCTCTACACGTTTCTCTCCTTTGTTCCCTGCAGAAGGTTTAATATCGATCCCTTCCTGCGTTTCATTACCAACCTGCTTCACCGTAAATGAGTGCACTCATCTGCCTCGATGGTGTTTTTTTTTTGCACCCCTGTTCAAGGAAAAAAAGAACGGACGGTCGCCGACGTTAACGACGCTAAGGAAAGGGGACCAACCGTTCGTTTCGTACGTAGATTTAAAAACTCACCCAAACAAAAACAAAAACACCATTTGAGACACAAACACTGCCAACCATAGGGTAGACAACGAACGGCAGACGATGGAAATTAAATGTCGGCGATTTTAAATGCTCGCTGGCATTCAACGTAACTGTTATATGATAGTGGACCGTGAATGTTCGAACAGGAATTTTTTAGTAAAATTGTTCTTTCAAAAGGCTCCTGGATAGGGTAGTAATTAATTTTTTTTTATTCATAAAGAACGGCCTGGCCGTATTGCTAGGGTAGTAATTAATAAAACTTTAGAAAACTTAAGAAAGCCTCTTCGCATCACATTTATTCACATTTAATTTATATTTGTAGTAAGACGGCTTGACGCCGTATTGACTTAAAAATGAATAGTTTTGCAAATTTTTCATTTAGTAACATTTTCATGTGGAATTCGAAAAGCATATTTAAACCTTTCCAATTGCTTTCAACGGCTACGCAAACGTAAAGCGAGGAAAAGCTGCTGAAAGTTAATTTAGCATGGACAACAACCCATTTTGTCGATGAACGACAATCGGAGATGGGAAGTTGGGCAACATTCAATGAAAATTAAAATATTGAAGAGAATACTTATTGAAACTGGAAAAACTTTATTTTAACTGAAATTAATGGTGTCAAATATGAAGTAGTAACAATTTAAAATCAATTATTCCATCAAATGTTCATCAGTTCTTCCAGATGGGAATCACGTACCTGAGTATACTACACATGAACGTGTTTTTAATTTGTTACTTGATGCCGCAGATGAATAAATGAAAGTTTGTGTTTAACTAAGGAAATTTATAGTTTCGTATTGTTTCTTGGTAAAAGATAAGATACGATTTCAGAGGATTTCTTCTAAAATTGTACTGGGAAGGGAATTGTTCAAGCCAGTGCAACGCATAATCGATCAACCGAAAATTTCATCGATTGTTTTTCCGAGCAAGCTTCATAACTTGCACGTAACTTGTATGCGACGATTGCATCCGAAGGCGGATATGCTTCGAACATTTTCCCATAGCTCTCGACAATTTTACCGAGACTTAAGGATGCAGTGCAAAATAAAGAATGCTAGAGAAAAGCTCGGACTGCAAAAAGACGAGTCATCAGGTCGATAGCAGGTAAATAGCAGTCCGAGACCTTTCGAGGTTGTAGTGCTAAAAATAAGAAAAATAGTCATTCCAGCGTACGGGAAGGTTCTCTAGATAAGATTGAATCCATGGTCCTGCCGTGTGATGATCTTCTTTTTTTATAAGGCGCTACGCATTCTTCACCTGCTGCTCCATATCCATGTGAACGACTTCAAAAGACCCACAAATATTAAAAAACACTTAACAAAACAACGGAAGGCTGGATCGTCTGGTGTCATTCTCGAAACATGATCAATGCTTCAAAATGGTGAGATATGATCGCTCAGCTCGTACTAGAGCTCGCCGTTAGAGAGCATACTTGATCGTCCGGACTAAAGGCTAATAGTCCATGGCTAAAATCCTGCAAAGCATCTCGAACTCGGCTAATAGTAATTCTTCATTTATGCAACAGGTATTTCCAGCGGCAAAGTTTCCACGACGTATCAATATGCTACACACACCCGGTTAGACTATTAAGTTTCGTTTATTTTATTTATAAGAAATGTGAATTTTACCTCATCAATAGTTTAATGTTTTTTTGTGATTTATAATGATAATGATTTGTATTTTAAGTGTATACTAGGTTTATGGTACTGCAACAGGCAATTTGTAAACATAAAAACGGAAAGAAATCGCCCTCGGTCGCCCACGGTCCTTTGGATTTCGGATTATCTATACACACACATACAGCCACACAGACAGAGCTAGTGAAGCATCGCTCGATCGAATCGCACATATGCGTTCATGGTGAAACATGCACCTGATACTGTTGCAGCATTTTCTTCAGTGTGTATAGTGTAATAGAAACGGACGATACGGGAGCACCTTGCTTGAACCATAGTTGACTTAACCTCCACGGTTCAAACTGCAATCCGGCACGGTTCTGCTTATTACAGATAGAAGGAAAGAAAATCGATGAGCACAATGGATACGATGTAAATAAAAAAAACGTTAGAATGCCTCGTCGTACCTCCAGCGCTAAGTGCAGTTTGCACGAACAAAAACTGTCCCAACAGACTAGATAGCTGCTACCGCGATCAAATGCGCGAATACTACTATTGAACACACGAACTCCCAATGGGGAGCTCATTACGGGGGGGCGAGAGAAATATTGGTAAAGAAACGGTATGACTTAAGAGGAGTTCCTAGTTCCTGATTTTTCTTCGCCTGCCACGCTCAGCTACGATATCTGCAACGTACGCACTAAAACAAACATCATGCCTGTTAACTTTTCCCTAGCCGCAAGCTACGATCGTCGATCGTCCACTAAAATCATACCTAAAAAAAAAACAAACCAAAAACTATGACTAGACTCTTGTTAAATGCATCCCACTCCAAATGGCCTCAAACTCATCCATCCTTTGTGCGCTGGATTGTGCGTAGAATCGCTCATTGGTTTTGTCGCTTCGGCTGCTCGGAATCTTGTATCTGTAGGTATGACATGTTTTTTGTTGTTTTTTTTGCGTGTTTGTGTATGCTATAGGATGACACTGGTTTCCTGTTCCTCACCCAACCCGAACCTTTTGCGCTGCTTTTGGTCTTTAAACGGTAACTCTACAAACATAATCCGCGCGTGCAGCGGTGAGTTTCAACCAATCATGCCCGTTTCGCTCTCGGTGCTCCGGTGGCGGTTCTTTGTTTGTGTGGCACGACGAGGCGCGGCATTGCTTACGACAAGTGACCATCGAGCGTGTCATTTTATCTGTTGAAAGGAGGTAAAGAAAAAGAGATTGTGCCCAAAACGATGCACAACGGGTTGCCTTAGTGAGATTGTAGCGACGAACAGCGAGGAAGGTGGAGGCGAATAGTGTTGTTTCTCTTACTACCACTTTGCAAAACGGCTTAACAGAGATACGAGAAGAAGTTATTTAACTACTAGTCGAATTTGTGTGAATATTTACAAAACTTGAGTTTAGAGCCTCTATATGAAAATTTCAAAACAATAATAAGGACTTCCTTAAGTTTTTCTTGCTATCTGTTCTGTTATAGTTTAAAAAATGTTTTAACAGTGAAAATAAAATAGAAACAAACAAAAACACTACAAAAGTGATTAGACAGTGTACAAAGAAATCATATCAAAAGTTTGACTGAAGAACAACAGTCAATCACGATGCCCGCGACAAACAAACTGGTAAAGTAAATATGTACAACAGCACAACAACGAACAACAGAAACATCAAAAGGACAAAAATGCACAAAACAAAAATAAAAAAAAACAAAATTTCACCCGAAACATAGAAAGGACGGCACACAACAACACTATTGGACATGCATGTGTTTGATTTATTCCAGCAAACGTAAAACGAAACAAAAATAACACACAACCCGATCCGCAGCCGCGAAGTGTCCTGCCCGACAGGATCTGCCCCTAAAGTTCAGCGAAGGATAAGAGACGTGCTTGTTGTTTACGACAACTGTACAACAGTATTTTCAGCCCTCCGTGCATGTGTGTGTGAGCCACTTGTTTGTCACATCTTTCAATGGTGGGGAAAAGCGAGTGAAAAACACAAAACAACATCCAGGCGAAAGTATGCACACAATGATACACGCATGGCGTGGTCTTGGTAGGATTCAGTTTGTTTTTTGTTTTCAATTAGCCCCACACGCTAATTGTTCTCTTTAATTCTTCATTTAAATTTTGCACATTTTCGCAAACAGTTTCGCTGCTTGGCGCTGGGCGCTCGGGCCCGGCAGTTTTTGCTTGGTTTTGCTACACCGGAGAGAGTTACAAACGTTCGCGTGTTTTAATGCCGCTACTTGCACTAACATATGATGCACTGCTGTCGACGGACAGAATGAACAGAACCGAACCGAGATAAATAAAAAATAAAAAACACAAACACACACCGATCCGATCCGAAACTTAAAGCTAATGAACAGATCGCAATGAGATTTTTAAAGCAAGATGGAACGTAAGCCCTGCTGCTGCTACTGCTGCTGCTGCGACCCTTTGATGCCACCATTGATGTATCTTGGCAGTTGCCTCTTTCTCTGCTCTGCTTTCTACTCTTTCGGCTCTCATTGTTTTTTCGATTGTAATGTTCTGCTAAGGTATTTTTAAAACTACGATCAAACACGCTCAGACCGATCGAGATAAAACAATAAACCGATCATAAATATCTTAACTAAAAGGACCTTAATATTGAGCGCGTAAATAGCTTATTTTGATTGATTTTCGCAGTTTGTTGGTTAGATTGGTTCCGGGTTTGTTTGCACTTCTGCTGTGGTCTCTGTATGTCCGGTAAAAATAATACCTTTTCATAAGGGATGTACTTGAGAATCCAAAAACGTAATTGCCATTACGAGCAGAAAGAGTAGAAGAAAACAGAAGCTACTGACGGTATCGGTCAAATAATGAGTGTTGAGATTTTCAGTTGCCGATCCGAATGGGTCGCGGGTTTTAGAATTGGTCACACCCAAAAAAGTGGTATCGAGTGGCGCTGGCACTGGCGGCTTGTTAAGGTTCGATGAGAAGCAGAGGCTCTGTTGCCGGCCGTATGATACATTTGGTAGAAAGTTGTAGAAAATAGTAATTGGATTTTGGGTGTAGAAGTAGTAGTGGTGATGGTGGTGGTAGTGGTAGTAGTAGTAGTAGTAGTAGTAGTAGTAGAAGTAGTAGTAGTAGAAGTATCGGTAGAAGATAGGACGCTATTTACATGATGACACATTTGCCCTTCTCAGCCCAAGGATTATTCTTCTTGTCCGGAGCGTGAATCAATGGATCGTTCTTTTCGTTCTCCTCCACGTATTCTCGCATGCTGTAAAAAAGGGAATAAATGAATGGTTTTGGTTAATAGGAACGCTTGTTAGTATAGCTGAATTGTTAAAAGAAAAGCAATACAGAAATGAATCAAATTAAAACAATGCAACTAATAATGCAATAACATCACGAAATATTTGAAGATCTCCAAAAGTTACTAAATAGTGCGATGCTTTTCTGATTTTTTTTTTGTCGGTTTCATTCATTCATCGTTCATAGTCCCAGTACTCAAATAACCCTTTGATACATGGATTCTGTACAAAACTGACGAAACCCTCTTAGCTGCACTCGAAAGGAAGATGCTCAGAAGGATTTATGACACCGTATGTGTGGAATGGGGCGGACCGGCGGCCGAAGCGATAACGGTGCCGGTCTTCACACGTTAGGACCAGGGTTCAAATCCCATCCAGACCATATCCCCGTACGTAGGGCTGACTGCTTCACTTCGGGTAAAATTAAGTCACAAAGCGCCGGAAATGGCAGGCCGAGACTTCTCGAGGTTGCATTGCCAAGGAAGAAGAAGATGTGTGGAAGGACAATGGAGGAGCCGCTACGATGATCTCACCATCCTGCAGTGAATTAGACTCGTCCGGATCCTTCGGGCTGATCACGTCATGAGAATGACACCGGACGACTCAGCCGGTAAAGTTCTTTTAGGCCGTCCACACGGACAGAGGCAGCGTGGCATGCTCAAACTGAGCTGGAGTGAGGGCGTTGATGCGTCCGCCAGAACGGACGGGATAATCGATTGACAGAAGAAGGCGGTGGACCGTGAGGGGTATCGACGATTGTTACAGCAGGCCAAGACCGCGAAGCGGTTGTAGCGCCGGATAAGTAAGTAAATAAGTAAGTAAAATCTTATCTAACAAGATTTCAAATTTTTATAATTGCGTGTCGTGTGACGTGTTACCAAGGAACTGACGGGAAGTGATGTCCACTGTTCACAGACCCGCTCAAACAACGAAAGAAAAAATTTAGTTTTTGACGACGAAATTTCAAGCAACAGATCGTTCGAACTCACTAGGGACAAGATGTTCTTTCCCGGTTTGAAGAAGGAAATTTCTTCAAACTAATGTGAATTGTTCTTTATCTTTTTCTTAGTTCTTAGCAAACAACCGGCCAAAGCCAGGCCATTCCTACCGAGTCATAAAAAAAAGATTTTAAATTTTGATGAAGAGAATTGTTTCCGATGTAAATGACTTCAGCATTTACAATCAATTCTTTCATTTTTATTCTATTTTCCTACTGTTTGGTGCTGAGCTTTCAGGTGCTCTTGCCCTGTAATAACGTTACATACGCTTCACAAAAGGCCACAGTTATATTAAATACGTCTCACTTAACAAAAATTCTTCCGCTCGCAAGGCCCGCTGCCCGAAGGGTTCGTGCATAAAGCACTAATAACACTTAAGGTTTTGGAATTTTCTACGAAAAGGTCGAGAACGTTTGCCGCATTGCAATATGATTTTCTTTGATCGCGTCCCGTTGAACTGACGGCTACCAAAAAAAGCGTGGAGGGCAAAAAAATAAAATATCTTCAACCGGTCCCGAAAAAGGAAACGGTGTTTCTATGACTGCCTAAAGCTTCCGATGGTTACTTACACCCAACCCAAGCGTATCGGTTGCTAGCAGCAGTCCGTTTTCACGGTTGTTAGCCTGCGTCGGTTGTCTCAGGCAGAATCGTTTGCAAAAACGTGTCAACTATTTCGAAAGTAAAGTTTCCTGAAAACTCCTGCATTACTCTCTCGCTCTCTCTCGTGTACAAAAAAACGATACAAAATAACAGAATTCTTTCGTGCAGCTAAATTAAAATGTTAGAGAGTAAGACAAAAAGCTCATAAAGAAAAATCCGTTTTCAGTATTGTTTTCCTTCCATACTCGCTCGAAAGCAAAAAGCTTTGTTTGGATGATGCTTACTTCAATCACCGCCAGGGGCTTATTAAATATTGAACATTGTAAGCGGTTGCTTGTGTTGTGTGCCGGAGCATGTTGATGTATTTTTAATATAGGAAAGGTTAAAAGGTACCTTTTTCCCCCTTGGTGGCTTCTGCTCGTGGTTGATTACAAGTACAGGCTGCGTAGCTCAGTATGATGGTTCTTGTCATACCAATCAGCCTACAAGTTGACAACCTGTCCGTATGATTCATGTTTGAAAAGGGAAAAGGACTGTCTACATGACGAAAACTAGACGCTAAACGCATGAAAAAATAATGCTTCTGAGCTAGTTTTACGCACTCAAAAACCACACGACGGTTTTATGTACGTTAGGCAGATTCTTTTATTACATAATTTCTTCTGCAGTAGAATAAAGTAATGAATGCCTCTTTTTTCGGTATTTAAATCTCAGGCGCTGTTTGTCGATCAGAGATCCGACCAGATAAATTAACTTAATTCAAATGGCTTTCAAAACCAATCACTTGGGTCTTAATTTTTTTTCTCCATGTTATCATTTTATAGCCAAGCTTCAAGCTGCTTTCTTTCTATCAATGTTCACCAAATAGCAACAGTTACACAGGAAATATACCGTCTTGCACGGGTAGCTTCTCATCCTTCTCCCATGCTCACACAAGCACCGATTCAATGCGAAATCGTTCGAGCGAATAACGGAGGCTTGAGTAGGGTTTAGGGAATGGAAAAATAATAAACCACAGGCCACCATCATGCGCGCCTGTACACTGTGAAACACTTAAGAAAACCCTGCGGCGCTGGTGATGAAAGTGGCGATTCATTCGTGCACCGACGACGGCGAAGATTTTATTCGAAACTCTGTCACCACGGCTTTACAGCGTGCTACCAAACCAGCGCGGGGGATCAAGGAATGGATGGATTGATCCGAATGGACGGCGTGTGGAACATAAATGTATTTCCACATCCATAGCGTGTTTTCTTGCCGCACGCTTCCGTGGTCGCGGTTTTCTTCAATTTCCGCTCCGGCTGATGGAACAGGCATGCGAATCGGGAGCGGGAAAATGGTTTTTCCATCCCAGTATCTGCTTTTGCACCAGCCGGTAATACGATCCGGGAGCAGAAAATGTGTAGCGAAGGAGTAAAATGAGTCGTCACATGAAAAATCAATCGAATGTTCGAAAGTCTGCATCAAACGGGAAAGATTTCTTCAATGTGTGCAACGCGTGATTGGATTGGATAATATTTTTGTCTGCCTCTACAGTGGTCATGGTTATTTACTTTTCCATGGAAAAAATATTACTCCACGATAAACGTTCCAACTCAAAAATAAGAAAATTCCCTCATTATTGACGCTGCTTCATTAAAGCGCCAGTGGGGTTTGCTTCCTAGAACCAGCAATAATTCTTTCAGTACCACATTTCAATGAAAGCTTCATGAATAATTCTCGGGAGTTTCATATTCTTTTTTGTTTTTTGATTTGCAGTTTTCAATTTATTTCCGACGAAAAACAAACAATGTTTTCAAATTGGCAGTATCGAGGTACCGAAGTTTGAGAGCTAATTTGAATGGAGAATTTTGAATGTGCGTTGCCACGAGAAACTCGAACCAAAGATCAGCAAAAACAAATCGGGATTTTTTGTTTGTTACAAGTTATTGAACTTGTATCCAAATTTTTTGAAGCTTTGTTGCAAACATTGTTGGTATTGGTATGATTGCATCAACAGTGTGCCAATAATCAAAATATGAGAGCTTGCCAAAACTCAGCCATGAGATCGATGGTAATATCACCATGACGACACATCAAACATCTTGTCCCTGTCAGACAGGCATGATTTATATGCTTTTTCCCGATTACTGTTGTACACTCACTCCCCACACCGATTCTGATAGGTGTCTTCTTGCTCGTTGCTATCGCCGGTTGCCATCGCTGGTTGCCAGCACAACGCCGAGCGGAAGTTTATTTGCTTTAGCTACCCACATCCGGCTCATTCCGGGAAAATTGTAATTAAATTTCTTCCCCCTGCCATTGGCACGAATTTTTCCGTTTGCAACAGCGTTCAAACTGAGTGTATGCGAAACACAGGCGTAGCTTTCCGTTCGACGGCATTTCTATGGTTCTGTGGAACTAATCAAGTGTACGTAATGATGCTTGTTAATGGTACTTCATTTATTTATTTTTCTCCAACAATCATCCAATCAATCCCGCACTCGTTTGCGGTAGTGGCAACGTTCGGAGCGCCGATGTCAACGAAGATCGATCAACCGTCTTGTGCAGGTTGTTTTGGTTCGATTGTTGCCGATTCTCTGTTCGCTAATCTGTTGTGTGTGGTACAAATTGACCATGATTAACTATTCATGACCGAGCACAGGTGTCATCGGATATGTATTATCCTCAAATTAGAGTGGTATGTTGTGTGAAATACTGATTGAGTTATTAATAGTTTGAAAATTCTACGACACATCCATACAGGGAAGTTCTAAATATAGCGAAACTATAAATACCCTCCCGTTATCGAAACAATGACCAATAGTGCACAATTTCAATTTAGCAATAAATAATCAGTGCAATGTGCGGACCGCTTCCAGCACAGCTAATGAAAGAGCGCAATCGATAGCCCTCGTTAATCCTGTTACGTCCTAAGGGAACGGGAACTACCAGACGAGAAAGCTTTTTAATTGAAATCCAATTAGTAGCTACTAGGTATCCGCCATTACCGCTCTCCTAGCAGGTGACAGATATTTATGTACTTCAACTATTTTTGCTTCTATTTTCCCTCGGCTAGTTTGCTCTACTTTTTATTCACTAGAAACTAAAGAGCTTTTAAAGGAGTAAAAGAACCACGCAAAAAGCCACTGCTAAGCCACTATTTCTACTCCATCTTCTATACTTGATTGAATGTTTTCATTACTTGCACAACGCACAAAAGTACGTCACGTGCCGACAAGAATGTAATCCATTTTCCAATCACCACCCTTCGACTCGAAGGATCCACACTGCTCTGCCCTGGCGTGTTATTCTTTTTCGTTTACCCGTTTTGTCCCGGCCATACCTACCTGGCAGGCACTGGTAGGAGTTGTCCGTCTCCGGCTCAGCAGCCTACTTGGATCGCTTTTACATCAGTGGCTTTCATTTACCCGGTGTTTATTCCACCGAGTACCGCGGGTGTGATTACTTTTCATTAAAATTTCAATCACGCACACCACCGGGTGACCCGTTTACACCTCCGAGGTTTTTTTTTGCGGGGTCACCGGTGCGGGGATTTGTTTGTGCTAGGGATTGCCAATTTTCTCCTGGAACGCCACAGGACACCGTAGGCGAGGACGGCGACCAACTGTCTTCGGACACGTTTATCCTTTTCGTTTTTGGTTAGAAAGTTAGTGAAAGGTGTTAAGTGGGCTTAGTGTTTTTAGGTAGGTTTAGTAATGAGCAACGGGCCGATCCTGGCATGGAACGGGTGCTTTCTTGTGCCTTGCTTATAGATTTAGGATTAGTAGCATTGCATGCGGATGTTAGTACATTGTTAGTATCGTACATTAGTATGTTATTGTGTTAGTGATCGGTTTGGTTTTAGTAATTCCTATACTAAGGTTATCTTATTAAGAAATTCTCCTTAAACTTCTATTCGCTCATCATTAAACATTAAACTTATTCTATGCCGCGATGCATCGCTATCATAGCAGTTACTCAGGTTAGGCGTTAAATAAATTGAATGCACAATTGGTGTAGCTTTCCTCAAACTTTTCGTCCATCGAATAGATCTGTCTGGCTGAAACCTCCTGAAGGTTGAAACATAGACGACCTAAGTAATGAAAGTGTATGCGGGCATTTTGGTTTGCTCTTAATTTCTTGTAATTAAACTGTAATCCACCCGTATAATCCCATTTCTGACTCTTAATCATTTTGCTGCTCATTCACACCGATTTTTTGTACAGAGATCGTAAAAAGCCCATCGCAAACGGTTACATCCCAAACCCATCCGCTCATTTCAATGTGCAACTAGTGTGCGGAGAGATTCCGCTACAAGTTCCAACTAAGGAAATATGAAGAAGGCCCGCTGATATTCGATCCCAAATCGATACAGTTTCATCACGAAAGAGAGTGGCATTCAATTCTTCTAGTCATGGCAAAGCTTATTGTGATGGATAGAGGATTACAATCTTCAAAAGGAATGTCTTTTGGCTTGTTAGTGGCTTTTGTTTTTTTTTTCGCCCCAGACCTTAACTGAGCGATGGGAAAACTTTGTTAATCTAATGAATCGTCTCTCCCGTGCACAGTGCCTGCGTGCATGGATACAACCCTTGAAACTGGTCCGTCATTTATTTTTCTTGTCTGAAGCGGAATAGAGAAACACGGTGCTGCTGCTGGTGATTTTACTTGTCATCCTCGTGCCCTACCGGGAAGATAGGTGGGAAGCGGTAATGGTAGACGGACGGTTTTGGGAGAAGATGCACTAATGTCAAGAAAACGACGAGAGTGGCAGTCGTGAGAAATTGAGCATACGAACATCATTAGAACATGGTAAGTGGTGCTGTTCACAGTTCGTTACTAATGAGGACGCCGTTCAAGTAGAGCTTTGGCAGCTGTACTTTAGTGGTGGTGTGCGTAACAATGTATAAAAGTGTATGACATTTTGGCATACATAAAGAAAAACTTTTTTTTTGCATTATGCATTATGTATCAATATTGTAGTATATAAAGCGTATGCGAGTGTATGTGTAAAAACCTAAACAAAAGAATAATAATTCGTTTTTCCTATTCTATTTAGATGTTGCCTAGGTGATTTTTTTCTGCCATCGTCCATCCTATCATGTGATTGAATTGATGATACTACGGCAAATTCTGGGAATGCTGGGTGGGCGATAGGTCAACGGTGAATGTTTGGTTGTAAGTGTACTATTATTATCTATGATTAAGTCTTGTTAAAGCTATTTATACATAACATATATGAAACGTTCTGGTAGCTTAGGTAATAAAGACGCCAATCTTCAAACAACAGGAACAGGAATCAAATCCCATCCGTATCGTTCCTCCGTAGAAAGGACTGACTGTCCAACTACGTGGTATCATTAAGTATAATATAAGAATAAGCCGGCATGACCTAGAGGACACCGTTAACCCAAAAAGAAGTAGAAGATGACGTATTATATATACAGTCTTGAAAAGGAGAAGGTAGTTGAGTTTGTGATTTATTAAGGATGCTTTCGTGTTACCAACCGAAGCAGCTTCCAGTGTTCCACTAAACCTACTCTTAGTTGTGATAGCTACGGGAAAACTCATGTTTTCTCGCTTAGGAACTATTCATACATTATTAACACTCTCCATAAATTTCCTTGTGGAAAAGTTACGCTTCATGAACAACTTCAAGGGCAAGTTTTCATCGTTCACCTAGCTACTTACTTTAATAAAAGCTTTCATAACTTACAAAATGGTAATATTATTATGGTAGATGATTTTTCGTTTTGTTCATTCGACTACGGAGGCATTTTCTACTCCGGCTTTAGTAAGGAGGCATTTTCTACTCCGAACCTTAAAAGGGCACCTTAACCCTGGCGTGCGCGTTTACAATTAGAATCGACTACGCCGACTACTAATGCATTCCAAGGCATTACTTCTGGCATTCATTTAAGACCGATAACATTAATTCGTATGTTAAATGACAGTTTTTGGCCTTTGTTCAATTACAATAAAGCTTTAATATCCTAAACACTTCATACATAAGTTAAATATCTCGTTACAATCAATCATACTCTCGATAGCCCAAACCAACAAGCACAACAGAGGTCCATAATTCTTCCCAAACACTTCTCACTCATCAATTTTTGCTAAACAATTAAAGTGCTCTCATCAATGTGCAAGCCACCTCAAGTTCCACAAACATTCCACGGCAAACAGAATAGTGTGGCAACGATAACATTACGGTGAGGGAAGCAAAAACTCAACAAACAAGTACAGCGAGAGCACTGCAAGCCGATCTTTATCGGTGCTATCGCGGCTTGCTTCCGTCCCATGCGCCCTTACCAGCGCCCTGCCAAGAACGCGCCGAAAGGTGATAATGCGTCTCCACCGCACGGCAGCTCCAAAAACCGCACGAGCCGGTGGAGGGAACGTTCACCGTCGTCTACCTTGGCACTGTTTTCCCAGCACGCACACACGCGCGAGTCTCGGTGCGTATCACTACAGCGTGAGTGTCGCTGGCACAACTACCACTGCCAGCAACATGCGAGTGAGCGCGTGAGAGCGAGAGCGAAAAAACGTTCATTGTTGAAGATAAGAACACTCGGGCTAGCTAGGTGGATAGAAGCTGGCCCACCTTCCAGCCGAGCAACCTGCTAATGGTGGGATATCCGTAACCACCCAGTGGCACACTAACACACACACACACACACACAGCGCAACACTTCCCAGATGAATGGGCCTTTCCCCTTCTGGCGCATTGTTCCAGAGGCCGCTATAATTTGTTTCTCCCCGGAGGGTCCGTCGCTTCACTTGCGTGGTAAGCCACGGACAGGCGGCAGAGCAGGACGAGGATCTGGAAAAACTCCAACTTCACACGCTTCCTGCGTGATTACTGCCTACAATGCTTCTATTCTCCCAGCCACAGCAGCATCACCAATACTAGCAACGCCACTGACGAGTGCCGTAGTCAGTGTCTGCTAGGGGAGGATTAGGGCATGAGCGTGAGTGGGGTGGTGGTTTCTGTATCGATTTTTTCCCACATCCGTTTTCCGTTGACGTTCGGCCCGTTTGCCGTACCGACATTTTCGCCGGACTTTTATCCTTTATTCCTTAAACTTGGACTCGTTTTTCGTTTGCTCAACAACCGCACGTGTCCTTGTGTCAGGAAGAGAGTTATTTCAGCACTTGAGAAATGGTTCCATTATTCCGGGAGGTTCTGTAGCAGAGCCAATCTATATGCTGCTTTGGCACACACTCACATGGTTGCACACCTTTGCTGGCTCCGTTTTGCATCACCCGCATATCACTTGCAGTCACTTGTCACTTTTGGCAACTCAAAGCCCATCTTCAGCCACCCCACACATGGCTGACTCATTACTGGCTAATACACACCCCGAAATTATCGACTGAACTGACTGCGTCCCTGTTTTTTTTTTTCAGCACGAAACTGTCCTTTTTGACTGTGTGAAGCGATCAGCAGCATCCCCCCACTCTTCGTAAATTCTTGAGGGAATTGAGTTTTCCTTACAGTTCGCCTTTTTAACTATTGGAGACACTCATCGAAGGAATCCATGGTCAGAATGGTTGTTAAACCGATTTGCTAGTATCACCATAGGATTGATCTTCTTACTGAACAGAAACAGCTTAAACAACTCGCACTAAAACACTAAAGCCACTAAAGAAAACGGCACTAACGGCAGCAGAAAAATGAAGTGGCGAGGGGGGGTTGGAAAGGAAGGGGGCTGTTAGGTACTTACGCTGCGATACTCTTCGACAATGGCCACCGCTCCATCGAGGCCTGGTACTTCATGTTTTCGATCTGCTTTTTCAGTGCGTCACGGTCCATGGTTGCTAGAATACTGGGATCCATCGTGCCTGGAATGTAACGCGTGAGATGGAGAAAACGCAGCTCATCAGTGTGTGTGTGTGTGTGCAAAAGTCATTTGTTTGGGAGGGGTGGTTGTTAAACTGATGTTGGTTAATCGACGAAACGGGCGAAAATACTGTTTGGTTCCAAACGGTTTTTCCCACGCGTTTTCGGTACGGATCTTTGCGTTTGGTTTAAATAAGACAGAAATTTTCTTTTTAAAAACTGTTTTGTATGGGTCAATTTCTCGAATTGAAATTTCCGATTCCTAATCAATTTATCAAACCCGGGGAATCCAAACGGAATCATCCACATCCGTTGTGTAAACGCGCCTACAGCTTGCCAATCACGCAAACCGACAAACCGATGAGAGGGCATTTAGGTGTGCGCATGCTTCAGTGCTCAATATTCGCCCTTCGATGTAAGCGTTCCGTTGCCTAATCGGAGCGATAATTTTTTTGACAGTGGTTAGATTTTGCTGCAACCGACGCTCATACACACACACACACGAACGCGCGTGCCAGCATCACGGAGAGCAGCCCTTTGTGATGCCACTGCACACACCCTTATCGTGCTGGCGATGATTTTCCCCTAGCCGAGCATGCGCAATAGGAAATCGATTAAACTAAATTGAAATTACAGAGATATTTTCGATTACAGACCAAATCCTGGACACAGCTTTGAATTTAAACGCACAGTTTCATAAGAGTTTTAGTTTAGTTGATAAACGCTCTGTATTTTTGTGATTATATTTATTTAGATGTTAATTACACTGTATCAGTGTTCTCGGCAGTGGATTTACTGTCGGCAGGTTGCAAAAAAGAAGCATAATTGTTTGCGTAATTCGCAAAACGAATAATAGTTATGAAAAAAACCTAAAAGATGTTCTCTTTAAAGTACTTTTAAAGTGTTAGAGTAATGTCTGTTCTTAACAAACGATGTTTTTGCACATTTTCATCTTTGTTTACCGAAATACCAAAATATTCCGGAGTTCGGCTGGTTTCGTAATTAGGCAAATTCGTTGATCATAACAAATTTAATATGAAATTTTTTCTTGATCTCTTTTGACATCTTTCAAGTCTACCGAAACATAGCCGCAAGAGATTTTGGACGGATTTTGTCAGTATCTGGTTGTTTTATAAAGAAACAGTTAAAGGACTTAATTTTGAAAGAAAAAAAAAATTGTATTTTCACTTTTTTAACAAGAACTTGAGCAAAATAAGAGTAGATTTTTTGTCTCTCTCTCTCTCTCTCTCCCTCTCTCTCTCTCGTTTTTGGCCAAACTACTTCTTAAGGCCAAGCTTGTCATTTCTGGCTTACTAGAGTCAATGATACTACGTAATTGGATAAGAAAGTTCTCACTACGGAGGAGCGGTCCGGATGGGATTTAAAGCCTGGTATTGCCATATGAAGACCGGCGCTGATGTCGCCTCTACCACCCAATGACCGCCCAACACATTTTTCTTTTTAATTGCACGTTTTAATTTTTATCAATATTACTACCATTACAATAAACGTAAAACAGGTCGAACACACTACCCGAAAGAATTTATAAATATTACAAGCAATAAAAGCACATGTTTAAGTTATTGGTATAAGCACTTGCTAATGTATGAATAATTTTGATCGCTTTTAATTTATTTCACAACTTGGATTTAATGCTTCATTATGCGCTATGCAACAGCGTGTAATTATAACTTACATAAAGTTACAAAAATATCAGTTGACCAAAGAGTTATTAGAATTATGTTATTATTTTTAGAACAATTTAATTGTTTACAAAACCCGCCACCGCATGCAATTCAACCGCCAACCACAAATGCAACGCGATCTTCCACCCAGAGAGCATCACTAGCTCATCAAACGAATCTCCCCCCGAGCCACCGAGATCGTGTCAAGGTAAAATCAATACAAAAATGAAAACAATTAGCTGCCACGGGACGGCGACAAACGGCACGGCAGATGGTTGGAAGTGTGTAACGGTCGGTCGGTACGGTGCATGCTGCATGCTGCACCGGCACTGCAATTTCGGTCGATGGAGATGAGTCGGTTACGATCATCGCACGCTACAAACGCATCGCTCACATACACACACGTTCCTCACGGTCTCATCCATCTTCAATTGCTCACGTGTTCACTTGTGCTCATCGCTATGTGTGCGATGCTGGATGTGTTTGTTTTTCTATTTGCATGATCAAGCCCGATCTTCATTTGCGAGTGGTTGTTAAAGCGAGCGACGAAATAGAGAAGTGCTACATCGAAGCCGTCGGAATGTCGTGCCGGATGACGGCCAATTAGGTAATGGGTTAATCTGGCACAGGCAAAGGTTAAATTGCAAAGCGGTGCACGTTCAAATAGGGCACAACTCTTGGAAACGGAGTAAAAAAAAAGAAAAATAATTTGGCAGAAAATCTGTACGGAGGAACACACAAGCACACACGTTTAATTATAAAGCATCAAGCATTACTGGCAGCATCGACGATCGTTGATCTTTCTGTTTGAGTGAGATAATCTTGTAGCACTAAGCATTAACAGCTCAATCTCTATATCCTCTTGCAACACAAAATTCATATCAAAATTAGTTCTTTGCACACCATTTACTCTACCAAGCTCAGTTCACTTGCCATATCGAACTCGAAAAGGCAGTTGTAGCTAAAGAAAAAATATACTTCTTGTAAGAAGAAGTGAGTCAATGTGTCATCGAGCTGGAACTATTGCTCTTATCAAGATACATTCAGTGCCATACAAAATACTCTTTACACATCGTATCGACGCACTTATTTACTCTACCAGCACTCACGCACCTTTATTGAAATTGTACCAATTTCGCTAATTTATCACGCTATGCTTCGGCTCTCTTATCTCGATCGCCTTACTGGTTCACTTCCGCACAGGTTAGACTGCTCCAAATATAATCCTTTTCGAGGCCTCCCCACACCAACCGTAATGCGCTTTCGACCGGGAACCTATCGCGACGGACAACACAGCACGAATGTTTTCTAGCTGACCACCTGAAGCTAACTTTATCGGTACAGGTGAGTCAAACCATCCAGCATTGTCACGCTCGGTTCCATCGCATTCGCTCGCACACATGGGCATGGGTGCCGGGTGTAACAAAAGCCTCTACTGTGTTGGACGACCGACCGACCGACCGACCGACCGGGCTTGCAGTGCACTGCCGAACGATAACGTCAACGGATGGCTTCGGCGACAGACACGCTTTCCGTTTTACCCGAAGATAACCGTACCGGCGCTCGCAGATAAGTTTGACGGTGGTGCGGGACACTTGAGGCTTGAAAAGACCAATCGGGGTTGCGGTGTACCGGAGCATTCGATCGAGCGAGACAAGCGAGAGACGGTAAAGTTGTCTAGCAAACAGACAACATGGGAGTTATTTTGGAGGCATGCTGTTGGTATGAGTTTGTTATGATAACCTAGTACGATGCAAGAGAGGTGGTTTTGATAAAGAAAAGAAAACGCTGCGTGCTCTGGGAAAGCTACAATTTAGACTAATTTGTACGTTGCTTCAATTTTTTTCTAAATCAAGAGCTTTGGCATGACAGACCCATTCTTTGTTGAAAGCTCATTGGTGTAGCAAGTTGGTTCATACGCTTAATAAGTTTTAGATAAATTTAATTAGAAAAAAATGCTGATTTATAATCAACAGTAGAATTACCTTTACGATAAATGTTTCTCTCATTGTTGTATCCAGGGTGTATCGTTACAATCGTTGCTTTAAGATTGATCTTTATTAACTATTTATTGGTAACATTAATTCTCATGATGATTTTTCTATAGAGTCTTCACGCCGTTTTGTGTCTCGTAAAGAGTAAGGATGTTATAAAAAAAACCTTGGAGAATTGCCTCACCCAAAAAGCGCATGCATGCGATACTGCTTCTCCTCATCAACTCCACGAAGCCGTTCGCAGGCGCTAAAACGCTTTTGCATGGTTTTGCTGGCGAGCAATCGTGTGGCTTCCTTCTTCATACTAGCTCCAACCGATTGAGATACCGAGCGAGAACAGACCGGCCCCGGGGGTTTCCTGTACGCTTTGTCATCGCGTCTCCTGTCGGCCAGCGGAAGCCTTTGTCTTCGGACACATGTTTTGCACTGCCCAGTGCTCCGAACGTACGCGAAGGACATGCACAACTCACCTCAACATCCACACGAGGAAGATGGAGCTAGTCGTAGTAGATTTAAGTTTCTCTGTTACTCTTTCGGTCAGCCTTCGATGCAACCTGTAGGTAATCTGTGCCAGTTCCTGAGCGCCTGGTACGCTCTAAGCAATCGTTTCTAATATATGCTCGTATGGAGCGCGGAGCAGATAGATACTGTTTGTTGCAGTCGGGTTCAGCGTTTTTTCCCCCTTTTTAATAATTCAGTCAAAACGATTTAAAATCTCTATATTTGCAACTCTCTTAAATGATTAAATTTTGTATTCACCGCATGATGATCACAATTTTTAGATAGAATAAAAAAAAGGAAGCAATAAATTAGTTCAACGGTTACAACCACCAGACAGATGGTGAGGGTTTCATGCTTTTAAGGCATTTTGAAGAGCAAAAACCTACCATTATTCATTTTTATTAACAATTTTTTTTTTGTTTTGTCCTGCAAAATCAGGAGCTTCTTCAAATCATAGATTCGATGTCGTTTAAAAATAATCTCTTTAATGTTTTATCCTTTGCTGTCCTAGGAGAAAACTAGGACAACCTGTTAGGGGGAACAAAAAACACCAATTGAGCCGACCAAATGCATAGCTACGGTCCCCGGGCCTCCCACTAACCGCAAACATAATGTTACGCTTGTTGCAACGTGTACATTCTATCTTTTCATTTTTTTCTTTTTTGCCCATCTCCTTTGTCATCCATTTTCCCTGTTTACCAACTCACCAAGGGCATATGATAAACGTCGAACGGCCGGTAAGTGAAACGGGAAATTCGATTTTCTCTATTGAATTAGCTGCAAAAATGTATGGTAAGTGCAGCTACTGGTAGGCCATTCTCACGGCCATAGGCACGATGTGCTAGTTTCAAAAATAAAACAAAACCAACCGATCCATTGTCGAGCCTTCAGGGTGGACCCTTACGTACAGCGAGAAAAAATAGTTCGTTCAGTAATATATGTACGTGACACACAAGATACACTGGAGTGCCAATTTTCCTACCTAAACCAGCTAGTTGTGAGAGTGTGTTTTAGTTTTTCGTGTACGTGCCTCTTTCACTGCATTTACTTTAATTAAATTAACTTATGAAGAAAACTTATAAGATTTCTTTTCTCTCCCCGGGGTAGAAAGCATCATGTAATCTATACCGGTGGGTTTTACCGCTTTATACTAGGCACCGGTTCTATGGGTCGCAATAGTCGCGGACGGTTGCACTAGCAAGTGTCGTTTGTTGATTAGTCCGGTGGGAAAGAAAACTCATAGCTGAAACGAGCGTGGCTCAAAACACCCCCAGAACCATTCAATCAATCGATGGATGTGTTCGTCAGAAGCCTTAGCAGTGGAGAACCGTTTTGAGTACAGCGGTTCCCTTTATTGTGAAATGAATGTTTCGGTTTGTTTCTCGAAATTTTGCCTCCAGAGCTTTTATGACATAACGTTAGCTGTAAAAAAATGGTGAGAAAGGTAAAAATTTCGGTTATTATTTTATTAGTAAAATTATCAGGATTTTTTTAAACAAATTGAATTGAAATCAAAATTAGCCGAATACTGTGCATTGCAGAGCAATTTATCAAATTTTTTACAACAAGCTCTGCTCGGCCGATACTTTCATGCACCAGGGCGAAGTAGCTCAGCCAACTCGTGGTTCAGTCTACCACCTCGAGCTTCTGTTACAAACTTTACCAATCGCTTCTCAGTTCAAATAGATGGGCCTCGTACAGTATCGCAGATATCATTCATAATGCCAAGTAATTGCAAAGATCGTGGAAAAGGATTCTCCGGATAATGCCACCATGCAATGCGTACCGTCTATTAGGGTTCCTAAACAGCAGTAAGAGCTGCTCAGAAGAAGTTATCAAACGAAGGCGTCCATATCACAAACACGCGTGTAGTTCTAGTGAAGTGAGTTTCTAGTTAAGACATGAGATTCTTCTTCTTTCTTGGCCTGCTCCAATGAGTCACTTCTAAAAGACATGGCCTGCTGTCCAATCCGTTTCCAGGAAACAAGGTACATGCATGCTCTGCTTCATCTCCGACTACATTCGATCTCCGTTGATAGTCGCAGTCAACCAATACTGTGTTTCCTAGTCGTGCTCTATCACGGTCAGAGCCTCCCGCAAGCAACTACTTTGTCTTCGTCGCATTGACACGCAATCCCATCCTATTGGCCTCGCGTTTAAGTCGGGTGTACGCATACCGCCGCCGCTGTCCGTCCGACGATGTCGACATCATCTATGAAGCCAAGGAATTGGAGAGACCGGGTAAAAATCGTGCCCCTGTTGTCAAAGCCCGCGCTTCGCATGACAACTTCCAGAGCGATGTTCAACAGTAAACAGGAGAGTTCGACACACTCACCTTGCACTGCACACCGTCCATAATAGCCCTCAACAGCCGTACAAGTTTCGCAGGGAAACCGTACTGCCGCATCTGGTTCTGGTGGTATCTGGTGGGGATCTGGTTCTCCCGGCACCTGTAGAGTAACCCGTAGAGTAACAATTTGGTCGGTCGTGGATTTACCTCCAACAAATCCAGCTTGGTAGCTTCCGACGAAATGTGTAACAAGGGGGGAAGTCTGCAGGAGAGTATGCGGGACAGTATCTTGTAGGAAGCATTCTGGATTGTGATGACTCGGAAGTGAGCACAGTCCTGTCTGTCACCCTTTTCGTACACTGGGTGAATGACACCTAGCGTCTACTCGTCCGGTAGTTCTTCCTGGTCCCATATCCTGACAATCAGGCAATGTATGACCGCGGCAAGCCTCTCCGGCCCTATCTTGAACAGTTCTGCCACCAGCCCATCGCTGTCAGCCGACTTGTGAGTTTTCTGCTGTCTAATGGCACTGATGACCTCATCCAAAGATGGCGAGGGCACTTCGTCATTGTCAAGTCAGAAGTGCTGCTCTCTTATGCTTATATGCTCTTATGCGCCTGGCCCATCCTCTATTGCATCTGCTCTGTTCAGGTGTCCTTTGATGAAGCACTTCCACCTGTCTATCACCTCTAGTTCATCTGACAGGATATCTCTCCGCGTTACGGCACATGGCGATCATGGGAGTAAATCCGCTTCGTGCCGCATTCAGCATCCTGTAGAACTTGCGAGATTCTCCCGACTGAGATAGCTGCACATCCGACTCCAAGAAGCTGCGCTTCTTTTCCTCAAAGAGCCCAGTCTGCAGCCTTCTCAGTCGTTTATGGGTCGCCACGTTTTGTCGGGTCTCGCGCTGGAGCATTCTGGTACGCGCTGCGTTCTTCTCGGTTATTGCTCGCCTGCACTCATCATCAAACGATTCCTTCCTCTGGTTACGTGTCAGGCGGCCAATCGTTCGCCCGGCCGTGGTGCTGATGGCTTGTTCCATCATACGCCAGTGGTCATTAAAGGAAATCGCCTCGTTAGTGGTGTCCTCCGGCAACGCTTCCCCAAGCACGATTGCGAAGTCGCGGTCGTACTCCCCCTCCAGCTGCGCAGAGAAGATCTCGTTGATTCAAATTTAATTAATTCATGACTCTTCAAGCCTGTATGTAACGATCCTGACGGTAACCAAAACCGGAAGGATTCGACGGTTGGGACACGTGATGAGGATACCGGGCTCATGCTCACTAGAAAGGTGTTCGTCAGCGACCCGTACGACACGAGGCATTAAGAAGCACACAGCAGCCGTGAATGGAGGAATACAGCTAAGGGTCGAAATCCGTGGAAATAAAAAAAGAAATGTAAGCCTCGGTCTGACAAGCCTTTTTCTTGTTAAATTTCTACTGTATTTTAGGATCGTGCAGAACCTATGGAAAAGTAGGATTCTGAACTACTTCCGAACGTTCACGAAGGAAAGCGATGAACTAAAAGTTGAATTGACTTAATCAGATGATTACGAAGTGCCTTCCGGTACTTAACTTGTCAATTTGAGCTACGAAATTTTTTAAGTTAAATGCTCGATCTTTGCTTACACGATTTATAATAGGAATACCGCCAGATGGCAGGGATGGTTGCGCCCACCAACATACAATGTACGACAATTACCCTTAAGACAATGGTGCCCGTTCGGAGAAAAAGTCTCTAGTTAGATGAGCTATCTTCGATGACGAGATGCCCACTCCACTGGACAATGAGATCTCATCCAACTACAGGAACTCTTGGTAAATCAGGATTCTTCGATTACAATATCTCTTCTTCTTCTTCTTCTTCTTCTTCTTCTTCTTCTTCCTTGGCACTACAACCTTTAAGCAACTTTGGCTTTCTGTGACTTAATTTTACCCGTAGCAAAGTAGTCCGTCCTACGGCCGGGGAGATGGTCCAGATGGGATTTGCAACCCTATCCTGCTGTGTGAAGACCGGCACCGTTATCGATACGGCCCCAGCATCCCTTGTGACTTGAATGACGAGGAGACACCTTGGAAGATAAGGCCTTTCCGGCTACAGGATGTGTAAGTATTTGGGATCCTTCAAACCACGAGATCCAATGGACGAAGAAGCTTCCTCGATAATCAAGTCTTTTGATGAATGAGTTGCTGGCAAATGTACATGTAAGGAATTTATTTATTTATTTATTTATTTATTTATTTATTATTACGGACTGATGCCGTATTGTCACCACCGCGTGTGGTGACTGTGAATTAAATTCACGAAAACAAACAATGAAAGAAAATTGACTAGGCGTTTCCTCCTAGTCATTTGCCATATCCCGGGCATGCTCGGTTGTGTAGTGAAGATGAGTGGTTGTTGTCCATTTCTATTGTTTGTGCGTGTGTGTGTGTTGTAGATTTTTTGGTCCGGTTCTATTGCTGTGGCTATGGCTTCGAAGGGGGTTGGTTTGGTCCGGTTGTCTATTATGGGTCTGGACTGAAACAAACAAGCACAGTTATTTGCACAGTACAAACATGAATTTTTCTGCGTGCAATGTTCTCCAAGCAGCCCAGCAATGACACAGCCCGTGATCAACCAAGTCAACATCGAACTCAAAAAAGATCGGCGGATTCCATCTCGCAACAGCTGGAGTGACTCCACTGTTTACGAGGCTGTACCCGCCGACCACTCCCGAGCCCAACCCCAACCCAGGCGACCCCGCTGTTCCAAAGCTGGACTGACTTGGAGCACACTACTACAGACAAAAAAAAACACACAAGCCTGCCTCCTTTTAACGGCAGTAAGAAAATTGCCCTCGAATGCAATTGCTCCGTCAACGGATTGCACGTTGCACAACGTCAAACATTTACAACAAAGACAACACAACACATAACAAAAGGAGTGGTGGATGTGGATTGGAAGGATAATAGGGATGCGGAATCAAAGGATGAGACCGTTGTTTCTGGCGAATCGGTAGATGAGCCTCATGTAGGCGAGGTCCCTAGTCGCCAACACTTCCCTTATTTCTATACCCGGTCGTCTGCCGATGCTCTCGACTGCGCCCAACAAGGAGGGTCTTGCGGTTTCAAACTCCACGCAGGACCACAGAAGGTGATCCACATCGTGAAATCCGTCACCGCAGCCACACACCTTCGTCTGAGCCAGAGTTATACGCTGAAGATGAGCATTCAACGCGAAATGATTCGACATAAGTCGAGACATCATGCGTATGAATGCCCGGTCAACAGAGAGCCCACCGAACCAAGGCCGCAGGGACACTTGC
Organism: Anopheles stephensi; assembly: GCF_013141755.1. Classification (NCBI taxonomy): domain Eukaryota; kingdom Metazoa; phylum Arthropoda; class Insecta; order Diptera; family Culicidae; genus Anopheles; species Anopheles stephensi. Next base: position 48,673,468 of record NC_050203.1, read on the forward strand.
GGAGAGATCGAGAAAAAGAAACGCCCGAGATCATCCGCCTCCCACATGCTCTGCCAGCGAGACAGGAAAAGTTGCTGTGGTAGGCGAAGAAACTCTCGGGCCGAGATCGGACGGTCGTAAAATGCGCCTTGTTGGACGCCTGTTTTGGCCAGTGAGTCTGCCTTCTCGTTGCCGGGAATTCCACAATGAGAAGGTACCCAAATTAGCGAAATCCTGAACGCCTTGTCGAACATGGAGCCAAGCAATTCTATGATTTTAATGACAAGGAAATCCTGACTCTTAACAGCCTTCGGGGATCGTAGTGCTTCGATAGCGCTAAGGCTATCTGTAAAAATGAAGTACTGATCCGAAGGTCTCGCTGCTATCATCAATAGTGCGTACAAGATTGCGGCTAGTTCTGCGGTGTAGACACTACACGGCGCCCGCAATTTGAAAAATGCTTCGGCGGACTCACTAAAAACGCCGAAGCCGGTGCCTTCCTTAGAGGATGATCCATCAGTATAATACTGGCTACTTTGGTCTAAATGGCCATACTTATCCCTGAAAATGCCCGGAACTACCATCGGGCGAAGATCATTCGGTATGGTCTTAATTTCCTCGTGCAACGAGGAATCTGTTGTTAAAAGGGAACTGTAGGTCTCAGGAAGGGCAGCACGGTTTAATGCCTGTGGAGCGCTAGGATGCACTTGTAGGGCAACAAAATCTTCGTAGATTTTCAAGATCTTGCTCTTAGAACCTGTCTCTAGAAGCGCTTTAAAATTTTCTTCGATCAAGGGATTTGATACTGAAGAACGGACTAGAAGGCGAAGCGACAGCATTTCAAAACGAAGTTTTAGCGGCATCACTCCGGTCATCACTTCTAGGGACATGTTGTGTGTTGATTTCATGCTCCCTAGTGCGAGTCTAAGACAACGATACTGTAGCCTCTCTAGCTTGAGGATATGCGTGTTGGATGCCCAATGAAAGCATATGCTTCCATATTCCAACACGGATAGTACCGTTGTCTTATACAGTCGCAGGACGTCTGATGGATGTGCGCCCCACCAGAATCCTGTGACTGTCCTTAGAAAGTTGATTCTTTTACTGCATTTTTGCACCAGATGGGTATGTAAGGAATTTATGTTAGAAGAAAAAAAAACTTGCCAACTACCAAACTCGCTAAAGAATCATTTAACGAAACGCTTTCGGTACTATGTTGCTCACAAAGGCAAACAGAAAACACACATCACCATCATCAACTAGTTGTTTTCTTGCTTTTCCAGCTTTATTTAAATTCAATAAAGTGTATATTTGAGTGGGTGTTTGTGTGCGTATGTGTGTGTTTCGTTCGTTCGTGTTTCGTGACTGTCGCTAGTGAGAATATTGGTTTGTGTGTTTGTGTTTGGTTTTGTGTCTACCCAACTCATCACATTTGCACTCCGCAACTCCGCACGCCGGAGACAGGATTTTCCGAAGGGTTTTTTTTCCGCAAATATAAAGGTTTGTTTGTTTTATTATAACCGTTTGCTTTGTTTTGTTACTGTTTGTTGATGTTTTTTTTGTTTATCTTTTTTTGGCTGTTGTTGTTGTTGTTGTTGTCTTTTGTATGTTTGTTGTCGTTGTTTGTTTAGCTTACATTGATTGGTTCTGCCGTTCGGTGCTATTGTGCTATGTACTGCATTTTCTACTTCTGCACTGCCATTCTACTGTTTTTCCATTTTCATCTTTCTATGTTTTGTTTTGTTTGCTTCTTCGCTTCGCTTGCTGCTTTTTCTGTGTGTATGTGTTTTTGTTTGTTTTTTTTTTTTAGTTCAACGTGATAATTGTAGAAGGACAGATCATAGCCAGACATCAATATGCTGCAAACATTGTTTTTGTTTTTCTTCGATAAACAGGGACAATAATACGAGAATTTAATACGTTACGATATGTCTTACGGCTAGTGAGTAACTAAAGCTAATTGCTTCTTGTTTTTGTTTTACTTCTATTTTGTTTTGTTTCGTTTGATGTTATTCTGCGATAAATAAATCAAATACATTCTTTCTGAAGTGGTAAGATTAAATTAATGTGTAGTGTATGTGTGTGCGTGTGTAGCGCTTCGCAATCTGGGATAAAAACTATATTCGCTACTACTGCGGCTGCCTCTGCTGGAGTACTAGAGTAAACGGCGCCAACATACGGAACACGTACACTTACTTATGCTGATGCTGATTTCGATAATAGATTAGATTAAAATGCTTACACATCGTATATACCGTACGCCCGCAGCTTCTCTTGCTTTGTGATATTTTTATTGCTTACTGTTGGGATTGTTTCATTCGTAATAACACGCGCGACGTTACCTTGCGGATACCCTGTTGGGATCCGTTCCTTCGCCCTGCTTTGGTTTGTATCTGCCTTTGCCACTGATAACCATCTTTGCGTTGACAAATTGATTGCTATTGCTTGTATGCTGGCGTGGTGCCGAAAGGGGTCAATATACTCATTCATTCATTCATTCATTGGTTTATCTACCTTCACCGGCCGCACTTGGCCTGGGTGTAGTGGTTTTGGCGCGCGATCACTATTGGAATCGGTTTGGGGGGTTTTTGTCTCTTTGCCCCCTGTATAGCAGGGTAGTCGGGGGGGTGGGTCGGTTTTAGGGTTAACCTAATGGCCAAAAACACGGAACGGATGCACGAAAAACATTGACACGGCGAAAATGGTGCAGAGTAGAAGAGATAACCCGATAATAACGTTAATTAGCTTATTTACTTACTAACTTGTGCTTCACTGTGTGACTTTTGTTTACTTTGCTTGGTAACTAGGTTTACTTGCCCTTTTGTTTTACTTCAAATTCATACTACACACCAAAAATGACTAAACGTGGAAAGTGTAATGACATAATGGAGGCAATCAATTGCACCAGAGTATGTGTGTTTGTGGGGTTTTGCGCTCAACAATTTTCGATCCTTTCTTTTGCGAGCCTCACATCAATTCGCTAAAGTTCGCAAGTTGGTTTTGTTCAATTTTTCCTATCCACTTCCGTACTCGTTGCTTGCACATTCTGACCACAACACACCCCTACCGTGTCTATCAATTGTATTATCCTTGATAGGATGATACGGATTTTGGTGATTGGGTGTTATTTTCCTAAATTTTGCTTTTCGTTAAAAATCTCTCTTTGCTCCGTTTTTTTGTTTTGTTTTTTTTTTTTTTGCTTACACTTATTACACGTAAATGTACCGTTTGTTTGTTTTGTTTTGTTTTTTTTTTGCTTTGTTTTTCACTTTTCTTGCAACGTGGTGTGTGTAAATGGTAAATTGGTTGGTTTTTGCTTTCCTCCTTTTTGCTGTTTCGCCCTTTTTATTTGCTAACTCTGCTTACAAGTTAATATCAAAAATGTTAACATTTTTGTCTTTTCTTTTTATGTTTTTATTTTCTTTTACCTTTTTGTTCAATAGAGTGTTTTTTTTTCTCTCTCTCCCATTTATTGCCCCATTTTGTTTGTTTTTTTTTTTGTTTTAGTTTAGTTTTATCCTTTTTCCGTTTATGGCTTGCGCTCGTCTGTCCGTGTTGTAATGCGTTTGACGCACCTGTTCACCTTGCTGGATTGGGTTTTGGTTTCGTTCTTAGTTCCCTAATGCTTAGAGCGTGATCAGTATTTTACGGTTCAATTCAGTCGCTTCTTCACTAGGATTCGCTGGGGTAGAGCTTGCTTGCCTGTCGGTGCCGCTATTAGTAGCCGTTACTTACATTTTTAACTTATGTCTTTCGTTTTCTTTTCATGTACGAATTGGCGTACTAAAATGTTGTCCTTTACCTTTTCGTTTTTTTGCTACACATTCATAATACTTTCTTATAGATTGTTAGCTTTGTTTTGTTTTGTTTTACGTTTTGTTGTTCGTCTTACACGGTTGCAATTACTTTTTTCTTGGTTTTACATTGGTGGGATCACATTTTTCTTTTCTATCGACAGCTTTCGATACAATACTTGGGTTTGATTTGACGCAGCGTGTGCAGACGCACACGCACACGCACATCCGGGATCGGTTGGTTGCCCCACCGGGGATAATACTTACGGTTTACGGTTTTTCCTTCAATAAACATTTCCTATCAATATATACCTTCATATATATATACGGTACTAGCAAAATCTTTGCTAAACATGTAAAATAGATTAGCTTGAAAATTTCCCTCACATGCATACATCTTCACGCGTGTGAGTGTACTTTTATTTATCTATAGGTTTTTTTTGCCTATCTCATTGCTACCTTCCGGCGTTTCGTATTGCAGTGCCTATTATCCATTGAGCGGTGTCCCTTTTCGGTTTTAGCCTACTCCCCTGCGCTCCTAAACTGTCCTTTGCAAAGAGAAAGAGTGGTACTGAAACGTGCAGAAGAAATATAAATTATGCTGTAACATCGTTTGCTACGCTATACTAATAATCATTCTCGTAATTCTTTTTTTTTTTGGTGGCTTGCGCCGTTCGACTTTGTGTTTTTTTTTGTTTTGCTCTGTTGATCTGGTGTAACATAACATGCGAGATGCGTTAGGTAGTACAGATTAATTCCTGTCTTGTTGTTTCCTTCCTTCCTTTCCATTCGTTTTTTTTTTCATTATTCTTGTCAATAGATTAGCAACAGGAGTTGTTTATAAGTAAATGAGAACGAGAGATATCGATAATCGAACGTTAGTTGATTACAAAGAGAGGTGTATTGAATAAGAATAGCGGGGACACATAATTGGAATATTCTGAATAATACAAACATTTATAGCTACAATTCTAACTTCGTTTTAATCGTGTTTATCGCTAAATTAGTTTACCCATGCGTCATTTTCTCTGCTGCTGCTGCTGCTTGTTGAAGAACTTGTCAGTTCATTGGGATGCTCTAGTCTCGCTATAGTTTTGCTGCTGCTGTTTTGTTGTTGTTCTGCAACCACAGACAGGAGAAAGCACGAAATACGTTCTATTACAATAATACTGAAGCGGTTCGTTATCGTCCTTTAGTTTTGGCTTGCTTTCGGTTTAGGGACCGTCCAAACGGACCCGGTCACAGGATGGAATGCCGATGGTTGACGCTTTCCCCTTTCCTCTCAGTGTCGTTTAACTGTGGCTGATTAATTTAAGTTCGGGCAAACGGGTAAAATTCTGCGATACTTCGAACTATACGTATTACAGCATTAAACAACATCAAATGAATGCAGTGAATATGATAAAGATGGACAATCAATACCAAAGAACAGGGCCGGCTAGTTCCGGCCGGTTCGACACACGTGTCTAACTATTGCACTGTGACGCGGTGCGATGATGCTACCGCGCTTGTTTCGTAACACATTGCTGCTTGCATCTAAATTTATCGATTATGCATTAATTTTCCTATCTGAGAATGTAAATATTGAATTATATGTATGTATATATATATTTAGATTTATGTATATAATACTATTGGACTAATAAGATGTCTTGTTGTTGTTGTTGTTCTTTTCTTGCTGCAATTATTTATTACCATTTTTTTGTTGCTGCTTCTGTTATTGTATTTTGCTCGAGTTCTTCCCTCTGGCTGGCTGTGCTAGCCACCTTGCAATGTTAGTAGTTTTTTAACATTAGTTGTTGTTGTTGTTGTTCCATGTTGCTGTTTCCTCTTCGTCTTTTATGTAGCCGAACCGTTTGCCTCCGTCTCCGGTTTTGGAGTTGCACACTCATCGACACATGAGAGTTATAAATATAATTACTTACTTCCTTGTACAGCGTCATAAAGTATTCACTATATGTATATATATGTGTATGTGTGTGTATAGATATATAAATATCAGTAGACTCTCGTGCTCGGGATTTTTGTTCCGATTGGGGCTTGTTCTAGTTCGGCGGTTACTTGCAACGCCGGTTAGCAGCAGGTTAGAGAGATCTCCCCTTCGAATGATCCTCTCCGCCACCGTAACGCACGCCGTTTTGTTTCTTGTCCGGGGGAGAAAAGTGGTTCTACTATAGCACCTCGTATCCACGTGGCCTGCCAGTAGCTTAATATTGCATATTTCGAGGGGGGGTTTTCTTCTAACGGAGTACCCGTCCACCGTTGGTTCCACTCGCGGATCGTATCGACTAGCACAACCTCAATTTATTAACCCATTGCCTTCGATTGAGCAGTTCGTCGTCGTCGTCGTCGGTTTTGTTTGTTTTTTCCTATTAGCACTAACAGTTGCTCCTGTTTGCTGGGAAAAGTCTGCAGATTGGTACACTGGTTTTGTGTATCTTCTATTGGGATGAGTGCTGGAAAGCAAAACAAGGGAAATTTTGAAAATTCAATCGACATTTCAGCACTTGCTAATCCTTTAGCCCTTTCTGTCTAGAGCCGTGTGAAATAAGGGAAAGTGGAATGTGCGATTTCCCTCCAACAGCATTTGTCTAGCAGTGTCGTATAAACTACGTGCAATAATGGGCGGAATCGGCTAGAAGATAGGTACGGTTCAGCTTGGCCCGTACGAGTGTGGTTGTTTGGTGGAAGCGAGTAGAGTAGAGTAGTGGGGATTTTCACGATTAAGACCGTTTAAAAACATCTACTGTTGGTTTTTTTTACGAACGCTACAACGCTTCGCTACGACTGGTCAATGGTCCCAATAGTTTGCGTTCGCATTCTTCTATGCAAAGGAAACGGGGAGCTGCAGTTGAAGGTGGTTGTTCTGGGTCGGAACATGACGTGATTAAACTGTTGTCCAAGGTAACGCAGTAAGCCTGCACACCTGTGTCTTGTCTTCATTCAGCTTAAACGCAAGTCAAATAAATCATAAACAAATAGAAGAAAAACAAAAATAATAAATAAGAAAATAAAACAAACACACACACTTAATAATGCTGTTTTGAATCGATTTTTGGTACTTTTTTCTGTTCTGTGTTTTTCCATTTTACAATTTCTCTGCCTAGCTGTGCTGCCACAGATACTGTGTGTGCGTACACAGTCGACGCATCGGGATTGCTTTACACCGTAGACACATTGAACAAAAGCAACTAAATTATATCTTCCTCCAACGCATCTGCATGACTTTTATCCAAAAACAAACAAACGAAAAAATACACAAACCAAACTCAAACACGTGCTAATAAAATTAAATATGCTCTGCCATATGCGCGCGCGCGTGTGTGTGTGTAACAAGTCTGTAACTTTCCCCAACACGCAAAGCCGTAAGATTCGGCCAAAGGATTATAAAATTTGAAACGATAAAAGAACAAAAAAAGAACACATCAAAAACTCAAAAGCACAATAACTAACATTCGAGCGTGCTAGTCCCCCATTCATTCAGGGACGGAGTAAAATCGGCTCCAAGCATAACCTTTACCTGTACTGCACTACCTGGCGAATAAATAATGTGTGAGTGCAACAAAAGCTACTGACGAAACCGTAAACAACAAGGAACGTTAGCAAATTAACCGTTCGATAATGGGCCTAGTGTGATGTGCTATGTAGTGGAAGAAAAATTTCTAATAAATCCAAAAGCGAACGTTAAACTCATACTAACATTAAACGTGACGCGGTTACTCGACCCGTACCAGCTTTCGGGCACGGGAACAATCGTAACAAACAGCACAAAGCGAGAACATCAACGGAAACGCACAAAGGAACAAAAATGAGTTAATTAAATTAATCTTACACCATCATCGCACATCTCGATTGCGATGTCGGAATCGCAAACCGAACACTTCCCTCGCTTCCCCTGGCAAATTGTGTGGCAAATTGTGGTGGTGAAAATTGGTGGTGAAAAATCCGGCTACACGCTTGTTTCGTGGCAATAGTCTGTCTGGGTGGGACACATAAACACCGCACGCAGTACACAGCACACCCCTGTTGGTTGGCTTCCCAACAAGGGGTTTTGGTTTTGCTTTGGATTCTTCCTTCCATCGTTCAAACTCGTTCTCATTTTGGTTTCTCCCTCCTGCTGTGTTGCTTCCTATATTCCTTCTCACTTTGGTGATTCTTGCTTCTGTTTTGTGTTTTTTGTTTTGTTCACTCGTGTAAAACCTTGTGTAAAATTCTTCTAAAAATGTTTTGCCTTCCTTACATTTGCTTACGAACAAGTTACAACTCTTTTCCCCTTTTGTTTTGCGTTTTTTTCCCCTCCCTATTCCCTACAACGCATCTCGGCTAGTGAGCGCTTGCCAACCTTTGCTCGGAACCAACCTGCTCGGAGGAGTTTAGCGAGCCAGCGACGAAACGAGTGGAGGCGATAGTTCGATAGCGGTCACTATGACGCGCACTTCCGCCTGCCACCCCATCACTGTGTATCACTGTTAGCATCCACAACAGTCTGACAAGAATGGCTCTTGAATGGCGCGGGTTGTAGCTATTATTATTGCACTTTTTGTCCTCCTGCCTTCCTTTCCCGATTTTTGTTTTGTTTTTTGCACATTCCGTTTAGTGGTGTCCTTCTTCGTAGCACCCAAAAGTTGGCGCCCATCGTAAATGACCTCCTGGTGTATTTGCTGGCTTCCGAAGAAGAGAAATTAACGTGCAAAGAAACAACGTAACAACATCCAATAGTTTCCCACCGCACGCACGCACGCGGTACACAAATTCTGGAATTCATATTGCTGTATGTGTAAACCATTACTACTTTCGTGCCTCATTTTCTTTGGACATTCTGTGTTTGTTCAATAACTCTTCATTCCTTTCTTTTTATAGCGCGTTTCGTACTCTTTTGTTTTTGGTTTGTTTGCTGTCTCTGTTACCACCGAACATCGATTGCCTAGACTCTCATTACAGCGCGCTACCGCTCCCACAAAACGAATGGAAATTGCGAGAGCGATGATAATAGTAATAAATAAGTAAACAGGTCCATCAGGTCACGGATCTTATCTGATGGGACGCATCTTCAGTAGCTCATTAAGTTCGCTCATCCATCCGTCGAGGGAACGCCGCTGGTCCAACATTCCAGCGAGTTCCCGGTCGCGCGTTCCCTGTCGGCGGCGGGAGAGCCCCAGCGGATCCTGCTGCCGTTGCCGTTCGTCCATCATCGTCTTGCGGCGATGGGATTCCTCTTGCTCACCGATGTTGTTGCGGGCCGTGGCTACGATCGAAAGCTGAGCCAGCCAGTGGGCGAACAGCTCCGGTGGCAGGTTCGCTTGATTTTACGCATTTTTCGATTTGTTTGTCTTGAAGCTGACCTGCAGCACCCGGTTGCCGAGCGTGTAACCGTTCAGCGATTGTATGGCCACCACCGCCTCATCGTAGTTGGTCATCGTTACGAACCCGAAACCTTTGCACTTGTTCGTTTGCAGATCCTTGATGACCTACGGTGGGACGGAGAGAAGCGTATTAGCAATAATTTAAGAACAGAAGAGAAGAAACCCTTGCCGGCTGTACCAGTGCCCTCGTGGGTAGTAAATCTATGAAACTGCCAAAACAAGGTACACTAACCTTAACCGATTGGACGGCACCGAACGGACCGAACAGCTGCCACAGAACGTTCTCTTCCGTTTCCGGCGCGAGGTTGTAGACGAAAATACACCAACCGGACCCGTTCGCAATGGCATTGGTAGGAATCATCGAGTTCGCCAGTAAATCTCCGGCCAGCGGCGAATATCGATAGTTTGGAATGGCACTGCTTTGGGGGCGCAACCGGCAAACCCAACACGAGATCCGGACGATGGTGCAACAAAAAAAAAACAGAAGAAACAGTGTGAGGTGTAAATATATGAGCAGACAGGCACAGCAACGCGATCCCTACCTAAAACGTCCGGTCGGATGATGTATCGGTCCTGGGAAACGGCGAGCGGCTTGCGGACCTAGATAGGCTGCCAGCGGTGGTACAGTTTTCGTGCTGCTCGGGTTGTTCGCAAACTTGACCGTGATCGGTTCGGTGGAGCCCTTCGGCACCGTTCCGTTTAGCTCCTTGATAGCTTTCTCGGCTTCCATGCGCTGATCGAAGCGGATGAAGCCGACACCCTTCGAAAGACCTATGTGGGAAAGGGAAAAGATTCCATAACATAAAGCAAAGGTTAAACTAAAGCCGAAGATCTTCATAGGTTTTGGATTAATCCATTAATTAATAATGAATAGCATAGTCCAACTAGTACAAGTATTGTTTAACAAAGGCAAAAACCCTCCGATACGTTATTCTCTATACAATACATACCATTACCATTTTCACCACCGCTTGGAGAGCTGTACTGTCGTGCTTCAAGAGACAAAATAATAAAATAAAGAGAAAATCATAAAATAAAATGAATGAAACATAAATTTCAAATCATGAATTTAGTCGTAAAAGGGAAAATTATTGAAAAAGATGCTCAAAAAAAGTACAAAAACAACGAATACCAAAGCTTTAAAATCTAATGAACATAAACGCAACTCTCTTGTAGGACACGACAGTTCAGGAATTATCAGAAAATCGATAAAGGAGGAGTACACTTGTTTAGATACTAAACACACTACAGTTATACCTCAAAAACATTTGGCATTAACTGGTGGAAGTATCATGCCAGTTTTCTTAAGAAATTACTTCCCCTCTTCACAATTCAGGCTTCACAATTCAGTTGCCACAAATGGCTTACCTGTAATATTGTCACACAGAATGCGGGACGTGATGATGCGTCCGTACGGGCTGAACAAAGCCTCCAGATCCGCCTGCAGCATGTTTTTCGGCAAACCCGACACATACAGATTCGCACCCTTTATTGCTTCCGAGCTCGGACGAGCAAACGATACCTGAAACGAATTAAAACCGAAAACGAGATCAATGCAGAAATCAATCAGGAACGAACGGTACGCCTTGCTACGCCGCCGCCTACCTTAATTTGCTTGTTCTGCAATCTTAGGCCGTTCAGTGTGTTGATCGCTTTGCTCGCATCCTCGGCCCGCTGGTAGTTAACGAATCCGTACCCAAGGCTTTGCCCTGCAAGCAATCACCCGCCCGCAAATGAAGTGTAAGTCAACCGCCAGTTCCGAATACAGCTTTGCAAGCACACCACAAAAAAGGAACACAAAACTCCCTTCCCAACTTACCGGTCACTTTGTCTCGGATCAGCTTGCAGCTTTCCACCTCGCCTATGCTGGAGAAAAGCGACCGTATCTCTTCCTGGGTCATCTGCTGTGGTAAATAATTGACGATAAGATTGGTCTTTGAGTCCTCCTGGCCACCGCCATTTTGTTGCGCATCAGCGATTCCGTTCGTCATCATGACACAGTTAAGCGGCGATGAACAGATGACGGGAGAACGTAGGGGGACGTACTACTACACAGTTACCACCGCTTTTGCTTCACTATCTCTTGTTAGCTAACACGAACCGGTGCTGGTTCTCTCGTTGCCAGTCGCGTCCGGAGCTCTGGCTGGAGGCGGTGGTGGAGCGCTTTACCGTCTATCGACGATAATGGAAGTGTCAACCGTTGTGCGGCGTCCGTAAATGATTGTAACGACCACTCGTGCTTTCTTGCCTGCTTTGCCGGGGAGGCTTTTTGCTGCTGCCCTTCCCAAAAACGCCCGCCGAATGTCCTTACAGTAAAGACAGCAAATTTATTGGATGTCGTATTTTCTGTGTTTTCGCCTTCGTCGTCTTCCTCGTCGTTGATTCCTCCAGCCTTGTGAACTGTATAGTATAGCACTAGTAATACTGATGATATTCCGGATGGACACCCGGAAAAGCGTTTTACCACCGTTGGCAGATTGTTTCTTCCACTGTTACGTTCCGCCTTAAAGCTAAACGCTAAAACTTGTACAATTTCCTTCCTGCAAAAGGTACGCTGGCCGTTTACACATTCACTATTGCGCTGCGCTGCACTCCGGAGTACGATGTGCATTAACTTAATGCATCTATATCGGATGTGCAGCGAATAAATCTGAAGATTTATCTTCCGTTAAAACCGCACCGCACAGCACACATCACACATGGAAAATGACAAAAAAAGTAGGAAAGAATAAAAAAAGACTCATTAATAGTGGGGAAGATGAATTGTTGCTTAGGGAAGCAAATGCATTCCCTATACGGCACACAATATCGCATCTCGCAATTTTTTAAACGTTTCACTATTCGCACAAGACTAGCATTAGGGCGTTGGTCACACAGAAGGAAAACCACTCAGAGCGATATAGGAAAAAATAGACGAGCTTTTCGTTACAACGAACGAAGGTAAAATGGCGGAAGGAACATCCATTTCCGATTGAGGCAAAAAAGAAATGGAGACAATATCCCTTAACGCTATCACTAAAAACGATCTCTGTCACCATTTATAACAAACCAGACAAAAAGACATCACAGAAGAAAAGCTTTCTTTTCTTTTGCTCGCATGCTTTTGCTCGCTGTTGATAAGGCAAAACCTTCCAAATGTTTCAAGGGAAGTTGGCCATTCATTTTTTAACCTAAAATACTGTACAGGAAATCGGATTCATAAATATATTGAACTGAAACTAAGCGTAAAAGCTTAAAAGTTTGATTGCTTTCATTTGGTTCGTCGATCATTTATAAAACACCATGCGTCTCCATAACCAGGCGTCTCCATTAGGTACATATGGAGCAAAAGCTACAAATAAACTCAAATTACTACTAATCAATTACCTTTCATTCAACACGCTTTCAACGTTAAAAAAATTATACACTTGTAACTAAACTTAAGTGTCTCTTCGTTTCATCGAAAGTTCAAACAAACAACAGTTAAACTTCCTATTTAAGAAAGGGAAATAAAATAGCGTAAACAAAGGAATGAGTGCGAAACATATCATCTTCTTTCTTTTACAACGTACATATCACACGCCACGCCATGTGAATCCATTTCCATTCGGCATACATGTCTTCGGGTTCCAATTGCCACCTTCAGCGTACCGGCCGAACAGAGGGAAAGGATACGAACTGTCCGACTGACCGAAAGAATCGGCTTATTGGATTAGGAACGCCATGAAAGCGATCGAACTTTTTTGTTGTGCTATTGAACATGTTTCTTTTTAACTTTACTCTTAGCGACTTAGACAAAGAGAGACAAAGAAACGCCAGTTTAAAATCAGCACCGCCCAGCAGCTGCCGTCTATTTTTACATGTGAGGTCCAAACGCTCTTTTTGCAAAGGTCAACAGCTTATAAGATTATCTGTTGTGCATTTGATTGAATTAAGCCCACAAAACCCGATTGCCAGGCCAATATCTGATTATTACGATTGGCGAATGTATTGATTATGTTGACACTAACATAACAAATTAACTAACGATGTTCTAATAAAAGAAATTTAATAACAAGCATCCAATACCGATTGATTATAATCTGTTAACATTTAAGCATAATTTTCTAACCTTATTGTCTTGCGTTAAAAAGTTGTAGTTGTAATAAAATTTCAACGTTAAGCAAATATACAGGCGAAAGTTAGTAGGACAGAAATAGTAAGCTGCCAGATAAACACAATTCAAAGCTTTTCCATTTACAAACGACCAGCATTGTTCTGGTTCAATGAGCATCAGAAGAACAACCGGCCATACCGGGGATACCGGTTTTGATGGTTATCGAAAACTGGTCTCGTACGCAAGAAAAAATCGAATATTATTCAACTGGAACTAATTAAGGTCCTCTTAAACTAATTCAACTGTTCATTATTAGAACGACATGAAATGAACGACATGAAAAAACTCCGCACACACATACTAATGAATCGTTCAAAGTGATAATCAAACGTCACTAAATTGATGAAAGGAAACATAAAAACCCCAACAAAAATACTCACCAGTGTATTGATACATTAGAAATTTTAAGTAATTTTGCAATAAATACTTACCACCCGTTTTCTTATGTTAGTTAGACGTAGATCAGCTATTACTCCTCTCCCTCGTGACTAGAAAAATCTTATAAATGGAAGATTTATTCAGTTGTTGTTTATCTGAAATAAAAAGAAGAGAAACGGCATTTAACCAACTGCTCCAAATGAACCAATTGCAATCTTCACTTAAACCGTACATCAACTAGAATTAATTAGATTAACCCAATCGCAAGCGCAAGCACACTTTCGGAACCGTGTTTGATGAAACAAGCAATCAATTTCGAAGGAAAAGACACAATAAGCCCGCAGCATTTCGGTTCGGTTCGTTTACACAAGCGCTCGACCATCAAATGAGAACGCACTAACTAATGCACAGAGCTTCGGCAAGCAAATGTTTCTCCAAACTGCATTCTTAATCCACCTCTTTATGTACAGTGTTTATCCAGTGGCTCTCAAGATCTGTGAAAGATTGAGTGGCTTCAGCATTTGGGATAGCGCTTCGCAGATCACCATATCAAAAAACTACTCAGTTCTGATGAACTCCATTTGCAGACACCAGCGACAGTGGTGATGATGATGAAGAGGAACTTTTATTTTGTTTTCTTCACGCCAGCCAGCATGCAAAGATGTACCGTGCCGGGTTTCGAGGGTGCAAAAATTGCAATTACGAAACACAGAGCAAACATCAGTCCAAGACGCACGGATAAAACTTTCAATCCGCTGTTCCGTGGTGTTTTATTTATCAACCGAACGTACAATTGAACAACTTTTTGCTTTGCTGTACATAGTTTTTGGCGAGAAGTTATGCATTCCAAAGATAAACTACTCGGGAACCAAGTTTAATTGAATTTGGTGTGCCATCTGTCACAGCGGTGCAGAGGTGGTCATTACATATCTGTTGATTGCGCCAAGAAATAGATTTGAAATTTGTCCACCGCAAAAAAACTTTAAGCTATAACAAATTTCTGATCACAACTTCCCGCATAACAAGGATAGAAAAATTTATGAGAATGAAAAAAAAATCTTCCTTACTATTTGATCAAATGTTCTCTTTCGAGATTTTAATAATACATGAAGTCCTGGAAATTCTTTGACAACATTACTACCATGTACACGGTAGGTTAAGCATTTAAAAAGGATTCATGGTGAATAGACGACAGGAAGAGGCTTTATTTAATACTTTAACTTTAATAAAAACACAAACATTTCCCAATTGTTCCGATTCTATTGCATCTTTCCTGTTGAGACTATAGGTGCATAGGAGTTGAGCCATCGTAATCTATCAAACACATATAAACTCTGGTTATGATCAACAATGGTTTAACGATGGGACCGCAACTTCTGGTCAATAAGTCTAGTGGTGCTTTACGATTGGCGTAGATACACTTAACATCTGCATTCTTTTTTTGAAGGATGATGCGCTCCAGAAACAACAATATACAACGATTACAAACAGCTCCCGAGCCGACTCCACAGGAGCCACCCTGCTTCTTGATGTGATTCGAAAGCCAGCTGCCAACCGGCGCGAGAATAAGTCCAAATCCCAATTCTAAAACCCTCTGCACGCTCCATTCGCACATTCGCAAGCTTTCCTGCAACAAGATTGCTTTTGGCACGTGTTATTTCTCGTTTTCCCAGAAGCCAAACTGCGGACGGAATGCTGCCCGAATGAATGCAATGCCACAATGAGAGAGAGATAGAGCGCCCCGGATGCCATGAACTGTATGAAGGGGGTTTCCTTCTTTCAGGCTACAATAAAAGCCCCCCCATTTAGGATGGGGAAAGGATGCAGCATTACTCGATTCGGTGATAGATGAGGGTATTTGCTTTTGAAAAATAGCATCACAAATTTAGCTGTGTCCCTGCCAGGGACACGGACTCGCAAACGCAATGCCGCTGGTTGATCGTGCCGGAGCGCCATTGTGCGCGTTCAAATGTGTGTCGCAACCTGTGCGACTGCACGTGACAGAAGTGGAGCAAATGGATCGTTTTATCACGCGCGACCCCAACCGTCAGAATGGGTCGGTTGTGCATCCGATGCATCCGTCAAACGATTGATCTATTGCTCCCGGTGTGTCTACCTCAGCTGTAGCAGTATGCGCGGCGGCGCACGGTGACAGTTCCATTAATCATGAGCCCATCACAGTGACTGAAGCTTGTGCACTGGGTGATAGTGCTAGAATGTGGAATCCGTAAGAGGAAAGGCGCTTATTTCAGCGGTGTTCTATAAATCATATCATACAATGGTAGTTGTTCACATTTGACCATGATGACGCCAAAACATAACAATTTTAAAGCAGATCAGACAGGAGCTACGGTGATTTAGATCAATTAGAAGTATGTTTTTTGTGCCTGAGCAAAACCCAAAAAAAACGGAAGCTATCACAACTTTTTTGTACAAAAAATAAACATTTCATTTGAATTTCCGTCAAGTCGTACATTTCCAAGTAAGACTGCATCAAGCTAATTTCGTCTCATTCCCATATGTTGCGTTACCCTACCGAACCTCGTACCTACCTAATCACGAGAACTTTCTTTGTCCATTATGTGAATTTTAACGATATCAATTTAACGTTCAGCAACGCAAACCATCGTCCATTTTTCTGCACCGTTAAGGCTAAATTTTATCACTGTTTGATACACCGAACCAACAAACATTGTGAACCGGCGGCAGCGCAGCAGCAGCGCACGCCTTTCGCATGGTTTTGCGTCTGAAATGGCACTGGAAATAATGTGCCAATTCCAGAAACCCACATTACACATAATGAACCGCATAAAAATGAATGATGAACGTGTAGCAGCCGATTCGCTGGTAAAACAAACCAACCAACCAACCTTACCTTAGTGTATTTGGGTAAGCCTGTAACGGCACGAGGTTCGAAACGGGTCACGACCGGAATAGGTGCGTTTTAAACACGACGACGACGACGACGTGTTTGTGCGTTAAAGTCTTCCTTCTTGGAAGGGAAACGGGATGGCTTAGGAAAAGCGCATTCGTACTGCCGCTGTTCCAATTGCCAGAAGGCTTTCTTTTTATTGCTTTGCAAATGAGCTCACCAATCATAATGTTTCATGACATTTTTTAAGGCAAAAGTTTTACTTCTACATCGATGCCTCCCCTGTACCGTTGTAATGGCGCAAAATAATTTTGCTTTTTTACATTATCCTGTCTGGTTTATGATGATTATCTCAAGCGAAAAATTCAATGTCGATTGAGTAAAAGCTCGCCTGCCTGTTGCAACCGCATTCACCAACCGTTTGGAAGCAACAGGATCGAAGTTTTAATCGAATGCTGCACCCCAACAAGATTACGCCAAGGTAAGGACGAACGTTAAGCCATGCATTATTAATTTGCTTTTAGTTTTGTCCAGCCGTCGTTCGGTTCGATTTCTTGGCAGTCTCGAACAAAAACAGTTTTTTGCAAGCCAAAACTGTCCGAGTGCCTAATTGGCAGGCTGCATCCGTACCGGACCATCGTGTCCTTTCCAGTTGCAGCGCTGTACGATTGCGCGTATTGATCTCGCCCCGGAGCCAAAGTGTTTTCTCCCTCGGTGTGTCCAAATATTGTTTCGAAAACCGCATCCGTGTTGATGCCCAAATATAGATTTAGTCCCGGGGAATTATGCGGGATTTGTGCAAATAAGTCTGGCGATACTGAGGCTAGATGTGTGTGAACGAGTTGCGAGCAGAGCGGAACCCCGGGAGTGTGAAGTAGAAAACGGATGGCCATGTCATTGTTTATGCAGGGATGCAAATCCATCCACCACCACCACCACCACCACACAATCCCGATTATGGTTAGGGCTGCCCACCCGTTCTGCTTATCGATAATAATCGAAATGAGTGCAACGGTACGGTACTCCACAGCACAAAGTTATAAAGCTGCGATGATAAATTATTGATAGCTGACAAATGACGAGAACGGTACGAGGTGTTGTTGCAACCCCGGGCGATACATTATCATGTTGCGGTAAAGCGCAAACCTTTCGAGCAGTGCAGAGCGTAAGATGCAAATGAATACCTGAAGGGATTTATCGTGTGATGTCTGTGTGTTCTTTAACACACGTCCTCACACACACACACACACACACACAAAGCGATGTGGTGAGTTATGAACCTTTCCGCAGACGGCACCCGTATTCGTTTGCTAATGCAAACAAAACGCACCAGAAAACCACTTCCACCCTAATGCGTTAATGTGCCTCGCTCAGCCTTCCAACTCCCAAGCACGGCCGACGCGTACAGCAAAAGACACCATGAAACGGAATTTCCAAACGCGAATCGTACGATCGATAGAAGGCTTTTATCCTACAGATAAAACACCCTTAACCAGACCGTATGATTAGAGAGCTCTGTCGATTAAGACTGAGCACCACACATCGCGCGAAAGCCTCCCAGGACGCATGCATGTTCCACGCAGGCTGTCGAGCTAAGCTCCCTTCCGCTTGCAGCGAGCGACTGATACACGCTCACGAAAACAAAAACATCCAAAGCCAAACGTCGCTTAGGTGTGGTTGGTGAACATTACGAGCAGTAATCAGGTCCGTGCGCCTGTCGTGTGCTCACTCGGCTGGAAAATGCTTCAACGCTGATTAGCGAAAAGCCGCAACTTCCTTCTAACCGTTTCGCACTGCTTACCGTTTCCCTTAGCCGTGGAGCCTTATTTCGAATACCACATGAAAATCGTCAAGCGCATAACCGCCCAAAATGGAAGGGCGGCGAGAAATGATTTATGAGTCAGCAGTTGCGTCACAGCGACGAAAGTGTTCCTTACGGTTGACAACGATTCGAAAGTTAGAGGCACCCAGTTCCAGCGGCAGCTAGCGTACAACAGGATGAGACGGGTTCTAATTTTCGAACTAACGCTGGCATCCACAACGACGACAATCCTCTTGCGCAGGATGGTTCTCTGACAAACTTCCCTTCCGTCGATGTCACGAAAGATGTCGCGGATAGCAGGATGTGCTTTACCCTACGCCGGTACAGCGATTTGTTCGCACACACGTTCACTTACGACTGTTTAAAGCGGAAATGACATACACACACACACGGACGCCCCACATGGCTGGGCTTCACATTTTTGGAAGCAAGAAAACGTTCACAAATAATTAAATCCAAACTTACGCTGCAGTATGATTTGCATAAACCAACAAAACATAAACCCGCTGGGCGCGTAAATCTCTGGCTGGCGGAAGAAATGGAATAAAATTTCAATCAGCACATACATACAGCAGGAACGGCCATATCTGGATTCTAATTAATTTACGTGGGTTTTGTACGAACAGATTTTTGTTTTAATGCAAAAACTCGCATCAAACTTGTTTTTCTGCACATTTATCGCTTATTTTTGATTCTGTTAAACATTCAATCCTCAATTCTCGATGCAATCATAAATTCATACATTCTGTTGTCGTTGAAATCCACAAAGCTATGCACACACACGCGCGCGCTGATTGCATGTGGCGAGCGTTGTGTTTGATTACTAAATTCATTATCACATTTCGGCCTTCACACCGCACGGTGGTATAGATTTTCCACCAAAAGGGAAAATAATAACAAAAAAGGAAAACAAAACTCGTTTTCACCCAATAAATGCTTGCCCGCAAAAGCTGGCCGCGACTAGAAACACAAGCGTCACTAATAGCCCTGCACCACTGCAATTGATAAAGCATGTTTGCTCTTGTTGCGAGCACACCACGAGTGTGCGAAAATATATCGACGCATCGACGGCACACCACGGCTTCTTGTTTATCGTGGAAAATTGTGCGTCAAACGGTTGCGTGTCTTATCTAAGGTACCACCATATGTTGCGGCCGCCTTAATTGCTTTGATAAAACGTGCAATCAAAATGTTATTTGAATGATAAGAAAAATGAAAGCACACACGCGCCCAAATTGTAGGGCGATCGATAGTATAACGATGAGGGTTCGATGGTGACCGGTTTTTTTGTGGCATTATATTTAAAAAGCGTAAATGCGAAGCACTATTATAATTTATATGTTTTAAATTTGCCAAAGCCAATACGATCGATTTCGAATACTAGTACGAATAGTCTTGTCTGTGCAGGATAATGCATTGCAGTTCTTCACGATTCGCAGTTCATTTGGGAAGTGACACCAAACATTATTCGAACAGCCACCAACGGCATGAGGACACGATTTTCGATCGTTGGAGAGTAATGTATCGTTCCCCTTTGCCACACACACACATTAAAGTGTCTAGCCTTTGCACACAAACACACGCATTAAATTTTACTCGTACGTCCAGGATGCAATCTACACCAACCAACGCCAATACACCAACATTAATACAATCAGCATAGCCGTACAAGTGCATTGCTGCAAGGGATGAAGTTCAATGCTCTTGCATTCCTCGAACCGGGCCTGTGTTTGTACGATAATAGTTTGGTTCAAACTCATTGCTGGTTCATTCGAGGATGAAATTAACTTTCCCGGAGGTTCGCTTTGCGATGGAATTAATCTGTTTGATACATAGTACGATCGTTTATGATATTGCTCATGCGAAAGGGACCAACATCAAGCCGAATTCGGATCAGGTGAATTGATATACATTGCTTTCTTTAATATAAATTGTCTTGCTATGAATAAAACCCTTCCACAGGTTTTGAACAAATCTTTAAGGGGTGGTGGCTGAGGCGATAACGGTACCGCCCTTCATAAAGCAGGACCGGGGTTCAAATCCCATCCAGTGACTATTCTAAGTGACTAAGTGACTATAGTATTCTAAGTTTTTGGCTCCACAAGCTCAAGAGGTCTTACGACCTCTTAGGCCTAACGACCTCTTAGGTCATGACTGCCTTATTTCTATTTGGTACCGCATAATTAGTCAGTCAAATCCTCACTATGGAGGAACGACCCAGATGAGATTTGAATTTCGGTCCTGCCGTGTGAAGACCGACGCCGCTGTCGTATCTTCCAAAACCCTCTTTTACCATTACTTCTTTCCTTAACTTACTTGACCCGTAGCTGGACACGGAGATCGAGCTACGTACAAAGAGCAGGTCCGAACGGATTTTTGGAAAATATTTAAGCGTCTTAAACTTTCTTAAATTAAAAAATACACTAAAACACTACATTTAACTTGTGTAAAAGCAAAACGTGATATGAACGTAGATAGCAATGATTTATGCAACTCATAAATTATATGAAAAGTAGCTTAATGAAAGAAATATACACACGAAATTCAACGCCTGCCCATGGGAACCAAGTAAGCTTTTTTGCACCGCTGTCGGTACACATACTACAACTGTTGGAACTGTTGGAGCAGACAAACCAAAAGACTGCTACCACAATTCATCACACTTTATCATATGATATGAACCAGTGCAACGAGCTATTCAGCAGGTTTATGTGTGTATGCGTTTGCTCGCACGTGTGTGTGTGTGCCTGCGTACTGTGGAATGGTCCCATAAAATTCATCATTTATGCATACTTTGAGCGATACTGTACTGTGCGAGGACACACGTTCCACGACACATATGCGGTGAAGCTTCAAAACTGGCCATAGCCGAGCCTGGGCATAGCATTTGCTGGCCTCTTTTTCGATCTGTGCCATGTGTGCACAGCTACCCCGATTCTGAGCAATAGTAGGAAAATAGAAAGAGTGCAAAGAAAAGGAGTAAAAGAAAGCTTAAAATAGGCTACTAAAAACAAGCCTTTATCGTACTACACTGAATGTAGTGTCATTTTATTCGTACACTAAAAGGCATAGTACAGACAGCAAGAACCGAACGAGACATAGGCAGGGACAACAAGTTCAAATCAAACGGTGCTTCTTCTGAGCGAAGCTCAAGGAGTGAATCTAACGTACAACGGTTCGGCCAGCTGGAGTGCATCTTAATTTTAAATTACAAAAATAAACAAACCCCGACTCCTGCCGAAATCCTACGGGATTTTTTGGTCCTTTTAGGCGTGGAACCAGATGCATAACCTCAAAGTGTTGCCAATGGAAATGTGTCTTTTAATCCAGAGAGAGAGTTCTTCTTCCGTAGTTGAGGAAATCCTTCATTTGATTTAGCCTATTTTTTTGGCGGGTGCTTTTCAGCTCTGTTTTGCTACCATTTGATTAATTTTATTAGATGGCAATGATTCGTTGATGGCCAGGTTTGGCATAAGTAGATATTTCTGTTGAATATCCTGATATTATTTAGAAAAGTTTATAATTTAAAGGATAGGAAAGGTGGGAAAGAGAATTTCCATTTTTTAAACACTTGGCAATCCAAGATTAAAACACTTGACTAGTCTGTGAAAATCAATAGTGGTTAAAAATGATGCTATTGTCGATTTTTGTCACGTTATGTTCTTTTTCGACCTGGCTTTTTGAGTCGACTGGGAACATCACTTTTGTATATTTTTTCATAATCATACAAAAGAAAAATGGAAGGATTTGCTACACGAAGAGTGTGAATGAAATTTAAATCGATCAAATTCTTTAACCAATAAGCTTTGCTGAGTGCATTTCGAGCGTTGCCGAGCGAATGTTTGAGTTGCACAATTCCGAGCAGCCTAGTGCACAGGAACTTGACATAAATTCGAAGGAAATCGGGGTCAGAATGAATAAGCAGTGTTATTCCTGCAAAAGTTTCTTAAAAGTAACTTAAACGGAACAAGCTTTCGGTTGTGATTCCTCGTCATGCCTTCCCGAAGACGAAAAAGTTCAACTGAAATCATCATATCAACTGGTGCAAGTACAATCATTCAGATTCAGATCCGGTTCGTTACCGGTCCTGAAAAGCTGGTAACTTTATGCTGAAATGGAAGATGTGTGTGGAAGAACTTTGCTAATCCTTCCACCATGTTCTCACTCGAATCAAGCTCAATAAATGCTTCAACACGAAAACAGTTTTATTATGCACGGCGTGTTGACGGATGCATTGTTGCACCTCAATACATCCCAATCATACATAAGACGCAGCTGGACATGACATTGTTTGCCAGTCTAGGTACGGGTAAGTTTACTCGTACAGCAACCGTAAGCCGGCACACCATGTGCACACGCTTAAGCTACAAATATGCCTGGCAACCTAAGACGCCGTCGGTTTTGCGTTCTTCAACCACTTTTTTTTACCAAATTCGCGCCACAACTTTCTGAAACGCTGGAAGTGGTAGCCAACCGGGGTGGGGCAGCACGGCAGCAGCGCGTGATGGGAAGCGCATGGCAAAGACCAACAACACGCGGAACACCGAGTGTTTATAGTCAAATTTTCCGAAGGACCCGAAAATAGAATCTCGGCTATTCAAAATTTCTATTTTTGAAAATTTCTGAACTCCCCGATCCGCGCAATACGGCCACAGCTAGCGCACAACCACAATCATCATCGGCGTCATCAACCCCAGCTCACACAGGCGGCCGCACGTATCATTGCACGTTCGCCGAAGACCACCCGACGGTCGGTGGTTTGGTTTTGAGTGTGAAATTTCACGAGCAAAACCCTCTGAACCGTACACTAGGGGTATGCTCTTTGAAGCGATAAGCAGCGCTGGAAACGCGAAACAAATATGGGGAAGTACTGTTTTATCCGGCAACATTTTTTCGCTGCAAATTGTTGTTCGCGGTTTGCTGCATACATTCCATCTTGATTTACTACAATACTTGGTACAACAATCACTGTTTGCTCTACTTCATTTTATTCTAAACTTATGCTGGACTCTAGATTGAAGCATAACTGAATTAAATTAGCACTCTAAAAACTCTTTCGCATTCCATAAGTGGTTGACAAATAAAATACAACTCTCAAGTATGTTTCTGTCGATCTAAATTTTTCGAAACGACCATATTTAACGCCACATATTAATTACAACCAACATGTGTGTTCATTGTTCACAGCTCATTAGGCGCTTTTATTGGCAGTGATAGCGAACGCAAATGGCAATTGAAACTAATCCAAAGTAGCCATCATCGTCATCATCAAACCGTATCCTACCTAATCCTTTGACCCATTTTATTGTTTTTCTACGCGATTTTTCCTTTCTCCATGCAGCCTCTACCTCTGCACCACCCTATTGCAGCGCCAAACACGCTGGGCACGAAATCCAATCCTACCACTAAACCCTAATCCAGCTTGAAACAATCCTTAATGGCAATTTAATCCGTCCGAACTCATAGGGCCTAAAACACGCGAACCGCCAGCGAATACAAATCCCAAAAAAAAAAACTCCCCACACTATAAGCTAGAGCGCCGACCGATCGACCGACCGACCGACCGGGCGGCGATGGGTTGTATATAATGTTTCGCTAATTTTATCGCTTCCATAAATTGTCGATCGAACATTAATGAGTCCTTTGCCCAAATTGCCAAACGATGATTATCGTACTACCCGTGCATCCGAAGGGATGCGCAGGCTCTTTCGACTGGAATCATGTTGCAAATTCGCTCTCCCCGTGACAAGGAGCCACCTCCTTCGCTGGCGGGGAGGGGGGGAGGACGGGCTTGTCCGAAAGGTTAGGTGGGTCCCACAGAACACAGAACCGGCAGAAAATGTTGCACCATTCGAAAAAGCATCGCCGGGGCCGACGCTCGTTCATCAAAATGGGTCAAATCGCTTAAAACCACGGGCACTCGTTGTGGGGTAATAACAGTAAATTATGCTAAAATAATGTCCTTGCAAGAACGATCGATTCAAATGTATGGCTCTCGTCGGGCTGCCATAACTATGCGCACATGCTGGAGGGATGCACTCGAAGCGCCAGACAGCAACAGCAGACAGCAACATCATGTGAGAGATATTTAATGTTGCTGATAATGTTGGAAAATTTCTTTTGAGTTTAACGAATTTTCCTAATAAAATATAAATTCTAATACTTCAAATACAAGTCTCGGTGTATGCCGTATCTCTTAGCTCAGAACTCTATGTCGAGCTCATTATTGATATTTGCCATTGCAGTGATCGCAGCACGATTGGGCATTTTTTATTCTAAATAAAAATCATCTCTACATACACCACACCAGTACGTGTACGACGCGAAACCCATATCTAACTTAGCTGAATAGCCAATTTGCCTCCCCATTGGAGAGAGGGAAAAGATAAAAATAAAGCACGCGCGCAAACTCACCTATAATAATAAATACAGTGCAGATGGTACGATATATTCGTTTGTAGGAACTACGTTCGGGACACGTCACTGATGGCTCGGGAACGCGTCCAAGCGCTCGGCTGCAGCCCAACCCGAGGACGAATGCAGCTACACACGTAACAAAAGGTTCCGGGTTCCGGGAGTTTGCTGCTGGCGAAAGGCACGATTACCACGAGTCCGCGTCACGCTGCGTCGAGTATTAATAATAATTGAATAAATATAACTCTTCGTGCATGCATCTATATTTAGCCGTAAATGGTACGACCGAGAAAAACGCTTCCAGCGGTTGTTAGCGTCGGGCATTGGGGAAACGCGTTGGGCTGCGTACCGCGCGCTACCGAACTACACCGAAACTATCGATCACGGGACTGACTGTCTCCTGGTACGCTCGAGCTGGGAGCACCGTTTTTGTTTTTTCGTCTGTTCTTTTATGATGGGATTACACTTGCTACATCATGCGAGAGGAAGCACAATATCGTTACGTAATGGTACGCGAGTTTTCATCTGTGCCGTGGCCCACTTTTGAGCGATATTTTGCAAATGTCGGCTGGCGGCATGTCCGTTGACCCGTCCGTGGTACACATCCGCACGGCGATCGAATATGATCGGAGCGCGGTTTTGTTTTCTTTGCCGGGTTTTAATTCTATTTCGTGGAAACACTTTGAACGACAATACTTTAATCAATTTTTAATTATAGTTTTTGTACGACACATGCGATTTTACTGTTTGCGTATTAAAGAGCATACCAATATGATAGCTTATTCTCATTGGACACTAATTTAACACATTTTTGCTAATAATATTATTTACCTAAAATTTAAAACAGGACAGCCCAGTAACCTTCAAAAGAAGGAACGAAAAAACCATTTGGCTGACGATGTCCACTACTTCTATTGCGTGAGACGGAACTTTTGCAACACAACCGGAGCACAAACCTCAAACGAAACGAAACCGGTGCCGGGACCGAAACGCAAACCAAACCGGAACGAAACGGAGAGTCGAAAAAACGGAAAGGAAAAACCAAAAAACCCAGCCGGCGGTCCGGGCAATAAAAACCGAGACAGCTCGTAAGCGCAACCAACTATCCGCGTGGTGGTTCCCGTTTAACTAAACTGGCCGGCCCCTGTCTGTACGGCTAGGTGCGTCCCAAGCGCCAGACGCATTCCCGTCGAAATAAGACAAAACGGTGCACCCCAGAGCACACACCAACACCAACGCGATCTAGACACGCGCAAAGGGAAGCACTTTAATCAGGGTGACGACAAGGTGCGATCGTGCCCCAGTGTTCAGCTTTGAAATGTAATCCTGCCCATCTGACTAAAGCGTGTGTGTGTGTGTGTGCGGGTAGGGAAGGAAAACACGTGAGGGGTGCACAACAACGAACAGCAGTACATAAGCTGGTGGTGAATATCGGAAATGGTGAATAAGGTGAAAAATGGATTGGGAATTGGAACCGTAACGCATCCAAACGTTACTATGGCGGTGAGCATTTAAATTGTTGCGCAGTAACAAAGCTTCTAAATATTGAGAGCTTTTAATAATGATAATTTGAGTTATTAAAAATCGTATAACAATCCAATAACAGTAAAAGTACGACAACGTCCTCAGCATTAATAACACAGCGCAATGCTTATTATAGACCGTTTTAATCCAATTTTCTTGCCTTGGAGTAACGGAAATCCTTCACATTATCCTCCATTGACTGGCGCAACTATGACAATCTATATTTATCTTGCTCAAGTAATTCTCATCACGCAACGCTTCGCTACTTATTGACAGCCTGTGTTAACTGACTCACAGCGTAAAACCATTGGCTTGAACAATTGAACACTTTTTCTGCACCACGTGACACTCCCATGGAAGTGTTCAGGACTGTAACGTAAAGTACACCCATCGTAACTCGCCTTAATCGGTCTGCGGAAGTTCGCCTGGAGACATTTACATACAGCTAATTAACGAACGATTTTCAAAGCAAAATAGTATCGTAATGGGACACGCGTAAGCTTTTCCACCAGGAAATGGTTCGGTTATTGACCTCACGAACACTAACACAAATGCAGACCCCGTAATCCGAATGTGGTCCCCGTAAGCAAACAGGTAGGAAATGGAATCCAGAAATAGCTCAGAACGTAACCATGCACCACCGGGCCAACGTCCAGACGAAAGCGGCTAAAGACTGAAGCCCAATAACTGTCTGGTATAGATATCAACGATTTTTAAATAATGGTTCTTATTCGTTCGGCGCACACCTTTTCGAACACATACTTTATTCCCACAGTTAAAATTTGATGCAAGTAGTAAAATAATAATAATTTCTAGAATAATAGATATGGCAGCCCTTTAGCTCGGCTGGAAGATTAACGAGGCGAAAACCACGGTAATGTACAGATAGGCGATCACAGCTTTTTAGCCGTCCAAAACATCATCTATTTGGGGACAAATGTCAGCTAAGGGTGCTCGCTGCCCGTCTGACACACTCCTACCTTTTCGAAAGATCCAGTCCACTATTTTGCAGTTTCTGTGACGTCGACATTACGGTCCGATTGCAATGGATACACTGAACCCGGACCACCTGCCAACTTGATATCGATCTGGCCATCATACTACCACCCGAAAAGCAACCCGCCTCATCCGTTTTTTACGTATCAGCAACCTATACCGAGAGATGTTAGTTCATGGCACAACAGTTGTACTATTTTACGAGCCATACACACAATAGTTAAGCCATACTCGCAACAGTGTGTACCAACGCATGTGACCATTGACAAGAAAGAGGCGAATGAAGTCTTAGAGGCCCATCATAGCCTCAATAAATAAACGAATAAAAAAACTCAGATCTCCTCCAGATAGATTCCGTCCAAATCCGACGCAATCTACTTAGCTGCGTTCAAGAGAAAGATTCTCATAAGGCCCCGTATGTGTGGAAGGCCAATGGCGGAGCCATTATAGATCACCATCGTACACCATCGTACAGCGAATTAGACTCGCAAGGCTTCGGTTAGCTGATCATGTCATGAGAATAACACCGAACGACCCAGCCCGTAAAGTTCTTTTTGGCCGTCCGCACGGAAAGAGGAGCCGTGGTAGGCCCAAACTGAGATGCAGAATTGCACAGATAATGGATTGTCTGACGACGGTGCTGGACCGTGAGTGGCTTCAAGGACTGCTGCAGCGAGCCAAGAACGCAAAAGTTTGTAGTGAAAATGTGAAACAAATGTTCCAAACATTGTTTGCTGATGATTGCCCGTTGTATCAAAATGAACAGATACAACAAGCATTGATCACGATTTGCTTCATTTCTACCATTAACCTATATTACCCTTATTATAAACGGAACAATACACGATGGAAATGAGTTGCAAAAGATTTCGAATATTCAATAGTAAAGAACTGTTAAATCCTCACTGGAAAAAGAATTTTTGACCATCTGATTCGCATGACAACTTCGATGACCAGGCCTTCCCCTCTTTGTCAACAACAATGTCGGACCGGGCCGTCAAAACGCTTCCCGGCATGTCAATTTTTTGCTCCGAGACCTATAATGGATTTTGGGACCGATGCCAAAATGCCGAATGTGCCGAAAACCGGCCGATTCGTTCATCAACGTCTGTCTTCCCTGTTTTTTCCCCCCTCTCTATCAAGACATTCGTTTTAGGTCTGTGTACGGGTTCGAGTTTTAGGCCAAAATCGGTGTCGAATCGAAGTGCGGCCGATTCCGATTCGAATGGACCTACCAAGATGCTGAAACTGCAAATCTAGCCTAACGACCTAACAGCCGTTCGAACATTTCTGCTTCCAAAGGTCCGGACCGCAGTTGCCTGCTGCACTTGCACCATACATGTGCAGCACTGGTAGCGACCACGCCTTAATCTCAAAGCGGAGATAAAGAGAGCTCGTAAGCAGGGAACGGCGAAGAAGAACACGCTTTTGCTGGAAGCCAGCCATCGGGAGGAAAAGTTGTGCAATTTTCTCTGGCAAACTTTCAACTCTCAAACCCTTGTTTTACCCACCCAGTACTCGGGTTTTCCTATGCTAGCTTCACACAGTGTCCCTGAAGCGCATTTCCAAAAGTCGCACTACGAGCCACAACCCCTTATTCGGCCCTTAAGCGATCGTGATGATGAGGATGATGCAGGCGTGCAAAAGTTTGCTCCAACTGTGTGTGGGGAGCTTTTTCCCACTCGTGCCACAATTCTCTTGTTGAAGCTCATTCTGGTGGTTGGGTCTGCTTTCTCCGTCACTCACTCGTTCTCTTTCGCTCGATCGTACGCTTTCTTCCAACAAGCAAAAACACCAACCGAAGGAGCTGCTTCTTCTCTTGCTTGCAGTGAACGAGTGCTGCCAGCCCTAGACTTGCCCATCGATTCTCTCGCCATCGGAATACCAAATGCATCCACAAAAGCCATGTGCATAAAAGCAGAGCATGGGAAAAAGCTTTCGCTGCTGTGTTTGCTACATCCCCAGCACGGATCGTCGTGAGGAGGGCAAGCAAGCAGCAAAGAGAAAATTATTCCACACTTTTGTTCGAAATCACTTTTCCTTCCTGCTAACAACGCTCTGCTCACTTTATATTACATTGCAATAACATTTACTTCTGTACGTTGCCAAAGTTTAGATTCTCCTTGTTCGTTGGTTTAAGCCGTGAAACATTCTATTAGAAGCCAATAACAGCTGATCCTGAATGTATTGCAAAGCGAGTCAAGCAATGGGGGTTATACATACTTGTTGAACAACATTGTTCGATGTGCTTTTACATTGCATTCCATTTTGTTTTATATTATTAGTTAACAATAACAAATACAAGGCACAGCATTTATGAAATCGTAGGGTACTTACAGTGTTAGGATCGAACAGCACCAAGAGATCTAGAAATAAAAGTAACGTTAAGTTCAAATATCAATAAAACATAGTAATCAGCTTAAGAATATTCTAAACAATAAAGCTGGACAAACTAACACGCATATCATAATTGTAATCCAATTGCATTCAATTTCTTATCGATTCAAAACATGAAATATCAGTTTTCGGCGTTCTTCCTACCCGGAAATATAATTGAAGACGGCTAATAAAATACACAATCCAGGATAACACTCCGGAATCGATGAAAAGGTCAAAGTAAAACCAATAAATCCCATCCATTCGATCCTTCCGCACAATCCGATGGGAAATCTTCACTCTGTCAATATTTGCGTGAATTTTTTCTCTTCTTTTCTTTTCCTTCCCGACCCAGTTAGAACACGCTGTCAGGTTGCAACGCACAAGGCACAATAAAATACGACGAAGCCATACCCTAATAACAGACGATAAGGTTGCTCCGCATGACGAGAGATACTCATGGGTGGTCGAGAAGCGAGTGAAGCAATCGGTCCAGGATTCCGACACACGTGAACGAAAAATTTGACTCAACTTCCCGTTAGGAGGAGCAGAGTCTTGTATGGAGATACGTTTTCTTTTTCTTTTTATTTTTTTTTTTTGGTTGAAACCACCACAAGGTAAGGAAATTGATGGAATCCAATAATATGTAAATAATACAGCATCCTTCTTATCGTCCTCAATTTCAACGCACAAAGACATCCGGGTAGCGGTTCCTAACCTCCTGGTTCGCTTTCGGCCTGATCCTAACCTGCTTTGGGAGATTGATTAAAGCGCTTCGATTAGGATTATAATGGGAAGGAGCGGCACACCAAAGAGGACTTGACATTTTGTGCGGAATATAAAGCTTCTTCGCTTAGCAATGGTGCGAGCCATCTTTCGTACAGTGATCGTTTTATTGAATGTACCGGGGGGAAAATGTTCATATGCAAAAGTTTTACAATCCTTGCAGAAGGATGATATGTTATCCACATTTTAGGGAACTGAATTTGGTGTCATCCTGGCCTTTAACCAACATTACCCGGAAACTTATATATTAAATGTTTAAATAATTTGATAAAAGGTAATTCAAGTAAAGTCACGTCTGATTTACGTGGGATTTATAAAAAAGACCTTTCAACATTTCAGTATTTTAAATATTTTTAAAATTATTTTGGGCATCACCTCTTTGTACTTTTAAACTTTGACGTACGATTGATTCTTTTTCTTCATTGGCACTACAACCTCGAGAGGTCCCGGCCTACCATTTCTGGCTTTCCATGACTTGATTTACCCGTAGTAAAGTAGTCAGCTCTGCGTCCGGGAAGGCGGTCTGGATGGGATTTGAACCCCGTTTGAACCCTACCGTTTAAAGACCTGTGCCGTTATCGCCTCGGCCACCCTGGTTGCTTGGTTAGCCCGAAAGCGGGCCGAAGGCCAAACCGAACCTCGAGTCCCATCAAGTCAAAGAATTCAGAAATGGCAAGGCAAGACGACTCGAGGCTTAAAAAGCCAATGAAGTAGAATAATTAGAAGGATTTGTTAGAAGCTTGTTTATGTACGCAAATGTTTAAAACTTTTTGTTGTTATCAGGCGCTACAACCGCTTTGCGGTCTTAGCCTGCTGCAGCAATCCTCGATACCGCTCGCGGTTTAGCGCCGTCGTCTGCCAGTCCGTTATTCCGGTCGTTCTGGCGGACGCAACAATCAGTCCATTTCAATATGGGCATACCACGCCTCCTCTGTCCGTGTGGACGGCCTAATAGGACTTTACCGGCTGGGTCGTCCGGCGTCATTCTCATGACGTGATCCGGACGAGTCTAATTCGCTGCACGATGGTAAGATCATCGTACAGCTCGTAGAGCTCGTCATTGTAGCGGCTCCTCCATTGTCCTTCCACACATACATTCAGGGGTTTTTTATTCTCATTTTAAAACATTTTAGGGGTTTTTATTCTCAAGCTGTTATAAAAAAATTGAAAGTTATTTTATATGTAATGAGTTTTAAGTAATTACTTTAAAAAAAATATTTTATTCTTGAAACTCATGCAATGTTGGACGTGGCAGCGTTATTGGAAGTCTCTCCACGTACTCTAACGATCACCAAATCATTGTCGAAGCGAATGATTAAAACCGGGCACATCTATCCGAAACGCAAATGTACACTTAAAAAGCAACACCAAAGTGGAACTGCAACACCACCGATGCCGATGCCGTATGTCAACTCTGTATGTTGCTTCTGGCAGTCGTTGTGTCGTTGGCCTTCAACAGAAGTACAATTAGTCCGGGTACGTGGTCTGCCGATACGTGTCCAAGGACACCTTAGTCCAGGCACATCTGCTTGGACTCACGGTGTATTTTTCATCTTCACCCCTCACCGCAGATAAGTTTTGCAATATCGTAATATACCACATAGAAAATAGCAAACCAACAGCGGACGAAACGACTAGCCTCGTACGATCCGGTACACCCAGATGCATGAATCCGTTTTATACCTTCGGGAAAGGACGGTATTTATAATTGAGTTGGATTTACCGCCCGTTATTGATACATCGGTTTGACGAGTTGGTGCACATGAGTTTGATGGTCCACCGTGGACACCAACACTCTCTGGCGATTGTATTAGTTTTCCATCTGGTTCCAGGCCTAAAACCCAACGGTAGGACGAAAAATGACACGGCTAAAAGTTACCCGGTGGCAAACGAGTTTGAAACTGCAACGGTGCAATCCAGTTGTAAAAACGACAATCTGCATCGACGGTAAGGATGAACGAGATTAAACCACCTGAGGGATAGTTTGCTTGCACATATACACACCGATACACATACACAACACAACCTAAGTGGACGTACAACATCCGACTCCGAGCGGGTGGTTTTCCGCCCGCTTTTGTCCTTTTTTTACCCAATTTACCCATCAACAAAAGGTCGGTTATTGAATTTCTATGCAATAATTCAGCATCCAATGATAGGAAATTAGATTGCATTTCCTGCACGGTGGACAAACCATCGTATCTCACTAAATTCGAGCATCCATTGATTCCTTGAACCAGAAGGACTTCGCGCTATCTGGTTAGCTAGACCACGCATGGTTAGAAGCAGTGGCAAGCGTATCAGGTGCCACCTAACCGGGCCAGAATATAAGCGGCAATAATGAATTATTGCATTGTGGAGGTAAGCATCACTATATGTGCCTGTTGATCATGCAGTGGATGTGCTATTGCAGGGTGCTTAGCGAGTTTTCCTTATTTGGGCTTTATTTTAAACGGCCGAAATAAGGGATCATCTTATACAGTATGTTAAACGATCATCTTTAAAGCATAAGACGAGCATTTTTAGAGAATTTTTCATACATTATGTTCGACCAATAAATATTATTAAACCAGAAAAGACGAAAGAGGTGATGATTACAGAGTTTAGCCCAATCTAATGGAACTTCTCGGTTTCAAATGGATAGTGGAATATTGTTAATCCTTTGTGGATAGTAACAATCTCACAATGGAATGTTTCATTCGGTAATGGGAAATTTGCAACCTCGGCACTGAAACCTTGCAATAAGCTGTGGTTTTTCTTTTTCTTTTTGTCAAACTGTTCTCTGTCAAACTATAAATTTGTAAAATTACAGTGAATTGCTTAGGCTCAAATGTTATTTGGTGATGCACTTCTCACGGTAGTACCGGGGTTCAAATCTCATCCTGACTGTCTCCAACTAAATAATAGGTCTTCAGACCAAGAAGTTGATTTAATGGCTACTTCCTTAATCCACAACTGAATCCCAAAATTACACTGCCGAGTTTCAAATTTTTCCTAACTGATATTTTACTTTTGCATTTGTGATAAGAACAAAAAAGTGTATGTATTGCAACACGTGTTTTTAACATTAAATGCTGTATACTTAAACAACACTTTTAGTAACGTCATATCACACACATCAAGCTTCGCCTTTGGTGATGTGCAAGTCTACGTTCGGTACACCGCCATTATAGGAATTATATAAACCAAATTCCAATCCAAAAGCGCCCCCCAAAATTGAGGTCGGAAGCGGAATTATTATGGCGTTCTGCTGAATAAAACTTTCATATCCCGCGCCCGTTGCATAAAGCAGCGGGTAGCAAGAAGACATCTATAAAGCAAATGATGCACGAGTTCGAACCTACGGAAATAAATGATGAACTTCGACTGCACAGCGCGCGCGCCCGGAAGCGGAAACTAAACTAAATATGTGGGTCACGTTTTGCCCACCAAAGATCACCAGTTACCCGAAACGTGTCCTCGGGCGAAGAAACTTTCCAAATGCATCCTCCTACAAAGCTGCGCTCGAAATGGCGGAAACAAATTTTGCAAATAAAATAACTAAAAAAAAACTACCCCACTAGCTGCTGCTGTTGAAGCAATTTTCATAATGATGTCGAAGCAAATCGATGCATCCGATACAGTTGACGAGGATGGTGTTGATGTTGCTCGTTGACACATTTGGATTCATACTAGAACCATCCGATCAACGTCCACCGACGTGTTGATTTCCATGCCCACCGGGAACAGAAATGGGCCGAATGGATGACGACATTGCTCCTGAAAGCTCATCAATATTTCCGTAGCACTGGTACTGTATCGATGGCATATTGTTACGCGGGTTCGCATAATAGCAAATGACCCAGGCACAATCGGAGCAAAAAGAAAAGAAGGAGTAGAAAACGTCATTTTGCATTTTCCGCCACTGGTTGATACGGTGGGATAAAGCCCATGGTGACCAACGGTGGCGCAGATTTGACAGTGCTCAATTATTTAGACTTTCATTACCGATCACATTTTTGGAACGAGGCCAACCGGAGGCCAACGATGGTAAAAAACTATCCTCCAGCTTCGCATC
Source organism: Anopheles stephensi (assembly GCF_013141755.1). Lineage (NCBI taxonomy): Eukaryota > Metazoa > Arthropoda > Insecta > Diptera > Culicidae > Anopheles > Anopheles stephensi. The sequence continues at coordinate 48,707,964 of NC_050203.1, forward strand.
AACGCTGAGAGATGGTTCCGACGTAGAACTATAATGACAGAAATAGCCACAGCCACAACACGAAGAAGTGGTATTTAATCAGGTTTGGACGATGTCCAACGGGCACACAAGCTCGTCTTTACCGTGCTTCACCTTCGCATCACTGGCTCCGGCAATGGACAACCGCTTCCAACACTACCCAGTACCCATCGATGGATTGAAAATCCACCATCATCGGATTTTCTTTCACCCGCGCTTGGCTGAAGCAAGCCGAGTGGAATAAAGGTTGCATTTTATCCGATTCCGAAACCGAGCAGCAGCAGCAGCAGCAGCAGCAGCCGAATTGGGAAATCATTGAAGTTTGTCGCATTACGGGGAATGTACCATGAGTTTTAATTTCAAAACTAATTGAATTTTCCACTGGTTTTCTGCGGACCAATAAAAAACGAGGAATATCGACCCGTATGAAATAAAATCTGAACGAGCGAAAAAAAGGCGACCGTGAGCAAAAACATCAATTCTTTGAAAACTATAGGTATGAAATCAGGATTTCCGATTTTAATTGAACATTCTTCTCTTCTTCATTGTATCCGGCTGCGGGCTGCCGTTTCAAAAGCGATGCGTTATTGCGCTTCACTGTAGATCACAAAAAAATTAAAGTTATGAAATGTATCTTACTTGCATAATAGTGAGTGTATGAAAATACAAGTATTGATAAAAATACATAAAAAAAACTAATACCTCAACAATTTTACCCATAAAAACTGAAGGAATGCCGAATTTGACATTAAGACGATCTATCGGAAGAGCAAGAAGTAGCGATCAGATGATTATTTCATAGATACTCAGAGCAAAGACTCATTAGACCTCCTAGACTCTATAAAAGCGAGAGGAGATCGACAGCAATAACTGCAAGATCTACATAAGTAGACACCAGCACAGAGCAGATAAAGAAGATACTAGGCTCGACAGGCATCTTCAGGAACCAGCTTCTATAAGATAATCCAGATCTTGGCTGAAGCTAGTGACTTCCTTCGTTTGAGGGTCTCTTAGGTAGCTGAAGTATATCAAAGGATCGTGCAAGTGGCTCTAAACCTCGGATTGGAGATTAACGAGGCGAAAACCACAATAATGGGGGGGGTGATGTACAGATGGGGCGGTCCGGTGACTGAGGCGATTACGGGGAAGGTCTTCTTACGGCAGAACCGGAGATCACATCTAATCCAGAACGCGTCTTCGTACCCAGGGCTGAATATCCAGCTACAGATAAAAACAAGTCACAAAGAGCCCGAAATGGCAGATCAATCAAAACTCCCGCGGTTGTAGTGCCAAGGAACAAGCAGAAGAAGATGTACAGATGGGTGACTTCACCTATCTGGGGTCAAAAGTGAGCACCGACAACAACATTGATGTTGAGTTACGAGCTGGTTGCGAACCGATCACACTACAACCCGTGAAAACGTCTCCACTTAAATCATCTTCCGCGGGGACGATGGTTGAAGTACATAAAACCTTCATAGTCCCGGTTCTCAAATACCTCTCTAAGACAAGGATTTTGTCCCAAATTGAAAACCCCCTTTTTGCGTTTGAGAGCAAAATGCTCAGAAGATTTGCTGGCGTAATATGTTTGGAAGGGTAATGGAGGATCCGTTGTACCGACACTCCAAGTGAGATCGAAGTGAGTCAGAATTGCCGAGATCCGGTAAGCTGGGTTAACCGAGCCGACAACCTAGCCCGTCAAGTCTTTTAGGCCTTTAATTTATCCACCTGAACCGAGAATTGGGTCTACCACTAAACTAAGATGAAGTGATTGTCGCCAGAGGGTCCGGGATATTGGATTGGCCGACGACGGTACTATACTATGAGCGGAATATCACCTGATAACTAAATAAGGACTCGACTATGAACAATATTCGACGAAAATAGGGTGTTTAAAAAGCTGAGACAAGGCGATAAGCTGTTTGCTGAAACAATTTGGCGCGATAAAGCTTTACGATGTAGTGTATTGACCGATTGTAAAGATGTAGATGGCAACTCTACAAAGGATGTTCACACATACAGATCCTCACAAACTACGATATCGACTTGATAGCTGTCACCAGCCCAAATGGAGCATGTTGGACGCTTATTGTGAACCACGATTGATCGAGTAAGATATTCACACAACAATTCCTTGTCTATGCGGACGGCATCAACGTAAACGGTGATCGATACATACGAACCGTTATGGTGGTATATGATATATGATCGAGAACACGGAGTATTGGATGTAAGATCTGCTTTTTCTTTGCCGAAAGCTCTTGGCCTGCCATTTCTGGCTTTCCTTTACTTTCCTAGACCTGGAGGTTGTACTGGAGTAACTTTGGATTATAATTTACGAATCGAAATCCGGCGACACATTGTATCAACAATCAGGAATATCACGGGAGTTTGAAACTTCAGTTCAACTACCAAAACAGATATCACGAATGAAGCAATCACACCAACCCGAGAGCTCCTTGGCTACATCTAGTGGAGTTCAGTCACATCAATGTATGGAGGAGTGCAATCTTGGACCGAGTTTGCCGTAGATTCGTTCGGTAACTTGGTCAAATTAAATATGACCGGCAGGATAATGAATCAGGCACTTGTTTGAGAGCCTAAGTACAACTTAATGGTATTAAATAAGTTATGCGAGGCACAGCACAGCCGAGATTTTAGACTGTCATCGAACGTATTCCTCAGCTCTTAGCTGTGTTTGTAAAGAAACTGGACAGCACAGAACTGCCAACATCAATTTTAATTCGTCTTCTGTTACTATTTCATACAAAAAAATCCTTTAATAACACGAATGTCCTAGAAGAACCTTATCAATAACACAACTGCAGACATTAAGATACTAAATACTAAATAAAAAGAATTAGATGTGCTCCAATTGTTGAACTACTTTGCAGCAAAAAGCAAACAATCTCTTAAGCCACCTACGTCACCAATTCCTTCCCCGAATTCGTCATAGTAGTGAACAGAACGATTCCCACAACAACAAAAAAAACAACGATGCAGGAAAATCTAATAAACTTCACCGTCACCGTGAAGTTTTGCGCTTGATATGTGAACCTCTATTGATAAGGTGAAGTTGACGTGAAACAGAAATGAGCCTAACTACTTGCTCATGCTTGGTCCCACTTTTCCCTAGTCAACGCTTGGTTGGTGAGCATCGCTTTGACCTCGTTTTCTTCAACCACGTCAAACGGTGTCGACAATTAATTAAATCTTCGCAGTCGGTTTCATCTCTTCAACACATTGCACAAAACCACACCGCACAGCAATCGCACGCTTCAGTCAGGCTCGGTTTTGGACATTTGACTTTTACGATTAACCGCCAGCCAAACCCCCGAGGGAAAGGTTTTCTCGCCGATGCTTCACCGAATGTTCGCACGCTGCGGTATGAATAGACGTCACAGCAATGTCACTGCACACAGTGAAACTCATTAGCGTTATTGAACAATTCATTACCGAAGCCAATCAACTCCCGGTGCCCCAGATGCAAGTGCAGCAAACGATGACTTGCTTATGGTCGTGAGTTTATTGGGCGTTGGCTGTGGTTTGATGTAACCCAAGAAAGCAGATTGAGCGATCGGATAAGTGGCGTTAGCTGGGCGAGAAGGCTTCGTACAACAATTTAAAAACTAATTATTGTCCTTATTAGCAATAAAACAACGCTATTTCCATTATTGTCACATAATACTCTAGAAACAGAATAACGTTCTTCAAAAGTTATTTAAACATGCTAAACATAATTTTACATACTCGGATCTTTGCTCTTGGGCTCTTTGAAAGCTCCGGCTTCTCATATCGATCTGCCAAAAAGTCATAACAATAAAAGCATCTCCGATAACCTTAATCCTATCAGATCACGAACAAATATGCAGTATAAACCCTCAAAACGATAACGAACGATGGCTTGTGGCTTCGAACGAACGAACCCGGAACAGTGTCCAAGATGAAACATTTGATACGGGCTCTATCTTCGCCCAAACAGGCCCGGATGGCGGAGAAAGCTCTTCCGGAGCACAACTTAACTATAGTGGCACGAAAATGAGGATGCACTACGAAACAAAGACAAGTCTTACTGATGCGACGATGGAGATGGTGAAATGTTGTTCGTTACACGCCATAGGGATAAGCGATTGTAATCGATTTTCATCTCCATTATCAGTCGCGCGAACGCAAACACGTGTTCAAGGAAAAGACGAGTCGGTATGGATATGGTGTCCAGTGGCGAAAATCAACAAATTGGTATCTGCTAGAAAAGCGACATTCCCTAGAACACTTAGTCCTATTTTATTCATCTCAAGTTTACCCTTGAAGCTAATGCTTTCGGATAGGATTTTTTTTCCTAATAACCAAAATTATTACTGCCAGGATTAGCTACAACACTTGCTTTTCGCTGTGTAAGATCAGCAGATCCGCGAACCGTGACGAGACGATGAAACACTCAAAGCGCGGCGGGGGATTTTTCCATGAACCTGTGCTATTTTATCACTGGGAAATCAATTTCAACACAAAACGAATGGTTGAGATAGGGGAAAATCAAAACGAATGGCGCAAGAAAGTAGCAAAAGGCTATCCTGCGAATGAACACTCCATCTTCCAGTTTTGGCTTTTCTCTTGTGTGTCTTGTGCGGCCGTCATTTTTTACAAACTTTCTTATCCGTAGAGGAACAAAACAAAAACATCATCATACGTCTTCTGTCCTAGGACGGAGCTTGCGCTTAATACATTGCTGCTGCTGGCAAATTCATTCATCTTTGCCTGTCGTTCCGCATTTGCCATTGACTTTCTTTCTTCTTCTACCAATCACGAGCGAACTTTTTGCAACAACAAAAAAAGAATAGTGTCCTACTACAGGGTAACAGGGAAAGCACAAGCAAACAGGGAAAAAGAAGGCACACATATATGGCCCAATCTTACATTATGCTTTGTCTAAGTTTTGCTCTCAATAAGTGGCTTTAACGTTGAGTAAATGAAGTGTTAAGAGTATAATTAACATTTTTGATTAAATAATGTGAATTTTAGCACGTTGAAAACGAAACTATCAAATTGTTCATATTTTTAAACAGTACAGATATACTAAGTTTAGTTAACAAAACACTCTGTTTGCTTTAAGGACTAGCCGACCCAATTATTTCTTACTAGATATCTTTCTCGGGACAATCCGGTGGCAGAGGCGATAACGGCGACGGTCTTCACACAGCAGGACCGGGGTTCAAATCCCATCCACACTGCCTCCCCGTACGTAGGGCTAGCTACTTTACTATGGGTAAATTTAAGTCACAGAAAGCCGAAAATGGCTGGCAGGCTTGGACCTCTCCAGGTTCCAGTGCCAAGGAAGAAAAAGAAAATATATCTCTCTCTCTCTCTCTCTTTTATTGGCTTACCCTTCATGCTTGCCATTTCTGGCTTCATAGAGTTATTGATACCAAGTAGTTGGTTAGCCAGTCCTCACTATGAGGGAGCTCACGGTCCTGATGAAGATGAGCGCTTCTACAACCGGGCCGCCCCGGTATTTGTATAGCTTAGAAAAAAATAGCTGAATGATTGGCTCCGACGGGCACTAGATTTAATGCCGTTCCTGTCGTGTGAAAGATCGACGCCATTTTCACTGGTACACCAGATTGTGGCATTGCTTAAGCATACCAACCTCAGACGACCCGTCTAGCAGACACCCTCTAAGAAATTTACAATTAGGTGGCAGAAAGGTCCTGAACAACAACAAAAAATCCACAACAAACCCTACACAAAACACATAAAATAGCAATCCACAGCCAAACATCGGACAAACCAGCAAATGGCATCCGAGCGCCGAGATTTATAGCTTTCTCTTAGCTCAAAAGGAAAAAAAAGAAAAGTAAGTGGAAAGTAGTTCTCACGGCCCATCGGACGAAGCTGGAAACGAAACGAAAAATGGGTATGCCAGCCCGTGTGCTTTTAGAACGCACCCAGCAAATGGCTTCCACCGAATGCTTCCGCGATTCGATCTTAGTTACATCCGAAACTCCCATTTCAATTCAATTCGTATAAAACAAGGGCGTGCTTTCGCGGAGGGCGAGATAAAATTTTGATCTGCACCTCAGCATCAGACCAACGTTGATAAAGTCGTTAGACACCGACATTCGTCCGATGCGCCTTTACGCGCTTTGCAATCAATTCGAAATTATGCTTCGCGCATGAAACGAGGTTCATTCGAGATGGTAACACGTAACGAAAAGCATTCATCGCATCATTTGTTCGCTTCATTGTAATCAATCAAATTAGGCATGCTAGTGACGGAAATGATTAAAGTTTAATGGAAATTACAACTTCATGGCATCATCAGTATAAAATATTTCAAGGTTTAAAATCAAATGCAACATTACTAGTCACAATCAGATGGTGCGATACAAAATGAAAACTTAAAACGCACCAGTAGCACCCCTCAGAAGTACCTAGCATCATGCATAATCTTCTTTGCCCTTTCGAAGGCATTCGAAATTTACTTCCCAAACTTTCTTACTTACAATATACTGCCTCCAGAAGGTTATGCAAATGTGGTAAAGCGTATCACGCTTCTATATTCGAAAAGCCTATTTACGCACGCGAAAAAAAGCCCTCAAACCAAGATAAAATGTTAAAACTTGCTCGTGATGCAAGGTGAAATGGAAAAATCCCCTTTAAGACCCGAAGCAAAACCCAACAACTAAGCTCTCCGTAATTGTGTTTCGGGTCGCTGCCGGTTGCATAACCGCCGCGCAAAGAGAGCAACAGCAACAGAAAAAAAAACCCTTTTGAAAGTATTAATTTAAATTTATTCATCATTAACAAGCCTTACAAGCATTCCACCGGAAACGGACGCCTGCTAGATCAGAATCCAACTGCGTATCGAATGCTTCACCCCGTGCGCGCAGTGAGCTTACGGCATTTTCCATTTCCCGTCAACCGGTTGGGAAGCAGGAGCAGCAACTCGAAATTAGGTTTCAGTCGGAATTAGGGAGAGGAAATTTTAAGCCAGAATCGAATTTGGCATTATTTTTTCCCGAGCAAATATTTTAAATAACTTACTAAAATAATGATGCAATGGAAATGCCCCAAATGGAGACGCATGGTGTTTCATAAAGTGCAATTTCTCAATTTATTTTCTCCTTCGGTTCGGCTGCCGTATAACAGCAAATAGGTCAAAACTCTATGATGCTGACCAAAAACCATACTTGCTATAAAAAAGAACAACATTTTCTGCGTGATGTGTAATGAAACAAACGGAAAACGCTTCACACATAATCGTTAGTTTTGCTGGTGGTCAGCGGAGCAAAAGTTGATGCTGACCAAGCGGAATACTTCTTCTCTGGATGATGTTGATGGATGTGTTTTTTCGCTAAATGATCGATGAAGCTTTGTGACAACATGCCCACGCCCAGGAAACGATATTAAACATGAAGGATAATCATGTTTTTCGCAAACCAGAAGCGAAATAGGATTCATACAACAAACACGTTTAAGATTAATTAGATTTGTACCGCCGTTAGGATTAATGATTTGCTAACTTTCCTATCAAGCTTACAACAGCTCAAGAACCTAATAAAGATATACCAACTTTTATTCGCACCACTCACCTTTAGCGCCTCCTTCACGCTTTACACAGCTCTGCTAGAGTAATCACGGTGGATGTGTTTTTCACTATGGGTAAACAGTGGCGTGTTTCGTAGAACGCTTAACGTAAAACTGGGGCACCAGAATCCACACGAAAACGGGAAGCTTCGACCCAAAAGCGCGACCCAGTACACACACCGGTACACACTGCACTACCGAGAACGTTCCACCAGGGTAACAAAAACGAGACAAGCTCAATCGAATCACAATTTAAAATTTCTTCACTAACTGCAGCACACACCGGTGTCCACCTAGCCTGGAAAGGACAGCGAAAACGTTGAGAGGGTGCGTATAAATGAGGGCGAGAGTGTCAGACGTACGTCAGAGAAACAGGACCCACTTCATCCGTTTCGGCATGAATGGCAGAGGACCCACCCAAAAATTCTATACACCCCTCGTGTTACGCACGACACCCCACGTGAAAACACACACACACACACAAACACACACAAGCCCGGAGAGGATGGCAAGTGAAAAGTACACCTGAATGACCACGAACAAGAAAGGACAACGCCTGCCTGCCGGTATGTCTCCGCACCCCGATTGCGTTTTCCACCCTGTTTCTTCTTAGCGGTTCCTTTCACTTTATACCGTTTTTTTTTTTTGCTTCTGTTTCAGGAAGACACCAAATCTAAACTCTCATACTAACACACAGTGATAAACAGGGATCATAAACTCACGCACACTGGGAACCGAGTGCCGGCAAGACGAGGTCACACGAAGGATTTTGCGTTGGGAGAAAGAAAGGAAGAAAGAAAAACTCCCCGCGTACAGTAGCAAACCGCCAGACGCAATGGTGACTGTGTGTGACCTAAAATAGGGCACGTTTCAGACACATTAACATTCACGCACGCACACGGGCACACACATGTACACCACCCACACGGCTCCACTGGGGTGGGGTGCCACGTAGCAGCAAGAAAAAAGTCGAAGCTAGATATCCCGTGCCGGCACTGCTCCACCCAATTTTACGCATCAACACGCACACAGCTAGCTTGCAGACAGGTCCTCAACTCTATCAGCTCCGCAAGAAGATTGCGGATAGGTCATAACAAATCGCTGCGTCAGGACACTTCCCGGGATCACCACTACTACTCACGCTCTACACTGTGGTGGGATGAGATAAGGATAAAGGAGCCACCCCCTTTTCGCTTTCCAACTGGCCTAAGCCCAATACGCCCAATACAGCTGGGGTCGCGTGCGTGGGATGCTGCTGCACTTTTCGGGACCACGATGGGGCTGTTGCGGTGCGCTTGTCTTCACACCAAATCTTGCTCCTTTCCACGGTGAAACGACGGCAAAGGTGGCAGCGGTCGGAACGATGATGGCGGCGTTGGCGGCGGCGGCGGTGGCGACGACGATACAGAGACAGAGAGATAAAAACGGACACAACTTGATTCGATTGAGTGCGGCAACTAAATGACGACGGGCTCGATCGAAAAGGGCCTCGCCAGGCGCGTATCTCATGGCTGGGATTGACCAAGGAGAAGAAGAAAAAACACACCAGCCCAGGTTCCACATTTCGTCACGGATCAACTTGCGGCGCGAGCGAGATGCATTTGTTCGCATTGTTTGAGATCGATTTGTTATCATCTCCCGAGAGTGAGCGGGAAAGAGAGTCTACAGGCGCAAAGGAACGCGTTGCAAGTGATAAAAGAAAACTAAGCGGAGCGGACGAGAGAGCATTTAAACCGAACTCCTTCCAGGATATCACAGCATCCGTGGTGAGTACCAACTGCCGTGGGTCGCGAGTGACACGAAGGCTTCCAACACGAGAGATACCATGTGTGGCACTGGTAGGGGAAGTTTAGTCGCGCCCAACACGAACGGCACATTCCGATACACCTTTCTTCCGCACCGCAAAAGGACACGCTAGGATCATTATCGCTGAACAGTATTTTGTTCCATGCAAGGATTGTAGAAATGAACTAAACATGGTTTACAGTATCTTGTTCCCTTAGTTCATTTTAATATCATCATTAATCATCATATAGTTTGATAAAAAAAAAAACAACACATGGCCGTAACTATAATTCATTGACGAGATAAGCGGGGTGTGTTCTGCCGAGAATTTCTCGGCTCCATCTCGTTATCACGCGCCAGAGCATGCGCGCCCAAGCCGGAGCCAATTTCAGTCAGCAACTTCCGAGTTCCGAACCAGATTCTAAATCGGTATTGTGCTCGCATGTCATGTTTATTTTATTTTTGCATCCAACGTAACACCTTCGCACCGGGGAGAACCCGAGCTTAGCCCAGCCTGGCTGGATGGCGCTCTTCCCGAGCGACATTGTCGGTGTATCCGCCGATACGTTCGTTGCATGAATCCTACAACAACAGCAACATCAACGCCCGTTCCCGGGAGCTTCTGGGGCGCGTACGGTCACTTGACCGACTTTTGTCCGTTAGGCCGGACGCTTCAAGAAGTAAAATAAGAGAAGAAAGGGGACTGTACTTTTCTGCGTGGGACTCCGCTCCCGTGCTTCACGTCCGAAAAGAATGTGAAAAATACCTTGCTAGGGCTATCGTAGGGGGCGAAGGGCGGTCGGTTAGCCTCTTTCGGGCCAAGCTTAAGTACTCGGCTCGGGAGCTCAACAACTTCGCCGCCCATCGACGTTCTCGACCACAGTCAATGGAGAATACGACCTCATGCGATGGTAAAGGACTGCGCGAAACCCGGCGGCGGGAGCAGCAGTAGAAGCTGTTACGGCTAGGTGGAAAATAAAAGGCAAATACAGGTCAAAGCAAATGCCGGGTCATTGCACGCGCCTGGAGAACAATTGAAATTCAAGTTTCTCTTAAGCAATATCTTGGCAGATGCCAAATGAAGATGGCAGCGGCGACTAATTGTAACAATCTGTCCATTCATTCCCACTAACTCTTTCAAGTGTAGTTCTAACACGTTGGACGTTATTTCCGTGTACACAAGCAAAGTACACATTAAACTACAATTTTCTTCTGAAATCTATAATATACCTCTGAGAATCGCTAAGAATTTTAACACTTTCCCATTTCTTCACGGTGTCTCGAATATGTTCGACTACTTTCCGAGATTATTTGACGCTTTATCAAATATTTTTGGTTTCGTGCTCAGACAGTTTTGTTTTCATAATATTAACAAAAACTGATTTAATTTATGTTAATAATAACAACATTCTTCTCCGTTTGAAGTTAAGTTTGAAACGAACAACGTATCAGTATCGTGTTTAGAAATAGGCAAAAATATTAAAATGAATTTTAATTTTATTCTTGTCAACACATCATTTGTATCCAACGCGTCAAAAAGAGACCAGATATTAAAAAAAATACTAAGAATCAGAATAAAATAATCATACGTTCTTTCTTGTACAAAAAGTAACAGTAAATATAAAAAAATAAAGGCATAGACGTATAACAATGCCTTTAACCCATTGCTTACTAGCGTATGAAGCTTCAAAACATTCAATTTACTCGCTCTTAAAGGATTCTACATCCCCAGGATGTGTGCTAAAAAGTTACTAGACGATCGGCAACGAAAAGGGTTTGATGCAGGAATTAAGTTTGACGAATTAAACACTTTCGTCGATAAGAACTAAGCCAGAATACAACAAGGGTGGACATATAGCACCACCTTCGCAGTGCTTTTACCAGTACCTTACTCATTGAAACTGAAACAGTGTAAATTCTCTTAAAAAATAAAGGTTATTATGTACTAGCTTGTTTTAAAAAAATTTTAATTAACATTTTTCTTTTTCTTTTAAAAAAACATATTTATATTTTACTGTACTGCATCTACTAAGCGTATGGATCGTCGTACGTGAGATATCTCAACTTGTATTTTTTTTTCTTAATAAAACTAATGCATTATCATTCCAAATATTATTTCGTCTTAATTCGACTCAATCATAGAACAGATGATAATGTGTAGAATCCAGGTATAACCATCCAACATCGTTAGCGCTTTGATGTAATACACTAGAAAGTAAGACTTTTCAGTTTTTTTTTACAATAAATTCGGCTATAAGATAGATAGAGCTTTTTACTCACAGGGCAGCCCGGTCTTCACAAGGCAGGACCGGAGTTCAAGTCTCATCTGGACCGTTCCCCCACAGTGAGGACTGACTATCCAACTATGCGGTATCATTAAGTCTAGTAAGCCAGAAATGGCAACCATAACCTAAGAGGTCGTTAAGCCAAGAAAGAAGACTCACATAAAATTGCATCAAAGTTAAAACAGCAATAAATTTTTGATCCTCATGCGTGGAACTTTGTTCCTTCTCCATACATCCTCCGGAGAGTGAGGTCTTGTAAACCTATCTATGCTTATAATATTACTGACGAAACATCCTGCATGATGCAGAACACGAAACATCGTTGCAAGGATGTGCTGTAACGGTTAACAATTGCAGACGAGGTGGAGTGATGGAGGAACACTAGAGCTTTCTTGTCGATTCGGTTTGGTTGCTTGACCGATTCTCAGATGTAGACAAAACTACCGGGAACTGAAAGGATGTGAACGTGTGCTCACTATACAGACCCTGGCTAACTATAGGACCAATAATTTTGAATGGCGAAAAAACCATAAATGAGCGTCCGAGCTAACCCCGGGATGAGGTGCCATGTTTCTACCAACTTAAAGAAAATCGTAGACGAGGACATTGGATCTCTACTATGTCACACACAAACATTTACTGATAAAAGCGAAACCACTACTGATAAAGCAAAGAAATGTTGACAAATTTGCACAAATGGCGACATAGGCTTAAAAACGGAAAAGTAGTAATTCGAAGAAAGAAAAATGATGAATAAATTTGCAAATAATTTACCATAAGTAGTAAGAATTTAATTGGAAAACAAGAAACAACAGGAAAGAAGTTTTAGATGGTATATGCAATTTAAAGCTATTGTAAAGAATACAAATAAATGGAGTAAACACATTCTTTTCTTGCAACTGATCTCGAAAAATTTGTCTAGAACAAATTTGCAAGTTTTTAGAATCCTCTTCAAACACTAAATATTGTTTGTGCATTGAATTTTGTCGTATTATAATTTTATTGCAATCGCCTTCTTGGCGTTACGACTGCGCTAGGTCATATGCTAGCCCACTGATGACTTACTAGATAGACCATCTGATGGTCCGGATATGATTCGAAACCCTGTCCTGCCGTACGAAAACCGGCGTCGTTATCGCATTGACCAGCGGATATCCCTGTGGCAGAAAATTGCAACATAACGTATAATTTGTAGCATTCAAATTTCCCCATTAAAAATAATGGATTTTAAATGATGCACTATCGTCAATGTTCGAACGCCGCTGATGTTGAAACTCTTACTATTAATCAAATAGTTACTTACTAGTAAACAAATGTGCAAACAGCTGTGCATTTCTTGCATAAATTTTCATATAAGTTTTAAACCGTTGTTTGAACGGCGAATGAAACTTTCGTCGTTTTCATCGAACTTTAGCCCCCACCTCCACCACACACACACACGCGCGCATGCAAGCTATACACATTCACCCACCTGTAATCGAACGAATACAATTTGCACACCGCGAGCTAACTAACACTACCATGTGAACGCGGGCAATGGGGAACAGACTTCACTGTCAACAAGCAACAAACCAACTACTCGGCCAACCTCGCAAACGGCAAAAGTATCGGCTGTGTCGTGAAAATAACATTCCATTGCACGTTACTTACCCAAACCAGGCACAAAGCACACTAACAGATGGTGCAAACACTAACGGAACATTAATCTAATCAAACTCAGCGGAAAATAAGCTTAAGAACAACATGCACTTTTCTAACCTCTTTCCTATTTTGTGCCTTTTTGTTTTGACAGCTACTTTTCGCCCTGAAATCAAATCATCGGCGGGTTTCGCCCGCTGAACGTTGTAGGGTTCCGTTTGTGGACTGTTTGAAATGGCAGTTACGGCGATTTGGTATTGAAATCAATGCAGGAAAGCTTTTCTAGGATAAGCAAGAGATTTTTTTTTTATACTTACTTAAATTAATTTCTAATACTTACCTATTTGAGATAACAACTTCATGGCAATCTTGGCTTGTTGCAGAAATCCTCGATATCTATACCCGGCCCTGTCTGGCGAACGCTTTAACGCCGTCATTCCATTTTGATGTGCGTCTTCCACACAATTTATGCAAATGCAAAAGATTAATTTCAATATTAAGTATCAAAAAAAAAAAATTTGCAACGCGATTATACTGCTTCAATATATACCCCAGATAGTAGGAAGTGAGTATGCTAATTAAATACATACACCCATTACCTGAATTCATCAATTTTAACATTACATTAAATACTGTACTTACCACCAACCAACTACTAGAAGCATGGGCTTCTCTGTTGAGTGAAATAAAAACCGATTGTACGCATCTTCTCGTCAGTTTTAGTTATTGTTCATTTTTGCTGATTTTTTTATTCTAAAAGTTCTACATAACTTCAATCAATAGTAATATAATAATCATATTAATAATAATAATAATAATCATAATAATAATAATAATAGCAATATTAATCATATATACTAGTACTGTGTATATAGAATTTATTTACAATTCTACTCTCTTACGAATTTGTGTTTTTGTTTCAGTTTTCTGTTTCTTTCTTTTTATATATATATAACCCTGCGTTCATCTCAAAAGTACGCGCGCAAGTATGATTCCCGCTCCCGTTTTGTCACATATTCTCGTGTGTTTAATTATCGATCACTTATCACCATAAATAAAGTTCCATCCCCGTTTCGTCCCTTTTTGTTATTAGTTTGTCGCGCGCATTTTGCGCTTGGATTGAAGGGAGCGCTGCTGCAAGGCGGTCGCTCCAAAAAACTAGTGTGGGGAAAAAGAAACAAATGTTGTTATAATTTATTTCAAACACCAGTGAACTTGCCGCATAGGGCGGCACGCCGCGCTCTCGCGTTTCGTTTGCTGTTTGTGTTTGCCTTGCTTACCGTTGAGTGTTGTTGCCTTATCAATATATGTATATAGGTTGACTTACTACACGTTTCGTTCATTGCTGCTAGGTTTTCTGGTTTGTGGTTTGTGGTTTGTGTATTTTACATAGTAACTCTAAGTCAATTGTAATTGTATGTGCTGTTTCATTTCCTTAAAATCGAGGTTATTCAATCCTGCGCATCCTTCCTTCGATTTATGCCCATTGCTTCTTTTGCTGCTTTAAAATGCAAATGTACTGATCTCGATCTTCAGTCATCCGATTTTTAAGCCTTTACCCCGTTGGTTGGTTGGTTGTTTGTTGTTTTTTAGTTTGTTTGTTTGTTTGCTTGTTTGTTGGTTGCTTTTTGTTTTTACAATTTTGATTCCCTACAGTTGCTTATAACTCTAACTCAATGTTACACCACCGCCCATACGTTTGTCGACCCTACCTCTGTGTATACAATATATAGTTTTTTGTTTTGTTTTATATATATATATCGATGTGTATGCATGTATATATATAGAGATGTATAGCGCTAATATAATGTCTCACAATACACTTTAAGCTTCTGTTCTATTTAACTTTCGGTTCCTTGTTGAGTCGATTTTTGCTTTTGATCGGATTCACTCTTGCCACTTGTCTGTTATCAATTTTCACACTACGTGTTCAAATGTCATTTTAATTACGCCCATCCTTCGCGACCCATCCAATCCAACGGCGTACGACGTAATGCTACTACTTTGTCCTGTGGTGTGTCGTGAGTGTATTACTTAGTTCTGTTGGCTTTCTTCTCAAAAAGCTTTCCACATCAAATCTGAAATCATCTACATCATGAAGAACTGCTGCCGCTTGCTCTAATTGCCATTGCTCTTTGAATCGGTTTTAAGTGGTTCGTGTGTGTGTGTGTGTTTGTTTCGTACAATATTATAGTCTTTTAGTTTAGTAATGCTTTCGGTTGTTGGCACTTTGGCAGAAAAGCTTTCCGCAAAGTTGCCCGCAGGTTGTTGCTTTTGTTACCAGTTATGTTTCTGCTTTTCCCCCTTTTTTCACTTAAATTATCAATAGTTGCGTTTGCTTTGAGTTGAGTTGCACTTTGTGAATGAATAAAGGTGTTTTGTGTGTGTCTGTGTGTGTGTGTGTGTGTGTGTGTTAAATTTGCATTGTCTTGTTCAACGTTTGCCCCTAGCCACGTTCTTTCTCACTGCTGTTGTTCTATGAACCCTCTTCTTTCAAAAATGTAGTTGAATTGCTCCTTTAGTATCTTGTTCCGCGTGCCTTTTAGTATACTGCGACACACAAATCAAATCAATTAAAAGGGGGTTATCATTCTACAGGCATTTTCAGTACTGTGCTATTCACGTTGCTTATTGTTTGGTACGTAATGCTAGCGGGTTGTAGGGACACTGATACAGAGCATCATTCATTAGATAGATAGAACGAGAGGAAGAGAGAAAATAATTCATACCCGCTGCCGACCTACAACCTCTCACGGTTGTAGTCCATCAGAAGGCGAAAAATAAATTATTTGGATTCAATATCGGATGACACACTCACTACCCGTTTTTGGTGCTCTTACTATGTAGCATTCATTTAATCGACTGTAAATCATCACCTTGTGTGCCCGACTATCTTCAACCGCTACGCTTACTGTTTAGCATTCCGATTAAGGAAGAGAAGGCGCTAGGAGAGGAGGATTCTATTGATATGAAACCATTGGTCCCCAAAACAAAAACAACTATACATTCCCTTATCATAGGAAGTAAAAACAAACACAAAAAAACACGAATAACTTTGCAACTATCAACAGTGGTAGTCAGTCAGTCAGTCAACAATAACTAAAAATCGAAATTTTGAAGCATCGTTTTGGTGTTTAACCGCGTTTTGGGCGACAGTTCAAGAAAAATATAAATAAAACAGAAAACACTAAAATTAAAAAAACAATAAAAACGTAAAACGTTAAACAACATGTGGTGTGTATGTGTGTGGTGTTGTTCGTTTTCCTATTCACCATGGATACATTTTCGGCACGATACACAGGGTTCCTACTACTTCCAACAATTTTGTAGGACGCGACTTAGAGGCAATAATTTCTTAATAATTGAGCTATTCCAGTTAATCTTTTCGCTTGCTATTTGCTGTCACGCTCGTTGTACGTTTGCCTAGACTGCTGCACAACTTATAGCCAGTTCCAGTGGCGCGATCATTTATCATCTAATCGGGCTAGCTGCTGTGGTGGGTTGGTAGATTGTAGGAAGGAGGGCAAATATTACTACGTGACAGGGTAAACAATTTATGATAATAAAAAATACTCCCACACTGCAAATCGTTCGATATGGGGTGGAAAAAGAAATTAAAAAAGGTGTTGACGAATTAGTCTATGCAATTTAGAGAAGGTTTTCGATTGTACCGCTGTAAGCATCAGAAACCATGTGAGCCTTGCACCAT
The DNA here is from genome assembly GCF_013141755.1 of Anopheles stephensi. Lineage (NCBI taxonomy): Eukaryota > Metazoa > Arthropoda > Insecta > Diptera > Culicidae > Anopheles > Anopheles stephensi. The sequence continues at coordinate 48,724,983 of NC_050203.1, forward strand.
AACGCATGAGTGTGGATATTTTAGAGGTATAGCAATTCAAAAATCTATGTATAAAAAAATATAAAAAGCTTTCGATTAGCAACACCATTTAGAGACGAAGAAACCCCTTATCCAAAGCGAGGTGTTGTCTGACTTTTTGTTTTCTTCTTCTAATTCATCCACTGCTTATGCAAACATTTGATTAAAATAGCTAACAAACGATTCAACGAACTAAGCAAACATCACTTAATCTCCGTTTGCTTTTTCGAACAAGGCAGAGATAAGAGCAAGGGATACATGGCAGAGATAATAGTGCGACACACACACACACTGTTGACTACTTATTTTCCATTCCCCTAAATAATCTGTTTGATGTGAGCCACCGATCGTTGCTCTTTCACTGTGGTGTTGTTGTTACTGCTGCTGCTCCATAGTACCTTCAATTCAATAAATTAAGCTACTTTTACGTAATGTATGTGTGTGTGTTTGTTTCCTGTTACAATCTGTGATCAACGTGTTGCCGGTTTGCTTGTTCACGGTACTTCCTGCTCTAAAAGTCTTGCCGTTTTTTTTTTTTTTACTCTCTGTCTCTTCAATAAGTCTTTCGTGTGTACACATCTCTCTTTTTACGTGAGCATTAAGCATGTAAATAATTAAAAACTCTATAAACAACATATAAAATAGCCTTACGTTTACGTTTCACCTTTCATCATTGATTCGCTGACTACATGTAGCTGTTACCGCGCGGGTACCTTTCCTTTTGTGTATAAAAACCGATGCACCTACTACTACTACACCTACCAGCAGGCAGGGCCGGCATCTCACCATCCGCTCACTACGTTTATGCGTTTTTGCTAGCAAACCTGTTAGGAACAGGACCATCGGTACCACCTTAGAGTCTGTCTTTAGTGTGTGTGTGTGTGTGTTTTGCTTAAAAAAGTCGTAGGAAATGTCCATTCCCATTGACTGAACCTGATCTCAACACTGTTCGACCGATGCCGGCTTTGCCATTGGATACGAACCGGTGTAAAACCTCAATAAGAACCATTACAATGCAAGCGCCAAAGAACGATTTAAGCACACAATACTTGTCTGTAAGAGACGACAGATAAAAACGTCAGTCCGCAATGAAGCACATTCTACATCAGCCTGGCCGTGTGTGAGAGTGTGTGGAGCGCGTTTCATTAACCGTGGTTCCGATCATAATTTGCTAAAAGTTTGTAAAAAAGGCAGATACTCGTAAAAAAAAACACACACACACACACGATTCAACAAAATTGTTAACCGCTATCTTCTACGCACGATGACTTTGCTACTGCTTGGCTGCTTCTACCGATAACTTAATCCACTATTCAGCGTTATGATCAACGAGAAAGCAAGACAACATATAAATTATTTTACACACCTTCTACTATATGGGGTCATTTTGTGTATAACGAATACGATTAGTTAGATGCCTCTACGGCTGTGAAGTAACAAAAGCGCACACACACAGTTGAGCTATGTAGGTTTTTTTTTGAACAACGATCACGATGCTGCTTCTGCTGTTGCTGCTGTTGATTGTTTTTTTTTTTTTTGTATGCTGATCTCCTCCTCCTGCTTCTCTGGTTCTGGTTACGGTGCTTCTCCACCGTTCTCCAACATGTTCCCATATTTTTGGTTGGTTACTAGATATATTGATTGCAAACGTTGACCACCCTCCAGTCGCGAGTAATCACACTTGATATACATGATCGCGTCTAATGCAACGGAGCGGACGATATAGCACCATGTTTTTTCCACCCTTTCAACGAGCTCCACGATCTCAGCCGATTGCGATTCGAGAGCATCTTTAGCAGGAATAGTGATGAATTGCATGATGCCGATTGCTTTTGCGATGCTCTGCGTCGTACATACCACGGAAAAATTGCTGGGTCCAGGTCCAGAATCGTAGTCATCGTTCGAGTGATGGAATATGATAGCGTTCAACGACGAATTGCTGCCAGTGTGTGAGAGATTCACCAAAGCACACACACACACTCGCACACAGGACAGAGTTTCCTTCCATGTCTAGCACCGTTCCCAGCGTCGTTTTTATCGTTGCTCATTATTGTCAATCAGAATAGCAAACTGGCTAGTACGGTCCTAGCCGCTTCTGCACCGGTTCTACCAACAATGCCCAATGTTACATGCGCCGCAACTTTTGAATCCCGGCTTGCACGTACTTGACGACATTGTGCAGCGAGCTGTGAAGCGTCATAGGTCCATTTTCATGATCCAGTTCGATGAAAAAGTCTACAAAACAAATGGAACGATTTGTCAGCACCCGAGCGCGCAATTTTCATTTTGTGTGTGTGCAAATGTATCGTTTTCTCGCAGAAAGCGCACTCACCGACATGGTTCCCCCGTGAAACTAAGGAGTCCGCTTGCTCCCAAAGATCAAGACACGTGGAAAGATGTGTAAACAATGTGGTCTGCTTCTGATACGCATTGTGAACCTAAGGCGAGAAATTAAAAAAAAACCCCATGAATATTACAGGAATACAATAAAGCACTGCAATTGCACCTTTGGAACGGTTTACTTACATTTATTGGCATAATAATGCATTGGGCAGGGGACGAATTCATCGGTGGCATAGATCCAACGTGGTTGTTCTGGCCAGAGCTGTAACCGGAGCTCTGCAATCAATCATATACATGAAAACGGGATTGGAGTTACTTAGTGGCTTGTACTTCCCATTGAATCGAATAAATGAGCTTTCCAACGTACCTGTGATCCGACCGAAGTTGGTGACAGTGGTGATGGGGTGTTTCCATTGGCCAACTCAGCCGGTACAGTGCTGGTTTTGTGGTTAAATTCGCCTATGGTCTTTGCTGTTTCCTTCATTTCGAGCCGCCGCATCTTGTACAGCTTGAGATATATCAACGACTGACAGCGCAAACTGCAAAAGCGCACAAGAAGGCAAACCGATCATCAGATTGCGTCCGTCAAGTTAGCTCGCGAAAGATTCTCTTACCTTAGAATGGCCACCTTTGTATGAATTTTACCCTGAGGTGTTTGATTTTGCAGTTGGCTTCGAAATTTGGACGAAATGAATCTGAAAAAGAGAACAAGCCAAAATCGTATCGATACCGCTCATTGACCACGTGTTCTCCCCGCTTCCATGCTCTCCACTCACTTGATTAAACAAAGCGTATCTTTGTACATCGTGAAGGCAGCTTTCTCGGTTATCGGATCGCGCTCCATCGTGTCGCCGGTGAGCAAGAAGAACAGCACGGCTTCCAGGTACAGCATTGCTTGCGCTAAATGGTCTCCTTCTCGATCGGCTGCATGCTTTAACCGCTTAGCCTCCGACAGAAAACGGCTTTGGTCCCGTATTTCCGGTACTTCGTCGTTGCGCTCGAAATACGACACATACACCTTCTTTATCTGCACCGGGACTTCGGCCGGTGGTCCAACACCAACGCCGTCCGTAATTGGTGCACTGCCTGCATCGAATCCATTGCCAGGACCGACCGACAGCAAATGCTGTTGCTGCTGCTGGCCTTGATGGTGTCCGGAACTGTTGTGATGCAACGCTGCTGGATGCTGTTGTCCTCCGATGGAACCACGTTCGGTCGCTATTGCGGTCCGACCTGAGTTTACACCCGGAGTGCACTCGTCTAACCGGTCGTGGTTGGTCGGCGGAAGTTGGTCTAATTGATCAGTCTGGAAGTAACGAAAAGGAAGGCAAAAAAAAACGAAATAGCAAAGATATCCTGGAATAAACCGTGCTCGGCAAGAAGTTCACCTGTGAATTGGAGGATGATTTATCCTTTTTTCGGCGCTTTTCCTTATACGTATTGTTGCTTCCGGCACTGGTGGATCGCTTACGCATTCGTCCGCTTCCAGCCAACGAACCGATCGATTCTCCCTCTCCTATCGTACCGTTGGCCACAATAGGTCCCACCGTTTGCTTCCCTAGCTTGCCATCCACCAATAGGTCATCCCTGTTGTACTCTTGCTTAATCAATGATTGAGCCGCTCCCACACTGCCTTCCTGCTTGATGACGCCGCCATAGTTTGAATATTTTCCCTTCCCACGATTATCGCCATACAGCAATGCAGATGCTTTATCCTCTTTAAGGCGTTGTTCATCGTAGTTGAGCTTTTCGGATTTCGTCAACAGCTTCTCGTCGTACTTTTCACTGTCGCCACCTTTTGCACTGTTTTCAGCCTGGCTGCCAAGATGATGGTGGTGATTACTACCGTAGGCAGTTTGATGACTACTATGTCGCTGGTGTATCGACGGAGAATTGCTGCCACCATAAGCAACATCAATTCCACCACGATAGTCGCGGGCCTTTTGGGCCGCACCACTGTGATCGCTATTGATGGAATTGCTTCGATGTCGCAACGATATTCCATTCTCTAGTACCGGGGAACATTCGTCGGCCAGCACACGAGAGGGAACACTTCCACCGAACAGCACGCGATCTTCCAGCAGCCGTGGGGTTGAGGAGGAACTGTGCACCGAGCTGCCACTTCGATCATGGTGCTCCTGCTGCCCAACCGAGCTCCGGCGCCGCTTGCCGTGCAGCTGATCGTACGGACTGTTGCTCTTCTGCCGCACGGAAGAGGCACTGCGGTGTGCGTTGTAAATATCATGAGTCCGCAGCCCTGGCTGTGGTCGGTTCTGTGGTGGTGGCGGTGGAATTTTTAACAGACGGCTCAGATCAATCCGACAGACAAGGGAAAGGTTGTTGTTACTTAAGGCACCACTGGTATGTGAGAAGAGCATCTTGTCCAGCGTAGGTGAGACGGCAGCGGTAATCCCCGTCGCTCGGCTGCTCGGCCGACTCTCTCCCGTCTCCGAGGATGGCCTGGGCGGTGTATCCACACTGCCCACCAGCTCAGGCACGGCGAGATGCGGCTGCTGCGTTGTTGATCGACGCTGCTCTGTGGTTGATCCAGTTTGATTGTTCGTATTTGGTGTCGTTGAAGCGCCATTGCTTTTTGCCACATTCAGCTCGTCCACATGGTCAATGTAAACTTGACCTTTACCCTTACCGCCTTTGCCTTTGCCGCCCTTTCCCTTACCGCCACTACCGGCGGCCGTGTTTATAAACACTCGAGCAAACAGAGCCGCTTTCTTGTTTTTATTTTGCTTCTGTTAAATAGAGAAAACAGGAGTTGTATCAAGCCACGCACAACACGCACACAAACATAATTAATGGTACATACCTTCTCTTTTTTGGTTGGAGTATCGCTATCACTATCGCTGTGGGTATCCGAGCGATCATCATCGTCGTCGTCATCGTCATCGACAGCTTTGTTACCGTTGGAGTTAAGCGTGCGGGTTTCGTCTTCTTCGACCAAAGTTTGGCTCGTTGACAGTTTGTTGTTTTTCTTCGGAAAGCTTCCGACCGTTGCAACTTCTGCCACTTTGCCTCCATTGCTTTGGAACGGCGATGATACGGAAGGCCCCCTAGAATAAAAAATCCAGTTTAATATCAAGTACAAATTTAAACGCCTATTACAATCACTGCTAATCAGCTAAATCTAGAAAACCATGCATACTTACTCGTCATTGCTATCGGAAGAAAGGTTGTGCAGGTGATAGTTACTGTTACTCCGGCTGCTCGCACTACCATTACTGGGCCCATTCTTCAAGGAAACATCGTTGGCGAGAGCTGTTCTGCTTCCCTTGCTTGCCGATATGTTGGTCGTGAGGACGTCCACAGGCACCGTCTTGTCGAGTTTTTTCTTTGTTTTATGCTTCTTCACCTTCAACGCCGGTACAGCGGGACCGATCTCTACCGGTACTGGGGTAGATCTCTCATTGCCCGAATCGGAATCAGCGGAATCGCCGGCTTCCATAGACGAACCAGACGACGAGGAACTACTCCCGGTGGAAAGCACTGTTTCGCTGCTGCGAATTTTCGAGGAGCGTGACTTTCGGGAGGATACCTTTTTCGACAGAACGATTCTATCCACGGACGGTATGCTTATCGGAGGGCTCATTATACCCGCTATTCCTCCTGCATCGCCCACTCCATGGGTGAACGCTATAGAATTTACCGCCGACGACGATGCGCCACCCTTTTTCGTTGGTGTCGATCCGTGTGATGATGTTTTGCTGGATCGATGGCCACCGCCGCTTGCTATCGAGTCGGCATCGGAGTATCGTGCACTGGAAGCAGCACTCGTAGTACCACCTCCGCCTCCACCACTACTATGAGTATTACTAGTGTGTCCTTTACGCGCTCGGCCACGTGCTTTCAGGTGTGCTTTATCCTTCTCAAAGGACTGCGACCGGCTTCGTCTCGTAGCACCATACCGTTCGTCTTCGCTGCTGCTCGTCGAACAATCGCGAGGTTCGCGCTCGTTCCCAGAACCAGCCAGTAGCTTACGTTTCCACTTTTTCTTCTTCGTTACGTTAGCTGCTGCCGACATTAATGCTATACCATTGCCAGGCACTACCGGATCACCCTCTGGCTGATGAGATGTATGCGTATTAACATGATGCAGATTCACACGATGCTGCTCAAGATCACCGCCGACTACCGGGGGCAGATCTGTGTCATCGGAATCGGAATCCGACATGCTCGAGATAGGTTTGGCTAAACTCAGGCTAAACTCTTTGGCTTCCTGAAGGGCACATATCACTTCTTCCTGTTCGACGTTACCGTGACCGAACAGGTGCTGCTGCTGACGATTGTGGAGGTTAAAACTACCAACGTGATGATGTTGTTGCTCCGGACTTTTCGTGGGACTAGACAACGATAACCGGTCGGCGACGTCATCCTTTAGCTCACTTTTGATACCGTGCGGAGGCGAGGCACTATTTTCGCTGGGATACGGTTCTTGCTTTACGTACGATGACGATGAGGATGATGCGTTAATACCGGACGAAGGTAAACCCTGGCCTGCAGGCAGTTCGCCATTGCTCGCACTACTGCTTGCATTTGACAGGTGATCATCGTCCAACGGTGGCAGGGGTTCGTTTTTTACCGGCGCTCCACTAGCGGGACGGCCATCCGCAATAGGTGACGCAATGAATCCATGCCCGCCGTCATTCACACCACCCAATCGTGGCAGCCGCAATGGAGATGATATGGAGTTTTCCTCAAGCGCGTGTTGCAGATTGTGGTGTTGGTTCTGATGATGATGGTGATGATGAGAACCAGAGCGGTCCCCGGTGGCACCACCCATATGTGGGGCACTTTCGCTTGTTGGCACTTGTTGACTACTGCTGGTAGGCTGTTTTAGGAAGTTCAGGAGCGACCAATCGCTGGGTCTCCGCACGGGACTGCTATTGCCACCCGCCGCACTACCACCACCTCCTCCAGTGCCAGCCGGTCCATTCACTCCGGTTTCTGCTCCCGCTATGCTACCAACATTTCCATTTACTTCCCCACCCATTGGACCGCTTAAAATGGGAATGCTTCCACTCCGCTTATTGCCAATGTTGGAGTCCTCGCTCGAAGATTCCTCTGCACTTTCGTTCGATGAGGTATCACTAGAATTGCGTTTCTTAGACTCGCCATCTCCACCATCATCACTATCCGAACCGTTGTTGGGATTATCGTCCTCTATGTTTGAGCTTAAAACGAGAAACAAAATGAAAACGATATTTTACTATTCAGCCCATACACAGTGAGTTGAGTCTACGCTATGGATTAAACACACTTACCTCAGTGGACGAAGCATCGACAATCCGGAAACTGCAGCACAAACGCCAACGGTAAATGATACAGCAAACATGAACACCGACACCAACGGTCATGTTCGCAAGGACGTCGAAGCAGTGACAGGCGCACCAATCAATCCATCATTGGGTCACAAACACACAGTTGCAGGCAGGCGGTCAGGATAATCCAAGGGACGTGGTGGCACACATTGACACCATTGCCGGAGCGCAATGGTAAGATTCGACGAAAGCCGCACGAATCACAAACGGTGGACAGGAGATAGTAAGAAAGAGAAATATCGATTAAAAATTTGTAATCAATAATTCAACGATTACGGACGGACGCTACGACAGCTTGACAAGACCCCCCTCTTACGAAAGTACGCTCTCTAAATGGGCGTTTTTGTGTCATCAGTCAAGAATCGTTAGAAAACGAGGTAAAAAAAATATTCCGGCACGAAGTCCGCATCGCCCCATCAATAGTTCGTATGGTAAAAGTCAAGCGAATAGGATAGTTGCCTACAATGTTGCTTGCATGAGTAGCATAACATTTTTGATAGAAACCCGCTACATTTTTTACATTTTGTCTTGTTCTGCACAAGTAACTGGTTAATGTAAATGCAACATATTTATATTTCCCACAATACTCATTTGCAAATATAGATATTAGATAGTTTCCTGCAGTCCATTTTTACCACGCTTAATCGTGCAGCATATCATGAGTGCATACACAACTTTCTTGCCAAATATGTCCCATTCGCGGTAAAATAACGCACTAAGACAACACAACTTAAGACAAGCAAAAGCCAAACAAAAGCCCATTGGCTAGTTCTACGGCACTGTACAAGTGCTCACACACTCAACCGACCATAAACTCAATTACTACGCGATAACTGCCAGGCACGTGGGTTACATTCATCCTCCACAGCTCAGACACCTTACCCCTACCCACCCGTCCGTTTGTTGTAGCGTCCAGCGGCAAGGGCAAAACATTCGCACCCCGTTATACTTACGGGACGATTTCGTGGCACCTCCCACTAATGGTTTCAGGGATCCGAGCAGTGGCGGGGTGGCATAAACGTGCCTCGTGTTTGCGCTCGGGTTGTTGAAGTTAAACTTCGATTCCAACTCCTTACGCGGTGTGGCCCCGATCTCCGTTAACGGCGTTAAGACGTTCTTCTTCATCTCGTGCAGAATCTTCTCCACGTTGCTGCCCTGTTTGAGCGGAGTTGAAATATCACTTGAAGTCTGGTTTTTTTTTTGTGGGACGACAATAGCATTGCCGCATGTTTTTGTTTTTGCATGTGTGTGTTGTGTGGATGTGGAAGATGATGTTTGGCGCCGGTGTGAATGCAGATGATTAAAGGTTTGGCAGAAGAACGCATAAAATTAAGCAAGAGTCAGCATGAAAAGATTGCAAAAAGAAATGAAAGAGCACAACAACTCATTAGAAAAATGGCTTTATAGAAACAAAAATACATAGCAATGTGCTACAACAAACACAAAGATAAACACAAATAACGTCACATTACAACATGTTAAGTCACAAGCAACAATATCAATGTTACAATTGGAAGTTAAATTTTACTTTCTAGCTAGTTACAACACAAAAATTAACCAAACTATATTTTTTAATTTTAACAACAGAAGCATCTTATAATCTCATGAACTTGGGGAAACTTGTGAAAAAATAAAATATTATCACATTATGTAAAATCGCTATTGGATCATCATGCACTAATTTAGAAATCATTTGCTTTCTACGTAGCAATCGAATAATATAATTTGAGAGTTAAATAGATTTTGGTTTAAAAAACGGATCAAACATCAATGAAATGTCGTATGTGTCTGTGCGTTCTACTGCAAATGCAACGACCAAACGTGAAACATCGGAGATGAGAGTGCAATGGATTCGTGTGAGTAACATAAAATACAAAGAAAGGGGATAACTAACTACTCTAGGCATTTTTGCATTGGCAACCTGTGGCAATCGACCGTTGGCCATTTGCGAGGGTAACTTATCACTGCCGAAGGATGGGCCACCACTTCCTGGTCCTCCGCTACTGCTATTGCTGCCAATACTTCCACCCGTCGAGGCTCGCCCGTTCATTGCCGAAGGTGGAACGGACGAAGGCGGTCCTTTTGATGAGAATCCTTGCACCTATTGAAGGGAAGGGAAGGTTATAGAATGGCAGAAAGAAAACATTGCTGACTATATTGCGAAAATGTTGGACGGAAAAAAATATGCCTGAGCATGGCGAACGTTGAATCCTTTCAAAACTTTCTCTTTTTAATATTAAAAGCAACATAAAAATTAGGCTTACTTTAAAATTGATTTTATGTGGACATGCATTACTATTGTCTATAAAGTGCTTTCATAGAACTCAAATGTTCTTTAAATAAAACAAGTTTTTTAAAACCATAAAAACGATAACTTCTATTGACATCTTAATCGCTTCTGTACAATCGATTTTTAAAAGCAAGCCTTACCTCATGTTTGTTGAACGACCCCGGTGCGGAAGAGGATGAGGAAGTCGAGGACGAGTAGTGTGCTGGTAGACTGTTACGTCCCGCGCTTGTCCCCGACAGCGACGCTGGTCGTCCATTGTACATGGAGCGATTGTCGGCCGGCTTGACAAAGTTGGCGATACTATTGCTAATGGTACTACTACTATTGCTATTGGTTTTTGGTGGAAGCGACCGATGGTGGCTGCCAGAGACCAGGCTGGGCATCACGCTGGAGGGACGTAGGGGCGTCGAGGGGGTTGGCGCAATACCGATCACATGATACGACGTGGACGGTTCCAGGATGTGCTTCCTCGCTACTTCAAAGTTTCCGAGTCGCTGTGCGATATGCATGTCCATATCTGATGGACTTTGCTGCAAAGTGATGGAAATGAAAACAGCATGTTAATTGTATGTACTTCGATACGTTTGTTACACATTTGTATATGACAATAAGTTAACCTTTTAGATAAATTGAAATATATAGCAATAACCCATGGACCTATTTTACGCCTATTTTAATGAAATATAACATAAATATATTTAGGTTATTAAAAAATCAACCAATTCCCTTCACTTTATTATAAAGAGCTACTCGGCTTACTAGTTGCATATCGAGCTACGTTAGTTTGCGTTCATCAACATGCATCATTCACCGATGAACGGAAACATGGAGGAAGCCAACAATAAACACGTGCTGAATAATCAATCTACCGAAATCAATTAAATTTTTATCATTATCGTACGCTTCATTTCATTAAACGATTATCGTGCTTAACCGCCCCGATTTCCCACCGCCAACGTCACGTCCGTTTCAGTGCTGCAGGGATTTGCTTTAAACCAACGATGGCCATCTTTGCTCAACCAGCTGTACCTTTCACACACGGAGGCCAGTAATGATTGAATTTCATTTTCTCTTGCGATGCTAGTCGGGTCAACATTATTTGAAGAGGCTACAAGACTACAAGCCGCTTATCAGTGCTTTATCATCACCATTCCTCTTACACATTTGCTTTCAGTAAGACCAAACCAATGCGGTGGAAGTGAGTTGTACTAAAGCATATGCTGTTCAATCGTGCAACAGTTAATAAAATGGATAATTTTAACATTACAGAATTCTTTAGAAGTTCGAAACACTATATAACTAAGACGTGCAGATTTTGTATCTTCGTTTCTAAACAAAGCGATATGATTCCAGAACGCGGAAATGCACACGCAAAACTAGACATCGCACTTAAAGAGCAGCCAAATGCGTTCTCGTTTGAACTGCATTCCCGTAAGCCATAGCTTCAACTTCAAGCCCGTAGCAGCTTCCGGGCCTGATTTACGATAGCAGCGACGTGCTTTGAGACATTCTTCCCATGGCTTAACTGCTGGCCCGCTTCTCCCGAGCCTACACAATAATGCAATCAATGTTCCATAGAACACACAACTTTCAGCGCACCTTGCAGAAGGTGCAAAGCAGCATACTAAGCTTTTGCTTTAATCCCTGTGTTGAACCGTGTTGGTGCAGTGTTCACTGTCTCTTGTGTGACAAATGTGGTCTGCTCAGGGTTGTTCTACTAACGTGTTGACAAGGATAAACGCATACAGATGCATACAGAGAAACAAACGGCAGTGGAAAATAAAGTGTACGCAAACGCAATAATGAGTCCCGAATTATGGATATGATTGGAATTAGAATTTAAATTGCTCGAAATGCCGACAGTACTCTGTCGCGAATGCATTAAAGACTTGAAGACTGAACCTGATGAAACTTACTACAGTAGTTTAAGAAGAAAGTTTGTAAAACTCTTGAGCAGAAAACTTCTCAGCTTCTAGCTCTAGCTCTCGCGATAAATCCATGTCTATTGATATGCGTATTGTATGAACACGGGACTGAAGCTCCACCCATGTTAAGCCACCGATGCAATACAGGGTGAATACTTTCAATCGTTTGAAAAGCAATGACGATAGGGAATGCTTTCCACTCCTCCATCGACTCCTACTCCCGTGGACTGCACTTCAACTGAATACAGTGCTTGAATCGATTAGAAAAATAAACCCTAAGGATTTTGATTTCCGTACATTCCATCTTCCATCGGCAACGGATGTGCCCATTAGCGCATATTTCAGTCGGATAGCTGCTCGGAAAATCGGACACAAATTGATTGAGCTGTTTGGGATCAGGGAACGTGATGTATTTCTCTATCCGCACGAATCCTTGCCGTTGTAACTGTGTATATGTATTCTGCACCTAACTCCTTACCAGGGTGCCATGCAAAGAAAATGACCACCACTATGGAACAACATGTATATTGTACGAAGAAACAAAACAACAAAAACAAGAAAGGCATTTCTACAGGAGAGTGTGAAAAAGGCTTCAAGCAAAACAATACTGCTCCTATCCGAGCATGGTTTGTTCTGTTTTGCACTAAATGGATGCGAGAAGTAAGATAAATCTTTCCCAGTCCAGAGGGCGAATGGACATAAAACGATCAAATACGCACTCGCCTTGTGTCCGCCAGTCACTCGCACACACTCTGCACGATCTCGTTCGACAACGTGTGATTTATGCTAAAATCAATTTCTCCGCCATCTAGGGAGATGATAGTATATCCACGGGGTTTAGCTTTCGCGTTTACTGTATCAACGATACATGAATGCGCGATTACAAACAACAGCAAGGACTCAGTCGGAGCAGCAGTTAAACGTCGAACGAGAAATATGTTTTGCAGTAAATAGTAGTACGATATCGCACAGGGAAAGAATGGTACTATGTGAAGCTTATGTCCTCTGCTAATGTGGCGCTTTAGATCGATTCCTGGCACAAGATCACGAATAAACGGCGTCAATCGAAATTACACGATATTTAACTGTTGTTAAGAGAATATACAACTAGCTGGTCGTTCATCAGGTTCAATCGTAAAATTTCTATTTCATACAAACCCATAATGATACGATTTCTACGCGGAATAAATCAGAAGCACATCAAAGCCATGAAGCCATTTCACGGGTAACCAATTCACCAGAGTATAAGGACAAATAAGTTTAACTTTGTTACCCGTAAAATGACACTGTATCAATATTATTTTATTGCACACTCTGCAAGCCAAATCAAAAGCATAAGGAAATGTTAAGTTTATGCAAAGCGGAAACGAAGGGTGGTAGCACATAATAAGGAAAACTAAGCACGAACGACCGAGTTCTTTACGACTTTCTTACGATGCTCTGTCTCGGGAAAGGTGAGAGGAAAGCTCTTCTAGCTCAGTTTGGTTTGGACTGGAAAGTGTAGAAGTTGCAGCATCACCACCACATAAAAAAACGGAACAAATATGTGGGTAAAGAGAACTATGGACAGCGACTGATACCAAAGGAGAACGATAAAACTCCTCTTTTCTATCTCGAACTAACTGTGGCTCATCTTACAGGCTATCGAAATACAGAGCAAAAAGGTAATATAAATGTAACCTTTGGCAACAATAAAACAAAATCTTAAAGCGCACGACAGAGAACTGGAACACCGTAGAATTGTTTACTGAGACATCTGGAACTCTGTTTCATGTGTGTCTGTGTTCTATATACCAACTGTAAAATAAACTACAAATAATATAATAAAGTAGGAATTCTTTTGTATAAAAAATAAATACAAAATATAAATAGGTCAATTATTATTTAATATAAGAAGACCGTTTCGAGTTATTTCAAATATTTCATTTCAACGGAACAATATAAGCATTCAACCCGAACGCTGCATGTTGCTCAATACATTACAATGATTACCTACGTCCATGAGCTTGCTCGAAAAAAGATTAAACTCGTCTGGTTGAAGGCAAAATTTAGTACACAAGAAAATAAAATAGCAAAACTTAGAAAGAATCGCAAAATAGGTCATAGCGCTCTCAACACAATCGGTTGAAAATGCAATTTTCCCAACCGATACTTGCTTCGTGAGTAGGAAAACGTTGGTCACTTGTTCCTCTATAAATAAGCACCTTTCCACCTCACCTCCTCCTGTTGGTTTGCTTTCATGGTGCTATTTTTTCTCAGACCAGTTCCCAATCAGTTTGGGAAGTTGTATTTTTGTTATATTTTTATTCTTGGTCCACACTTGGCTAACTTTCTCTCTACCGTTTTCTTAGCGCAAGATTTATCAGCGTTTTTATTGAGGTGATATTTATCGATCTTTATTTCTTACTTTCTATACAAGAAAATTAACCAGGAAGGACTGTTTGGCTAGTCATACGTTCATCGCAACTTACTTTTTAACAATGTGTTATATCAAGGACAGACAGCGGTAAGCGGTAACATGTTGCTGCTTATTGTATTACAAATCTTCGTAAAAATTAGAGCAGATTCATTTAATGCTTAACGCATATAATTTCATTCAAGAGAAAGAGCAACTACACAATTCGTGATCATGATATTAATCACAATAAACCATGTATATATAATGTTGCAGCCACTATTTCTATCATGTTTCATAACTTATAAATCATTATCATTTTAAATCAGTAGCCGATATATACTGTTGAATTCAAAGATTTTGAACAGATTTAATTTAAGTGAGCTGAACACATAATAAATATATTATTATTATCAGAAAAACGTTAATTAGAAGCTCCAAAATGTCACACTAACAAGCATTTTTAAACTTCATCCACACATTTTATTAGCTCCTACCAGAAGCCCTGATGTAAGCCCTGTTAGCTCACAAATCATTCTGAACCAAAGTGTAACAGCATCAACAACGACAACAAAAACAACACAACGTACTAAAACAATTAACTGAATTGTGAGTTGTCAGCAACTCAATTAGCAGAAACAAATGGGAATCTAAAGCTCGCAAAAATACTGCCCTCCTATCGGGCACCCCACCACAGTCAGGCTCTCCCGAGCCACAAATTGATCCTAAACCACCCTGCTCGCAAGCGCCACATCCTTCAAAGGTACAATGCACCCCCCGATAGATAGCAAGCGAAAAGCGAAATAAAATAAATACTTCGATGAATCGCACACCCGCAACAACCGCATCACACCGCAACCGTCAGCGTTCAGCGGGAGCCTTGTCACAAATCGTTGAACCAAACCGATAAATTAGAGGCATTCGGTGGAAATTCAACCATACGATGAAAGGAAAAGCGGGATGCGAAAAACAAATGATAAAAATAAACCTTTCGTTGCTGGTCGATCGAAACATCCTTTACGCTCACACAGCTGCTCTCACAATAACTGATGAAAGAAGTTTTAAGCTGGAGATAACCAGGAAGGATTGCTGTTCGTCCAACAAACGTAATGTTTTAATATTAACAAGCCAATGTTAGTGTAATTGTGAAGTGAAATTGTTAGTGAAATCTTCGCTTAGAAAGTTCGTTTATTTATCAAAACTAGTCAAGTCGCTCATCGACAACTTAAACTCAACAATTAGTTATTATAATAAACACGGAATAAAATGTTGCTGCAACGTTTTCATCCCAGTTAGTGACGTATTTTCATGCACTGAGAGCAAATGAAGAAATTTTACTCTATTTGTGTATAATTTCTACCCCATCCATTACCCCTATTTCTCGAGGAAAAAGCGTGGGCAAGAACGCATTCAGCGGGACGCTTTCCCCATGATGCTCTGCTCTTCAGATTTGCACCGATTCCAATTTCAATTACTATTCCTCCGCCTACAACCAATACCGATGAAGCTGAACCAGCAAGGATAATGACCTTTGAGGAAATAAACGTTTCCAAAGTTCGTTATCCCTGTACAAAGTAGAAACGATACAGAAGTTTGTGGAACAGATCAGTGACATGTATTACAGTTGTCAGCGGCCATCAACTTATTTTTATCCTGTGAATTCAATGAAACTCCATCCAAATTAACTATACCACCACTTTAATTTAACGCACCGTACATCCCACACATTCAAGACCGATTTTTTGTTGGTGTAGGGCAGCAGCATATGGTCCACAGCGTAGTTAATCCGTCATGTCAGCATCACCACTGGTGCAGAAGTGATACTACTGAAGGCACATCAAAGGGTTGCTGTGGCACATGCAAGTGATATTGGCAAAACGAGAACTTTTACACAGCCATCCATCCTAGCCACAGGAACCAAAACCGGTAACAACGACGAGAGGGTAACTGATGAAATGGTAAACATTCAATTACATTTAACTGTCTGACCAACCCGCTACCTACCCACTCACTTGTTTCACCATGCAGCCAGACAAGCGATGGGGTAACACACATAACCAGCATGAACTCCCAAATGAATCATGGCTTTGGTAGAATGTGATAGAAGCACAAAACAGGGAATTGGAAAATATATGTATCACCGATTGGTCAATGGAGCAAAATTGTTGAAGCATCACCCAGCACGAACCAATATAGTTACGAATACATTAAAACGAACTGTGTGGTTAAGTGTAAAAAAGGGAGCAGCTCTAACCACAAATCCCACACTTTACCCTACACACCATTCTCTGGTGTATTTAACATTAATTTTATCATACTTCTGTTATGGTGGTGACATTTCCCAATTTTTCGTCTCTTGTGTGCCAGCCATGTAATGTTTTGAGTTGACAGATATCAATGATTAAAGACACATTGTAGGACGATCGTAAATATTTATGGCTGATCATTCAAAACATTAGCAATACATCACAATAGTTTACAAAGTTAGTTAAAATATTTGCGTCTCATTAGCTTTTCTAAGACGACTTAAGACGATTGAAGTATGTGCTCAATCCATTTGTAACAAACTGCCTCAGTGAAAATGCATTCAAAAATGCGACATTCTGTGGGCATCTAACCAACCAATCAACGTAACAATTCGGTCAGTACGACATTTTTCAAAAATTTTTCTACTTCTTCGAATTGATTTTTCACGATTGGCAAACACTAGCACAAAGAAAGCCCTTTGTGTTTTTCATGTCCCTTATACCGTTGTATGTGTTATCCCACCTTTTTTCTACACTGTCCAATAACTGGAACATTGTAAGGAAGCTTAAAGGAGCTCAATAACTCACCGCATGCATTTCAACCATGCATCCTATCTCATCGTCTGTAAGCACACTAAAAACCTCGAAATATTCTCGCCCGTACGTGAGGTGATACTGATGTACGTGAGCGTTTCGCGAAGTTGTATATAAGAACCTGCCCCTGCTACCAGGAAATCACCTAAAATCCCAAGAGAACATTACTTCTTAGCCTGATGTTAAGTGGGCATGTGCGCTTCTCGGAACAATCAGTCGCTACACGCTGTGGAGGTGAAAAGCAAAGGATTACCGAAAAACTTCACCGAGCACCTCTCTATATGATACCGTGTGGAGTGAGAGGTTGAAAAGAAGCGGGAGGTGCCTTGCACAACACTAACCTGCCTCTGTAACATTGCTCATGTGTAACGTACACGAGCAGAATTCCAAACGGAAACTAGACACGCGCATCCATGGAAAGATGCAGCGCGCGAGTTCACATATCAGTGTGTCATTGTGGCTAGCCATTGAACACTGGCGCATCAACATCAAGGACATTGCACTAGCCATGTTTGGTTTGTCGAGCAAAAAACGTAATCTTGATCAGGCACATCTTTCCGTCGGTGCCTTCCACCTTTTTTATCAACTAAGGTTATCGCACTAGCTCCTTCGGTTCACATGGAGGAGAGAGTAAGCCTTACACACCAGTTTCAAATCTTAAGTACGATGAGTTGTAGCCGTTTTTACATGAATGTGACGTGCCAGCTAGACTAGGAAAACATCAACGGCAAATGCTTAGCTAGATGTTCTTTTACACCAACCAATACTTTGTGAGAATTTTCTACTGTACATAATTGCATATAAAAGTGGAGAAAACATGTATATGATAATAGCCACAAATTGTCCGACATGATTATGAATTATCTATTAACCTCAAGTCATTCTTATGTCGTACTTAAAATCGGTAAACCATTCTCTATGCGCTCCATTCCATCGTTCGACTGACGTTGCCAACCTCGCTCACACAATAACTCATGGACAAATTCTACAAGCAACAAGCAACGAAAATTGATGTTGGCAGAATTATGTACGCAAACAAGAAATTGATGGCAATTAATCTTTCCATTCTGTTCTTCCCTTTTGTTTCGCTTTCTTCCTGCTTCCCTTTTCCTCCGCGTGGCAGTCAACTGTACCACTTTCTGTTTCATAATTGTTCCCTTTCCACATATGCGCATACGACCAACTCACATGCACCTGTTGTGAGCGAACTCTCCTCCAGCAGATGTTACTTCAAATTATATCATCACTTTGCATCTCATCGTTAGCGGTTAAAACGAGATTTTTGTTGGTCTTCATAGAGATGTCCGCCATATGCACATGTCGTATTCTCGGACTTTTCATTTGTTCAATTTGTTTGCACTTTTTATTCTTTTGTTTTGTATGGGTTAGTTTGAAGTTGTTTTAAAAATATTAAACATGAATATTGCATGTTTGAACAATGTTTAGATGATGATCTTCAAGCCAAAAAAATGTTTTTTTTTCTCCAGGAGGCCGTTTTGCTTACCAAACAAATTTCAAATGGCTGAATGTTTTGAATTATTACTATACTACCGAAGCTGATAACGAACGGCAGTATTTCAAAAACATACTCACAAACACAGCCACACACACATTGGAGGTCAACAAGTCTATTGATTAAAAAATGAATGAAGCGTTCTCGAATTGTTTACATTGCATCGGGTGAGCAAAACATAAAAGAAAAACAAACTCGCAAGAATAGGAAATGAAAACGAGAAGTAGAAGTTTGATGCATCAAAAAATCATGGACGGCTCGCAATACCAACACTAGATTCCAGCTCAAAAAACAGAGCAATAAACTCGCTATCCACGGCGTAGTGATCCTCACTTACAGACTTAAAAGCTCGTTTTATATTTTACAAACTAAATAATTAAAGTAATAATTATGCTTAATTTACAAATTTATTTCCCAAAACATAATTACCATAAGTATTATCTACTTGAAATCATAATTAAAATCAAGATAAGGTTGAACAGCAATGGAACGCATGACAGCAACGATCAAATACAAATCAACGCAAAAAATGCTGTTGAATATGCCTTCGCAAAAAATAAAAATATTTGATTATCGGCAATATTGAGTCACGTGGGCTTCACCCACATCGCCTTGCCTATTTCATCTTGCCAGCGGCAGTAAAGGTTTCATCCCACAGCGTTATACCAAGTACTTCATTTGGTATCAAAATTACAAACTAAACAAGAACTTTGTTACCATCACAACGGAAACAAAACCTGCACGGCCACGTGAGGCATACGGTGGGAGCAACCGAAACAAGCATCTGAACACACACCCACCTTACACACACGATGGTCACTCTCAACCACCAATACTACCGCGCATTAATGCGCGATCTGGTTTACTGGTACTATCGTGTAGAAACCGAACAGCGCCGGCATACTGAAAGTGACGCAAGCAAAACGTCAAACGAAAGTCGAAGCCAACGGTTTGCAGCATCAAAGACTGGGCGCAAGTATGTGTGCTACAAGCAGCGCGAAATACATAAGATGCCACCGAACAGCTGAATCGCTTTATGTGTGCGTGAGCATGGTGGTGTCTTCAGATCCGTCGCAACCGCTGTGGCAAATAAACAACACCTCTGTACCAGCTATAATCGTAGTTGAAGAGAATCGGAGAACCTGTAAGAAAGTAATAAAAACACTCCCAACGCAGTCCGTATTGTAGTTAAAATTCTAACTGTTGCTGAAATTAATTTCCACATCCTCCTTCGTTACTTTTCAGCGCATTTTTTTACATACTTTAATCAAAAGAGGCCTTATTTGTAAACCTTCAGCCAGAGACAGTAGAACACAAAGCAATGGCCAGCACAAAAAGTCACCCAGGATATGTTAATATAATTCACATGATCGTACAACACTTTTGCTAACAGGTCAACTATACAACGATAGGCTTCCGGTATCAACGGTAGTAACGATTAGCTACTACATGAGCCTGCCACTACTGCCAGATCTGGTTTATGAACTTTACGTCTCCTTAAAAAAAACAGCAATCGAACATGCAATGTAAAGTCAGAAGGCTACCGATGGAACCTCAATAGCAACGACAAAAACTTTACCCGTTGTCTTTTTCCCCTCTTTTCAGTTCATTACCCTGGCCACGTGACCAAGCAATCACTTCCCCCTGCTAACGCCCAACATATAGGAAAAAGCAGACTTTGGCGAATGATGGTGTTTCAATAAATTTTCAATCGATCACAGCTTCATCCCATACCATAGGAGGCACTATTTATACGCGGTGATGTTTGCCTTCCGCTGTGTGAGTGCGTGTGTGTTATTACGATACAAGTTTTCGGAGAAGTAATTTTATTCAGCAATATAATCGTCAGGCGCGGGCGTGCACCGGGTGAAATGTTTTATGCATGTACGTCTCGTGCGCTGCCGCTCGATATTATGCGATAAAATGTCTATAGTGTGGCATTAATTAGTTACTAATAACTATTTGATTTCATTGCCTGGATTGTGATGGTTGTATCCGTATTAGCAACACCTTATCAACCGATTCCGAGAACTTCATGTTCGAGCGAAGGTGATGTTCGAGAATTACCACATGCAGTTACAGGAACTGAGAAGCCACAATTGTGTAACATATAACACGTAAAGTGTAGCAGACGAACTGGAGTCACCCTAGAAGCTGATTGGTAGATTGACGAAATATACCTACTAATACTTCACTAAAGATAACATATAACACTAAGCATTGCATTAGTTATAATAACTGATTTCAATTATTCCAAAAGTAAAGTATGATTAAAGTTTAAAGTTATACTCATGATAGTCAGTAATAGAGTTTGCATCAAGTAATACGGTTATGGCAGAATTCTTTTCAAAAATAAATGTCTTGACCTGTAATTCAACTGTAATATATCTGTAATTTTTAAAGCGGAGCTCTTTGATCATGTAATTATTAATTGTGCTCTAAATATTTCTCTGTTATTTCCACATCCTGCCCCATATTACCTACCAAACCCGAACTAAGAATACTTTTCCTTGCCATGTTGCACATTTTCGCTTTCATCAAACTGAATCAGCATCATTACGGGACCATTTTCTTTTCCGCAAGGAACACGGAAGTATGCGAGGATATCAAACAAAACGCTTTCGCTGGGGCTTTGGTCTATTTGGCTCGGTAGACATCCGAGTCTGGTACGATGCAGCAACTGGCAGAAAGACGCGCGACAGCGTTTGAAATGAATGAGTCTCTACGAATGTGTGCGGTTTGCGGGTGGAGATTTTTTACGAGCAACAGACCGCACGAGACAACCGTATCCAGACGACGGTGAAGAAATGTTGATTGTCTAGCCGGTACGTAGAGCTCGTTTTCCTCAATAGTATCAACGATACTTAACATCCATGGACTTTGCCTGTTTTGCCGACGACAAAACGCAATACAGGACCGTGTCTTGATTACTTTTATGGGTGTGATTATCATCTGAGACATGCACTATGTTATCCTGCTTTTGTGGACACATTGCTGCAACTAACAATTTCAGATATTACTGTTGTACTTCCCACAAATGTGCGGGTTTCTATCAAGAATTAAAGCGAAAGGATACTTCTAAAATATGTACAATATCTTCTTGCATTCATCAATTCATATTGAAGAAAGAAAGAAACAACAAATAATGAATCTACATCTACATACTCAACACTATGATTAAGTAAAACTATTTAATTAAATCTAAATAGTTAATGCTTCAACCTCATCGCATATGGAATTTTTAATACTCAATATAGATCAAAACGAGTCTTCGCAATATGGCCAAGCCGTCTTCATACATCAAACACAAATGACGACTACGACAAATTAGATGAAATGAACAAGGCACCCTTATTCGAAAGAATTTGACTTTTGAAACCATTCCCAACAGATATTACTATAAAAACTTCAGGGGGAAAAAGATGACTTCAAATGTCAAATAATTGAAGCCATAAAATAGCATCCAATGTTCAGCCAGTGGTCAGTCAACATTGCCAACTATTCTCACAATTGGAGACGGGTAAGTGAGCGCCGCATGGAATGGAAAACTAACATACTTTAATTTTATTCGATAAGCATAAAAACGTCGGATGTGAAGTCCAACTTTATTTTATGACATTCTGATGGATTGCGGTGTTCAACACTGACGCAAAATGTACTCTAGTATTTCAGCACGCAGGACTTTAGGGGAGAGAAAAACGTACTATCAATTTTGCATAAGTTTTATGATTCTCTAACCATCGCATCGGAAGAATGTCATCAGTGAATCGAAATAGCTTCACTTCACAGTGAATCGAAAAGCGAACACGGAACAGATTGCATTTAAAATACTATAGAGTCCCTTAAGAAAAACGATTTGATCTCATTAAAAAGTACCCCTTCAAAACGAAAGTTTCGCTTAGTTCTTCATTTAAAAATCATATCAAAAATAAAAATAAACAACAACAGCACTATCAATTTATGGAAAACACGCAACATTCTAGCTCATTAACAATCATCCATCATTTTATCACAACTAAGGTTAAAGAACGGGGGGGAGTGTTTAACTTTTTGACCTCCTAAACTTTTCAGTAGAATGAATTATGGTTTCTGCTCCAATGTTTCGGCCCTTCGCGATAGCTTATGATTAATAACCGACTGAGTTAACTTTTTTACATTCAACAGGGAGTAATCCACGTTATTAGACCACGTAATGGTGCATGGTTTGAAGCCAACATTAAGGACATGAAAACAAAATATGATTTGCATGACAACATCAACAATAGAAACCAATACATAAGGCAACCTTCTTAAGTTTCTACCTTTTCTATCGAAGTCTCTGTTCTAAATTTCTATCTTTTATGTAATTTATTATTGGTTGCCCATTTTTTGACCTTCCAGCTTTCTCTGTACCAGATAGGGTAGAGCAGAAGAAACTCCAATTGTCACACACACAATAAAAATGGTATTCTTTTTTGCTTCAAGGAATAGAAGCAGCATTCCACGAAAATCTTCTTCCTTCTACTTACGCTAATGAAATAAAAATTCGAAAATAGCACCCGTGCGGCTTGGGATTACTACTTTCCCCAAAGATGTCCCTCTTTTTCTGCCGAAAAGGATTTTATCAATTGGGTGATAATGGCTGGGAAGAGGAAGGATCCGATAATTTGTATCACAGAACTGAGACGGAATTCTGAAATTTTGCAGACCTCATTTTATTCAAAACCATGAACCAAAAGAAACAATCATTCGTGTCGAAGCCCTCTCCAAAGGTCATTGCGTCTTCGGAAACGATCGTTTGCGCAAATAGTATAGGATCGAATGGAGTAAATGAGCTAGACAATTTTTATTTTCCAGATAATTGGTTATCTAGAAAGGCTCAGTCTCAAACCTTAAGTTCAAGGCCCTTTTTTATAAAATCATAAAACATGAAGTTATGTTTGGTACCTTTTAAGAAATAAAATTACACATAGACATGTCTCAAAAAACTCGTTACATTTGTTTTGTTTTTGAGAATATAGTAAATTAATACAGTACAAAACAACGTATTACGCACTTGACTCCATATTTGCCCTAGATAAACAAAAGCTAACTCAACGCTTTATCCGCCACCACCTATGCTATTAAACGAGCGCATAAGAATAATTTCCCATAAACAATTCCTAGCTCCACTGCCGCTGACCACTGAAACAAAGCACATTTTCAAGAATCATTTCCTTCACTTCCAAATCGTGAAAAAGCATTCAATTGTAATTTATAGCATGCCTTTCACCATCGCACACACAATTTTTCCCCCACGCGTTTAAATGTTACATGGGCGCTTCCGCTTACGTGACAGGAAAAACTGGCCGCCGCCGCCGCCAGCCAGGTTTAGTTTCGCGTAAAAAAAACCTGGCGGAAAATGTACATTGCCGCACTCTAGGGTGAACCCTTTTATCATCCTGTGTGTTGTGGTTACAGGTTTACAGGACGCAAAAACGCCTCTTTTTGTCACCCACCAACATCCATCTCACTGAACCACCGCCAAAGAATCATCCCATGAGCGGTAAAATGTACTGGAGAGAGAGAGAGAGAGAGAGAGAGAGAGAGAGAGAGAGAGAGAGAGCGAGAGAGAAAGCGAGTTCATGCTTTGTCACGTACACCTTTTCATGCGCTGTGCCGCCCTTTCCCACCCTTGGCGAGGACCGTACGCTCTTTGTGGGCTTGCCACCCGAAGGACACACCAACACAATTTCGCTTATCTTTGCGCCACCGGTGCACGTTGGCTGGGCGCGAGTGTACCGGCACGTGAGCGAAATGGAAAATTGAATTTCAATTTTCTTCACCCGTACGTACCACCACCGTAACCCCCAGCGTCATGGACCAACATTTTCGTCGATGGTTCGTCCTGAACACCCCTCGTGATCGTGGGTTGGTGGGTTGAAGTGCCGGGAGCAATATAAACGAAGTTGTACGTTCATTTGCGCCATGAAGAGTATTTCTTAACTGCGTTTGTTGTCTATTTCTAGGACAATCAACATGGGTTTAAGGATTCGAAGGAACTACTTTTAAACATCGTACTATGAAAAGAAATTAATATATGAAACCCCACATTATAACATACTAACAGAAACGCGTTGAATCAATTATGAACAGATGCAAATTATGGAAGAAGTTGTAGGGCGTTATTACATGGCAAATATAAATTCAAGTGTATACCACAACACCTTCACGTCTGTTATCTTTATGCAAAATTGGCAATAATTGCAACAAAAAACGGCTTATGTTACCTCACTTCATTAGCAGTGCAACGATAATGAAACAAAAATCCTGAGACTTAGCCTCGGGATAGCATTCCAGTTTAGTACGGGGCACCGTGATGTGCTCATATGAATTTTGCAGTGTCTGGGCCACATTCTCCCTATCCCTACACCTATCGTAACCTCATCATTTCGTCATACGTCTGAGCTCCAACGACGGAGAGCAGTCCCGGGTCGTTTGCGTCTTCAACTTGCTTCGCAACCAGCAGCCAACTCGCTCACACCAGCAGCATAAACATCAGACGGATCGTTACTCGTTGCGAGGATAAATAAACTCACAAAATGCAACCATACATCTCTGCAGATGACACGCTGCTTATCGGACCAAAATTAATGCGAACCCAGTATGCAATGTGCACCAACAAATCCAACACCACCACCCACTTTCCATTGTCCATACCTAACGCGTCGTAGGGGAAGAAATTAAAACTTCCTCGTGATAGGGACGTGACTAGGGGGATGAGTTCAGCATATAAAATAGCTTTTTTCTATTGGTCATACTTATTCAAAACTTTTGAGATTATTTACTTAAACACAAAAGAAGAGGTTTAATAACGAAAGAGCTGTACATTTTAAATGTCTTCCTATAATTCAAGCCAAAAAATTGGTCATTGGACCTTGGTGAAAGAGTCCTTAAACTGATAAACAAAATAAATCCACAATACTTTTTATCAGTGGAATGAAAGAAATTTTCATTAAAGTCTAATGAACATTTTAAAAAGAGAAAAAAGCTTCCTCCTCTCGCGTCGAGTAAAGAAAAGTTTAATATCTCAACCACGCGGGTGCGAACGAGAAGCTTGCACCGACAGCCCGCTCGACTACTCACACGATCATCACCGGATAATGGTAAAACTTTTAACCTTGACGTGATGCAATTCTGCATACATCAACATCCAATGAGATTCGCCTCCAACCAACCAATACTTTGTAACGGGGCTGCGGAACCATCTGGGACCGTGCCATGTGCGCGTCTCCCCCATTTTGTTCAAAGCCATTTCATCGTGCTAGTCTAGCAAAACTGTGCGTTTATACCATCATCCACCGCCGTTGCTTGTGCTCCGTTGCTCGGAGAATGATGTGTAATTAAACTTGCAACAACCGGATCATTCTGTTCGTTCGATAGGTTCCCTTTTGTCGTCGTCCGTGCCCGACCCGACACGGACGGAAGATCCGTGGGAAAGTACGGTGGGTATGTGTCGTGTGTGTGTGTGTGTATGCTCTGGATGATTATTCCTGAATTCGTAGCCTTCCGTGGAACCATCGACATCCGACATTCGGTCTCGGTATGACGTCCGCCAATGATGGGCTCATGCTGGACGACTATGGTCACAAAAAACGCCAAATGTAAGCTGTTATGGTAACTGTTGTGCAAAATGTGAAGGTGGCTTTCAGAAACAGACTGTTCTACACTACCACAACCCACCGTGGAGCACTGTGTGCAAGCAGACAATGCATCGGTTGCATGTACTAGACATTTGAATGCACATCCCAAAATCCCTTCCCTAACGTTGCACACTCCATTAGACATAGCGGCTAGAATTGAACACTGGATTTTGCTAAGATTTTCACTACCTGTAATAGCTCAGTCACCCAGTGGAAAAGTTTGTTAGACCGGGTGTAGAGCATAGAGAGCACGATTCGTTCAAACACGCTCACTCCAAAATGAAATATGTTAACAAATAACAAATGTAAACCAAAACATGGAGGTAAATAACAAGGAATAGACTAAACAAGCAAAAACATTAATTGAAATTAAATACTACAGCAAATTTAATATAATTTGAAAACAAAATTGCCCCTGAATTCACAAATAACATCTTGTACATATTCACGTAATATCCAACCTTAAGAATCTGAGAGCCTTTCTTGATCAACAATAGAACCAAGTTATAACAACAAGTTTCAATCTGAAAATAACATTATCCATCAAAAGGTAATTGACTAGACCAAAACGTATCTTCATGCTGTCATTCCCAAAACGTTCCCACTGTGAGTCTGTGGATTAGTCAAGTTTTGATAGCTTCAACCAACGCAAGCCCGTCCCTAGACGTACCGGTATGGTTCAACACTAACAACATCGTCATCTTCATCATCATTAACAACAACCAGCGGTGCTAACACGTCGTGAGCAATATGCATCCAGACAGAATTATTTTCACGACGAATTCGGGACTGTACCGAAAGGTCACACCCAGGCCCTAGTCTCGTAGTATGGTTCCTTCCTTAAGCTCAGGTTTACAGCGTGCCGAGTGGACTAAAATTAATCGTCCAGTGTGATTAGCTTTGCTAAACATTAATGTGTAATGAATCAATCATTTCTCCTTAAAAGCAACGAATTCTTCCAACGAATATGGAGAATAACATTCAATGTTTGTTTTTGCAAAAATGGAACGAGATAATGAAATATTACATTAACACAGCGATTTTTTTTCACTGTCACTGTTTCCCAAAAAGCGTTTTTAAGAAAATAATCAGCTGTAAAATGCAATCGAGCATCTCACTGCACTCATCCTTTCCAAAGCGATGGCTGCAACGAGAAAGCGGAATGCGAAATACTCTCGGCAATTGTGGCTGGTACGGACTCATTAAAAACCAATCGCATCTTCGTCGTGTTTATGCAGCGCCAGACATCCTCAAATCAGCGATACACCTTTTGCCTAAAGATGCTGATTTTGGGAAAAAATCGCAAACACAGCTTTGCTTCAAATTTTATTCAATTCAGCTTAATATCGATTCACACCACTGGTTTGACTCTAATGTGTATACACAAAACACGCGCCTCCTGTGCAGGATCTTTTTCTCTCACTTTTTCTTAAATCAAACATTCTATGCTTCTCCTTTAGTTCGAGGCCATCGCTACGTTTCGAAGTATCATCAGTACGTTGTGACGTACCGGTGTGCTTCGGTACAGGAGCGCGCTTCTTGCAGTGAGTCGCACTTTGGAAACAATTTCCATCGACTAATTATGGTAATTAGTGTTTGCTTTGTCAGGTACAATCACCTCACCGCTAGTAGTGCCCACGTATCCGTTCCACATTGCCATCTTGGATGGACTGGTTCCAAAAAGGATAGCGGTGGGACTGAGCTGGAAACTCACACACATACACATTAGTCTAAATAATGCTCGGTTTGGGATTGAGCGCGGATGCGGTTGAGAAATTTGTTATAGCAAAAACGCTCTGTCACGGTTCTGCTTTCATTACAGCCAATGCTTTAACATGAACGGAATAAGCTTCGTCCATTTTGAAACTTGTATTAACTTTAGTGGGATAAAAGGATTGCCAAAGATCCCATTAAGCCAACAATTCGAGATGTTAAAGTTGCAACAGATGAGAGTTAATAACATCAATATTGATGATCTTTATTCATTAGTAATATTGAATTAAAAATAACAGGAAGAGTTATTCAAATACTACAAGAAAAAGTCTTGCATGACAGTCCAAATCTTTCAACATTAAGCTCATGTACGTTGCTAACGCTAATAATTTTATAAGTAATCATTTAGCAAAGCAAATGCTTAATATCCCTAAACTTGAGTTTTCTTTACCTTGGGTTCTTTCTTAAACTTAACATTTCCAATCCCAACCACAATGGGTTGTTCTTTTTTGCTTAATCCACCATCGTTGAACAAACATCGAAGCTTTTATTTGATATAGTTTTCCGTTTCAATCCACCAACGTGATGTCGCCTTGATGTTTCCTGGAACAGTTCTACTTCAATTGAAATTACTTGCGAATACCGGAAACAGTTGAAAAAGTTATAGCACCCGAAGACGCAGCGAAACAAAATCAACAGTGTCTTCAATCTTGCATTCAGACCCGACACGAACGTCGAGTCAGTTCAGTAACTAATTCGAACGTGAGAAGAAAATGTCGATCTGAATAGCATCCCTTCGGTAAGGATCTCTTCAAGAACTTTTACATCACATCGGAAGCTTTAAGACGTTTTAAGCACATGCAGAGGAAATAAAACTTTCTCCACCATTGCTCTCCGATCCCTGCCGCTCGTTCGACTCAATTCGTCGTTCTAATCCATAACCAGAAACAGACGTTCGTGCTTGGTACTGCAACTTTTCGTCAATGAAACTAGGGAAAAATCCATCGTGTGCTACAAGATATCACACAAAAACAGAAATCACGGGACATCTACTAAGCCGTACATTCAACCAAGTACAGAAAACCAACTCGTGCCCTCGTGGGAATTGAAAGAGTTTCCATAGTTTTCTGTCGCACCTCCGCGCAGACGTCCGCCCGCAGCAATACTGGTTCTGTGCGCGTTCTGTGCAATCGAACGAACGGATATTCGTGCATGGTGGGTATGTCCAACAAGGCGAACATTTTACGGTCAGCTATGTGTCAGAGGGTGTTTCATTTTATGTGCATATCCCATCCCGCCGGTAAACGAACGCTTATAGCAACCCGGAACCACCGCCATCGTCGTCGCTACGGGTCACAAATTTCAGTCAAAGTGGTCAAATTGAGAATTGAGGAAAAATAACAAACAAACACGCCAAATGGGAGCGCATTGAGGATGGCCAAATAAATAGAGGAATGAAAAGTACACGAGCTCTCTACTACAAAGACGGCTGGCTGGTTGGGTGCACGTCGTCACGCTCCGTGGCACTCGTAAACCTATTTGCAAAAGTTCTCCATGTTACAGAGAAGCGCAGCAATCATCTAAGCTACCAACGATCGCGCAATTGGAGCGCACACGATAAGGGGGATCACAAGAAATCGACCAATAAAATGAAGGAAGCTAATACGATTTCAAGCGATCTAACTTCAAAGCGGAATCTATCTTCTGCAAGCAATATTCTGCCGTAAGTAGATTTAAGATCGTTGAGTACCCAAACTAACTACTTGATGACTATACTGTGATCTTTAAAATGTAGAAATAAAGTCACTTTCTAAAAATCAGCTGTTCTACAAACACGATTCTTTTCGGGAATCGTTCCAATCGAGAGAATATAAGAAAGATAAAATACAATCACATACTCTACCAAACAATCCAGCAGACTTCTAAAACAGTTGCACCGTCGCTGGAAAAGTTGACGACCAATGTAACTGCATCTAGCAGCTGCTTGTCTATAGCACAACGGAACGACCTAACGTAACATCGCACGCGCTCAGCTGGAGTGCGAAGGAACCGAGCGCCATCGGACGGAGAAAAAATATCCACCCATCACAAAGAGAGAGAAAGCAAGCATAACCTTATTTGCCCGGTTCATGGTTGGATAAACATTCAACTTGCTCGTCTTGAGATGTGGGAGTGATATTCGTATTTCCAATGGGATTAGAAGCGGATACGAAAACGTACTAAATTCTGGTCGCTTGCACAGTTCGCTTCAACTCAGATCCTTTCCGAATGCATGGTTAGCGTTTGACATGAGCCAAGTGGTGTGTGCCTGCAGCCACAACATAGAATATACGTGGAGGTGGTATAGACAGTTCTCCAAGTCTAAAAGTTTTCAGTACTCACACACGGTAACAAACATTCTATACAGAAGGACGGATGGTACAAATATCTTGACTTCACACAAAACCTCACCGAACGCAGGTCAAACATTCTGCCGACCAGTGAGAAAATGTTTCAAGCATGCGGCGGCTGGCTTGCACAGGATGTACTTTTGGACATAAGTGCTTGACTTTTGTACGTCGGAGTGCAAATCTTCCGATGCCACACTCAACATTCAACTTTCAAAGTTGAAAAGTCTTGAAAAATATGAGTACGGAAGTTTTGAAAACTCTGTAAGCCTCAACATTTGCTGATCGTATGCAATATTACATGTTGGAATTGATTTTAACATTCAGTTCTAATAACACCATTTCACCAAACAAGATCCGAATTTTGGCTTCAGTCAGAAAAAGGTCCACCAAAGATTTGATACTACACTAGTATTGGGATCGTAGCCCAAACCGATAAACCCCTCCAAAACATTGACTAATAATATTGTAATTTAAACGCATTGTTCATTAAGTACACTTACCACTTTAACCGGCGCTGCAAATAGTGGTGCTGTAGGTTCCGGTTCCCGTTCGGCCTGTAGTTGGGCACGGGCTTGTTTATCCCGTTCTCTTCGCTCCATCCTTTCATGCTCATCGTCGTGCCTGCACAAAACAGAAGAAAGCAAACAAACTTATTGAATAACAGTGGTTGTAAATCATTTATATTATATTGTTGATAGTTTAGTCAATTATAGAAGCATATGCGTTCATTTGAATGAAGTTTAAATCAATGTAGCATTAAGTGAATGTTCCCTACTCATCGACAGATAAACCGAACCAAAGTTTTCTGAGTACACTTTTTTTGTGTTTGTACTTTTTGAGGCCATGCTGGAATTCCAGTACAAAAAACCATTTCAAAGTCACACAAGCCGTCTAATTGTAGTGAGCTCAATAATCAAAATGGCCAATACCGTCATGACTAGTGGATTGTTTGATCGGCTCCATACGGCCAACAAAGCATCAGCTTTAATATTACACAGATCTGAGCAGTTTTATCTCCCACGGGATACTGCTACCCTCTTGGCAGAGAATTTTCGCGATCCGATCGTGTCGAAGATAAATAGACCGAAATCCAGCTTTTTCATGCTACAGTGTGACCAAAGGTAGAAGAAAATATTAGATGAGGGACAAGCAAAGAAGATACCGGAGCGATGCCTCACAAGAAGGATGGTCGTCAGCGCCCCATTTGGCCATGTCATTACGTCGTGATCAAGTTTGATCGAACCAAGAAGAGTAGAAGAATACGAATATTCATGAAAAATATAACAATTCCAACAATAGTGGTCCAAATTGTCTGATTATACATAGAAGAATGGCACAGTTTTAAAGGACTAGTTGGACATTATTTTGAAAACTTCTTTGTCAATATTCCAGCTTCAGGGTACCACTTGAAATCTGTCCCACTGGTGGTTGAAGTTTCATGCTAATTTATTTATCATTTATGTTGCTCTTGGTCACAACTGACCTATCCTGTTTCTGACAAACGTACCCTCGCTCTACGTGTCATTGAACTCAATTCCTATCATATCGGTAAGGGAAAATTAAGCAAACGTGCCACCCGTTTGCAACCTGCATTAATTATTTATTCAACATTCCAAAGAGTATTAGAAACAAAACAAAAAATACAGAAAATTTTACCCTGTGCACATTCGCTCTACTCAACCGATGCAGCCCAAGCCATGTACAATGGGCCGAACAAAACACCCATAACACACATACAAAGTTCACTGGTTCACTCACACACAATCGCCCATCCTATGCCGGCATGGCACCATTCGCTTGCATGATGCATACTTGATGATCTTTCCCATCCCTTTCGGCGATGAGGAAAAGTGGTAGTCTCGTCGTCGTTGTTCGAAAATTTTGCTATAAAAAGGACACTCACTCATCTAGCAACAAACCGTACAAAGAAAAAGAGCGCCGTCACACATTCTTTATCGTTCGCAGGGTGGTGACTGCTGTATATGATCTGTACAGGCACGGTAACGGTCGGTCGGTCGGAGCAAAACGAATAGTATCACCAACAGCAGCAGTAGTTTGCCGTGCCATGCGAAAGGATTGCTTCAAACTGTCCTGCTTCCACCCCACGCTCCAATCTCTTTTCATTACGCTTTCCCGTTTATGTACAGAACATAAATTCCATCCGATTGTGCCTTTGCTGCTCGCTGCTCGTATGGTCTCATTTCAGAAATTATACACATGCCAAGGTGCCAAGGATGTTTAAAATGGATTTTATTTGCATCGTAGCTATCCAAAAAGAAAATTGATATTAACCGTAGCGTGCAACCCATATGTGGCTCAAGCTTGGGTAACGTATGGCATTTTTGCTGCCTTTAGTACGGAGTATGCTCAAGCAAAAGCATGGGCGAAAGTATGATAAATATGTCCCGCACTTCCCGTCTTCACCTGTATGTAGTTTGTTCTCCCATTAGTTAATTTATCATCTGATGTATTCAATTCTCATGTGATAAAAAATTAAGTATCTAACATAACACACACCCTGAATTGTCAGACAAGTAGGGAATATTCAATGATTTTTTTATTCTTGATGGACGGCCTGGCTTTCTTTCCAGGATTATAGGCATTAAAAAAATACAACTTGGACTCAATGTGACTTAAATGGGTTTTTTTTATCAACGACCATACAAATCATGCACGTTCCTGCAAGATGATGTACACCAGATTCAACAACATCCCTTTGATAGCTCTACGTGTGATGTTTACAAGACCTCGCCAACCACTTTCCCACTGACAAATGGATGCGGTTAATTATTATAACTTTCCATGTAGCAAAGTATGGCAGTTATTGCATGTGAAAATATTACTCTAGATAAACCATACTCAAAGTGTGATGTCTCACAATCCGCAGAAATATATTCCGTTCGCCATAATAAAAAAAAACCACCATGCACGCGAATGAAGGGTGTAGCAGCTCTGCCGGCATTGACTTACAGATATGCGTAAACGCAACTCGTAAAGCAGACCAGACGCTAATTTTGTTAGATTATGTTATCGCTAAGTTAACCAACCTCACCCACCACAGTATATGTCTTTGGTGTGTGTTTGTGTATGAAAGTGTGTAAATATGTAAATATGTGTACGTGTATAGGAAACTGTCTCGCAGGAATGCCGAACGCTTGTGCGGCCATGTCAGAGAGCAACTAATTCGCAATTTGCAAATCACGGGAGCAGCTCATAACAACCAGTCTAGCACACACTATGTTTAAGTCAAGACAACGGTGGAATGTGTAAATATGTAACGATAGATAGACATATGCTACCGCATCAAACGAGCATACATACGCAGTTTCCTGGCAAATCTACTCCTCAAGGCGCACTAGAAGTCGCTTAACACGAGAGGCCTAGTTGGGGTCCTAAACTATATCATTAAAAGCGTAGGAATGTTTAATTATTAAGGTCATTAACCTACAACATTTTTTTCAGTTGATCACACATAGCCCTTGGGACTTGGATTATCGTGAAAACATGCCGCACAATTTTCCACTCTTCAAACATGTAGCAAATCATACGGCAACAATCATAAAGTAGGATGATTGTTGTTCGTTTCCGTTACTTTTTGTCCTTTGTTTAAGGTCGGTGCATTCTCAACTAGACTTCAAATAAATATCTTTAGCAATTAGCTATACACCGACAGCAAAACTAGATCTCCCTGAAAATATACGGCAGTATTTAATTAGCCATACCTATTCTCTACTTCTAATGAGCATATGCCGAATTCGATTACACAAGTTTATCGTGCAATTGCACCGCCGACAGTTTTGCTGCAGTGCAAACGATAATGCATCTAATTACGAAAATAGCCTCCCGCTCTTTTGATTTCAATTGCTTATCAATTGCTACCAGGTTAGTTGAATTATAGGTTCTATCGATTAAAATCACCCGTATCATGCCCACATTCTCGCAGCATTTAATTTTAATGGTTCCCCATTTCCACACAAACACACACACACAAATATCACCCCAACACTAGAAGAATTAGTAAATGTTCCTACCACAATCAAATCAAATTCCAATAATCGACACATTATAAAGCCAAACTCCCAAAGCGTGCACAGAATTCGATACCACGCGTGTGGTGGGTGGCAGGCATTCATCGAGCAATTTGTTTGTTTTAATTGAAAAATCGTTATCGTTCCTGGCATTCTGACAGAGCGCAAATCGTCCATTTAACCAAATAAACCACGCGGAAGTTCGGTTTCATTTTACGAAAAACTCCATTTTACAGTGAAAAACTACAACACGTGCGCCTCCACACTGCATGTTAACCTATTCCCCGGCATTCGTTGTAGAACGTTTCGCAATAATCCGCTTTGGGAAGTTTCTGTTTAGATCGATTCGCCACAAACAGACCTAGTTTCACCGGAAGCTGCTAGTAGCAACGGTGTATGTAGCTATGCTGCACAGCTACACCTGCTTCCGACATCCAACTAACTTCACAACACATTCACCGTTCTAGCATATCATACATCATCATAAAACAAACTGCAAACAAATCAATAAAAATACCCTAAAATTTGTCCAATCCAACACACTTAAGCATGAACTAAATAAATAAGTTGGTTCAATAAGTGTAACGAGAGGATTCCACACAATTTCCGTCATGCCGTTCTCTCTTTTCAACCTTTCTGCCAACTTATTGTATCATCCGTTATCATAACAACATTATGATTCGCTAAACCATCACCATACGTATCACTGTTTCCGGAACACTTCCTATCCACAATTCGTCGCGCTAATAACATTATATTCCGCAGCGGGTCAGCTTTGTTTAGGTGATAGCTAGTTAACCCAATAAACGATCTGATCTGCATTCTATTCTGCTTGTTGTACAATCCGCTGCTAACGTTGGTTAAATCTATTAACATCAACAGAACGAACAACAGCTACTGTTTATAGATTTAGGAACTTTTGTGAGGTGAATTTCAGTTATGAATATTTTATGAGCCCATGAGTTATTAACCTTGTTATTTTTCATTTTTTAAAGTAACAAAAATTCAATTTTGAATAGAACAGTGGACACAATATTACACAGTATAGGCTATTTATCTATGTCATTAAAGCAGTAAACCTACTAATGTTATTCTGAAAACTATTAAACAAACCTACAAATAAGAAATTCTAATGCTAGACAACCGCTTCCCATGAAATCCGAACCGACCGTATGCTTGCTTCCGCGCCCAAGCTACCCGGAAGAGCTACGCGACACAGAAGCAACATAGCATAGCGTGCGTAGGAATCACTGATTTAATGGGTTCAAATACGATCCCGCCTTTTTCTCCACGCAATTACTTTTACCACACAGACTCTCACAGCAAAATCTACATACAGCACCGAACACCGAACATCATAAAACATACAAACGAGGACACTTGCAACAGAGCTCGGGCCTGGCCTGGTACGGTTCCAGTGGTCGATCGACGCAAACGCTCGACACGGTGCTCTGCAGGCAGGCGGCCTCAAGCACTACTTCACTGGTGGTGGATAAATATGATGGTTTATGATTTGATTACCACGTGGCTTATCAGGTGCGTGCATCTACCGTTTTGCTCCATACGTTTGTGTTTTCTCCTACTCAAGGGGATTCATTTTATGGAGTATTCGCAGTTTCGAGAAACGCTGAATGACAACGGCGTCAAAGTATGTACACAGCGCGTTTTTTTTTATATCTTGCAAGCAAAGTGATGGATTAGAGTAACGAAAGGACGACAAATCTGTAATATGTTTCTTACAGTATAGAATTCTATAGAATAGAATTTTGAATATCGCAAATTATTCACATGTTGAATTTCTTAACTGAATTTGCAGATAAACATAAACCTTAAATAGTTTGACCATACCTCAATTCGTTCTATTTTTTGTATGGTCGTGCAACAACAAAAACGACCGTTTCCCCTTTATCCTTGGTCACCCAAGACACACATTCTGCAGACATATCGTCACCAAGAAAGTCCATGCGCACGGTGGTGTGCTGTTGCTTGAATTCTGAGCCACTGTTTGCTCACTTGCAAATAACACACGATCGTACAGCAAGGGGGGCGGCTCCGGCTTAAGAGTGCCTCCAAATTGTAGCTACGAAACGTTCCACAACCTTCGTGACAACCTTCACCTGCTCTGCTTAAATTCCATCAACACCATTTAACACCACCCTGCGCCCCGAAATGGCCTCTCCACTGCGGGACTGGACTATAACTTGTTACCCTTACTTAATCTCCCCGTCGACGAGATTTCTCCGCTTTCGGAAACACGACGGAACCGGCATCGAAAAGGAGAGAAAAAATGTTATAACATTAAAGATAGGTCCACACACACGCAAAGCACAGATGTGCAAGAAAAAGAAAATGACGAAAACTATTTCACACTCATACACATGCATACCACCGACCGACGCACAGTAACTAGCTTCGCTCGCTGCTGTGTAACAACTTTCACCTGTCCGGGTTTCAATTCCGGTGCCGATTGCCACGGTCCAGGTGTTGATATAACTTAGATCCGGGTGCAGAAGGCTACAGGTTTGGGCAACGTTGCCTACGAGTGGATGGATGTTTATAAGTTTGTGACATTTTTGAGCCAAACAAAGTACAGCCACACTGCGTAGTATCGCCGTTTCGTAAATATCTCAATTATATTTTAAAACCTCAATTATGGAATCTCATTTCGGACCTTGATTTATACCTTTTTCCCCTGTCGTACAACGTATGACACATTCCAGAGAGAGGTGACGTTAATTAAATTCTGCTTAATATTTTCGATCACCAATGCCACACACGCATACATAGTTAATGGGTATGCACAGGCAAGCCAAACCAGACCCCATGCATGTCCGTCTTTCCAGGTACCCTTGGGACTATCCCCAGTATAAAAATGGAGTGAAATAAGTCGATATGATTCGGAGGCAACACTTTCACAGACATATCCGGAGCACTTTTTTCCATCATAGTGGGGATCGTTCCGAGCATTCGTAATGCAACTCTGTAGAGTACGGGGATCCTGCCGACCCGACTTCTGGTGTCGCATATTTTTTCTCCATTTGCTAAGGAAGTGTGCTGACATTAATTAATTGAAATATTACCATCATGCACCATAACACCTTTGCCGTTCGGCTATTTTCATGCAATAATTTCATTTCCGCTGTAGCACGTCTTATGCGCTTTCGCTGCCCATCAGCACGAAAATATGTCACCGAAAATAGCACAAATAGCCTCCTAGAATTGGGTCGTTGAGAATTGAGCGGATATTTGTTAGTTAGATAAGAAAAGTTTAATATCAAATAATTATACAACGCAAGCTAAATCAAATGTTGCGACGCTCATAAAATGCTTTCTCAAGGAAATTACATTTTTATAGGTCATAAAAAGTTAATCTATCTAGGGTCCTCACATGACAGAACCGGGGTTCAAATCCAATCCGGACCGTTTCCCCGTAGTGAGGACAAGACTATCCAACCAAGTGGTAGCATGAAGTCTTATAAGCCAGACAATGGCAGGCATGACCTAAGAGGTCGTTGGGCCAAAGAAAAAGAACTAATTATTCATTAAATATAAAAAAGAGTATTCCCCTAAGAAGTTCAAAATAATTTTTCGATAAAATCATGTCTGCTTATGTGGTTTATAAAACATTCGCATACCGTTGCACTTAAAAACAATCTCAGGCGCTTTATTTGACAGCGATTTGTTTTGGCTCTAGTTACTGCATCATGACATCATTACATTCTTCTCTAATCAGTCCTAATGGGACAATTCCATGTTGTACCGGAAGCGACATAATTCTAGCTCCCTATGATATGCTCGAGCTAAAGTGATGACGTTGCAGTGTCCATTGTTTGTAGCAGTCTTTGATCTATGACGCGTTATTCTTATTTTACGATTCTCAAAGATAAATCCTACAAAAATTGAGTATACTCATTGAAGTATTTTCAATTTTAAGATGAAATTGACTATAAACAAAACGAAAATTTAGATATAAGACCCGAAAAATGTCCTTGCAAATGAATTGTTAACTAATTCAATTTTAAATCGATTAGGTGCGAGTTCCATAACTTAAAACAATCAAGTATTATCGGCAACGCTTTACATTGCCAGAATCCCGCCAACTTGTACAAGTAAACCATCTGGTTGACTATGAATTGAGGTTAAACATAACTTATTTATTTCTAGCGCCAGAGAATATAAATACCAGCGTACATGAAAACAAGTCACTTCCATCGTTCGAATCAATTTTCACACTTGTGTGGGTAACTCTCGTATGACAATGACGGTCAAGCCGCCGTCGAGCTAACCTAGATTAATCGACGACTCTTTTGACGCTCTCACGCGCTTCGTCCACAATACAAAACAACCTCCATTTCAAACCTTATCACCTACATACACCAGGCGGCGCCTCTTCTCTTCGGCTGTCTACTCTGCTCATTCGCCACCCCCCAACACACCATTTTGAGACATGGCCCCAAACACCCTTGAGACACAATAAATGTTTCACGCAGCGTCATTGTGTTATAGCTAGATATTCGCCATCAGTAAATAGGATCGGCATCGGAGCTCGGTCCCATTAAATTCGCTAAAATCGCACTCGCCGTTGCCTATGATGACGCTACCTTCCTTTCTTATGGACTGTTTTTTTTCTGCACCCTCCCATCAGTTTGCGTGTGTTGGTGCGCTTTCCGTCATTGTTTTTTTTTCTTTTTGTCATTTGAACTAATTCGACGGCGCCAACCGTTCGCACCCGAGCTCGTGTGTGTCTGTGGATCGATGTGTTGTGGTTTACGGAAGTATGATTTGTTTCGGTGTTTGTGTGAGATTAATTTGAGGAAATGTATTTCCCAACCCGTGTAATGAAAACGACATTTTTTCAGTGCAAGTACATTCATTCAAAAGCTATCCGTTTGACCATCTTATTGCATCGCATTATTGTCTCAAGATTTTCAAGGTTTTCTAATCGCATACTAACTAGGTGTAATTGCTACTAAAGAACCTATTCTAGCAATACTATCAAGGAAAACTAAAGGACCATCGACATCAGTTCTTTAAGTCTATTAACTAATAAAAATACCTCAGATATGATCACAAACCCGTCCTTATGAACGACGGTTGACAACCCATCATAATCAAATTGTGCGTTTGTTGCTCCTTTTCACTTCATTTTTCTAACACAGTTGACAGAAATATGGTATCGCTATAAATAAATGAAACAATATGGCGCATCCGCAAAAAGTGACTGGTGCAATTCCTAGCACAAGAAAAAAATGCAAATCCTCACCCAAAACCATTATCGTCGTCACGAGGATACGGTAGATGCTACATCTAACAGATGCTCATCGCATAAAGAAAATCGCCTCGATATTTTTGTGACCGGTATGAACCTGTCATACGATATGATTTTATCGGATAAATATTCTAAGAAAACTTACCTCATGGGGAATCTCTAATCGATTTGAAACTATTTACGTATGTTGCTACTTATTTTTATTTTCTCATGGAACTTAGGAAAAGATGTTTAACTAAAAGATGATCAAAAATAACCAGATGCAGTATCCTTGATAAAACCGAAAAGAAAACAGTTACCTTTCTTTCCCTTCTCTAAGCGTTTACATAAACGATTTCAGACATGAAATGTCCTGAATACAGAAAAAGAGCGAAATAATTACTGAAATGAAGTGAAGCAAAAGCATTTTACATTCTTTACGGACTGATAGCCTATTGCTCAGTCAGCAGAATAAATTGAAAGCCCGGTAACACTTTGCATCGTCTCAATTCGTACCAAGCCTTCTACTCGGAGATATTCTCCCATCTCTTTTCTTTTTCTTTTTCCTTTTTCTACCCGAATCAAGAAGATTTCGATATTCAAATGAAGACCGGGATTGCCTATCTATAAACCGTACTTTTCATCGTCCTTCGTATACCAATTCTGTGACATACATACAAAACCCAGACGGCAACTTTCCCGTGCTAGCCATAAAGAAAACGCAAAACCAAGCTTATCGCAGCGAATTCGATGCTACTTGAGAATTCGGTTAAGAAAGGTGTAAGAAAGAAAATTTAATTGATACAAAAAGCAGCACCGATACAATCGGCATCGGTAGGTTCCAATGCTCTAGGATAAAATTCTGACATCACGATTCACTCGTTACTTCTCACAACGAACACGGAGATACTTTTTTTAAGACAATTTAGCATACATGCTAAATACATACAAAAGATTGTAAAATCTAAATACAAAAGCGTTCCATAATCTGAATGAACCTTAATTCTACAATTTCTGAAGATGTCCATCCCACCATTTAAGACGTCCTCAACAGTATATATCTCCGTAGCTGTTCAAAACAGATAAACATAAGCTATGTTTACCTAACATTGTTTCTCTCATAGTAAAACTTCTCCACAATATTATTGGAGGCCTTGTTGCATCTGCTACACGCGAATGTTACTCCTGTAAAAAAACAAAAAAAACATCTAACCAATGCTAACACTTTGCTCCTCCACTCAGTACAACTTCTATTATGATGCCGCAAAACAAATATATTGCAGCTATTCAGACCTATTGCTTGAAATCTATTTTGGGAAAAGGATTTGAATAAATATGACTGACTTCTTCATCGATAACGCTTGTCACCGGAGAGATGCTTCAGCCACAGATAGAAGGTAAACACCGAAAAGGTTTGCAATAAAATGTAAATGTCAAAGCTGGAATGGGGATCCGAGCCAAACCCCCTCGACAGCTGAGAATAGGGACTCGGAACTTGTGTCTGGCTGAATGGTAACGATGGAAGGATCGATCGTCTTCCGCAATATATTATTCACATGCAAGGACTCGCGAGGGGAAGGATTGAAGGTGCGTGTCAAAGGAATGATCCCAATTTTACATCTGGATTGTTCGTACCTACCTTGGGTATAGCGATTTTTTCATGTCCAATTCACCGACTACGCCGGTCGTCCGGAGTGACGACGCAGACGACAGTGCCGATGAAGACGGAGATGTGATCTGCCGATCAATCGATGGCGCTACTGGTGGCTTATGCTTAAAACGTGCGCTTGCGTATATGTGTTTGTGTGTAGATTAAGAAAAGCGCTGAGACGTCCTGCAAAGTCCCGGCGAACGAAACAAACGAACGTTGCTACTACTGTTTCTGTCGTCGATGCTATTGCGTTTCCCCTTACACTGTTGTTTCATTGCATTGCGCGTACAACGCCGTAACGATTGCACTGGAGGTTGATTATTGCTGCTGGTTTTCATTTACTGACTCCGAAACTTCCGACTTCGCGGAAGCAATCGCAAATTGGCGTTAATCACGATCAACGGCACACACTAAAACAGGTCAAACTGAAACACAATACACTCAACATTCCAATCGGGCACGATTTTTGCTTTTTTGTGTTGTATGCTTTGCTTCAGCTTTGCACTATTCTGCCAGTGGCATGGGCACGGTAGCAGTTGGCTTTTGGCCATTTACCGCCATTAGGCGAAGCCGCCCTTCTGCGGGTTAAATCGCTTCATCCACCGTTATTGCACTTGGGTTGGCTCGTCATCGATATATATGATAAACTAGGTTTCCTCCAATCACCGACTCACACACTCCCGCGCGCTATTACACTAGACACATAGATGCATGTATATGAAGAATTTTGTACACGATCACTAAATTCTTTCTTCTCTCAATGCTGCTCTATTGCTGTAAGGCTACTTTTCTATTGCAAATTGATTTTTTTAAACTATTCTCGCATTCCATTCGTACCCGCACGATGTAATCACTTGCGGCATACGTACACTTTCTTCTCTTGGGTGTTACACACACGCGCACGTACCCACCCACACAAACACACACTCTCACCTTCTTGCTATTTCACTCTCTTTCCTTTCACTCTTCTTTTTCACATTTTTTTCCCTTTAATTCTGCGCTGCGAACCAGCCCCACCTTGGTGTGTGCGCTAGTTTCGCCCCCAATACACAGAGATCTGGAAAATATTTCCACCCCGCAAGTTGGGACTAGGAAAATGTGTCTCTTGAATTGCACTGCTGTATAATCAGACGGGAGGACTATGCACTCGCTGGCTTTCCTTCCTGCTCTATCTTGCTTGCTTCTATCAGCACCCACCACTAACACACCACCATTCCGGCGTACACACTATATTGCTGACGGCTCATTTTCACTGCATTTGTAACAGAGGATCATGCACGCGTACAGTGTGGCCGGGGGTTGTACACAGGGGTTACCACCGCGCCGTTTTCCTCACTGCTATCAATTTTCTCTTACTATCACTCTCACTGCGCTGGAGCCTGCTGCTGCTGCTGCTGCTGTGGAGGCACGTGTATTATGCTTGTGTTGTTAAATCACTTGCACCACACACTTACACAACACAAATACACTGATCACCCTCTCTGGAAAGACAGATGGAAACATTGAAATAAAAACACTTTGCACACCCAACACTAGAAGATCATTAAATGATAAAGCATAATATGCTGGAGCAGTTCATGTTGCGCATTCGTTGTGGAAGATTGTTCATTGCGTTCCCACAGTTCAGTAGGATACGTGTGAGGATATGTATGTATCACAATACGATTCTCTTCGCTTCGTCAGGAAGTCTAACACACAGTTATACAGCAAATCGGATTGGCGAGCGATGAGACTGACAGCGTGTTATGATCTGAAAGAAAGAAAGAATAAAAATAGAACATATGAGTGTGAACATCCAGCAGCAAGAAGAATTCCAGCGAAAACGTACTATGCACCAAAAATAACAAATAATCAGTATTAGGATCACATTTGAGGCAATTACGGATAAAAAAAAGCCGCAATCAATTCATGAACCCAGTCTGTTGATGGAAATATTCTCCTCAATGTGTGCATGTACTACCATCAGATATGCTAGGATATGGTGTAATGCGATTCCTATCACCACCATTACGGTCATGAAAATAGCTATCCTTCTCTTCCCGGAAAACATTCAAAACATAGCCCAAACATGCATCCCTAGCCACAAAGGAACGAGCGTAGTTACATTGCTACCCTGCAGCATCCAGAGAAATGTGACAGAGCTCATCACATTATTCATTGATCTGCCCTCTTAATTCCAAGTAATCTGAAAACAATTACCCCACAATGGAAATGAGAAGGTCAAGATCCTGAAAATATTAAAGCCAACGGAAATGGAGATCATAAAGTGTCGGGAGGGAAGTGTGGCAACAACGCAGCTAAGGGTATGCTACTTTGGCGCTGGCACTATGCCAATAAAGCTACTGCAGAAGATATCGTTCACGTCGCTCGGAGGATATTATTATTATTTTCAGTTTCCCTTCTCTCAAGTTGCAGCTCGTAAAATATATGCGTGCAGCTGCACACTTGCATTTGCGGCATCTTAAAAGACGACATTGATTGGTTTATACTGACATTAGTGGTGCAATCGAGAAATCAGTTCCAATATTGCCGTTATAAAACGTGCACACACACTGTTACGACTTGTCGGAGAGAAATTTATTTCAAAATGTTCTCTACCAATTGGCACCCGTTTTAAGACTCTTCAAACTCACTACTGTTCACCTCACTGCACCGCCACGTTCCTCCTCGTGGTGAAGCTTTTCAGCGAAGCAAATCGATTAAACAAACGGCAAATCATCGTCATTATCGTCATTACAATCGTTA
This sequence comes from Anopheles stephensi, assembly GCF_013141755.1. NCBI lineage: Eukaryota > Metazoa > Arthropoda > Insecta > Diptera > Culicidae > Anopheles > Anopheles stephensi. Next base: position 48,769,073 of record NC_050203.1, read on the forward strand.
TGATTCGTTATGTCATTTTATTGCGACACGAAGACGGGAGATGTTTCCCTTTCGACTGCCGACCTGCGGTTGAATGACATTTAGATTTAATTACCGGCTTCAATATCATGTTGTTTAACAAGGGAAAATTATAATGCAGCTTTTGAACTCAAATATTGCTCCGTGTCACGATACAGCACGCATTTAAAATAAAAAGGAATCATTGACAGTCTTCTTCACGTCCATGAGCGAACCCAATGGAAAGACTAAAATAAAACTTACTGCATAATTTATCTTCAAATTGTTCTTGTACTTGTTGCTATTTATGGATATATATTACTTCTCCCTTAATATACCATTTTCGGAACATTTTCTGTGCTCGCCAAACCTTATCTTAACCATCGCAAGATTGTTTCTTAAAGGAGCAGATACTTTAAGGCGACCTTTTGGTGTGCTAAAAACCCTTTTCTGTGATGGCATTTTTGCTGTGCCACAGCTACTCTCCTATCACCCAGTGCTACAGCCGAATTTACCCCGAGGATCCAACGCAATAGCTCTCAATAATACATTTTATCATACTCCCAACTCCTCACGCAAACAACCTTCCATTCACCTCCACGGGAGCTTGTCGTTCCGTGTGTATGGCAAATTTCTTTTAGTTCACCGATTTCCAGACGTTCATCAAGCGGGAACGATAGAACATCAAACATTAGCCAACAGCGCGCTCCGGTCTGTGCCGCCGTTGCTGACATGGTTTGCAGTGCCGTTGGAAGAAAGCTTTTAAGAAAATAGACGTAGACAGCGCCGTAAAATTCAACACCACACCGCTACTCGCTACTATCATTCAGCGGTCATAATTTTCTACTGAGCTTCCACCACCGGCTATAATCCATCAGATATATTTTTCATCAGATTGTTTTCTTGCTGCATTTTGCACAATGGAAAATACGGTTTTTTTCGCAGCAACGTAAAGTTTAAAAAGCATCAGTTTAAAGCTGTTTAAGATCGATTTGAATATGCTACTTGCTATTCATAATTATCCAAAGAGTTTTCATTTATCGTTACGCTTGTGGTAGTGGCGCCGATATTTAAATACTCAGAACCAAATATCGAACTTTTTCTGGATTATGCCCCATAACGAGAACTTACTATCGAACTACATATAATTAGTATAGTTAACATTTAGTTTGTCAGTAAAATGTAAAGTTAGTCATTAGTCAGTAAACAACTGCCCAGCACGACCCAAAAGAGTTCGTCAGAGGACTTTGGATATCTGTTCAATATGAGGTGATTCAGTCATGACAGGATTGATATGTTCATAGGATGTTATTAACAAAACAGCATATGTAAAACCAGCTAAAATCGTAAAATTATAAATCAAGTTTCAACTAACGCAATGTAACTGTACTGTATCATCTCTTAGGGGTTATGGGGAGCGGTGCAGTGACCTAGACGATCAATTCCCACCCAGACTGCCTCTAAGCATAATCAGAGCTCTGGGTTACGAATAGAATCAAGTAAAGGAAAGCCAGCAATTGCATCCCAAGCCATTTCGAGGTTGTAGGGCCAATGAAAACAAAATACCAGCTCTTGGTAAGCTTTTTAGTTTAAGTTAAAATATAAAGTTTCAAAAGTTTTAGCTAGATGTTGTACAAGGTGTCATATTACATCATCGAAAAATATTGTTTGATGGCATAAGAAAATGCAATACAGCCTTGGCATGTATTAAAAAAGTCGGCCATTCCCCGAAGAAAGCTTCCTCATTTTGCCCTAACAAGGAAATTTACGTGCGCGCTAGCAACGATGCTTAAGCGATGGCATGCCCTTGCTTACAGAAAGTAGGTTGCGGTAGCTTAACGATTTCTATCGCTTCTCGTACAACCATCGCTTTAAAAAAGAAAAAACAAGACTACCGCACGACGGATAGCGTCGTTGTGAGCATGGGCTGGTACCCGATTTGGCCGTTCGACAAAATGGATTAGAACCATCGAACAAGCAACTAAAGCGTAACAGTAGCAAAAATCGCTATAAAAGGTTGAAAAAAAACCGTACCATTTTCAATCGCCAATGCAACCGACCAGCCTTCCACCAAAACCGGTCAAAAGTTAAATACATACCGCGGCAGACGTCGGCCACCAAAATATACCGTAATACCGGCTTGGTAGACTACAGGGCAGAATAACATTGATTCTGCTCGTCCATAACCATGAAAAAGTACCCATATACTTATAAGAAATAACGGATCCCACGCCTTTTCCATCCGCGAATCTTCACATTGAATGTTTCATACCGATTAGAAGCGATTTGCTACACTAAAAAGCTCCCGGGTGCCACCCTGCTCCGGTTGGCCAACATAAACCGCAACAAAAAAAAAACTTAGCGCTGCTTACGATCGATCCGCCACGATGACTACTTTCTACGTCCTACGAGCAATCTGGGCGGTGTTAAAGCGCCTAGTGGGAAGACCGATCCCTGTGTTCTCCATGCAGGAGGAGATAATTTAATTGAGATACAGACACTACCGACACCCACGATGCTTTTCCTGCTCAATTGAGTGAAAGATAATATCAATGAAATGGCGATGAACGCCAATACTGGAGGATTACTGAGAGTTTTTCTTTTAAATAATCCATTGAACTGTGAGTGTTACAACTTCAAATAAAAAAAAGGTTACAATAATTTTGGTTACTGTGGTATTTATGACATTAGCAGTGTTCTCAAAACTAGTAACCTGACTAAAAATTCAAGTAAATATTTTATTATTAAGGCAACGTAGATAAAATAATGTATTTCCATTTAACCATGTCCGATATGAGCTAAATTCAATTTAATACTAGCATGCATTGTAGCGATTTTCAGTTCCCCATGTTATGCTCACTGACTAGACACAGAACGTTGTAAAATCACACTTGTTCTTTAGCCCGCTTATCAGCCCCCACTTTTTCCCATACCTCACTCAAGCTTACAAAATCAACACACCTAAGTGGATTACTTCATTTTCGTTTCGGCAAAATAAACAACGCAATGGTACTGCGTGCTAATCGGACAGCATAATCCCTCCGTTTGTCCTGTTATCCATACTTTGTTGACGGGACTGGAGCCAACTTACTACCTTCAATGCACTCTACTCAAACTTCGTTGTTGGTACGTGTCAGGTAACACGAGATTATAAAAATGTCGTTAAAAATAATTGCAATCCAATGCCTCACGTCTAGAGAGGATGAGAATAAATTTTCTAATAAATTAAAGTACTAAAATTAAAATATTTAACCCGCTTTTGACGAGATACATATAATTGCACCTAATTGAAATGATAGTTAGGAAACGATGACATTCGGCCCAACTTTTTAAAACTGAGGACGAAAAACTCAGCAAAATAGAGAGCGAGAAAACTCGAGGGAGAGCACAGCTTCGGCAAGTCCTAGACGTTGGTCCGAAAATAGAAAATATATTCAAAAGCAACAACCGCTCGCCGATGCGAAACAGTGTTGGTCACACACAAATCACGATCCCCATAAAACCACATAAAACAAAACGACTGCCGACGAAATACGGCGCTCTGCACAGATATACAGACCAGAAGAACCACACGAACACCTATCCAAACACCCACGTACTAGGCACTGTACACCGTTGATTCACCATGGCGGGGACAAGGCAGAGGACGGTGCCATTTTTGCATGCGCAGCGCTAGGCAGGGAAGAAGTGCACTTAAAATCTGTCTGCATGCCCACGACGCGCGGTGTGACTTCCTCTGCAGCGACCTGTTTTTAAAACATCCCCTGCCGCCAACAACCCAAGGCCGCCACATGGTTGGTTGAGAGTGAAAGGAATGTTACTTTGCTGCGACGGTCTCTCACGCTCTGGGTGCGTGTGTAACTACTGAGCGAGGTGGTATCGGACGCAGCAATAACAAAAAAAAACGTACGCAGGCGAACGAACCACGAAACATCAACCATCTTCTTCTTCAGTGGACATTACGGATACACAGCTTCACGGGAGTGAAAGTGTGAAAGCGAGCACAAACTGATTCAAATTAAGAGAGACAGTGCCGCAAAATGGTAAACTATTTCAATCAGTAAGTACATTAAATATCCAGCACAATTGGATACAGTTGGTGCTGGTTTCTTTCCAGATTAATATCCTACTATCTTCAAAACCAGTTCTAGAGCACGCATCAAACTAAGATTTTTACTACTTCTTCTTCTTCTGCTTTGGCCTAGCGACCTCTTAGGTCATTTCTGGCCTACTAGACTTAATGATACCACTTAGTTGGATAGTCAGTGCTCGCTACGGGGCTACATTCCAAATGGGATTTGAACCCCGGTCCTGCCGTATGAAGGCCGGCGCCGTTGTCGCTTCTACCACCGGCCTTGCTCCTTAGAAGATTTTTATTAGAAGAACCAAATTTTTCCTTACGAATGTAATCATTTTTACAAGGAATCCACCCACAGTACCCACTTCCACCGTTGAACTTTTGAGGAGTTCGAATATTTGGTTTCATGTTCCTCCTATACATCAACATAACCACCTGCAGGGCCAGAGTGCCGAAATATGATTCCAAAGGCACACACCAACATGCTCGCTCCGTTTAAACACATGGTCACTAAAAATAGAATGCCACGATAAGGTAATGACAGTGCCGCCCCCCTGCGTCTGACCGAAACCAAAACTGAACTAGTAAAAGTACGCAAATGAATTCAAGAAATGCCGGCAGGGTAAGAACCAACTGGCGCATCGTTTTCGGGAAACAGTCGTCTCGTGAAAACCGAGAAAATTCGTGCTCTGTTTATCTTTCGCCCCTGCCTTTATGTCTTCTTCGAACTGTTTAAAAAAAATACAACTTCCAATCTATGTCAATAAAGTAGTAACACGTGCACCTAGATATCCGTAATTCTCCGTATTCTTGGCGCAAATCTAAATTTAACCGGTGGTCTTTGATTGTTAAGCTTGATTGATAATAAAAAGTGGTATTAAAAGGACACGTAACAGCACATAAAAGGACAGGGATATTGACGGCTATAAAACATAATACTGTATAAACGTAAATGAAAATTGTAAAACGTATGCAAACTTACCATCAAAGCCATGGATACGACCTCCTATACAGATATGCATCAAAGATGTCCCTTTGGCTAGATAGCACGACCCAAAAACATTCGATCGGAACAGTTAGACTAACAGGAACAGATTTAATGTTTCCGCATTTACCGCACACGTACCTGCCACCGGAAGCAAATGGAGTGGCAAAGGTTCGTAGAGACTAAAAGTGCAGTGCAACAGTATGCAGTTTGCGAAGAAACCAACTGTTGCTCGCTATCTTGATCTACCGCTATTTTGAACCACCGTGTGCAAGTGAAGGCGTATCCGTCTCACCAACAACAACAAGGGTGACGTGGTTTTTATGGCCGATTAACGACCCTACTTATTCTCGTCTTGCAATCCGATACCGAGCATCGGGTGCGTGTGTGTGTGTGTTTTTAGGGACGGAGGCACACATCAAGTACGTCGTCCAGCCGTACTCTTCCTCACTACCGTGACCATATCTCGGCGCAAGGGTGTTTCTCATTATACACTCTCCAATTCTCAGCCACCATCCGTAAGATCGACACATGCGTTTGCTTTAGCCGTGGTGCTCGTTGTGCACAACAAAGTTGCAGCCAAGAAACCTAGCAGCAACACCAACCACATCACCCATCATCTCGGTGGATGGGTTTTGGAAATGCATTTAAACGATCGTAAAATATAATGCACTCGCGTGCGGTCGTAAAAACTGAGCGCGCAGGAAAGTACGATGCTGCATAAGAAGATGCGTGGTATAAGCAGCGCGAAGCAGAATGGAAGCGCAATGCAAAGCAAAAACAGCTGTTACAACCATTTCTCTCACTGTCATCACCAATTATGTGTTGGAAATCTGTTTATTCAAATGTTTCGCTCCGCGCAACCCAAAGAATAGGCGTCTCAAGTGGATGTGTAGAACAATGTAATGCAATGAGCGTTATCAGCGTTGCAGGTTTAAAAATGTTAGATCAATGATCATGATATATTGACTGTTAACGTTATAATTATAAGAAATTCAACTCTTTAGATAGTTAGATAATGGGGTAAAGTATAGATATTATCTCCTGCAGGAAGCCTTCAACTTTATGATCGTAACAACGGTGATAAATAAGTATGAGACAATTTTCTCGCATGAGAGAATAACTAAACACATGACTAAGTCAATTTTTCGTCCAACATTTCTTCTTCAAAGGCTTTACAATCTCAAGAAGTTTTGAATATCCATTATTGGATACTCAAATTTTACTTGACTTAATTTTACCCGTAGCTGAATTTTCCCCGTAATCAGTCAGTCCTAAGATAGGCTTCACTATCCTATAGTAGGCCTACTACAGGTAGGTCTCGGCCTGCCATTTCTGGCTTTCTGTGAAGTCTAGATGAGATTTGAACCCCGGTCCTGCCATGTGAAGACCGGCGCCGCTGTAGCCTCCTCCACCGGTACCGTAGCCAGGCCTCTTGCAAAAAATATATTGCTAAATTATTTCCTCAAATCAAGATCATCTTTTAAAAAGATTTATTACAGAATTTCCAAGAGAGACAAAAACCGTAAGTCCGAAATGTTGTGCTTCACAATTGCGATACTAACTTACTTCAACGTTGAAACGTTCGTACGAAACCATCTAAAACACCCTGAATTTTTTACAATATATCTAGGTCAAAAACGAACACCCAAAAGTCTCCCGTTTTCTTCCAATAATACTCCAAATAATTTGACGAGCGTTTGATTGATCCATCAGCTCGGTCGGTCACGAATATCATCCCCATTTTACTCCAATACCATCAGCATAAAACACCAAGCGCCCCGCCATCAATCGACGGGGTCGTCCCGTCAACATAAAAATACAACCACGCGTCGAACCACGGACAATGTAGAGCCGCTACCCCAGCTACACTTTTCATTGGATTCTTGCCATTCTTGATTGACCAGCGTCACGCTACACTTCGCAAGCGATCGAAGAGAACTCCAATAGCTCTCTCTCTATTACTGATCGGCCACAATCAACAAAGTATGTGCCAGCCATGTGCTCTCGCCCTCCTGCGACCCAGTGTGGTGCAGCATACAGCGATGAAAAAATGGGTAGGAAAGGAACAGTAGTTTGGTAAGCAAATTTATTCACCTCCAGAGGGCGGGAACACAAATGCAGACACAAAAACAAGCAACACAAGCGCAACACAAATCACGTGGCGTCCCGAGTAAACCACAATACGCAGTGTAGCCACGCTCGCTATCAAATCGATATTCATAATTTTGGTAATAGTTTTTCTTGTGTTTGCCTTCTCACATTTTGAAACACAATGAAACGGCTGCAGTCAGATTTGCTCACATTCTATCCCCCCCCCCCCCCCCCCCCCCCCGCATGCTAAACAACATGTACTATCATTGCCGATTCTTTTTTTCCCATTTGGCCCAACTTTGCACTGACTACAAAACTCAATTCTCACATACGGGCATAGCGCGCGGCTGTGCACAGCAAGCAAACAACTTGCGAAAATAAAAACAAAATGTTTACCCTTTAAATTTAAAATGGAGGAGAACATTCGTACGTTTTTCTTTTTCTTTTTTGCTTGCATTCGACGCCGGCATGCATATTTTTACAGGATTGTGTATAATGATGGTCGGGAGCAGTTTTGTTTTGCTCCTCTCTTGCAGGGCAAACTCATTTCGCGAATGCAGCTGCTAGGCACGGTGTACAACTTTCCCCGTGCATTATTAATTTCACCGCTTTCGTTTACACACTACAGGCCAGTAAATTTGGCAGTTGTTAAAGGTATGCTAATATACATTAGAGCCTTTCATATGGATAAACCTTGTTTATGTAATACACTAAACCAACTTTACGAAAAATATACAACAGATAACTAATATAAAATAGAGGATATGTTCACGCAAAAAAAAACTTGTCAATGTAAATTATATGCCCATGTAATTAAACATATTCAAATATAAATAAATCTATATAAATCAATCCATATAATACCAAATAGAGAAAGATGTTTTAACAAAAAAAATCATATAAAATCACCAAATTACCTGCATTTCATGCTCCTATTCCGAACCCAAATAATGCAGCTACCATCAGTGAAACGAAAAAACCAATCAGTTCAAATGTAACTTTTGCCCAGATACCAGAAGTCTCAACGCGACCTGTCGGCCATACCTACCAGTAGGTTATGGTTGTCACGAAAATAAAACAACGCGACATTGTCCCTACGATGAGAAGGCTAGTCACATGGAGATTGCTTGCGAGGGACCGGTTGAGAAATTTATCCGAGAAGCTGGAGAAGCATTCTACCGTGTAATTTAGTCTTGCGCAGTATATATCCAAATGATTAACCAACGAACCCATCGCCACCGCGCTAATGCAGTCTTTTGTTGTGTTTTAATCTTTTCACTTTCGTTTCCAATTATTTCAATTATGCCTTTTAAAGGGTTAGGGTTTTCTGGGCGATGGATGGCGATGCTGGAGCAGTATTAATTAGGAAATTGATCAGGCTACATATAGATTAGCACAATTATGCATACGGCTTGCAAATTCCGTCACTAAAACCTTCCCAACGACAGTTTGAAAAAGATAAACAACATATTTAAGGACCAGCAATCACACGCGCGTTCGAAACGTGAGCATTGCGAAACGAGAGAACCAGAATGCGACTGTGAACCTAGCAAAACGAGCGTGGGGCTCGCGCTGGATGAAACATGAGAAAGTGAGAGTGAGCGCGTGAGCATGAGGAAGTAGTACTCTTCCAAACAAAATCATAACAAAGAAAGTAAGGGTGCACCGTCCGAAGGTCCGCCCGAAAGCAGGGCGAGGGTGCTGGCCGATGGTGATGCAAACTCGAAAAGAATAGAGCAGCATAGAGAAACAGAGCCACGGAAACAATGAGCATAGAGAAGAAAGTGACGGCACAACATACGTACGTACACATTTTCCCGAACCGGGCATAACGCACGCGTCAACCGAATTCCAACCATTCGTGTCCGTCTCTGTCTGGCCTGCCAGTGTTTCTATTTGTCTCCTGTTTTGCCATGAAACATGCGGTGGAAAACATCGACCTGCGTCTGGCTTCACCAACGCCTTCCGCTGGGGCACATGGCGTTGGCACAAAAATAAACGTGCCCACCGACGACCGTCGTCGACGTTTACACAGTTCCGCCAACCGTTCGTGATGTTACGATCCCATTCCTAGACTGGCCCTGTCGTGATTTGTGTCCACTTTGAGCATTCTGTTACACCTTTATCGTTATAGGCGTGTGTTTGTGTTTGAAGAATATATTTTTAGATAGATATACAAATTTTAGACTATTTTTTCAAATTTATTATTGAAACGCATTTCATATTCTTGAACCCTAAAGCTATACATTTAACAAAATGCCGAAAATAATGCGCGTTTACAACACGTTTTACAAAACATTTACACCGATAGTACCAGTAAGCTTCTACAAGATCTAAAAAAGTTGATTGGCTTGAAAACATCTGCGCCACCAACTGTTTAAACTGTAGGCTGGAGATGGAACTCATTTCTTCCGCAAGTGAGCCACTCGCACCCAAAGCGAAGTTTTGGAAGCCTTATTTTCAAACGTTTTCAAACGCTGTCCAATACTTGCTGAAGCATTCAAGCAATTTTTGTTTTCTGCATCCAAAGAGAAAGCGTTCGTGGAAAAGGTGAGTGGGTGGTGATAGGGTGGCTTCACTTTTGGCTATTTTTGAGCATATCTGTAACCGGCGGCGGAAAATAAAGCCAATTCAGGTTTTGCGTGGGTACATCTCGGAGAAAACCCCGATAACATTGCCAAGCTATAATAGCGACATAGTAAATCGCCCTTTCAAAGCATGGAGAGGCTTCGTACTGATGATTGAGGTTTCCTCTGAAAGAGGGTACATGTTCAGGAGAGTTTGAACTGTGGCTTCAACATTTTTAGTTTACAAATTAATTGGAATTACACAGCAATACGGCCAGGCCGTTCCTCATGAATTCAAAAAAATGGAATTACACAACATTCAGCCCATGCATTCAATTTTTTTTTTTAATTTCTGCAATCTGTTACATATTTTGTTTGAAAGTTTAACTAACTGTTACGTGAAAGAACATTCACAGCTTTCACACGATAGAACCGGACAGTTTCGTTTAGTCATATGGACTAGTGATTAGATGTTTAAAACAATAAGTGATTTGGACATAGCAAGAAGTCTAAGCAATATACGTATTCGATCAAGACTCTTAATGCTGTTATACCACACATTGCATTAAATATGAAAACACTTGTTTCTTCTCCTAAAAAACATTGTAAGTTAATCACTCGGTCACGGTTTTCCATTTCTGGCTTCCTTGACTAAGTTTATATAAAACTTGACAGTCTCATACCTGCGGAAAGGCAGTCCCCATACGGGTTTCGATACCCAGCCCTATCGTGTGAATACCGGCGCCATTAGTACCATCGCCACCGGACCACGCCATCTTGAATACTACTTGCCTTCAATACTCCCTCAATTCACACAGACTCACTACTAACGTATACCCCCACCGTAACCTACATATCCATGTACGCAAATGAATCATACGTGTTTTCCCATCAATGGTTTTTGGTGACTCATCGATATCCGGTACAGGCAAAATGGGATGAGATGACGGTAGTAAACAAGTCTACTACAAACTATTACTTCCAAATGCACTAGTCACACCATTTCACCACATTGGGAGACAAAATTAGCTCCCAAAATGATTATACACTCCGCAAACTGTTAGAACCAATCGTTAAATACCCCAATTGAATTAGGTACTAATCCACCCTATTTAAAACGCCGTCCACTAAGAGCTCTACTCTGGTTAGCGGGTACATGTTTAGTTTCAATGAAGACATATAGAACACACATAGAAAAAGGGAATTGTACTCCACCATCACAACACAGCATGATGAAACACCGCCCAACTTGGTGGTGAGGGCTACCTATTCGCCCAGGAGTAGCCCGGACCAACAACTCGGCTCGGCCAGATAGCAATTAATCACAGACGCGACCAGGTTTTACCATGGCACGCCATACGATCTTTAATTCCAATTCTCCAAACTCGCAGTCATCTGTCTCATGGCCAGCGTGCAAGCGTGCAAGACAACAACAAAAACAAAAACGGAGAAACTGAAGGGGCTTCTAGCCACCCCATTGCTGACGGTGGCAATGAGCATTTAGCACCCCTCGACGAAGGCAAAAAAAAAACATACCACCCAACCACCCACCAAGGTAGACCGCGTATCTCACCAACACATGCACGCTCAGCACATTGCAATCGACAAAGTTGGCTTAACAACGACAGCAAAAGCCAAGCCACCTGCAAAGTGGCACACTTCGTTCATCCGAACACGCACACATAAACAAGCAAGCAAACAAACAAACCAACACATGCAACAGCGATCGAGCAAAATGCAGCAGAAACACCAAAAGACGAGACACACGCGCAAAAAAGCGCCTGCAACAAGAAAAAAATGTCGAAGGTTTACAAGTGCGAAAGGATGCGTTTCTCTTCACAGCGCCATGTCCGATATTCATTGACATAACTTAGTGCAAGCTCAGAGGCACAACGGCTTACGGGCCTACCCTTTGCCTCGTCGTAAATCTTGGCCCGTCTCGCTTCGAGCTATATCCTGTCGCTCGTCTCTGCTTCTCACGACAGACTGCCGGCCCTGTTGCTAACGTCTTTATAAGGGGCGTCTCGGGCGCAGCAGAACGATTTGTCCAACGAAAATACCGCCCATCAACGCAGTGCTATTGCTCCACACACGGAGGACAGCGCAAGACCTACTGCTACCCATACATGTACCGGCGGGGCGGTGCGTCAATCTCTCGGAGGCAATTGGGTGGGATTGATTGATTAACGAATGTTATCGATTGATTGCACCACTGGAAATCTGACGTAGAATTCTAATAGCTCGACTTTTCGTCGAGACTTTCCCAACCATTTCACAACAGACGGTATGGAATGTAATTGATATTATTGGCTTGATCGCTTGATCGGAAATGATCGCTTGTAAGCTCATTTAAATCGTTAAAATCAGTCGATAACTGATACTTGCTTGGAGTGATCCGATATCCGCCGCACACGGTAGGACTGGGAATACCATACGCATGACTTGATATACCCAAGCGTGCGTAAATATGCAAAAAAAGCTATTTTTGGTAAAATTCTGTTTTATTACTCAAAAGATCTACCCTTCAGAGCGATATATCGATTGCGATCATCCATATTTTTGATATCATTATCCTCAAAGTAGGAATCTGATCTAGTGCATTATTTCAAGTTACCATTCTCTTGAATTCTAGGCACAGGAAGGTACGAGTTTGAACATGGATTATGCTATATGTATAAGGAAGGATATCAGTATATGGATTAAATTCTAGTAGCACAAACTATCTATGAGGACTAAGACTTATTTACCCACATGTTATTCCAACGAAAGCAGAAATGGCAGACCGTGTCCTCTAGTAGTTATATAGAGCCAAAGAAGAAGGTCTATGGACACAAAACTAGGCAAATCAGACAAAACAGGTCTTGTGTACTATAAGCCTTTTTTTTTTTGTAAGGTTTCACAAACATGCAGTGTATCTACAATTGTTTGTTGCTGATTGCTAACAATGAATGATATATATTGTTTTCTGTATTTTTTTTTCGATGCTCTCTCGGGCAATAGGCCCTGCAAAACTGTTTTCGTGTAAAATAACCGATACAAAAACAATGTTGTGGAGTAAAAATAAAAACATTTTTATAATGTGTTTCTCAGGTCATGAAAGCAATGTATACAAGCTTAAAGCAAAGTGCAGTTTGAGATATGACAACTTTAAGATGTAGATTGCTTAGAGTAATTATCAAACATCCGAATCCTCGCAAATTTGGTACATAACCCGCACACGCACACAAACGTAACCGCGTGAGCAATGTGCAGCGTGTGTGCTGCACGATTCGCAGTGCTGCAATAAACAGCGATCGCCACAAACCCTCTCTAAGCTTTCAAGTGCATGACGATCATCGCTCACTCACTGCCGACTTATACTATTTCCCACTATCCCTGTGACAGAGTGAAATAGACAAACTACAACCCTTGAACCAGCATATACATTTACTCACCTTGCTCTTGCTGAATGAATCCGATTATGCTCAATGCTCGCTACACACAAACTCATCGGCTCCCTTTTTTTTTTCTTTCATCCGCTCGCACAGTATGGAGTGCAGCAGCAGCTGTTTTCGTGTTGCGCGAGAGCTTTTGTTCTTCCATCAATGATTGGAAGAGTGTGTGTGAGTGTTGGCTTTGTGTGCGTCTATTCACCAATCAATAGCGCATAACGTTTAGAGCGGGGGCATGATTGCAGCAACATCACTTCAACCTTCGTAGGTTTTCGCGTTAGCAAAAGTACCCAACAACAACAACAACAACAACGTTTACTCCTTCGCGTGTGAGTGCGGTTTTACGCTGCGTTATTTTGCACCCGTAGCCACATAACGTGTTTGCGTCACAGTAGGCTTTTACTACTACCACGTACAACAGGCACAAAACCAACACGCATACACAGCCACGCACACGCACCGCGTAGGGTTCACGAAACCGTTCACGTCCGTCCACATACAACCGTGTGTGGCCCCACAACACCACAAACAACGTCCGGTGGGGTTTAATCACGCTCACTTGCTGATTACGATTACGCGAGTTATCACAATTAGAAACGGCGATCGTGTCGCGCCTCACACAAACACACATCCATCCTAACCATATACGCACACGCACGTACACACCGTATGAACGCAGGCGGTAGATAATTGTGTGCTGTGTGTTGGGCGCTATATGCATCGCATGACACGCGGATTACGACTTGATTGCGCATTACATTTGGGGGTCGTACGAGACACAGGACTACACTGCACGGGAATTTGATTCGCGACGAAAAAAAAACAATCATTGCCAACAACACAACACACAATAACACAGCACACACACACACAGTCACACGCACAGCGTGTACTATGGGCATAGGGAAAACAACATCCTCTTTAGCTATCGCCACCACTACAAACGCGCACCACCGCACATCGTACACGATCTCTGTGAACTCGTTTTGTGTTCTTCATTTCGATCGTACTCGAATTACACAGAAAGCTTTTTCGCATTTAAATCCACTGTTTTTCCTGTTTTTGATCTTCTGGGGGTTTAAATTTTTATCAACCTGTTTTTTTTTTTACACCTCACTCATGCACCTCTTTTACGATCACTTTTTGGGTTTGAGCGAGCTGTACAGCTAGACTTCCTTCTCCCTTGCATCACACATCACCATTGGTTGATCATTAGTCATAAAAGCCTATCACGTTCGTTCGAGATCACTCACAGATCACTAGAAAAAAATCATGCACGGGCGGAGAATCTCCTGCCACCTTACCCACACCACACCGCCACCATACACTCTCGTTGATACAGGTAGGAAACTAGAATAAATGTAAAGTAATATATTAGCAATTGCACATTCCTTCAAAGCTTTCCCCACATTCTGCAAAATGAAGCTCATAACAATCTGGCACCCACAATCGTGAAACAAATCGACGTAAATGAACGTGTCGCGCAACAACAACAAAAAAAAAACGCACACACTTTTGCACCAAACCAACACGAACGATTTATCAGTCGATGCAAAATAAACATGAACGCACACCGAAGCGAAACGTTTGCGATACGCTTGATTTAGTACAAATTGATTTCACAACCGGGAGGATGAAACCAACCAACCACCCACCCTTATGGCCTATCGAAGAAGTTCGGCTGCATTCCACTTTAGTGCATGCAGGGCAGATATTACGCACAAGAGTTAGGGCACATCTCGCCCACACCTGGCAATAGATACTGCACAAGCACGGCAGGACTGGTAGCTGGTGGACGGTGTAAGCGAATAAAAATTGAACGATTGGATATGCGTTCAGTTCCTGTTTGTTCATGTTGTGATACGTAAATCAGCATTTTTCCTAGGTAATGCAGGATGACTTCAATGGTAAATTCCGAAGGATTTACGGAGACTTCGTCAGCTCAAAAAGTTTTTCAAGCTTTAAATGCAGCTTTCTGTGCCATTTATGTAAATCGACAACACTTTGTAATCTGCAGAATAGGTACTTTGCTAGCACTTTCAATCGAATACAGGGTTTGTTGTACCAATTGTTTGTGGCGGTTCGGTGGGTGAGGCGATATCGGCGTTAGTCTTCACGCGGAAGGACCGGAAGAAAGAATATTTTTGATTCTATCTACACCTCACAAAATCACAAATCGATGCTAAATTATTTTAAGAATTTCGTGAATGATTAACTTAAGTAGAATTGCACGAAACTACATAACAATTGAATTGGAAAACTGATTTAACAATATGACCAGGCAGTTTTCTCATGAATAAAAAAATATTGAAAATCGTTCAAATAGCATACTGCAAGCAATAATATCAAATTTGATTGCTTTTAAGAATATTTTTGATTGTTGAATATTGATAAAAAAAAATATTTTAAGCCTTTTGATGGTGCGATTTTTCCTGTGAGTAAACGATTATAACAGAGTTCCTTGGAAAAGCAAAATATGAGGAAAGCACAACAATTAGCACAGGCTTGGAATAGTGCTTATAAGTTTAGTGCGAAGCGTTAAAATCAGAACACAAAAATCTACGAAACAGAGAAACCATAACTGAATTTCTACGAGAAAAACTCTTCTTTGTGCTTTTGGTCCGCTCATAATAACTTGGTACCATAACTGGTACTCTCACTCGATATTTCAATACGAACAATTCAATAAAAAAAAAATAAGAAAAACAAAAAGTGAGAATTCCATCTCAAAATGTGCAAATTCTGATGATGTTTGTTTCGAACATGTTCTTGCTTGTTTTCATTCTCCGTATGCATGTGTGAATAGCCTTTTTGGCTCTACATACTCAAGAGATTACTTTATTGCGATTTCACACGCAGCTGGATTGTCTGTCCTGCGTGCACGATCCTGATGGGATTCGATAGCCGGTCCTGTCCATGTAAAAACCGGCGCCACTTCCATCCTCAACCTAAACCAAGGTGCGCTGTAAATAGATCTACTGGATTTTTTTTTACAAAACGATTCCAGCCAACCTTTCTACTGTTTTGCACCGATACAGCGCTTAAATGTCAAAGTTTATAGCATTAGCAACAGTTTGAGCGCACAAATACTGCCTTAAAAAAGAACCCTCTCCTTCCACGGAGATGCCGTGCAACGAACCTTTTAAACATAATAAAAAAAGGTTACCGTCGCAGGGTTACCCTCGAATTGCATTTTATACGGGATATCCTTTTCGATTTCCGATTCACCATTTCCATACATACGGAGCTTGGTTGATCTTAGCGCGGTTCTCACAGCCAAGAAGGGTACAGCAATGCACGTGTGTGTTTTCTCTTGCAATCGGCCTGTTTCCTTCAGGTTCCGCTTTTCTAATGAGGATTTCCTCCGTTGAGATTGTGTTGGTTCCGAGACACAGACTCCCATTGGGACGGGCAGGGAATATTCCCTCCATTCAAGGGACAAAATGTAGTCCATTTGCAGCATTATTGAGCAGTGATCGTTGTTGGTTGAGGGTCGGGTCGGCAGTTTGAGATTTCTTTTAGCAAATGCAACGTTGTGCGTGAGCATTGTTTGTAATGGAAGTTTCATCGCTGATGCCAGACAAACCGCGTGTACTGATATGTGTTGCTAAAAACAGCAATATAATTGTGAAATGCGATATCAACTCGAATGGATTTCGGTTGACGTTGTCCGCGCTTCTCATCCTCAGCGATGCTCAGCGCTGCTCACTTGCGATTACTTTTTTCCTTGAGCGGTGACTGCTCTCATTCGCGAGGGACGGTACAGCTGCTGCTGCTGGCTACTGTTGCCGTGTTGTGTATTGTGGGGTCTGCGCTGCCGCACCTTCCCTTCCTTCTTCGCTTGCTTGTGTCACAATCAAACGTTTGCCGAAGAAGAAGGCGATGCTGATGCGATGATGGAAAGAAAGGCAGGCGACGAAACCAACGTGCGACCGAAAGCACACGCACACCACGCGATAGGTTTACTCGTGCGACCATTCTCGCACATAATCACACACAGTCGTCCGTCTTGGGGCCTCCACTCTATAATTGGCTCTATCTCGTAGTGAGTTTTTTTTTTGTGTGTGTTATTTGCTGCTTCTCACCCCCTTCGCCGGGACACACTGAGTTAGTCTTCCTCGCATCTTGTACTTCACCCAAAAACGTCTCATTAGCAACAAACGGTGGGGCTCACTTCTCACTCTGCTGCGGGTTAGCTGCCGCTGCTCGACCGCTTCTTCTCACCTCACCGTTTCTCGGGGAGGGAGGTTTTCTGGCACTTCCTTTCTGGCAACCCTGTGCAACCAATTTTCGTTCCGCATTCAATGTTACGACGGATTTTTTTTTTCTTGCTTCTCAATAAGTTTTCATTTGCGGACGTACCACTACCTTCACGCAGGGCAGCCTCGACGCTTCGCCTTTGTCCGCATCTTCTTCGTCGTCCATTGGCTCTATGAATGGTTGAATGGAAAACACAACTGCCAACGGGAGCTGCTAGCCCAAAGTCTTTGTGTAATGCTTTTCCCGATTTTTCTTTTGCATTCATTTTGTTGTTTTATATCGTTTCTTTTTCGCTCACGTAGTCTAGCCGTAGTCTTTACCGCTTTCACCAGCGAGACGGTTATGGAAAGAGCTTGGCTGTGTCACACGTCGGCACTGTTTCACGTACACTAAAAAAACCACGGTTTGAACCCAAAACCAAACCAACGAAAACACTCCAAAACGAAAAGACCAATGCTTTTGGGCATAAACGAAAACTCACCATCGCGCACCGGTTTTGCAAAATTGTGACAAACGCCATCAATCGCGTAATGCTGTAAACATGCTTCTTATCAAAACGCTATGAAATGCTGCTAACTTTCAGCTGAAGAAGCAGCAGCAACAGTCTAGCAACACTTCTTCAAATCGGCACACGCATGCATGGCATGCTACGATCAAGGGGGGAGAAATAGCAATGCACACACCATAAAAACACGCAACCATACGTGCGCGCACACACACAGAGTCAGTCACCCACAAACACACATGCATAAATCTGGTATGTATGTGTGTATGTGTGTTTATACCACTGCCATTAGCCTTCGCTTCTCTCAAATGTCAACCGCACAAGGACTTTTATGGGATTTCTGAAACTTTTTCTGCGTGATTTTCGCTTTCATCCTCTGTCGCATTCACACACTCTGTGCAAAGGATACCGGCGCAACGACACCAGGATGCCGATTGTCACCACCAACGTGCCTGTGTGTGTCTACGTCTGTAGGCATGCGTGCACGTGTGTGTGTGTGCGTGTGTTTGCATGTGCAATGCAACAATGTAACAATGGAGCAGGGTTCTTCCCGTTTGCTACTGGATTAATGTAGTTAGGAAGGAAAAATAAAAACCGAAAATCCCCAAGATGTTGTACTTGTTGGTGGCCCGTCGAAACACACGCACATGACTCACAACCACCTATACACACAGACACATATACACGCTCTACAATGTATCGTAACAGCACGTAGGGCTTGTGGAGTACATCATCATCATCCACACATTCAGTACGCAATAGCCGTGTGGTTGATAATTTTCGTTGCCTGCACCCTTGTTTCAGCTATCCCCGCAAAACTTGCTTGTTTTCTATCGTATCTTCGAGAAGAAACGAGCGATTTCAAAAATATACCACATTCGCAAAAAAAGGGCACCACCGTCCGTCCGTCGACGGTGATAGTAATGATTATGAACGTGCAGAGAGACGGAAGGAGTGACGGAGGGCCAGGTATTTGCTGCTGCTCTGCCAGCGGCCAGCAGAGCAGCGATAAGGTGTAGGGAAAGAGGGAGAGCAGAAGGGCGCAAAAGTAACAGGCAAAGTAGATCCGTCAGTTACAAACCGAACGTTGTGGGGATTTCCGTCTGCACTGCAAATGAACGAACAACGAAATTGATTATTGGGGGCAGCATTTTTCAGTTATTTCCTTTCCCGAATTTCAACTGCATCACACGATTGTTCATTTTTTTTTTTTTGGGCTCTCTATTTGCGACCCTTGCACGTCAGGATCCTCCCGTTCCGCTCACACTCGCCGTCATCGTGCCCTTCATCGAGGCCACCACAACCACTACCACCACCAACCTGCACCACACCAGCATTACAAATTTCATTTGTTCACAATCGCCAACGACGGAATCACCCGTGGCCACCGTATAATTACATGTCCATAGGGCTCGGGAACGGCCGAGCATCCACCTGACCACTAGTTTTTCCGGCAGCTGGCCACTTCCGACGGCCACCGCGCACCCACAATACACGATACCGAATCACTTTCAGTCGAAAAATCACCTTAAACGGCCGCAATGAAAAATGTACAACACGCAAAGATCGCCATTTTATTTTCTTATTGTTGTTGTCATTCCTGCTGTTCAGCACTCAATGCACGGTGGGCGCTTGCCGCGGACATCACCATACGTTGCGAACTGACATTTGGTGAAAGGAATTTTCGTAAAATGGGCAGAGTTTGCTTCAAAATTGATATTTTAATGCATAAAAACCTGTATTATTAAACATTAAAGTTATCCAAACTGATAAATATAAAGTACAAATGCTGTACTGCAGTGCTTTAAAATAGGAACAGTTTGCTAAAATCGTTAAGCATCATGGCCAAATCCATATAAAGAATTTAATCCACAGTTACTTTTGATGAAAGTCACCACAGTTTCTTCAATTAAATCGAATTTAATAAATTACAATATAAATAGACCATAAAGTGTGAATATTTGACGAAGATTTTGAATCGACTTCAAAATATTGACGAAGCTGTCAAACACACACTTCATGAAACTATTCGTTTGTCATTTTTCAAATGAAATATTTCATGCGAGGAGGCGCGAAATCCTGGCATTTGCTTCTGATCCATCCAAGAAAGGGAAAATGCAAAAAACTACAATAGGAAATAGCGGCCCTTAAATTGCAACCGGCATGAAATCCCAACTGGACCGTTTGCTCGTTTCCCCGAAGATGCCCCCCGCTAACGATCGATACTCTATATCCTTAGAGTATAGAATTTATAGTCTAAGGATAAAGTTAAAACGCTAAATAACACTTCCTCCTCTAAATGCAGTTTATGAGACTTTTCTAAAAAGACAATTATTGTAACTAAAGTTCATTGTGTTGCAATGGCAACTAAGCTAAAAGATCGAAGACTGTATTCTCTGTTAATGAATGTCACATAACATTAGTTGCACAACAAAATTTATTATCATTTTTAAGTCTTCTCATTTTGTGTCTCCAATAAATCAATCTGCCAAGCATAGGAGATGCGACCCAAAATATACGAAAACAACGCAAAAACTCGCGAGAACCTTGCTTGCAGTGGACAAGTTAAAACCATATTACGTATTGCGAAGGGATTGATGATTTGGTTTGAATATTGTATACCATTTCGGTTATCAAAATGCACACCTCGCTTCGTGCATTGTTGATGGCGCACTTTTGAAAACACAAACTATCTCTAGTAACTGAACATTTGTAACCCTGTGCCCGTTGTTGTTATGTGTATCGATACGTAAATTAACATTTATTTACTCTCCGATTTGTATTAGTTGCATCGTTTCGTGTCACGCAAAGTGTTTCTATTTGTTTTGGGGCGTTCATCGAGAAGAACACCCGTAACGTAAAATGGTGTTATTAGTGTGTATGAAACGCGGAGCGATTTCCAGAGAGTAATATTTACTCTAGGAAAAACTTATCATCCATTTCCTAGCTCCTGCTCGCCAGTTCGGCAAAGATAATGCGCCTCTGTAGCGCGTACGATTGGTTTATGCGTTGGTCGACGTTTGTTTGCACTTTAGCTTCTTTCCTAAAAGAGATTTATCTTACAAAGCTCTCTTTCTCTCGTGTTTCAGTGTTGACTGCGCCGCTACCAAGTTGTTGCAAAGAGGTTATTTATTTTTCTTTTCTTTTCGCAAAAAAAAAAAATATTCACACCTCCTCGCAGTCCAAGTAATTTCGTCGTGCTAGGGCATAATATATCGTCTTTAGTTTTTCTACATTATGATTTTTTTACTTTGTTGTTAGCTTCACGTGTTTCAGGGACCTGCTTCTTGTATACTTTCTGCTATCGATTTTGTTTTACTCTTTCGTTCTTTCTCATTCGCTAAAAATCAGTCCGTTTGGTAGCGATGAAATGTTGTACTTACACGATAACCTTTTTATTCCTGCTTCGTACCCGATATCTACACGATGCGTCATTGAAAGTAAGCGTTACCCAAACATTTCTACGTTCTTCTGATGAATTATCGGTAATAAGACCGAGCTCTTGACACAATCTCTTGCATTGTAGTCGAAATTACTGTAATGATGTGGCGCATTAATTAGTAATTTAATTTTGCCCATCTCTCTACAATATTCATACAACTCCAACGGACTACCAACCCTAGCTTCAATGTGTTGTGTCACGCTTACTTTCGATTCGTGTAGATATGGCTCGCGTGCAGACAGCGCTTTACACTCGCGGGATGTAAAAAAGTTAACTGATTTTTCTTGCATAGAACAATTTAGAGACCAAAAATATGAACCACTAATAAAAAAAAAAAATAAACAACTATGCATGTGCAGCAACAAGACACTATTATTTCAGCTTCACACACGTGCGCGCGCTAATGAAATCTAACTAAAAATTATAAAAATTTGGGATACTATCTGCCACCCTATATAGCTCCTGCTATCGCTAGCACGCTATACACAACATACTCAATCGTCCGGTACTGCTTTGTAGAGATTGTAGCAATATCTCTACACAAAACGGCCGGGTTATGCTTGCTTTCGTTAAATCTAAGAGAAAATATGTTGAACATGTAAAGAAAACTAAAAGAGGAAAAACACTTTCCCCATCAAAAATATATATATATGTATATATCTTCAACAGGACTCCCTATTGCAGCTTCGATGGTGTACTTGTGTCTGTGCATCTCATGTCTACTACCCTCCCGGTTTCTTTGTTCCAATTCCAATCCCCTCTTCAAGATATACAAAATAAGAAAATAATAGAGCTTCGAAATTAGATTTTGTCAAACGATTAAATACTTCCGATTGATAAATGCACAAAGATTTTCGAGCAAGATGCCGACGAAAACAATCAAGATCGAAAAGAGCCGTTCCGAGTTTTTTTTTACCACACAAAAGGTAAAAAACAAGGAGCAGAAGAATAAAGTAGAAAAATCTCTTTATGAGTCGTTCCTTGTACGAAGTCAAAACAGAATCATCTTTATACCGACAAAACGTCAGTAAGTGTGTCGCTATGTGTCAAAATTGTAGTTCCAGGCCTATGTAAATAATGCACCACCTATTTCGTACAAAACACGCACAGATAGGCACAGAGAAAGAGGGTATTATTTCCGGTCAATTGGAACAAAAAGAAAGTCCATCAGTGGGCGTGCTACACTCGGGTTGCGACACAGCTACACACACGACAAGGTCCACATCTCAAGTTGTCGTCAACTTAACACACTAACGCGGCACTACTTCTACCTTTCTGTATGGGGGGCTCTCTCTGGTTCGCTGCTGCACAACAGTCAGCCAGTCAGCTCACTACGACGGCCATCCGCCCGGTCGCTGTTAAAACCGAGCCCGTACGTAGACAGCGCTGGCGTCGTGCGAACCGTACCCAAGACGTTTGGCGTGTTTGTACACCTCGTTCGAGGCGGCCGTAATGGGCACCGATTGCTCCAGTCCGTCCGCTAGGCTTAACGCAAGCTTGAGGTCTTTCTGCATATGCTTCAGCGCTTGATGGGTCGGAAATTCGCCCTTGATGATGGCTACGTTACGTGTAGAAGAAAGGATTATTAAAACAAAAGCAGAAACAAAAAACGAAGCAATCTTTACTCACCATTTCCCTTTTGCAGCATCATTTCCGAGGACATGCTAGTTAATTCTAACACTTCCAGCACGTCTTTTTGCTGCAGTCCAGCACGGTCCGCTGCGAAAAAGCACACGTGAACATTATCAATCTACAATGCAATTGAATGCACCACCACTTCGTGTCTACCTACCAAGTGCCATCGCTTCCGCCACTCCGGCCAGCGTAATGCCGGAAATCATCTGCAAAATTAGATTCATCTTTGTAGCATTGCCGACGTCGCCCAGGTAGAACGAATTGCGGGAAATGGCTTCGAAGCAGCTTTGACACTCCTCGAACAGCAATCGATCGCCGCTAGCCAAAATGATGAGCGTTCCCTCTTCCGCTTGGTTCTTCGAGCCTTGTATCTGAGCGACAGGATAAGACACGTTTAAATATTGCTTCTCGCTGCATCCGACTGAAGCTCCATACTTACTTGTGCTTCCAAATAACGGCCACCTTTGGAGATGATTGCCTCATTGATGTCATTAGATGTTTCCGGATCGACACCAGTCATCTCAACGTAACCCTTGCCGGCCAGGTTTGCCGACATTACTCCGCAATTACCGAACACCATCTGGATAAAGCAATCATAAAGCACAATGAATCCCCCAGCTCTCATTCCCACAATTCTTCACGCAAGACTGATCGTCCTGTTACTTACATCCTTTGCAACCTGGGGATCAGACACACACGAATAAGTGACATCGGTCATTTCCACCACGTCGGAAGGGGTATCCGCAACCTCGGCACCGACCTCCTGGAACTTGCGGCATTTGTTAGCGCTACGATTCCAGACAACGACCGAGTGTCCGGATTTGATAAGATTTTTCACAATTCCGCAACCCATCACGCCAAGCCCGAGGAAGCCGAACTTCAGCTGCGATGCTTTGATATTGCGCGATTGGACCGCATTTGAAACGCTTGACATATCGATCTCGGGTGTCTCTGGTCGGGTTACAGTGACCGGACGATTCAGCAGGTGCGTCACCGGCGCATTGCGTCTGACCGGACTAGCATAGCTATCAATATCCAGGGTAGATAATTCTGCCGAATCATTCAACAGCTTCTTCTTGCGCTTGGGGGATGGCGTACTGGTCACACCATCGTCCAGTGCGGCTTTCGATTTGTTGCCTACCGAACGCACTTTCGTGACCGACGTCTGTGGAGCAAGAAAAACAAAACCATAACACGGTTAGTCGACTCTAGCAATGGAATAGTTCGTCACGGAATGCACCAACTATTCTACAGGGGATGTGTAGCCTTACAGAGCCCACACACTACTGACGGGGTGCTAATTTTCGACAGGTCTTGGTGCCAAACATGACAATGGAAAGTAATAATCTCGATCACACACCACCTTATCCACGTTCAACTTGATTGGCAACGAGGCACGTACTTTCTTCTTAGCTGACTTCTTTACCAGCGGCGTTGAGGTGACATCGTCCACCGATTCAAGAACGGCGGGGGTCGACGTGTTATTCACGGAAGCTCCATCCTCTGCTCCGCTCTCCTCCGTACCGCTGGCAACACCTTCACGGAGTCTATTAAACTCTTCGTCCGGATCCGGCCGATTGGCGGCTTCGTTTTCACCCACAAACAGAGGCTGAAATTTCTGCGGCAAAGAAGATATTCATGAGGTCGAGCTATAGCGTCTTCTGGCAGCGCGGCGGGTTTCGCATAATTACCTCCGGATTTACACGGAATTCTTCTATCTGTTTCAAAGCCTCTTTGAACTGAGCCGTTTTGCAAGAATTCAGCAACGTATCCTTGAACTCAAGATACGGCTTGATTTGCGTTTCCTCGATCCAAGCGCTGTAAATAAAGCATGATGCATTAGTGCACGACCTATAGCCACATGAGCGTACGGAATGTTGATGGATTTACTCACTAGTTGTTGGAGCCAAAGAAGAAAATACACTTCACTGGATTGTTCTTTTTAACCGCAATTTTCCGCAGCTCTGCCGGTGGGACTGAGATACGGCCAGGCCAGGGCGAGAATCCCTTCATTTTGGCCCTGTACCGAAGAAAGCACGTAATATGGAGAGAAACATACCAACATATATTACTAAACAATCGTCACATGGATGCAGAAGAAAAACAACACTTCGTTTTTTGAGGTTATGTTGCCTATTCTCCCGCTTCTTTCGTTGCGACACTGATGCAAATGTACTCGAAACCGTACACACGGACACGGTTTACGATGCCGTCAAACATTCCCCTCCCGAGCCAATCTTACGGGCCTACGACGGGATATCAAAACAGAACTTTTCTCCAGCGCTGAAAAATGGTGCTTTTCACGACAAAAACCACTCACCACACGAGATCGTTAACAGCGTAACCCGTGCTGTCGGACATTTTTGTTTGTTTTATGTTGCTACTCGCTGCTTGGAAACTGCTCCGCCGCGCCTACTGCTTGCCGTATTCTTCTTTCGCCGTTGCAGCACTTGAAGGATTCCACCTCCGGGATCGCTTTCGGTGACCGACTCTTCTTCGTACTACCCGCACTCTGCGACGTATGGTAGTGGCTGCTGCTGCTGCTGGTGCCCGCGCGTACGCACTTCTAACACACACACACACACACACGATCAATTAAGCCGTCCGATAAGCCGACGCCAAGCCGACAATGATGGCGGCCGGGGGGTGGGCACGCTTAATGTGACAATTATGCACACGTAGCCAAAAGCAGCAATAGAACGCAAAGGCAAACGATGGACAGCTCTTCCGGCGTGCCCTACGGGATTCGTATGAAAACGGGCTCAACTGTTTTTGTGAAGCGGCCGCGCGTCACTTTTGTCACTATGGTGGTGCGTGTGTTTGCGCTTCCTTTTCGTACGCGCGCGCTCTATCGCTATCTCTTTCCAGTCGCTCTTTCGCCAGACCTTCGCACACACGCACACACACGCAAATGCAAACTTACGGCTAGCGCTACAAGATGATTGCCACCGTAAAAAAACTCTTTGGCGGAATGTATCTTTGCCAGCGAAAGCAGCGATAACGATCGGCTCTAGTAAGCTAGATCGCTTCGTACCCACGGTACGCGTCCAAAGCGTTCACAGACCGAGTTTTTCCTCGCCGAAATCACTTGCACGAACTTTTCTAAGCTGGAGTTTTTCACTGCAATTGGTGCCTACTGCTGCAATCGGCGATGGTAAAAAATGGCGGTTGTTATGATTTCGATGCTTCCGAGAACTTGACAGGCGAGTCGACATTCACGAAGGTTTGCGGGAAGACATTTAATAAGATAAAAACGTGAAAAACCAAGTTTTTGTTGAATTTTAGTTTTTATCAATTGTGAATCTGATAAATTAAGCAAGAAAAGAAAATTGTACCGAGTTTTATTCGTATTTGCAGTAGTCCGATGAATCGACATACGCAATGTCGACTTTTGTTTATTGAAATTGCGTCTAGGGAAAGGTGTTCGAACAGCAGCATGTGCATTGATAAAAAACTGAAGCGATAAAATATCTTATTTGATTTTTTTACAATCTCAAAACGACGCATGTTTTGTAAAATTGTACTCTGAACCATGGCCATGGATTTACATCCGATCGACCACTGTGCGCAACTGTCGGTTTGGTTTGACGTTTAATTTCAGACGTTTGCGATTTCTCACAATTTTGAATGAGCCGTTTTTCTTTTGTTTTATGACAATTTCTTTACGTTGCAATATTGATACACATATTTTAAATTTCATTTATGTTGAAAAACTGTTTAATGCCATCGATAAATTTTTGCACTATCAACTTGTAACTAGCAATATTTGGACTCAGATACGTAGGCTGTTTTAGTGTTTTTTTTAAAGAAAATTTGAATCGAATTCAGTCAGCATTTCCATCTTTCCTCTCGTTCTCTTTGTGTTTGAAGTTGAGTATTTAATTAAATATCATTTCGCGAGTTTGGTCGATTGCG
Source organism: Anopheles stephensi (assembly GCF_013141755.1). Taxonomy (NCBI): domain Eukaryota; kingdom Metazoa; phylum Arthropoda; class Insecta; order Diptera; family Culicidae; genus Anopheles; species Anopheles stephensi. Next base: position 48,795,982 of record NC_050203.1, read on the forward strand.
GCGTCGATCTTCGCACCGGAGGACAGGGGTTCGAGTTCCATCACCAGCGTTCACTCGGGGTGAAAACTGACTATCCGATTACGTGGAATCAATAAGTCTAGCAAGCTATTAAATGGCAGGCATGAACTATCAGATCGTTAAGCCAAGAAGACGGAGATCCTTCCAAAACGCGAAGCAGGAATTTAAAAATTGATCATTGCTAGCTGAACAGTCAAGGCACTCACAGATTGTGTTCGACCATGACAGCGAATAAATTAAGAACAAACATACCCAACCTATCCTCACCCATTGAAAATGGAATTGGACAGAGGTCCTTTCATTCACTTTTCGTAGGGTTTCATTTTAGTTTTGGTTCATTTCCGAAGGAATTTTACCATAGCTAGCGGCCCTCGAATATTCCTCATTTTAAAGTGGAAGCTCAAAAACAAAATCTAAAGCAACTAAAACGGCCACACCGAAGCTAGCCGGCGATAAAATGGTAATACCGACGGAAGAAGAAGTTGAAATAAAATTCGAAAGATTTAGCGAAAGCGATATTGCATTCAACAGTAAAGCGGGAGTGAAGAAAGGAACCAAACAATTGGCAGGGCGAAAAAAGGTTAGACGAACGATGCTACCGGAAGCGCACAAAAAGAAAACACATTCCATTCCGACCGGAAGCTGTGAACCGTGCTTTGCAGGAATGAGACACACAGAAAAAACGTTACCGAACTGAAAACATTTTCATGCGATGTTTTGTTCTGGCCGGCAAGCAGGGAGGAAAAGTGTCCTCGGTCGTGCGGCATGCTACTAGTGGCTTGGGAAAGTTTTGCACCTGATGAGAAAATGCTTGCGTCAGTTTGCAGGCGATAGCTGGTCGTTGAGGTTGAGTCTATCGTCAAATAGAGAAACCCCCAAAGCTTCATTGGAGTCAAACACAGTCACCAACGTTCCTAGGACTTGCCGAGCGCTCCTGGGAGCATAATTTGGCTGGTTGTGATTTTTGCTCCACCAGCAGCGTGTGTTTCATTCTCCGAATCGAGGAACAACCTTAATTCGCTAGTCGCACCGTCAAAGGCTGCCCGGATCGCTGGTGACTGAAAACATGTCACGATGGTTGGAAGTTTGGTTTTACGCGGTTTTTTTTCTTCTGTCTATAAGCGTTTCCCGTGAACAACGCCACCCTCTGGAGGAGATGAGTTTTTTTTTTGAATCGTTGTTGGTCTACTGGGAACTTGTGGATTCAAGTGGATTCCCGCGGAAAAATCAGCAGCAATGGCAGGGTGAGCTCGGATCCGGTGCCAACAACCGTTTACCGATCTCCGAGCTTTGATGTTATTAATTATGAGCGAAATTTGGTAGATTTTTGTTAGAGAATATCTTTTTCGGCGGTACAAGCATTCGCTTCGTTTCCTTCCCCCTGTAGTTAATGTACATTTCCACGTGGGCAGACTGCGAGAGCAAACTGCTTCTGGCACTGGCAGGAACGGATGGCGAAACATTTATACGCCACTTTCTTGCAATCATCTGCGAACGGGGTGGATCTCTGCGAGACGGATGCCGATGGGTGCCAGAGGATTTTTGAAAAGAAAATTTGGACTTTTCGCTTTATACCGAATCGAGTGGAGAATCTGGATGCCGGCAAGTAGAGAAAGGAAGCTGATGGAAAAGGAAACGGGGTGGAGGCGAACCTAAAAAATAAAGGCGCAACGGATTCCCCACGCTACTCGTCGTCGTTAGGTCTGATTTCTCGCTTTGTCTGCTCCGGAATCGTTGGTGTATTTCCTTTCGCCTGCGCAACAAAAAAATCACAAAAACGATGAACAAGACGCAGATAGGCAATAAAAACCTGGATCCAGTTTTATTCGGAGGTTTTGGGCAAAGTATTTATGATTTTTGAGAAATTTATAAACCCACTTTTATTTGATTTAACATCGAACATTGTTTTATGCGAGTTTGATAGACGCCTGGCGGCTGTTTTTCCTCTGCCCGTGCCTTGTTCGGTGTGCGTTCGAAAGCAAGGATGAACTTTGTTCGTGGGATGCCTGCGACTGCCGCGGTACCAGGTGAAGCTGGAAGTTCATAAGATTTTGGGAGCCAGAAACACAAAGTAAAACAAGGAAACTTCAAAACCATGCCGCAAGGCGAACTGCTGCTTGAGCACAGACTGAACAAAAATGCACGGATAGTACACGGCGATGTTAAGCGACCAAGGTTGTGTGAAGTGGAGCACAGGCATTAGAAAGATTCACGCTCAATTACAGATTTGTAATGAAATAATTCAATGGTACAGCATGTTTGTTGGCCTTAATATATTTTTGGGTATAACACTGAGTTTGATTGTGATACAGACGGACCTTCATTTGCTCTACAATCTCGAAAGGATTTGGGAAGAGATTTCTAGCTTTCCTCGACTTAAATTTAACCGCAGCTAGATAGTTAGTCTATCAGATCATCTTCTATAGGTCAATCCAGATCTTGGTATACGCTGATCACAAAGACATCATCGGAGGCTCTCCTACCTATCTGTAGCTTACCAAAGGATCGAGCAAATAAGCCGCGAACGATATCGAGGATTGTTGGAGCAGGCCAAGAACACGAATCAGGTGCAGCTCCTGATAAGTAAGTAAGGATGGTCAGCCCTGCGTACGGCACGACGGTCTAAATGAAATTCAATCCCACTCCTGCCCTATGAAGACCGCCGCCGCTGCTATCGCCTCGGCTACCGGACAACTACAGCAACTAGAAACGCCAATCATTTAAGCTACCTCTTTAACTATTTATGATTACAAGATTTTATTACTCTAAACCCAAACAAAATGTGCAGATATTGAAGAAACTTCCACATCAGATGTTAAGACGAATACCAACACTGCGTCGTAATATCCGGTGTGACGTTAAATTCCTGTGACCATACTTTTCCCAACAAGCCCGTAAAGAATGCGGAAAGTTGAAAAGCACTTATATATCCCTCTTCTGTAATTTTGTGAGCTTCCTGCTCGGCGCTTAAAGTGTGGTTCATTCATACAGGTTGAGGGCTTCCTTTTTTGTTCGATGGAAGAATTTATGGCCGGGGGAAGCTGCCCTAAGTATGTTCCAGCGGTTGACATTTTATGAACTCGATGCCCGATGCCTACACACCTGAAATCCGGTGTCGGTTGCGCCTCAGCTCAACTCACTTCCAGTGGGCAACATTGTTTGCCACTTGTTTTCAACCATGGCATTTCAAGGATCTTTGTCTGGTTTTGCGTTATACCAGCACCAACCAACGATAAAGATAGTATTGGGTGGGAAAATTCTCATCGCCCCTAAAAAAATACAGCTTCTCGTGCGTTTAAAGACGCGAGCAAGGCTTTTCATGAAAGAAACTGACCGTTCCTACCTTTACTATGGAATGCTCCTTAGGCGCATAAAGGATCACTTCCATCCAATTACCTCAAACCGTCCGGATAGTATTGCTGCTGCTGCTGCCTTTTCATTTCCTAAAGGACTAGACCCAACGGCTAAATAATAAAAAAAAAAACGCCTTGTGGCATCGGAATTTTGTCATTTGTCATTGATACTGGCGAAAGTTTTGAGTAGGGTCTATTGCCAGCTATTGAGACTAAACGACCCCGGTTGAAGGGGTAGTAAGCGCGTGGCGTGATTTTGAGGCAAAAGGGGTAGAAAATGGTTTCCAGTGGATGATAGTGTATATTTATGAATTAACGTTTTGCCGCTCTCGGTCTGCAAATTGCTGCCAATTTTGCACCGCCCTGAAAAACGTTTATCTCCCAAGCCTTGACTGTGCCGGATTTGAAGTAGAACGTGGAACATTTGGAACAGGGAAGGGATTCAAACGACAGACGACGATGGGCTTTGTGTTGAGCGAAACTTGTGACGGAAATGTACGATTGCGTTGTTATGCTTAAAACAGACTGCTTTAGCGAGAGGCAGGACGCAGCGGAAACAATAAAAGTAAGGAGATGGGTTATTTCACAGTTTTGATTAATGGTTTTGTGACTTTGGTTGCCCATTCACAGGGAACTGCTGGCTGGCTGCTAAGGATTGTAAGAACACAATCTTCCTAAACAAGCGCGGCGTTCAGCGAGGCTCCGAGCTACTGCCGGGAAACGAATGCTACAACTGTGAGTTAAATGATCTTTATAGCGCAGGGACGAACTTAAAGCAGATAAGCGAGCTGGGACAATTTTACGCTTCGAACCACATTAATCTGATCTACTTTTTGCGAGACACTAAACCCAAAACGGCGTAAGTTTGATTGATTGTCGGACGGTGGTGGAAGCTGAAGAGTACAATGGACCGTGCAAAAACTGTTCTACATCACATAATAATATTTATCAAGTTTTGGGAAGTATCTTCGTTTGGATACCGTCGTGATATCGCTTAATGTATTGTTTAAAATGGGAATAGTAAAATTCTTCTTAAAAGACAGGTTTTGATCCACATTCTTTATCAACAAGAACGGTCTGGCCGTATCGGTTTTTCGATTCATCGCTCCCAATAGATTGTGTATTGAAAGCACATTGTGGATATTTGCAATCATAGAAGGGAATTTTGCATTATCTGTATATAAAGTAAGTAGTTGGGGCGGTCCGTTGGCCGAGGCGACAGCGGCGCCGGTCTTCACACGGCAGGGCCGGGGTTCAAATCCCATCCAGACCGCCTCCCCGTACGAAAGGCTGACTACTTTTCTACGGGTAAAATTAAGTCACAGAAAGCCAGAAATGGCAGGCCGAGACCTCTCGAGGTTGTAGTGCCTCAGAAGAAGAAGAAAGTAAGTAGTAAATACTTTAACTTTCCTAGCTTATTTTTGCATTACTTATTTAGTATTTAGTTGGTACTTGTCATAATAAGTCAAATTTATGATGCTTTGTTTAAGTTAAATTTTGAATGTTGTTATCGCTGTTTAACCTCGCAGAGTGGGTGAACTGCGAGGCGTACAACCGACTAAAACGCGTGGCCGATAGGATTGGGTTGAGGATCAATGCGACGAAGACAAAGTATCTGTGGAGGCTCTGACCGTGATAGAGCACAATCCAGAAGCAGACCGGTTGACAGCGCCGATCTTGAGGTAGTAGAGGAGTTTTGCTACCTTGACACGATCGTAACTTAGGACAACAACAAAGGTAACGAAATCCGAAGGCTCATTGTTCAGGGGAATGCGTAGGAATGCGCCATATGTAGAACACTGATACGGTCGGTAGTCCTTAACGGGCACGTGTCCTGGACCATGGTGGCGCAGGACACCAGCACACTCGCCATTTTCGGGCGGCAGGTGCCTACTAGGAAGATGATCGCCAGCCACCCGTTCGGCATTAGGCGTAGAGGAGCACAGCGAGTGCGTTGGGTAGATCAAGTGGAGTCAGACCTGAGGGAGATCGGACGCCTCTTCCCTGTCTATGGTTACATGTGTGGTACAACTATTGCGTGTGTGGCTTAGCTATTGAATGTATGCCTCGTGTAATTTATAAACTATTATGCTATGAATTAAAAACTCTCTGTACAGGTTGCTAATGCGTAAAATCTGTGTTGAGAAGGTATTGCAGTTGTTTTTCGAGTGGCAAAATCAAGCTGGAAGGTGGATTGGTGTGCAGTGAATCCCTGGCAATCGATAAGGATGTGGCGCACCGTAATGTCGACGCCACAGAAGCTGCAAAGTAGTGGACTGGATCTTTCGAGAAGGTAGTTGTGTGTCTGGCTGGTGTGATCGATGCAAAAGTGGGAAAGGATTCGTTGGATGTGGCTGGAATCGGCATCTTTCCAAGGTACGGTGTTGTGCTTGATGGACCGAAGTTTCATAGAGAGATCTAGGCTGTGCCAGGTAAAGTTCCAGTGTTGGACATCTATTGCGTTTTTGAAGCGGTCGGTCTGCTTTCTCGTTTCCGTCTATTCCGGAAAGATCCGCAATCCAACAGAAAACTATTACAGGTGTTCGCGTGTAAAACTGTAAATTGTACTTGCTTCCGAGGCTAGACGTAATACTATCATAAAATGGAATGTTGGCAACTTGGCTGTGATGCTTTCTGTGATGGAACTTCTGCCGATGCAATTATATCAAACTGAAAAAAACGTGAATGTCAATTATATCGGTTTACATTGCCATACCCTCTAATTCATATAGGAAAAGGTTTAAAGCGTGAAAATTTGTTAAAAAGTGGGCAAGATTTGTGAGAAATTTTTTTTAGATTTGCTTGCATAATTGCAAAATTCCAATGACGAGAGTCAAATTTCCCTAAAATGATTGCAATATTCCATCGCATTGGATTGCAACTTTTCGCAATCAGAATGCAATATTCCACTATCTAGTTGAAAAATGCTTTATTGTATGTTATAAAGTTTTATTGTATGTATGAGTAAGCCCTGTAACTTCTGATCGACATTGAATTTCGTTTGTGAAATACACTAATTGTTTAAAAAAAAAATAATTTAAGTTGTAAAAACAGCAACATCTCAACAAAAAAACAAAAAAAATGCACAAAACAAGCTGCAAACAGATTTGCGTAGTTTCATGAATTATTCATAAAATAAATCAATGACAAAACGCGTGCATTACCTTGCCCATCGTCCAATTGGATAGTGATTTCCAAGCTCGGACAGTAGTGCTAGGATTGCGTTAACGATGTTAGCAACGCGTAAGCACACACGCATAATGGGACATAAAAAAGGAATCAAACATAATGGAATGTTATCCCATCAGGTGTTGAGGGGTTAGCCTATGCTAGTTGTTCTAGTGCTATTCCAACGCGAGCACATATGAGGAGGTGTTTTAAATGGCTAGATGACTCGTTGTGTGTGAATATGTTAGAATTAATGAGAATAGCTTTTAATTTATGCACCCCTGCCTATGATCGAAATGCTCGGCCAGAAAAATCCTGTTGAAAGGTACAGGTACGTGTGGAATACCTTTTCCGCTTTCAAATGGCCAACGTAGCATTTGCTATTACGCAAAGCCTATTGCAAAATGACAGGGCGCTCCACTCCAGTAAAATGTAAACTGTCATCAAATCAAACAACAGGCGTTACGAACGATGAAATGTCCAGCGTTTGGTGTTAATCAATGGATAAACGGTATTTTTGCCAGAGTTGAGTTGCATAAATTTGATTTAATTTGTGCGTAAACAAATTGCATAGTGACGCATTACGATTGGGCGGGGTTGTTTGAAAGAAATTTAATTTACATTCAAATGGCAGTTAAATTTAATTAACGGCTGCATTTACCTTCTTGTGCTTGATGTGAGTATGTTAATTATTGCCGAAGCATGAAAAATTAAATTACGAGTTTGTTGTGAAATACAAAAAAAAGGAATAAGGTAAAACAAAATCGTATTAATCAAGGGTTGATCGATTGCCATTGACTAGCAACTTGCCCTTTCTCCACATTTATTAAATATTTCCTGTAAAATGGTTGAAGTTTAAGACCCTGTTACCAAAACAAGCAAAGATTTGCTACTTCAATAAAATAAAAGACAAAAATCTTACTGGCTCTACACACATCAGCAAGAAGTATACTGGAGAGACTGCTATTAGGACCAGCTCTATGAACTATACGATCTAACCCTTTTTGATTAGTTATGTCATTAGAATCGAATCAGGTGACCCTGCTCGAAAAGCACCCGTAGGTCGTTCACAAGGACATTACAATCGTAGGTTCAATATGAGAAGGATTGTTGGCATTGATATATTTTGATATTTTTTACGGAACGTGTGAGGCCCTCTTAATCAAAACAAAATAAATAAACATGGGGCAAAAATGGGGTACACTACATGTGCTGTTGGTGATGATCACAAACGGTGTTCAATTCACGACAAATGCATAAAAAGGGTCAGGGGCTTAACTGTCTGGCATGGAGGGCGTAGCAAAGACGAGTTGACCCGTTTGTCCAAAAGCTTTGCAACAAACAGCCTATGGGGGTTAAAGTTTTGCTGGTTCAGCGACTTGACGCCTAGCAGCTCACAGCGCCTATTGTAATCCACTAGAACCCTCCAGAAACGTAAAGCGGTTTGCTTGAGTTCGGATGAGTTTGCGTTAGATGGATCCCAAACGGACCAAGGGACAAGCAGCTAAGGATCATCATAATACAGAAACATATTCCAGAACAGATCGCACTACAAAACAATAAAGCATCTTGATGCACACCGAGCATGTGAAGTCGTGTGTGTGTGTTTAGCAAGTTGCTTTAACTTATATATCCTGTACGCAGGAATCCGGAAATAGTGAGCTGAGATCTCTTTCTAGGTCGTTGCGCCAAAGCAGCAGAAGAAGTAGATGGGATTGTCGAGACGATAGCGGAAGACGATCACGTGGCAAATGTGATACAAAATCCAATCTGAATCACGAGGGGGCAGTACTAACTATTCTGCTACTGAGCTCCTTTAGGAGTTTTACCTTCAACCGAAGAACCATATGATACGCCAGTGCAAAATGGAGTAGTTGTGAGGTATTTTCCATATATTTAGAATTTACTCGGCAGATGCTCAGCTTTCTATCCGAATTTGTGTACGTTCGTGAATCAAAAGGGAAATTCTTGTGTATTGAGTATTTAAAATGTTTCCAATTATCGGTTATAAATGTTAAAAATCCAATCAAGAGTCTCTCCCTTGTTGGTGTGCATCGCAGTTAGTTATATAATAATACATAGTTCATCGCATAATCATCTATACATCTATACAACATCTATACATAATAGTTCATCGCATCGCAAACAAATATTAATACCTTGTTTATTATATTACACTTCAGTACATGTTTCATGGTTTGATTTCGCGCAAAGAGTAAACATTTAAAACATAATAAATATTCACTCCAAACTACCGGTACCCTACCTGTCATGATAAATGAACACACCGAGGGAGAGAGAGAGGTTGTTTGATAGCTGATGAATGTTGTGGAATGCCATTAAACACAGTTGGAACGTTAAGTAACCTTGTAAAGTTGAAAATCGAATGAAAAAATCAGATAGGTTTGATGACTACGTTAATTAAGTTTAGCTGTGTTTTAGCAGATTAAACAATACCACGTTAGTTCCACGTGCAAATATTTGCAGTACTTGAAAGGCTAATAATCATTTCTGGAAACCTCATGCAGCTGAAAATAATGCTTTCTTGTCTGCCTAAAAAACACTGGTGTAATGAGGCGATATTGTAATTGTTTGCTATTCTTTTCGCCAATTGTCATCTTGCTATAATCGGTTCTCTGAGACTTTAAATATACGATCAATGCGATTCCTACTACCTGCCCGGGAGATATCCTTAAGCAAGGTGCAAATTTTCCATTACCAGCTCAGCAGTCATCTCGAGTGAAGAATAGAATTAACACTTTGCAAGACGATGAAAAATCATTCCACTCATCGCCACCCGTTCCCGAACGCAAGTCAGCTCCCACTCCCTTCATCGTCACGGTGGAGAGATGATTCAATCAAAATTAAAACAATTACCACCATTTATCCTTCCCTTTTCGATGCAAAGCGGCAAACTAGCGCTGTGCAGGACGAACTGTTGAGTGGTGTGACGCCCGGGCGCGTTCATGCAGCACCATCTGATAGCCGGCCGGTTCGGTCCATCGGGACAGTATCTTCATCTTGCATCGTGTGATATCCATCCATCAGTCGGCATAGCACCAGCCGTCGGTCCGAGCAATGCGCTACTCAATGAAGAACTGCCAACCCTGCGAGGTACGGTCCCCCGGGATACGGAATGAGTTTCCCAGCATCCCCACGGGAGTCTTTGATTAGCGTAAGAATATTAGCATGAAGACGGAGCAGGAGACGTCCGAAAGCGCGAGGGTGAAACTGGGGATCGTTGAGTGCTGCGGTAGCTTTCCGATCCGCTGGCACCCTGTAAAAGAGTAAGGCGAGTTTAATCAGCTTCGGGGATGATTTATTGAGGTAATTACGTGCCTTAGATTAACAAGGAGCTGTTTATTATTAGCGTCCGGACTTTGCCCACCAGATCCTGCTGGAGTAGAGTCGATTGTTTTGTGTGTGTATTTTTTTTCCTCAACGGATATCACTATCAAAGAGCTGTCTCGGGAGATTAAGAAGTGAAGCAGTGCAGCCGGCAACACCCGTCTGCGATCGTTATAAGCTTACTTTTCAGTCTCATTTTATCGGAGCTAATCTCACCGGCGCCTAAATCGAACGGATTTTCTGGCCCCGGTGACATCGGTGGCATTAGTTATGTTCGAGTTTTACATTTGTCAATCGCTGCTGTTGCGCTAGTTCAGTGACAGCGAGGGTATTAGCCATTTGTATAATGCGTAAAATTGTAATCAGTAGCAACTTCGACGGGGTAAAAGGAAAGGGGGAATAGCATTTAATGTATTAATGCTAAAATATCTTGGTAAATCACTTGTAAGCGGGGTGATTCTGTGGGAAAGGGTCAACTCCATGGAAGGTGGTTGTGAGTAATGTTGGAAACCCAGTTTATCGCATAATAAGATTATCTAGGGTCCAAATGGTTGAACCTAATGTTTTATATCTAATATTTAAGAATATCATTATTTAAAAAAACTGCTTTCGAGGTTTTCATCCAGATAAACACTCCCGAATTGCAACCCAAGCTTGATAGTCAAGGCAGAACTTGATTAGAAAGTATTGTATTCGCGTGGAAAGCCTGCTTTTATTAGAAATTGAAATAGAAATTGCCCGCGAATTCTGTTGCTCTGTCATCGGATCACCACTGGCACTCCAAATAGCACTCAAGGCAAAGACACAATAAATAACAAGAAAGAAATAGTGGAGTTGGAATAGGGAATAGGAGGATATGAGTGGGGATGCACAATCACAGAACAAGGCCGTTTTCTCTGGCGAATAAGTAGATAAGCTTCATGTAGGCGAGATACTTGGTTGCCAGCAATTCCCGAAATTCTATTCTAGGCCGTGTACCGATGTGCTTAACTGCGGTCATCCAGAAGTTATCTGGTAATAGCTCTGAAGACGGAGGGAATCTTGGGCAACGATTGGACGGCCTTACATGCACCTTCTCTGATACCTATTTTGGCCATTGATCATCCTGATCATCCTTACAAAAATATATAAAAATAGTCTTATTCGTCGATCGGCAATGATTCGCAATGGTTCAAGGAGATCCAGTAGGGCTCAATTTGTTAAAAAAAACTATCCGAGTCCGTGAGACACTAGTGCTTACCACAAATGGGCTAACCTAGCTTTGCTTCTTGATATACAATAAGATGATTGCTGGCCAAAGGCAGTTGCAGCTTGTTCTGCAACTGCAATAACTCAAATCAACTAGCAGCAGACATTACAAATATTTTATTCAAAACAAGACTTCGAACTTTTAGAGCAAAGGTATTTTAAGGGATGTTCTATCAATCGATGTCTATAGGATTTGACTGAGGAATAAGCAAACAAACAAGCTAAGCCGATAAGAACGGATACCAGCACTTTGATCCTGGTCAAACAAACATGGTACTCGCAAGCAATATGTTTCTCTCGTTTATATCCGGTAGTAAGCTCCGCAGCAGGTACTTATCGTTATCCTTTCAAATTCAATTTTGTCATACTTTGTCCCTAACATAATGTAGTGAATCAAACGACGTTTCACAATCATCATTTCGAAAACAAATAGTCGTGCAAACATCGTACCTGCCTGGCTGTCGTTGTTGCCTTCCATCAGCCCTATTCGGCTGCCAGAGCGTTGTAAAATGTCAAGATGATTAGGAGCAAGATGTCCCTGGCACCGGTCCAGCCCCGAACCCGGAATGAGTGGGGGACCGAAGGGCGGAATAAAACTCCTTACCATTTTGGTGCTTTCGGATTCGCTCTGAAAAGGATATTTTTCGAACCCTTCGGTCGAACGATTATTGGAAACGCTTTCACTGATTACGATCGACACAGAGGCGGCCAACAGGATACACAATTTCATGCTGGGATTCGATAAATGAAGTAAAGTTTTCGCTGTGACACGCCGGCTAGTCTATTTTCCATTTTCCAAAGCGGACCAAACCAGAACCTTTTGCGTGGCCTACAGGGAAGGGAAAACGCTGGAAGAAAACTCTACGAAGTCAAAAAAGGATTTCCTGAGCACCGAATGGAGTAAGCGCTTGCAAACCCCCGGTTAAAGCGACTTACTGTTTCGATGCCTTGCTTTCTTGCTCGAGCACATATGCTAGCTTTGGTAAAGTCACTTGAGATAGTGGCACGATGGGGGCCTACTATCGCACCGGGATCAGCATTCCTGCCCAAGAGCAACATGGCGCCCAATGAAGAGAGGATGAACGTCTTTCCAACGACACTTCCGACCGATAGTCGTGCGTCGCGACACAACTATCGCATTGGATCTTTCTCAAGGATGTCCCCACTGTTCTCCACGCCTTCTCCAGATGCTGCCCCGTGCCGTGAATCTGTGGCGCTACGATGAAAAATATCTTTCTTCGCCCTAGTGATGAACTAACTTCTTTGCCGCCGAGCGAACGAGCGAGCGAGCGTTCTTGTTGCATCGTCGTCTGTCAACATATGCCGCTTCGCAAAACAATCGTGCGGAGTACAGAATAAAGTTGTGACCGCGTCTAGGTTGGCTTCCTCTCCCCCCCATCGTCGACCCGTTTGGGTCCTAGCTCGGCTTTCTCACTATTGCGTATTGCAATTTGGGATTGGTTTTCGCTTGTAACATCAAATTGCTACAAGGATTACCCGATCGTATCCGATAAGCTTGTGAGCTTGTGCGCGATACCCTCCGATATGCTAGCGACCGGTACTGCCGAATGGCCCTTTTCGGAACAGAAAGGAAAAGTACGAAAAGAACGTTCTGGTGAAAAAGTAAAAGATTCACACATACACACTCACACAAACATCCTTTCATCGCGAGGTTTCTTTCGATTGAACTTAAGACTGGATGCTTCTTTGTGTGTTACACATCGTCCTTTCGACCGGCTCTGCCCGATACGTTCATCCCATTTACAATCCTTCCGTGCGAAACTTGTTCCAAAAATTCCTAAGGAGGATCGTCCGGTTCGAGGAGGCAACTTCGGATGGCTTCAGCGTGGAAGGCAAATCAGTGATGGTAAAAAACAACTTCCGATGACTGTGGTGCCGAATCGAACACATACAGCGTGACGGTACGGCTAGTGCCGCGTTCGGAATCGAAACGAATAAAATGTGATAACTTCTTCGTTTTTATATTACAATTTCGGGATTTGGAGTTTATTCGTATTTACGATTATGAAAATTGGTTTACATCCTTCGTCCTGAAGGACCCTTTTGCTTTCGCGTCCTTCTTGTTTTTTGTTTGCCCTGCCCATCTACCATTACGGCAAGTTGAGCCATTTAAGGTTGTTTCTGTTTTTCTGGTGCGCTTTTTTCCCTAAAGTTTTGTGTGTGTGTGTGCGTGTTTTTTTGTGCGATGACTTGAATGTTGGATCGTATTTTTCGGTCACTACGAGCGTCATGTCGGGATAGCTTTTTTCCACCCCTCCTCCATTTTGCGTTTGGTGAACGTGTTGAAGAATGTATGTTTGGCGTTCGTGGCGAGGTTTTTGGCCAACAGCTGTTCGCTTACTACATTGGTTTGAAGCATTCCTCTGCCTCCGATAGTGGTAAAAATAAAAACAAACGCAAAAACAACTGTTAAGAAAAGGGAGCAAAAACGCAACACACACACAGACACATTCTGTGGGAATAAAATAAACCACGTACGAAATATGGTTCCATTCGGAAGAAAACACGTCCCATTCGCTAGAAGTTGTTGTGATAGAGTTTTAGTTTCGTACCACCAAACCTAGCGCTGGGATGGCGTATACGGGGAAAGTTTCGGCGATAGCGGTTTCTGTTTGATTTTGGTCCGAATCGGTTGCAATTTCAAGCATCTCGGTGCAACACCTGCAAACTGTTGTACCGTCTGTAATGGGTCGATCAGGATTTTGGAACGAAGGTTGAAGCAGAACTCGTAACGGAGATTGAAAATTATTGCTCATAATTTTCCATACAATAAACTGCTTGCTTTTATGCAACAAATGCAATATGGTGCTGCCGTTGCTTGTGAAGTGAGCGGAATAAAGTGTGGTGTTTGGATAGCTTTAAAAATGTGTTCAACATAAATTTATCTAACATTTATCACAAATGCAATCCTACGTAGTATGAAATCGGATAAGCGAAGGAGCTTGATCTCGTAGAATAACCATAAAGTGGGGGTACATGTACATGTATTTCAGTTGAAAGAAATTTGTAAAGTTTGGTACGATATGATTTGTAACTAAAGGATGCTTCTTTTTACTTCTAGTACTAGCCGGAGTAGAATCTTAACCCCGCATCAAGTAAGTCGAATGATTCTGACTCTGAATTTGGGATCACAATCTAATCGATCCAACTAAAGATCGAATCATCCGATCCGAATCACATCCGGATTTTCTTTTAACTTGCGTCGAGAGATCGGGCGAAAGAAGAAGCGATAGAGGCACTCACTGATCTTCACTGGGCAGGAACAGGTATCATATCCCTTGTAGACTGTCTCTAAATAGCATGAAGCAATAATTCTGATAAGCCATATGGTCAGCCTGGCTTGAAAGATTGTTAAACCAAGATAAAGAATTATCGATTTCAGAGGGCATTGACTAGGACCTTTGACTAGGACCTCCACTTCTCCTGTTAGGGGATAACTTGAGTGACAAATCACGATGTTCAGGTCTGACTATCGGGTGAATCTTATGCAAGTCCCCTAAAATTCGCTTTTCCATCACAACAGCTTAGTACTCAGTGACCCATCAGCAGCAGATTCCCCGAGCCAATGCGACGCGAACTTTTAGAGATGTTATCCGTGCACGTATCAATGCGTCAGGAAAGACACAATAGGGATCTTTATTTGACGTTCGCAACAACCCAAATCGTGGGGACATGAGACCCAGTCTTCAGCAAACTGCAAATGCTTAGCATCAAGAGACGATCCAAGACCGTCCTTAGGACATTCCAAAGAATTTGCCCAAACACGCCATCACCAAATTGGCCAAGTACTTCAGTGATCTACATTAGATCATAACTACGTGGTCAAAACGATTTTTGTAGAGTTTGCTCTGCACACTGGTGAACTCCAGGGTCGCACATAAGTGCCTCAAACACTGAAGTCAGTCCAGTGTCCTATTTAGTATGCACTACTAAGACCGCAACACCCGTTCTCCTCGGTTTAAGAGGAGATGAGAGGCGTAGCTTGTCTGTCACGAGGTTTGATATCTGAAAGATCATTTATGTAAGATTCTCTGGACTTTTTTATAATAAAGCAGGCATTACATTCTCTAAAATCTCAAAAAATTCTTCGATTCTTTGAACGATTTTCCTTAATCGAATATCGCCTAAGCTGTGCTTGATGCATCGAAGTTGATCTCGACGGTCCCTATGTTCGCTTCTCGTTCTCCACCACTATCGCATTGCATCGCTGTAGGTCATAGAGAATCACTTCCAGGTCTCTACATCCATCCCACTTTTATTTTGTGTGAAAAATGGTAGTTTTAATATAAAATGGAACTATATTATGTATAGATCAGAATATATTTAGATCAGATGGTAAAGCTTATATTGAAGGACGAACCTCCTGTTAGTTATCTTATTACAAGCCATGTAGTGCTTGTTTACTCTCCGTCTTATTGTTAAGTAATACAACCTCAGAAGATCTTGCATTAACATTTCTTGCTTCCTGTCTGTCCATTCGCATGAGATTTGATACACCTTTCTTCGTGTTTCTAACTGGCATCGTTACGGTTATTCTACTGGTCCACACTGCAAAAAAAAAACATGCTGGTAAACATATTTTTTCACCGTTACACATGCAGGCTATTCATAGCTTTATATGTTTTCCATCAGTTGTCGATAAGCCTTTTTTCCCCATACTATTACAAACATAAAACCAAGGCTAGATTTCTAGGCCAAAAAAAAAGAAAAAATCTCCCGTTTATAACAGCTTTAACCTTTCGTTTTCGTTATCACAACTCTTGGTTTGGCTCGCCCCGATCGGGTCATCTCGTTCGTCCAGCGGGCTCAGCATCGCATCATAAAACCGGAAAATAAGTAACCGAGGTCGTTTTTCTCACGGTGGTGGAATTATTTTGCTACGCTCCAAAGCAACAGAGGTGGTGCCGAGAGGCTAAGTTTGAGGTTTATTTTATTTTGCCTTTTGTGTTTCCTCCGTGTTGTGCTTCCCCCTCTGCGATGCTCAATGTGTTGCTCCACCAGCAGCGCACCTCGCGAGGACGAATTGAATCCAAAGTTTTATTTTCCTGCTTCAACAGCTAGACAGCGGCCGGGCAGCGAGTGAGTGAGTGAGTGAGTGAGTGAAGAAGTGCTGCTTGGGACTGAACTTGTTTACGAAGCAACATTTATTCGATCCTTTTGCCTGCTGTTTGTGCTCTTTCTCGCTGGTTATGAGAAATTCCAACGACAGGCACTGTTTTCTCCGCCGCACCGTTTTTGGGAAGGAAAAAGCCGGTGGAGTAAGCAAGAGCGAAGCTAGGCGGCAGAAAAGTGAAGAAAAACATATTCCCGGCCGGAAAACGGAAACACAGCCAAATGGCAAGTACGACTCCCGCCCCGCTCCTAACCGAACCCGGCAAGTAACAACCTTACGCCAGTTACCGTTTATCGACGACTGTTTGGGCAATGATGCTAATCCATACGGTAAACATCGAACCAGATTGTGTTGAAATATGAACAGAAATAAAGTTCCACTCCATATGCTACGACGCAAGGAGTGTTTTTTGGTGATGGCGGCATGGCTCCAGCAATATGGGATGGGGCCAACCCCTGGCATTGGGAAACGGAGGACCGGCAACGGTGGCGGGGTGATGGGGCCGTGGAGAAGCACAGTACAGATGTCGACAATTCGGGCAATCGATTTGTCACAAAAAGTCCTTACGCGACCGTATTTGCCCTGGCGCCCGTGTGACAAGTGCTGATATAGAAAGTCAACACTCAAGGAGTTTACTTGAAGGGCGGCAGCAAGGAAACAACCGGTCCGGATCGAAGTTGTTTACCTCGGCGACTGGAGTCGGGAACGTAGGCTGCGGCAGGCAGTCAGCGGCGGGAATAGTGGATTATGATTGGTTCGCATAGATTGGCCGGCCGGGTCGGTCGGACGGTCGGTGGTTTCAGCGGTAAACGTGAATCAATTACCGTATTTTCTCATCTTATCGGTTCGGTTTGGACAAAGGTTCGTGTCCAGGAAAATGTACCCATATCTTGCGCCTTGTTTAGTTGAAAGAAACAGCCATTGTACGGTGAAAAGTTGCTCAATTTAGGATTAATGCTAAACTTTACGAACTGGCGATTTCAAGTGTGAGTCATCCATTCATTTTCCAATTTGTTCTCTAAAGAAAGCAATTTCTGGAGCGAAAAAAAAACGCACACAGCTCAAGCCACTTTTTATAGACATTCTAGCCACACGGTGAAAACATTTTCACTTCCATTCATTCCGCTTGAACTGGCAAATCGTATTCGATAAAGTTAGCCGTGGGGGGAAATTTGTCGGGTTTTTAATCCACCCTCGTGGATGCCTCGGCGGCAAGAACGCATTTGCGGGTGGATTTAAGCGTGCAAAGGGATTGCGAAAGGATTTGCCGCTTGATTTGGTCGAACGTGGTGGATCGCTTTTTGGAGCGATGAAGCGAAGCGGGAAAAATCTCCGTCCAACCGAGGCCGCTGGATTCCGGTTGATGGCCTAATTATCGTTAAATTAATAACCACCATCGAAAGGCTTAAAACGGCTGTTTATTTAGTTGTGCTAATAATTCCACTCTACCCCGAACTCTGTACATTTGTGTGTGTGTGTGTGTGTGATAATGCTCACTAAAGCCCGCACACTTATGGTGTTGTCGTTGTTTGTGGATAATTTGTCGCCAAAATTTATGAGCTTCCCCGTGCGGCGGATGGAGTTTAGAAGTGGAGTTGGTTTTTGGGTGGCGCTTTCACAATTGCCACACCAGGGGCCGTGTGAATAGAATCGTTTCATTTACAGCAATCCGGATGATGGTGTATTTGCCAATATCAGTGATTATTTCAGGAGCCGCTGAAATGTATTTAAATCGAACTTTGAAGAAACGAACCAATTGATGGTTTAGGGAAGAATGAGCTGCGGGACATTTTGTTGACGTATTGAAAGAGAAACAAAAAATGTAAGGGTTTTGGAAATTTACTACTATAATGTAATCGGAATATAAACAGTATGAGTTATTACAAGAATAATTACAAACCCTTTTGTAACAAATACGTAAACAGTTGAGTATTTCAATATAAAAAATACTTGGAAACAAAATTAAAAACTGAATAAAAACAATAAAATATTATAAAATAATTATTTAGAACATTGGCAGAGCCTGTGGCAGGCGGACGATCTCGGGCGATTCCTTTTCTCGATCTCTCGATCTCGCAAGTGTCCCTGCGGCCTTGGTTCGGTGGGCTCTCTGTGGACCAGGCATTCGCACGCATGAAGTCTCGACTTATGTCGAATCATTTCGCGTTGAATGCTCATCTACAGCGTATAACTCTGGCTCAGACGAACGTGTGTGGCTGCGGTGACGGATTTCACGATGTGGATCACCTTCTGTGGTCCTGCGTGGAGTTTGAAACCGCAAGACCCTCCTTGTCGGGCGCAATCGAGAGTGTCGACAGACGAACGGGTACAGAAATAAGAGAGGTGTTGGCGATTAGGGACCTCGCTTACATGAGGCTCATCTTCCGATTCGCCAGAGACAACGGTCTTATCCTTTGATTCCGCATCCCCATTATCCTTCCAATCCATATCGGCCATTCTTTTTTCCTTATTCGTTGTGTTGTCTTTGTCTTAAGTGTTTTTTTTTGTAATGCCACGTGTGATCCGTTGACGGAGCAATGGCATCCGGGCTCAATTACTACGTTGTCGTAAAAAGAGGGACAGACTTTGCAACAGTGTTCTTTATCCCAGTTCAGCCTTGATGGAATGAGTTCGGTCTTGCTGGCGTTGAGTTCGGAGGTGGTCGGCGGGTTCGGTATCGTGATTAGCGGAAAGCCTGCTGTTACGGGATGGAACTCGCCGATAGCTTCTGAGTTCGGCGCTGGCCTGGTCGCGAGTGATTGAGGAACACTGTTAGCAGGCAAATGTTTGTGATGTCCAGTTGACTGTTTGGTTATTGTTTCAGCTCAGACTCGATAGACGGAAGGACCACGTCCAAGTCCGATCCACCCACACCTAAACCCCATATCTAGCCATCTATAGCCCCACATCCATAGAAACAGCAATAGAACCGGATCCAGATATCTAACATCTCCATCATATTGACCAACAACCTGGATACACACCCCGCAACCACCTGACGCTCACAACCGAGCATGCCCGGGATAAGCCATATAACAGAGAGGAAATGCATTGTTGATTTTTGTGAATTTGTAATAGCCAATACGTGCGGTGTTGAAAATACGGTGTCAAGCCGTAATACTTAAAATATAAATAAATAAATTATTTAGAACACTTCGTTTGAAGCAAGAATTTGTACTATTTCAAATAAGTTTGTATAAAGCCTATCTAAACTAAGCGTTTGTTTATTTGTTATCAAATTAATGAAAAAATATGGAAAAAATTTCCCACTTTCTACGATCGAACCATTTCCCGACACAAATTGTCAACATATTTTCCTCACCAATTTCGAGCAGGCCAAGAAGAAGGTGAGAAATTGTCCAATATTTGAGCCATTTTAATTTCCTGCCCCGGTCAGCATCCTTTCGATGGCGAAGGATAATAAACCACACGGGTTGTGACAAATTTTTGCCCCATCAAAAACGGAGGGCAAAAAGAAATTGCTCAACAAACCATCCACTCTTGATTAGCACCACCATCACCAGCGTCCAAGTATTCCTGTGGTTCAGGCATTCCCGGTGCCCTGCGCTTCAGAACGACGCCCGAACATTATGGTTTCCTGTGTGCAACAAAAGGGGCAAAATAAAAGAATTAATAATCCTCCATTATCCGAACCCATTATCCGTCACTTGACGATGGAGCAGAAAAGAAAAAAGGGCGGGCTCACTAACTGAGCGAAGGACGATGAAGGACGAAGAAAAATTCCCAAATCGGTTCGAGAAAGATTTTCAATTATGTTCAAATTTAACCTTTTTTTTCGTTGCTGGACAGTGCCAGGAGGAGGGCTTCGTGCGGGAAGGAGGATCAAGAAGGAGGTGACGGTCGTAATATTTATCTCACCATTTTTGATTCACCTACCGCGCAAGAGAGGACTGTCGCAGTGCAACAAGGACCAGCAAACGTTGTGTTAACGACGGTCCGGCAATAAGGAACCGGTGCGAGTACCGTGAGCGAGGCCCGCAAAGCCAAAGGTTAATATGTTTGACGATTGTACTGTCAACAGCAATATCCTGGCGGGCATGGTGGCGCCCGGCGACGTTAAAAATGTAGCTAAATACCAACACCAACCTCTCAAGAAAGGCGAGCTAAATTATGAAGCACAGCACCGCAAACCCCAAAGGGGAATTCGAAATTAGAGGTCGTTTACTAACCGGAGACGAGGAAGTAAATAACGGCACACGGGATAAGCACAGCACGGATGTCCTCCGGGGAGGGTGCCACCGTTTTGCGTGTGGTAGATGAAGAAGGAAGAACAGAAGAACATAAAAACTCAGCTGGCTCGAATGCTCGAATATTGCTTTTGTCGCCTTCATATCGGTGGAGGACTAGGGTCTCCTCAGCGTGGTCCAATTTCGTCTTTCATTTCACCTATCCGGAAGGAGATATAATAAAAGAAGGCAACAACCAAAAATGCGGCTAGTGAAGCTGCGTCCCCAACTTACCGGACGATGGTGCTGTGTTACGAGTAGAAGCGACCATCACAGAAAATCAAAATGGTTTCCTGCTTTTAATTTTTTCCTTGCCCTACCCCTTCACCAATTACCACAGGGTAGTTTCCGCATGTACGACTTATCATTTCAATGGGCGGTCTCTTTTCATCATGCTTTTTACGCTGTGTTTCTTGTTGCCTTATTTGTGCGCCTCAGAAGGACAGCTATCCTTCGGTCCTTTGATGCTCATTCTCTGTCTTGTTTTAGTATAACTGTGAACGTTGTAAGCGGTGTTTGTCCGCGGGAGTTTTATATCTGATTCCGTGATCGTGAACTTTTGTCTAGAATTGTGTCCAACTGTATCGTAAAACTGTGACCTCGGATCGAAACAATTGGCCTTTAGAGTTGATGATCTCCTATGTTTGGTCGTTTTTACAGCATATTTTTGTCCGTAAAATATGAAATTCGTTGGAGATTAAATATTGTAGGCACTTTTGAAACATTAGATGTTGATGTGTCAGGTTCACCCGCTTGGAATTCGATATTTTTATTTCTTGACATTTTTCCTTATTTCAATATTTATTTTATCTATTTATATTTTTAATTATTACGATTTGACGCCGTATTATCAACACCGCATGTGTTAACGATTACAAAGTCATGCTCATGCCGGGCATGCTCGGTTGTGTATTCAATCGTATTTCAATAAATGTATCCAAAATTGTTTTTTTTATATAATACAAATAATTTTTCTGATACAATCTGAAAGGGTAGTCCTATCAGAATAAAAATGAAATAAAATTAAATCGCTAAGCTTTTAACTTAAACGATTTAAACGATTTACACATATTCAATTGATATTCTATAAAGCTATTTCACTATTCGCATTTATTCACACTTAATTGGAAAAGCAATAAAAATATCGATGCACAATCCTTTTTTTAACTTAACATTGAAGACCTCTTAAAAACCCAGAATACAGTGAAATTTTAAAACCCTTGGAAAAGAACAACACATTTCTTGTTTTATAATGACAAGAGTTATTTTTCCTGATGTAAAGAAAATAAATGATAGCATATGGTAATCCTATACAATCTGGACCTTCCAATAATAGCATCTGCATTGCTCTCCTCATCGAAGAATGCAGAAAACAAGAGGCAAATATAAATAATGAACGAAAAACGCTACATCCCCTGCGTGGGCTGAGAATGTAACTAAAATTGTGAAATGATTCAAAAATATATTTACAATAAAGGGCCCTTTGCGAAAAGTGTCACTTCTTTGCGTTTCATTCCCCCGTTTCGGCAAAAAGGTCAGTCCCGGGCGAATCACACAGAAAATTAAATTCCCAAGAAAGTTAGCGCTGAATGGATCAAACGGCTCGCTAGAAGTGTCTTATCTGATGGATTAAACGATACATTTTTTGTGCTCTTTCTCTTTGCTGCTTGTTTTTCATCATCCCTGAATCGTCCCCAGTCGTCTCGATTCGTAGGCCTTACCCGTGGCGCTTGTGGTCCTTCTCAAAATGTTAACTTTTTGCCGGGCGACCGCGTTTCAACGTTGATCTACCCGGTTTTGCTGTGATGTAAAGGGAAACAGTGCAACAACAACAACAACAACAACAAAAATGGGGACACTGTGGTGGATGGGAAAAATTGTGGGGCCCTTTTTTTCAGGCAACATTCCCTTTTTTCCGTCCGTTTGAACCGTTGGGTTTTCAATGTGTCACCGAGCGGCGGTACGATTTAGCCAAGGTCACAAATTAGAGTTGGGATGACAAATTTGACCTTCGTGAATGTGCTGCGTTGTGTACAAGTTTGCGATTTGTGTGCTTTCGTGGTACGGGTGTTTGTGAAGTGGAAGGTCGGAATTAAATCAAATGCCAGCGTAAGCTAAATCTAAGCCAAATTGCGCTAATGAGTATCTAAAATATATGTAAACTCTAGAGATTTGCTCTGCAGATAATCAACATAATCGTGGAATCAGCATGAGCAGTTTTGTATATGAGCGCTGGAATAAAAGGTAAATTGGGAAAATAATTTAAGTGATATGTGTATAAAAAGTGGGTAAATAAGTTGAAGTCTTGTAGGTTGAAATTGAGGCACAAACATAAATAACCTTTTGCCAGGTTTTGTAGAACCTTGTAAACTGGCATGTGTGACATAGACAGCTGTCAGTTGATTAGATTATGAGTTATAGTGTTTTGAGTGGAGCAACTTCTGTTATTGTAATAGAAAAATGGCTTGATAAGTATTATTCGCAAACTGTACCAACAGCTACTAACAGTGCGTATTGGTATCGTAAGTTTAAAGGTGACCGAAGCGACACAACCGATGCACAATGCAGTAGACGCCCGAAAGAGGTTGTTTCGCCAGTTAATGTCAAAAAAGGCTACAAAACGGTTTTGGACAACCGTAAACGACATTGATCGAGCTAGCACAAACTTTCTTACTACGTAGTACAATTAGTTCTAGGAGGCCAGATGTGACAGGCATGATCTTAAGAGGCCAAAGAAGAAGAAGAAGAAGTTCTTCCAATGTCTAACGAACGAGTGCATTATTTGAATGCATATCGTATGGCGAAACTGGACGAATTGATGTTCGAATTGCTGCCCCATCCACCTTTAGTACTCTCCAGATCTGGTCATCATCCACTGAACGACTGATCTGATCGAGATCTAGCCAACGACTGTTTCCTGTTAGCCGACCTGGAATGAAAAATGGCTGGCAATAAATTAAGGTCCAATGATGAAGTAATCGCTGCAACGGAGGATTATACTGATGCTTAAGACACATTGCATTTAATAAAAACAGCATCCAAAAGGTGTAGAATCGCTATGAGCATTTCATCGCCGTTAAAGTCAATTATGGTGAATACATTTTTTTTGTAAGCTAAATGTTTTTCCGTACTAAGGACTAAAATTTAACAGGCCCATATGTTAAGCTGAGAGATTGTAATCTCGTTTATGGGTTACGTCTTAAACACCTAGTGCTCTGAACTGAATCTGCATCTTCCCCAGGAAGGACTGAATTTTCGCCAATGCACTGAAAATAACATTTATAGCCCCTTTTATGATATGGAATTGTCCTCTCCTTCCTTGGTGGTTCTACAATTTCTAAAATGTCTTGGTGTTGGCATTCCATTACTGGCTTTTCTTGGCTTCCCCAGTCCTGCGTATGGAGGGGTGGTCGGGAAAGGATTTAAACCCCGGTCCAGACATATGAAGGCCAGCGCCGCTATCGCCTGGGGTACCGGACCGCCCCAAACATATTGTAGATATGGAATCTACAATACTATTATTGATTGTCCAATAACAACTATAAAATGTATGCTTACCAAGATCAATTGACTCACTTAACAACGTTAAGGATATGCATATGGCATAAACGTCCTTTCGGATAAACAAACCTTTTCGCTTAAATACAATTCGATCACCATATGCGTCACTGTGCACGTGTTTCATTATTATCCCGAAACATTAATCTATTGCAATCAGCATTACACGCGCCGTTTGCTATTCACGGTGAGAGTAAATATGTTTTATTTTCCATCCCTGGTCGCGGAATGTTCCACTGGAAAATCATCTTGGAAACACAAAAACGTCTTGCGGGCCCATCGGTGGAACCGTCTGGGAGACGGGAGATGCCTTTAAGGGTAGACTCAAGTGAAAGCAGTCATAAAACAGAGTCTTCCGAAGTGCGTGGTGTGTTGTGAGTTGACTTTTGCCCGTAACGGCTTACCGCACCTTTACGGTTCGCAACGCTTGAGCAATAATCATCCGTGGTGGCCCATCTCGCAAAAACACCTTTCTGTGCAACGGCCGGTAAAAAAATGGGAACGATTTTTGCGTAATTGTCGAGCACGAAATCGCGCGTTAACATCTAAATTGTTTATGTTTCCGGTTTCGGAGCGGAGCAAATATTAATTATTCGCACGCCATTGGCTTACGAATGAGGCGCGGCCTGTGAGCGGGTATAACAACCCTCAAGTCGCTGCGAGGGAGCCAACCGAGGGACACCGTAGGGACACACGCGTATTGCAGCCCGTGCCGTACAGCTTCGACGGAAGATTAGAATGAAAAATGGTCCGCTGGCAAAGCACACCAGCACTTCGCCGAATTCGGATGCTCAAAAGCAGAGACAGAGAAAACAAACCGGTGGAACGAAGCCCAAACCCAAAAGAGCACTTCGTTCGATCGTTGTTTTTGTTGCTGGCTCATTGTTGTTGCGTTATTTGCCGCCGGGACAGCTTTACGGGTGGCCGGTGCGTATGACATCGAACGAAGATGGGCTTTATGATGGGAAAACGCGTGACATTACGGTGGAAAAATGCTGATACTGGGAAACCATATCGCGCCTTCGGGGGGAATCCTGAGCACAATCCTGACAGGCCGGATTCGTTTCAAATAATGTTAATGTTGCGCAATATACGTGACAAACCGGCTGCGTATCTGCTCATTAGCGAGACAGCAGTGAGAACGAGTGAGGCGAATAAAAACCACCCCAAAACCCAAGCTTTAGCGACTTAATCTCAAGCTCATTCGGTGAGGCACTTTTGCATCGTACCGTTGGTCGCGATATAGGTGTTGCGAGTGAAGAAAACACAGCCAATCTTTATTACGCCCTCGAGATGTCTACAAAAAGCTATTTTCATCGGAAATTGCTGAATTCCTGAAATCTGGCCTTTGCGTCATGGATTATTTAGGCTGTCCGTGCAGTTTATCCTTCGGTGATGATCCATTCGTCGTGATGATGACAATTAGAACGGCTTGGAGACAACCAAAAAACAAACCTCAGTTTTGCTACCGTATCACCATTTTAAGCTTACGATGTGGAACTATCAATTATCAAACCACTCCGTTCTCAGCGCAACAGACGATGCGCTCTTACCGTTCAGTTCGGGACAAATGGGTTCCGAATTGATGGAATTGTAAGTCCCAGTTCATGGAAAGTGAATAGTAAAACCCTTTGAAATAAAATGCAAACAACACGGGGCGTAAAGCAAAAGTTTGCGCTTTGATGTTACATCCAGCAGCTTTGTTGGGCGAGTTAGCGGAACGTTGCAGTAATTAAGTCATTAAATTATGTGTCGCCCATGGGGCGATAGAAAAGTGGAAGGAATTCACACAAACGGGCAAGTTGCGCTGTTGGCGGTGAAAATCCGATTTCATTAAGTCAATACAAATAATACCATTCCGGCAATCGTTACTCTTTTAGCTGGACGACCTGTTGTTTAACTTCGTACTGCTGTAACGGATTTCAACCTTGCAGTTGATATAGTTTAAGAATCGATTCTACTGGTGGTAATTTCTTTAGTATAGTTACACTATTGCCGTTGCATAAAATTTAATTACATCAAGTTTATTTTGTTGTGCAAAAGCTGTATGAAGGCTGTATGTACCCCTGTATAGGGTCGACAGGTGCCTTTATCAACTAAGACCGACCAGACGTTTAGAGGCTTGGGAGCCTAATTCGCTCAAGGGTAACTGGGTTGGAATAGTACTGTTTGCTATCATAATTCTGGTTGGAGTCATCATTCTTTGTGGGCGAAAGAAAGGAAAATCAATCGTACTGATTTTGTGATACGGATCCCTATTAGAATTGAGACTCGAAGATTCAATTCAATTTACCCATCACTACATTATTGCAGTTTTTTCATTGTCTTTCCTCAAAATCCATCTGAGCATCTTCCTCCCGGGCGCGACTAGGAGGATTTTATCACTTTTGAACGGATGTCTCATGGGCTACACATTTAGTTTTACGTAGTCCAGCTTTGTCAATCGTGTGTCTATAAAAGTTTGGTAAACTACCAAAATTAACTTATTGAACCTTGGCCTTTAAATGATTTACTTGTTTATTTCACCTCTTCTTTTTATTCGTTGGCTCTACATCCTGAAGGAGTCTTTGCTTGCCATTACTCTTAGTTTACTCGTGGCTGGATCGTGGCCGGTGGCCGAGGCGATAACGGCGCCGGTCTTCACACGGCAGGACCGGGGTTTAAATCTCATCCAGACCACCTCCCCGTACGTAGGGCTGACTACTTTACTACAGGTAAAATTAAGTCACAGAAAGCCAGCAATGGCAGGCCAAGACCTCACGAGGTTGTAGTGCCAAGGAAGAAGAAGAAGTATCGTTAGTCGTGCGTTGGAGAAGGTGTACCGGTGCTGTGTTTATCTCACGATAATATCTATCAATATTGTTCACGAAAGTCGCCCAAGAAGAGCGCTTCTCCAAAACAAAAGTGATACACAAAAACGTGATGTGCCGAAACTGATTATCGGTTCTGCAAAACAGCTTCACTCTTCTAGACCACCGTCTT
Organism: Anopheles stephensi; assembly: GCF_013141755.1. Lineage (NCBI taxonomy): Eukaryota > Metazoa > Arthropoda > Insecta > Diptera > Culicidae > Anopheles > Anopheles stephensi. The sequence goes on from NC_050203.1 coordinate 48,823,038, forward strand.
TCGGTTGCTTTGTGACCATGTGCGAGTAATGTACACCATGCAAGGGTAGGTGTACCACCATTGTATTTGAAGCACCTTTCGAGACAGCCACTTGCGCTATGTTTTTGGTGCACAAAGTTGACGCGGTCCTTGATTATAATTTGCACTAATTTGTGTGCTGTGGTTGAAAAATAGATTTATTTTATTGCAAAACTACTTCAAAACCGCCACTGCCACATCCTGTCTGGGACAGGCATCGAGTGGTCAGAAAAAAAAGTCACTTGATCATGTCCTGGGATGCGCGTTTCGTAAGCTGTCGTTTTTTCTAGTGTTGAGGGTTGTTTGTCTCGCTCTGTGTAGCAACACTTTTTGTTACCCTACGTCAATTCCTCATTCTCATTCTCGCTTACCACCACCACCAGCTGCGTCAAACGATAATGAAATGAAAGTGATATTATGCAAATATGGTTGGCCTTCTGTGTCTCCTCTGTGCCAGCAAAGGGCGTTATGTGTAATGATAAACGGAAATGATTGCGGAAGGGAAAGCCAGTAGGTGTGCCTTTGGTACGATGTGCCAAAGTGCAGTGTTAGACACATTAGGCGGCGTACTACATTGAAGATACCGAAATGGAACGGTGGTGGGTTGCGGGTCGAAAACGTCACACATACACACAAACGCACATATTTATGGAACGGAGGAAACAGCAGAGGCCTCACCCTCGTACACCACGATAAGAGGAACGCACTCCTCAGACACTCAGACGACTTCGTGCCGCTCTGGAACCCAACCGTTTACCGCAATGTTACGCTGCAAAACCGGGAACGCGCTGGAATAAACGTACCTGCCTTTGGATTTTCCTTTGATGCTAACTTCCTTGATGCCATAGAAACGCCTGTCTCTGTGTCACTTCATCATTCAGCAGGGCGCTGGTAGAACGGGAAGAAAAAGCTTTACGATACATGGACAAAGGTTCACAGCTTCAGGTGAGAATAACAGTAACGGCTTTCTTGCGACATCCCAAACCCGTCAAATTTATTTTCCCTTTTTATTGTCATCCCCTGCACACAGCTAAACCGACGAGAAGCTTATGGTCGTGGTTGTCGTATGGTATGGAAGGATACATGGAAGTCGGTGAACGTGAAGAACAAACGCAACGGGTCGTTTAAGGCGACAATGATAAATGTAATATTAGTGTGGCTCGGGCGTGCCTCACTCTGTCTGCGGTTCTTGCCGGTAGATGTCACACGATGTTCTTTTTCTACGCAACATATGGCAGCAAATTGCGCTGCATTCAATCCTTAACCATACTTGAAGTAATGCAGCATACGAACGGGAATGAATGTGCATCTGTTTTGTCAAACGTAGTAAAGGAGAAAAAATGAAAATCTCTCTTAAGGTAAATGAGAATCTCTTAAGGCAATCTCTTAAGGTAAATGAACAGGGAAATATATCTTGAAATAGGCCTATGTACAGTGATGTACTTATGTTACGGTAAACATGTTTCCACATAGCTGAAGTGTTGTGTAATCCAAAATTCTACCATCATTATCTTTATTGTAGTGCTTTTGCCCGTTTACACGATACCAAGTTAATTAACTGAGTCTATCAGTTCATTGGGAATTAAACATTTGTATTCGTCATTCTTTGTAAGGTAAAATCTCCTTTTGTCTTCTTCTTCTTCTTCCTTGCCACTACAAAACCTCGAGAGGTCTCGGCCTGCCATTTCTGACTTTCTGTGACTTTATTTTACCCATAGAAAAGTAGTCAGCCTTACGTACGGGGAAAGCGGTCTTGATTGGATTTGAACCCCGATCCTGCCGTGTGAAAACCGGCGCCGTTATCGCCTCGGCCACCGGACCGCCCCTCTCCTTTGTCTGTCAATATGCCTTAGTTTTGCACATACAATTACTGAGTTTCTTAGGTCGTGAAACAAGAGTCGTCTTCAAAGACTGTGTGTTATATCAAAGTTGCTTATAGTTTTTAACATGGACTCAGTCTATGGACTGGAAAACACTGTACTTTGTTTTCGTTACTTACTTATCAGATGATACAACCGCTTAAGGATCTTGATTGCTAACAGTTTATGATCGTCGTCTGCCTATCCATTAGTCTAGCCGTTTTGGCAAACTCATCAACGTTATCACTTTATCTCAACTTGGGCTCGCCTCTTCTATCTGTCTGGACGGTCTGTAAAGACTTTAACGGCTGGGTTGTCCGATGTCATTCTTATGACATTGCCAGCCCAACGGAGCTTTTTCTTCTTCTAAGTTTAAACAGCTCTTAGATTATCATCATGAACGTCGAACGGCAAAAAAGCTTCCTCAAAAAGCTCAATCAGTATCATAGCAGTGTTCGAGCTGCCGTTCGAGTAATAACCGGAGCTTTCATTCGACGAATGCTTGACATAAAATATGCTGAAAACATTTTTGTTTACAGCGTTTACTCGCTGAAATCGTTTTTACTTTAATTGGACGATAGTTTTTCTTTTCCTGTATTTTATTTGTTCTTTATCGCTCTGTAAACCTAATGGTCGTGCAGTATTGTTTATATTTTGGGTCCGGTTTGACAGCTCAGAAGCCAGTTTGACAACCAAAAAAGCTCAAAAAATCGATGTGACATTCGTCGATTTGAATATGTTAGATGATACCAAATTTTCTGCCGTTCGATTCGACGTCTCCATTCGACTGCCGTTCGACGTTCATGATCAGGCTGTATGTCTGTCATTTATGGCTTATTATACTTTTTGATGCCAGGTAGCTGGATCATAGTCAGCCATTACTACTGCAGAAAGGCCCGGATGAGATTTGAACCCCAGTCATGCTGTTTGAAGGCTTACGCTTCTGTCTGTTCTGTTCTGTCGCTCCTCCAATTCTAATTCGCTGCACAAAGGTGAGATCACCGTATAGCTCGCAGAGCTCGACATTGTGACTGCTCTTCCATTGTCTTTACATGGTAAAGATCTAACCAGTAGTCGATTTATCGTTTCGAAATCCTATCTGATAATTTCCAACTGTCTCTTCGACAGATGGACCAAGTCAATCTTATAGTTCTTCTTCTGTGGCACTACAACCTCGAGAGGTCTCGGCCTGCCATTTCTGGCTTTCTGTGACTTTATTTTACCCGTAGAAAAGTAGTCAGCCTTTCGTACGGGGAGGCGGTCTGGATGGGATTTGAACCCCGGCCCTGCCGTGTGAAGACCGGCGCCGCTGTCGCCTCGGCCACCGGACCGCCAATCTTATAGTATCATGGACAAAATCTTGAAGGCACTAAAAAAACTGGATGACCCTTGTGAAAGATCTCATAATGATAATACAAAATGTGACCAGCAGTGCAGCTATAGTCAAGATGACCGGAACTCAAAAGTTCAAGCACAGTCAAGAAGAAATCTTTGCCTTCCCTGGCTTCTTGTTTAACCGAACCATGACAGTTAATTCTGTATACCGAGAAAGACATGCGAATATATAGCGATCCTATTTATTTATTTATTTATATTTTTAGGATTACGGCTTGACGCCGTATTGTCAACACCGCATGTGTTGACTTTTACAAATTCACAAAAATTAACAAAAATTAACAAGGCATTTCCTCCTTGTTATTTGCCTTATCCCGGGCATGCTCGGTTGTGAGTGTGAGGTGGTTGCGGGGTGCGTATCCAGGTTGTTGGTGTAGATGATAGGGATGTTTGTTATCGGGATCCGGTTCTATTGCTTTTCCTATGGATGTGATGGCTGGATTTGGGGTTCTGGTGTCGGCGGATCGGAATTTGGACATCGTCCTTCCGTCTATCGGGTCTCGGCTGTAACAATAACAACAAAAAAAACAAACAAGACAGCACACACAATTGCCTGTGAACAGTGTTCTTCAAGCAGCCCAGTGCGCCCAAGCAGTGATAGTCAAAGCTCGACCAGGCCAGCACCGAACTCAAAAGCTATCGACGAGCTCTATCCCGTAACAGCAGGCTTTCTGCTAATCACGATATCGAACCCGCCGACCACCTCCGAACCCAACGCCAGCAAGGCCGAACCCACTTCACCATGGCTGGACTGGGATGAAGAACACTGTTGCAAAGTCTGCCCCTCTTTTTACGACAACGCAGTCATTGAGCCCGGATGCCATTGTTCCGTCAACGGATCACTCGGGCGTTACCAAAAAACAAAGAAAAAAAAAAAACAAAACACTTAAGACCAAGACAACACAACGAATAACAAAAAAGGAATGGCGGATATGGTTTGGAAGGATAATGAGGATGTGGAATCAAAGGATGAGACCGTTGTCTTTGGCGAATCGGAAGATGAGCCTCATGTAGGTGAGGTCCCTAGTCGCCAAAATTTCTCTTATTTCTGTACCCGGTCGTCTGTCGATGTTCTCGACTGCGCCCAACAAGGAGGGTCTTGCGGTTTCAAACTCCACGCAGGACCACAGAAGGTGATCCACATCGTGAAATCCGTCACCGCAGCCACACACCTTCGTCTGAGCCAGAGTTATACGCTGAAGATGAGCATTCAACGCGAAATGATTCGACATAAGTCGAGACATCATACGTATGAATGCCCGATCAACAGAGAGCCCACCGAACCAAGGCCGCAGGGACACTTGCGGAGAGATCGAGAAAAGGAATCGCCCGAGATCATCCGCCTCCCACATGCTCTGCCAGCGAGACAGGAAAAGTTGCTGTGGTAGGCGAAGATACTCTCGGGCCGAGATCGGACGGTCGTAAAATGCGCCTTGTTGGACGCCTGTTTTGGTCAGTGAGTCTGCCTTCTCGTTGCCGGTAATTCCACAATGAGAAGGTACCCAAATTAGCGAAATCCTGAACGCCTTGTCGAACATGGAGCCAAGCAATTCTATGATTTTAATGACAAGGAAATCCTGGCTCTTAACAGCCTTCGGGGATCGTAGTGCTTCGATAGCGCTAAGGCTATCTGTAAAAATGAAGTACTGATCCGAAGGTCTCGCTGCTATCATCAATAGTGCGTACAAGATTGCGGCTAGTTCTGCGGTGTAGACACTACACGGCGCCCGCAATTTGAAAAATGCTTCGGCGGACTCACTAAAAACGCCGAAGCCGGTGCCTTCCTTAGAGGATGATCCATCAGTATAATACTATGTAGCGATCCTGTTGTGTAAGAAACTAATGCAATTTTCACAGAACCGCCTAGCAGCATATTGAAGGTATTTTCAAAAATATACAAGTTTTACCTGATTTATAATTTTATCAAAATGAAACTTTATCCTCAAGGTTTACAAATCTTAAAACCGACTAGCTAAAGTAGCTAAAGTCTTATAGTACTACACTGCTATAAAAGCTATCCTTTTGTTTACAAAAAAATCATTCTGTGATTTCACCAACCATACCCATTATGCAGATACTTTTTTCCCGACCTCGTCTTGACACCATTACACGCAAAAGTGTTGGGAATTAAAATTTAAACCCATCATTATGAGATACGCTTTCGTATGTGAGTGTGCATGTGTGTTTTTGTTTTTACTTCTTCACACCCCGTTAAGTAGTTTCGTGTTTTGTTTCGTTGGCGCCGGGTTAGTTTTTCCGGGTAGACGTAGAGATGCTTTCAGAAAACTTTCTGGTCAATTACCTGTGCTCGGTCGGTGTGCGCGCGGTACAGCGCATAGACGAATATTCAAATGCAAACGAATGGCGGGGCGCGTATCCATACGTACCAGTGCAGCACGGGCAGGTGATTATGATTTGAAGAACTGCACTGTGAAAGCAGGTGCATGTTGAATAAAAGAGAAAAAGGGGAAGAAAAAAAAAGCGCCCGTGTGTATGAAAAATGCCTAGGTGTCTTACCGCTGAGCCATTCCGCTGCTATTCAACTTTCTTTATATTTTATGTATTATTTCACCACAAAGGCTTACCCGGTGTTGGTTGAATATGAAAACAAACACTTCATGCCCGGGATAATGACGCGTTCCATCCACTATAGAGGGAAGGCACACGGTGCAACGCTACAAGCTGCGTTGGATATTTTTTACTTCATACAATGGTGCCCGTTGGTTGGCAACCTCTGTTGTGCGGTCGACCTGTTGTTGCACTCGTTTGCTGCAGTTATGACTGATTTATATCTTAATTTCTATCCTAACACCATCACTCACCGTTTGCTTGCTTTCCTGGTGAAGCTTTTATTTTTCTAAGGTGAGAAAATAGTTGGAGCAAAGAAAAGCAAATAATGTGGAAAAAGCTGTAGCAGTGCAAATCGTACACAAGCCCACAATCTTGCTTTGAATGGATGCAAAATTGTTTTCAAGGTGCAGCTGCAGCAACGGTGTAAGTGTAGCGTTACGTTTGTTTACTGTCCTCCATGGGTAGCCCAGCAATATGTGACGGCAGCGAATTGAAAGGAAATAAATGCAGAAAGGAGATATTTACCATCTCAAGATACTTTGTTTGGGTCGATGAAATGGAGATGCATTACATTTGCATTGAGCGGTAGCTTTTTCCTCGGTTCTCCATGCAGCCGGGATGCGCAAGCGACGTACGCTAGCCATGGATGATTTACTTTCCCACTTGACGTGCCCATACATCATGCATGTGTTCATTGCGGAAAAAGATTGTTGTTGCGGCATTTGTGCGGATAGGTCCTGTGAATAGAGACCGAGACCATCTGACGTTTGGTGTGTGCGTGAGAACGCATGAATGTGTGTGCGTATGTGTGTTATATTTTATTTAATCTCGTCCAGTGCCTCACCGAGGCTTATGCATATGAAATTTGACTGTCATTTACTATCCGCAGCCAGTAAACCACGTTTCATAAATTAAATGTAACTCATGGACATGACTCACGCGGGTGGCATGTTCAGTCACTAATCATATAGCAATTCCACACTCACCGTCTACGAATACTGACAGTCGCTATTCGACGATCCCCCTGCCTCCCTGTTGATGTGATATTGAAACCGCACACAGGAGCGAAAAGGGTACAAGAGTGGGCGAATTTTTATTCGTTCGTTTAGCAAACATCTTAACAAAAAAAATGGGGTGGATCATAAAAGCTTGTTGTTGACAAAAAAACAATTTCATTCGTTGAAAGCCGATTTCACCGATCCGACGAGAGTGCTGCATGTGCTTTGGTTCACCGTGCGATGTCAATTGAATTATCCGATTTTTTACGGCATTATACTACACTGCTTGTATCTGCTACACACGTGCACCACGCCATCCTGGCCCGCAACGTCGCACCATGCGGCCGTCACCCGGTCGCTGCCGGGCACTTATAAATCCATCCACAATTCACGTGCGGTTAATCGGAACGGGGATGGTTAAACGGAAAGGGCGCTAGCTCGACCGCACCCGGTACGTCAAAACGATTTTCTAGCGGAATGTAATCCGGATTATCGTTTTGTTTGTCATCGGGTGATGGATGTGTACGGGTTGGAGCGAGCGAGCTAAAATCTGTTTGCACGGGTGTTTAATTTTTTACACTTCAACACCACTCAAACGCTGTCCACAGCGGTTCAATCGATTCGATCAAACTGTCGAATAGGTGCTGGCAGAGCGTGGCAGGCAACATTGTCACAAGTTTTGGTGCATTGTTTAATGGGTGAACTGTAGCAGCATTAAATTCATAAGTAAATATATTTTTTACAGTAGCGCAAATGTGAAAGGTACCGAGAGAACACTAAGCATGATAAGTAGCTCAGCAAGGAGGCTTTTGTTTTTGATTGAAATATAATACAGTACCACTTTGTTACTAAACTGTACAGAAGAACCTACAAACAACCAGGCGTCTCCATGAAGTAAGTTTTTACAGGGGTTTCGAGATGAGCTAGCGAAGGCTAAATGCTGAAGGTGTTTTACTACAGAGGACGCTAATCCTCTTTTGGCCAAATCGATCAGTGAAGGATTGAAACAAAAATGAAAGCCTGGCAGCCAACAAACGACATGCTAGCGCTAAGACCGTTGTTGTTGAAATGGCTTAAAGAGACTTTACTTTCTCTAGAATTCTTTCGTCGCTACGCAAAGGCCGTTGACCGGCAGTACTGAACCATTTTATCAAAACAAACCCAAGAAAATTCAAAGTTTATATGCATCAGATGGATGTAGTTGGGGTGGTCGGTTGGTTGGAGCGTTCACACACGACAGACGACGATTTTATCAAAACAAACCCAAGAAAATTCAAAGTTTATATGCATCAGATGGATGTAGTTGGGGTGGTCGGTTGGTTGGAGCGTTCACACACGACAGACCGCGGATTAAACCCAATCCAGCCCGTATTCCCGTAGGCAGGATTGACTATCCAGCTGTGGGTAAAATCGAGTTACAGAGAGCCAGAAATGACATGCCAAGAACTCTTGAGTTCGTAGTGCCAAAGAAAAAGAAGAAGAAGAAGTTGGATGTTGGATGTTGGATCTGATTTTATGAAAAATCACAATCCAATACGTCAATGAAAAAAGCTCGACTCTCTACCTCGTCTACCCTGTAGCGATTTCATTTTAAGCATATTTCATCGGACATTGAACATTGACATTGGGCGTGAAAAAGACTCAAAGACGCTGGCCTAGAAGTGAATAGTGGAAAGAAAGATTGAAATTGAGGATTTTTCCAACGTAGAGTATAACATGGACACGACTTCAGCGGATGGCGTTGAGTAAATTTTAAACGTGCCGGTGAAGGGCGAGGAGGACCCTTACTTTTATTGTAATTTACTTTTGTTAAAATGAACGCTTTTAATTGCCTTTTACACTGTCTTCACAATTCTTCTCTTGCCGGATGTTTAGGCTATCATAGGTATCATACACCAGCTGAAAGGATATTTTGTTAAATTCCTTTTCACAGTTCTTCACATACCTGACCAAGTGATATCTTTTTTATATAGTGTTACAGTAAAACACCTATGTGTGTAAGTGTAGTTGTTTGTAAGTGCAATAGTGAGGGTCCCGCAGCAAAACTACCCTTCGCACACAATATACGGACTGATCAACGGAGCGATCAGGCATATAGTGTTGGACTGCATAAACGCTAAAACCACAGATGCCACCAGGCAGTTAATGAATTGTTAATCAATCAGTGCAACCGGTTATTTTTCATTGTTTCTGACCACTTCTCAAATGTTTGTCCCTAGCTCGGTTCAAGTGTTTCATACATCGCGGGCTTTGATTTGGTTGGTGAAGGGTGAAATTGAATGTTTGTGGCAATGGTATCTGGCAGCTACCCTGGCATTACTGGGTGGTTAAATATGCGGCCACGGAAATTTAAGCGTTCTGAAAGGCAACCAGCAGACACAGGGACTCATAAATAAACGTGGTTCAATCTCTTGCATGGCACAGCGGGAGCATGGAAGAATCCGGTGCGTTCATTGAGTTGCTGTTGGGCGCCATGAGGGGTGTGGTGTGTTTGGTGATCCGTTTGTGTGCAACACTTTGATGAAAGTCAATTATACGTTAAATTGTACGGTAGCCGCAGCTGTAAACCGCGCACAAAAATGCGCTTTCGCTTCACTTCCGACCGGGCCGCGGTGTACCGCATCGATTTGGTATTTCGAATTCCTGAACAGATATTTTACCTTTCCTTGTTCAACGCTCATCATCAAAAGGTAAAAGTTTGCTTTAAAGCACTGTAATTAAAGTGTGTTTCAATGAAAGGGTTTCATATTTTAATGATTAAAGTGCAATATTTGCAACAAGATAAACATTTAAGAGAGTATATTATAAATTTAACCATAGCCCATGACATTCGAGCAGCAGTTACAATGATAAGCTTTGTACACTCAACGATTTTTTATTATTTTAAGAGGCTTTGAGTCTCTAAGAGAGCGTGATGCAGCTCTCACTATTGTACAGTGAATGAGCCTATTCTTATGCGCTGGTTATGTTATGAACATGACATCGAATGTCTTTCAAAACAGATGCCAAGTTATGATGGAACGATGTCGTTGATGCACCCGTATGAGTGGCTGATGTATTGGAAAGGCAGGTGACGGTTCCAGATTATGTGATTTATCGAGGGTTGAAGTGAAGACCGCGAAGCGATTGAAGCACCTGGTAAGCTAATAGTTAATTTTCTTGTCCTTCGTACTGTATGATATTGTTAAAACCTCGTAGTTGGTTTGGTATGTACATTTTTATAATCCTTCATGCTAAATTTAAATAGCTATTTTATCAGTACACCTATTTCAGTAATATAAATAAAATAGGTAAAAATTACCTATAACAGTAATTTTTGGACGATGACTAATGGCAAGGAAACCAAATTTACTTTTGGCATTGATATATCTGTTTTGAAAGCATAAGAATGAACTATCAAATATGTTTAAAATTGCTTCTAACACGTTTCACAGGACACGCAGAACACTAACCCGTTAGCAGATTGTAGAAACCATTCGAACCCATTCTGTGGAGCTACATATAATCTATTTGCAACGACATATGTTCACATGAAAGTTATCAGCAACTTCAGTCCAGCAGCATTCGTAACGTACCGTTCACGTTGGTTCTGAAGCTGCATACCAATGTCTCAATGGCCGAGGCTGAAAATTAACTTTCCCGTAAAGATGGTCCCTGCGAACAGGTGAGTACGACGATCGTACGTGTAGCTGAACTTTCTAGTTTGGCTGCAACGCAGGCATGAGATAGTTGACCAGCTGGAAGGGAAATTTTCATTCGAACCGTTATCACCCGTAGAATCGGACAGTGGCACACGGGTAAATTTAGGCATTGCTGGGACTTAGATTTGGCTACAAGTCCATACTTTCCTTCCGAAACAATGCTATGAATGGATCTCGAATTTATTTTGTGCTCTGAAGGGAAGCAAATGCACTGCACGAGCCCGAGATGTCAACATGATGCACATTGCATGCCTGCTCGATGGACTCAAATATTATCGGTAATAATTCCGATAACATATCGATATTAGTTTTACCACGTATCATCCAGAACCGGCAGGCCAGATTGCGGAAAGGAATCGTGCTCGCTGTGCCAATAGATACAACCGATACGATAGTCCCAGCCGGGTGAACGAAGACAAAATTATGGCACACCTTATTTGCATCGTGGATGCAAATCAACCTTATTCCGCACTGGGAAGAGCATGGGATTAGTTGGGTGCCCACGTGGGAGCTGGAAGTATAGGTGTATTTGTTATTTGATCTACGGGTTGATCATGTCCTATACCGTGGTGGGTTACGTGACGGTGGGTAGATGTTAGACATGGCAGTGGGAGTAGTAAAACAGAACTGTGGGATTCAAGAGCGCATCGTTTCCTGTGCGCCATGTTATTGCATAAATTAGTCGCCCGCAGGTAGAAGTTAGAAACTCGTGCAAATAAAGTTCCACATAAAAACAAAATGAAGAACGCGTGTATAACTGGTCAGTTGGAAGGCGTGGGGAGTGTAGAATTGAAGTGACGATAAAAATGCTTTCCGACCGTGCGTACATTTGAAGCAGCGTTGACTTTCACCAACAGCGCCGATGGTGGAAATGGATGCATTCACGTGTCACCATCAGCGTGCGTGTTAGTGTGTTACCGGTGTGTGCATTATGTGCAGCGTAGTGACAGGCGGCATCATTATCTGCCCCCCTACCCGCCCCCCTTTCCATTCATCATTCCCCATGCTTCCCGCACTATCAGCTCCGGAAGGATCGGAAATCGCTTGACAACGCACTGCTTGAGTTGCAGCATTTTGCCGCTGTTTGTCTAGTCACAAGCTAACGCCAGTTGTTGTTTCTACACCGGAGTCATACCGGCAGCAGGTGCAATTATATGCGTTTGAACTTTCACATCCGACAACGGAGCGTCCGCAAATGGGAATGCCGGGCGAGAAACAGTGCTCTCTCTAGCGGCATGCAGTTATTAGCATTTAATGTGGACTTGGTGGCTTCAGCGATTTTGATTGTACGGTATTATCAGCGGGAAGGATCGTGCACAGCATTGTACTACCCTGCAGGCACATTATTATCATTTCCGTACACACATACAAACTCGTGTGGGTGTGTGTCTGTGCACAACGAATAATCTGAAATGATAACGTGCTATCCCAGCGAGGCCAGCGCAAATGACCGCTAATGAGGAATTAGTCCTGTAAAGTGGGTGCGAAGTGAAAATCAACATTCAATTACTGACCAGAAGCTATTCGCTTCCGTTTGGGTAGCCCTCTTCCATAAACCTCGGATAATTCATTGAAAACGGAATGGGAAAAGGATTGCATTAATGGCTACCTGTGTGGTATAACGGGTGCTATCTTTTAAGCGTTTGAACTACGCAATGAACACACCAAAAAAAGATCCCGGAGCAATATTATAGAGTGTAAGAGAAGCACACTTTTAAGAGTTACTGTATTGAAGTTTCTTATTATCTTAGCTAGCTGAAAGAATGTAATGGATACATTCCATTATCTTGTTGTATGATACTAAAATCTCAGAGTTTGTTTGTCCGACATTTCTTTTTCTTCTATAGCTCGAAAACCTGGAAGTTTTAATGAGAGCTCCAGGGCTAATCATTATAGCTTTGGAAATAGAGTTTCTTATGGTTGGATAATCAAATCCTACGAACAGTGAGACAACTCCGGGTGGGATTCGAAACCGGTTTTTCATGTTAGCAACTGGTATCGCCAGCTATTATACCACCGTTCCTGACATGTATGGGTTGGTTAATGTTTATGTAGTTGGATAGTATGTCCGGAGTAAGAAACAATGATACTTAAGACCTTTATACGGCTCCAGTCATGTCAAATCTTGTCATTAATGCCATTAAACCAACGTCAATATTTATAGTTTCACATTGTATGTGAATTTATCTCTACTCGATGTAACCCTTATTTCTCGTTCAGCGTCTGGTTTGCGACTTCTTCATTTTGTCCTAATTTAAAATGTATTCCTGTCTTACGTGCTACGCTTATTATAGAGATGAAGTACGCCCATTTCCATGCCCATCTATTCATCGTTCCTAGTTACATTACTTACTACACATAATGTTTAAAAATTTGAAACATATTCTAACAACAGTAAACATCACCAACAAAAGGCTTTCAGCTTACAATAACTGTTAATGGTGTAATCTTCCGTAGCTGTAAAGTGTACATCTTTCATCTACTCACTGTTAAATTAGGTCTCACCGAATAAACTGCCATCATCGGGGGCGAATTCATTACATCATCTTGCACAGGCGACTCAATTAGTGAATTAAGCAGCTGCCCCGAGCAATCCGCTTATTAATCTGCGAAAAAATTATGCAACGACGCTGATCAAGTTGAATGCCGGCGTAAGCCTTTTAAATAAAACAAAAGACCAAGCCTTGCACAAGTCCGTTCTGTTCTGTGTGTGTGCGTTTCCCTTTGTCCACTGTAATCATTGGGACCGTTTTGTTACAGAGAGTGAGAGAGAAAGGGAGAAAAAGAGAGAGAGAGAGAGAGTGAAAAAAATACATATCTGAAACTTCATTTCATTTGATGCACTCCGGAGCATCGCATGAATAATTAAACTGATCCCGGCTGCATTACGCATAATTTCATTAATCAGATGCATTCCGATGCATCTCACTTCCCAAGCGAGTACTATGAAAAGCAATATTAAAACAAAAAAACCCACACACACGCACACACACACATACACAACGCAAAGAACGATTTTCACAATCCAAGCTGGTTTCAGATTGAGTGAAAAAATATTCTCTCCTAGTATGGAAAGCGACCACCGTCCGCGAGCCGGAGTTCCATGGCAATCTGATTACTATTTTTACTGCACACTGAATTTGCCATTCCATTCATTTGATGTTGATGGGTTATACCTGCCTTTGGGCCACTCATTCATGTACACCTTTAATCATCTATTAAAGCGGGATACATTGAAAGTAATGAAGATACGATAATAGCAACTCATAATAAAAACAAATAAAACGTAACAAAAAATATTCACACCATTACAACGGTCACCTGGCGTATCAAACTGATGATACGATTCTGAAAATTGAGAGCAAGAGTGAGAAAGAAAAAAACAAAATGCGGAAAACTGAAAATAAGGTGAATCAGTACAAAACAAAAACGCCCAACGAGGGTATAAATTGAAAGTGGGATACACTCAAAAGCACTTCCCATTCGCCGGTGTGTATTTGCATTAATTTATTCTCGAAAGCCTGTGTTAATTATTGAAAATAATTCCAAAGGGACACACTACACACAACCCCCTAGACCCGGGTTCGCTGCTTCGGTTTTCGTTTGATATGGTCCGTTCCCAACCGGTCGACAGAGCTGGCAAGCGTCCGTCCCTTTGGGGACATCCTGAAGCCATTCGTGCCCCAATTCAAACCTCCATATGTGAGTACGAGTGCGTGTGTATGTGTGTGTGTGTGTGTGTGTGTTAAGGGATTCCGCGCGAATGTGTATGCGATATGTTTGTACGGAGTACATTAGCCCAACTTTCACCAAATTCTCCGGCAGCAGGAGATTGCGTGAAAATTTGCGCTTTCCTTTCTGCGTTGAAGCTTGCGATTCCCGTTCCCGTTCCACAACGTTCCGTACCTTGGGCCTAAGATATTGGTGGCACCATTTTGTCACACGCTATCGCACTGGTATCGTTCGCGTATCCTGTTGCGCCATCGGTACATTGAAAGGGTGACGCGAACGTAACGATGTGCGACATAATTAATGCTGGGAAAGTTATACCACCCACCGCTGACAATCTCCCGCGTTGGGATCCGAGATCCGCGAGGCGAGGAGTTGTGGCTCGGTTTTGAGCGCTTGATGCTACCCAGCTCGGGAAGCTCAACCATTGCCGACCTACGTTGCTGCGGTAGGAAAATCCATCGAACGTGGCTTTCACTTCGTGGAACGTGGACGGGGCCTTGCACATGCACCGCGTCCACACGCCACTTGACGAATGGTGTCGGGAGTTTCAATGGGCGGGGTGTAAGGTGAAAGCACGACACAATACAAGTAAGAACAGAAATTATCTGGACCTGGAGGAAGAGAGAGAGAGGGGTTGAAACGGCGTGGCGTGCGTGCGGTTCGAAGCTGGACGCTACAAAGGTTGATCGTTTAATAGGGAGTCCCAGGGTGCGTCCGGGACCTGTAGTTTATTGCATTAATTAATGAAACGAGCAATCTGTCAGGTTCGGTTGTGATTATCGTTATTTTTCATCATATTTCTGCATTATTAATTGTTTTATTTCTGTGTAAACATCACACGCGAGTATCCCGCAGCGCTTCCCGATTCCCTTTGCACCACGATCCCTCTGCGATAGGATCGCGCTAACAAGTCAATAAACCCACCGAACGTGGCATGGCATGGTGATAAAAACGAAACGGGGGAAAAAAGACATAAAACAGAGTAAACCTTGGTTGCCGAGGTGACATGTTGTTGATGCCCTCGGTAGAGGTATCGCGGAAAGGGTAAATAAAACATAAACAAACAACAGTATGATCGGGGCACCGGTTGGGATGCACCCTGTCCCTCGGTGTGGCGCCAAAAGGTGCCAAAACGGAAGTGTGTGTGTGTCGGTGCGGTCGCGGACGCGCGTGCATGAGAGCAAATTAAACGGGGCTGAAAATGATCGGAAATGACTGGTTGGCGCATTAATTATGCAACTTCCCGATCGATGGCAGCTATGTGATGGCATTTATGGGCTGCGAAAAATTAAGCGAACGGCGCGCAGTAAATGGGAAAACCGCCGTGCAGCAACGGGTATGAGCAAGGGTGTGAAAAAATCTCATCTTCATTTACAACGATTCACCTTGGTACGGTGTTGATGGTGGGGGAGGTGAGTGACATGAATCAGTGTGAATATTGATGAATATTAATCGTTTATTTTAGCACCGTGTTGAGACTTGCGTTGAAGAGGAGGTGTAGCAATATTACTAAAACATCCTGTAAACGCAGAAGGATGGTTCGTATTTCGTAAAATAATTGTAACAGAAATTTTAATAAACAGCAAAAGGCTATAAATCGATCGGCTATTAATAAGCAAACTCCTACAAAGTTGTGTTTGCTTACCTGGCTATCCAACAGCACAGGAAATTATTATTTTGGTACTAACGTTTCGCTCGGTTGTTTTCCAGACCACAGGCAATGGCACACATTACAATCGCTGAGAGTGAGATGGTGTGCGTAAAGCTATAATTATTACATCAAACGTCATGCATGATGATGGTGGCTAGACGTGGCGTGAAATTGCTAAATTAATATGCGCATTAATTGCCATTTTGTTGCCAGCATCATGCGACCGTAGGTCTGGCCTTACATTGTTGTTTGATTTAGCATTTAATCGCTTTTCTCCGTTCCTCGGGAACAGAATTTGGCTTTGGCGGATGAGATGCAGTGCTTGAAGCGTTAAAAGTAAAAAGAAGCTTTGATTTATTAACTAACAAGTTTGTGTTTTTAAAGAGTTTCTGATGATAATCTGTTTTTCATTAAAGGAATATTAATGATTTAAACATTGTGTTGTGTAATGAGATTAAATACTGTCATTTATTTTCAACTCAAATTTATTGTAAAACTGTATCAATGTGCAGGAATAATCATTTCTTTTGATTCAACATACATGCTCAAATTTTCCACCAGTTTGCCATTATTATTTTTTAAGAGTAGAGCCTGCTCTGACGGATTGGTCAAGTCTAGCGGATTTCATCAAACAACCCAACCCGTTAAGTCGTTTCAGGATGCACACTCGTTTACTTTATGCACATCACAGAGGAGGTTTAGTAGCGATAAACTGAGATGAATTGATGGGGTTGAAGTGTCCACCGGAAAGGGCAGGTTATTGAATTTGCAGACGGGTACGCTTGACACGGGAGCAGTATCGGCCAAGCCTCCATCTCAATTTGGGACTTTACAGGCCTTAATTATAAAAGTACTTTACATGCTGGGTCGTCCGGTGCCATTCTTCATAACCATTCCTCTGGAGCCGGGCGAGCTTAATTAGCTGAATGATGGTGAGAGTCCATATCTCACAGGACATGTGTGTGAGTACTGGGACTATAAATGTTCAATACAGTCCTAGCTTCGTCCATTGGGGAAGGGAATTTTGAGCAGAAAAATGTCCTTTTGAGCAGCAAAATGATGTAGATTGTATTATGACTGGTTGACAGCCATCTCATAAATTTTGTTGTCGGTGCTGTCGTTTGATCCCAGATAGAAGAAGTTTTGGAGGACTTCAAAGGTGCGATCAAATATGGGAAAACATAAAATGCGATAATTTGAGATGGTGGAGATGATTAAAGCCACCATCATTCAAACATTTTATAAAGAGAATAGTTTCGACTTTTGTCTTTTACCTCCAATGTCCAAAAATCAGTTTTGAGTGAAGACAATTTATTCTGGAATACTGCCCCGTGCAGAAGCTCTTAAAATAGTCTTCATACATACTTAATGAATCGAATAGAACGACAAAACCTGGTGTTGCATGCGTTATGTGCTAAGCCAACCGTGTCCGGCTGTAGAAGCATTTGAGACATTTCGTCGACTTCCGGTTTTCCGTGCTTCCGGACAATAATGCCACAGTCCCAAACACCACCCCGGAACACCGCAAGATGCTGTTTAGCCCGGGAACAGCACCAGCCGATAGAGTCGCACGCCGTACGAAGAATAATAACTGGCATGAAAGCATAAAAGTTGGCCCAGCTGGTACCATACCTAAGGAATAGGGAATAGTTGTTTTATTTTTGCTGACGCAATTCTTCTATTTTTATTTTTCCATTGCGTTTCATGTCCTCGGTCTGAATGAGCCGCGTTGAAAATGTTAGATCCGGAGAGGTTTATCGAATGGCCGATGAGCTTCCACCTAATAGAAGAGCACTTTTTTGTCACTCTTACCGGAGGGGCTAGAATGAAAAAGTGCCATTTTTGGTGTATTTGTTCTCATTTTCCAATTTTTTTTGCTGATTTTTTGCGGTTCTCTTCCGTCTGTTTCTTCCCTTGTCAATCTCATCAATCGATGCGCCTGCCATTGTTAGTGCGGGTTTTTTCGCCGGCCCGTACAACTAGAACTGCTATCGGTTCTACGCCCGTCCGCTGCGGACTTTTTTGTGCGCTTTTGCATTGATTTGGACTCGGCACCATGGTTGATTTAAAATAAAAATTCTCTTCCTTCCGGAGCCCTGCCGAGCGAACACACTCGTTTCCGTGGCTGAATGGTGCGGTGCTTTTCAAAGTTTATTACCAGTCCTGTGAGCTTGATGTCAGTACCTAGTGCTAGGCTGTGGTTACGCGCGCTTCCAAATCGTGAGTAAGTGCTTTTTTATTTTGCCTTTCTTGCGCTATCGTTTCCCGCGCTCTTATCTATCGCCCCGTACACTAGCTGATTGTCAAAGCTTTTACTCGAGATGTTACTTTCTTTCGAAAGCGCGACCAATGCGAGCGCCGGTTTCTGCAGCTCGTGCAGCAGAATTTGTGCATTCAAATAAGTCGGGTTTTGGGGGGTTTTGTTTGCATTTACTTCCGGAATCACTTCCGGTACACGATGAGCACGTTCCGGTATGGTTCGTTTTCGGGTGAACGTGATCGAGCTTGTTTGCTTCATTTTATTCGCACAAGTACAGCGTCTTTTTCGGGGTGCATTGGAAAATGAGCATATAAGTTCGATAAAGAATAGACTGTTCCTGTTCCTGGTGAGGAATGCGACACACAGCTTGGGTTTATTTCATCCTTTGAAGACACCACAATTTATCGTTATATTACAGCAAAAATTAAAATAAAATCAATCAACTGTTTTATGTAGAGCATCACTGGAAGAAGACAAAAAAGAACTCCTAAAGTTTTCAGGCAAACTTTATTTCGTTAAGGTATTCCGTGAAGACAGTTTACCATTGCCACACCTTTGTCAGGTGACATTTTTATCGCTTTTGAGAGTTCAGACAAAGAAAACCCGTTTTCACCATTAAGCGATTGGTTTAGGTTGATGCACTTCATCAACTTTCTCCGATCAATATTTCATCAAAGTTATGGTGGAATTGTCTATTCTTTGCTCGAACCGCCGAAAAGGGATGGAGCGTAGAAAGTGAGATAAAATACACCACTTGTCGGTCTGATCCGATGCTACGCCACGCCACCAATATAATGATAATCTTTAACCACGAAGTTTACGTTTATGGAGCGTCTGTTTTCTTCGCCCTCGTCGATTATATTCATGTGGTTGTTTTATGCGACTGTGTTGACTGTGTACTCGAATTGGATTGTTTCGTGATGTTTTATGGGCACGTTTGCAGGGCGCCTGAGACGCATCTGCAAGATCTGGGTTACGTCTTCATACAATCAGGTGATGAACGTTCTATGCACACCCTGGAAGCAAGAACCGAGCATCGAGCACCGAGCTCCCGTACTCGGGGTGGTGTTTGCTAAATATTGATTTTGGAAGGGGTTGAACGATTTGATGATTTCATGGATCATTATAACTGGTATGTTGCATTGTGGTAAAAAAGATGCATAAAGCGAGGGATCGTTCACATTTTCCATCGTAAAATGATACACTTTCCCAGAAGTACGACTGCCATTATCTGGGTAATATTGTTTAAATAATTCCTTCAATCGTGGGGAAATGTGACGCGGTTTCGAAAAATATTGCTCAATTAAACTGTACATTGTGTTTACAGTTTTGGTAAATATTGGTTTTATGCGTAAATTTTTACTCGAGTTTAAAAAAAAATTCACTAAAAATAGGCCGGTTTCATAGTCGTGTGCTACAATTTTTCAGGTCGAGAATTTTATATTTATATTTAGAATTCATGGAAAATGTCAAACGCCTATAAAGCTAAAATTTTGCAAAAAGGAATTTCCCCATACATTTGAAGTAAGCTACGTACAATGACCAGACTTCAAATTTGCAGGAATATTGTTTCCAATATTCCTGGAGCGAGGACATTCAAACCCAACCGTTTGAATTAGTTCAGAGTTTTGTACTGCTAGTGGCGCAACAATGCCCCCGAATGCGACCAGACAAAGGGGAGGCTTTAGGCAGGTTTAGAAAGTTCCTTCCGGAGCTACTACGAGAGACTGGATCAAATCAGCGCTAACTAACTGAACGTGCATCAGGTCACCGGCATTCCCCATTTAGGATGGGAACAGAGTTGTGCGTTCGGCGCCATGCGCGGTATTTTACGAGCCTTATCCGATTAGGATGGTCCTACCGTCAGGTAAAGTTGTTACGCTTGGTACTATATACGCGACGTCGATATTGGGTACCCTGACAGTGGCCAATTGTTTGCATGTAATTTATCAACACACTTGCACCTGCCTGCGGTGCTTAAGAGTTGGCTGACGGGAGTTGGGACGCTGATAGCCTTCGGCTGGGCGAAGCTGTAATAGACCGAGCGATTGCGGGAGTTTGAACTTCCATTTCCGTTATAGAATTCTGGTGCCGGCGTGTGGGATCGTGCTGCTGCGGCGACTGGATGACTCCGGTGCGTAATCGGTTCGATTGAAAAGTCGCAACGCTTGCAACGTGCGTGTCCGGAGAGGTTTCCGGGAGTGGAAATTGTTTTCCAATGAGTCAAACTATCAATCACCTGCATCGAGGACCCGAGGTGTGTTCAACGCACCATGCTGTGGCAGGCCCGGTTCTAATGGTAATAGGCGGTGGATGCATAAACACCGCTCAACCGAGTGACCGTCAGTTGCAGCACGCAGCAACAGCAGCAATAGCTCAGTATGATTATCTATTGTTTCGCTGATTGACCTCTTTCAGGGAGTGCAACCGAGGGACTTGAACCGTGCTCAACGGGTGGGCAATTTGGCATCGGAAGTACGTTGAGTATTATGGGATGGTGTTTGCCATTAAGTACCATCGTTAAAGCGCAGTTCATGCTGTTTCCAGAGTTAACGCTGACGGCAAAGCCGTCTGGGGGACCAGCACTACAAGTCTCGTCGATGATGATGGGGTTTGATGGACCGTCGGTGGTTTATGGAATGGATTTTGGTTTTCTCTAATACATGGACAAAAAGTGGTAAAAATATGCTTGCTTCTGAAATGGTAGGTTCTAATACTGCTGTCTTTAATCCGTGCATTCTGGTTTAGTCCATAACTAAAAATTACATGAGTTTTATCCAATAAGATAGGACAATAATTGTAGCTTAAGCGATTGCTATAACGGGCGCTTGTGATGACATTTATATTAATAGTATTGGAACTTACATGAAAATCTTGAGCAACTCTTACCCAAGTCTCGTCCATTTGGTTCACGTAATGAAACAATTAACAATTTAAATATAGTTAAAAAGGGGACGAAAACGATTGCTTGAATGTGTCTGCCGTCATGATGCAAATTAAACTGTAAAAATATTGACCAAATGAACTACTATAACGTGATGGCGCTAGTTTTCCTTTTGTTCCGAAAGCAAACACGATTAAGTTTCCGTGTTTATCCTTAAAACCATAATAATGTCTGGACATTTGATACGTGGTGGATTTTTAGTTCGCTCAATCAGCGATCACATCAATAAAATTCCGATTACCATTCATTTAAACTACAAGTTGATAGTGTTGGAGAGCTCTTTGGTCGGGTTATTTTCACCGTTATTCATAAACGTTTTGAATCAGAAGCTTGCATATCATTACTATAGATTGAATAACATAACTTTTTACAATTCAATGGTTTGTAAGAAGTGTATCTATGGTTGAATATCTTTAAAATATATTTCAATAAATCAATAACACAAATAACAAAAGTTATGTTTGCATATCACAAACCATGTGGGTATGTGTTATAATAGTTGATTCTGGTGTTTAAATAAAACCAAAACACTTTACAAATACAAACAAAATCATGATTACGTTTCTGAACGATCATTAATTTTAAAACAGCTGCGAGTATTCGAATAAACACAAAAAATACAGTCGAATTACGAATGTTGATAACATCTCGGAGCGAAAAGCATTTCTACGTTGTGTGATAGCCATTAAAAGCTTTTTTTTATTTTCATTAGAATGGCATGGAGTAAGTAATAACATAAAATAAAAACTGAAAAGAAGCATACCAACTGGGAATGAAACGATCTGTCCGATACTGCACAAATATGTTCACCTAATGCACTTTTAATACGTTTCGGTTGACGTTAGCAGAGCAAAAGCCCACCGAGCACTGTGAAATTCGGTCAAATCCACTATCCTCAGGGTACACTTTTTGTCAAATGACCTTTCATACGTACAGCCAAACTTGTAGGGCCAAACGTTCATGCTTGATTCGAGGTGGACCGAATTTGTCTGATAATTTATCTTCGTGCAGTATTCATTGTTCGTTTATCTGACTCCACTGACCGTGCGAACTTGTGGGAGGTAGAGCGATCGTTTACTGGCGGTGGGTCAACCTAAACGAATACGCTTCACAACCTACATCATGTCCCGTTTACAAGACTGTGGCGTAGGGATAGTTAGCGAGCTCCTGTCCCTTGTATCCCTCAGCATTGATATGGGGTGGGAAAAAAACCTACGATAAAACGACTGCGGTGGCTGTTGAATTCTACGGCGAAAGATTGATGTGCATGTAATTTGTACGTATAACTTATGCGTTTTAGAGGAATGAAAAATTATTCGTCGTCCTCGTAAAACGACTCGATGATACACGCAACACTGATGCTGAGGCAGTGGAATGAATGACCCTTGTCGGGATATTCAAACTGCAAAATGGTTATCCGACTTGTTGTCATTTGTTTACACTAAGTTTCTGCCCACCTTAGCCCCGGGTATGTTTTATTGCAACAGTATTTAAATTTATGTTTACACATTTTGCGTTGCACGACCGTAAATATCTGTTGATATGGAGGTGAAGTTCTAACCGAACGAAAGTTTTAAGATTTAATATTATTGAAGCAAGGTAAGCAAGTTGATTAGTTATAACATTAAATGCTATCTTAATACTATCAACAAAATTCACTCAAAATAAAGACCATTAGATCAATCCTGCTTCGGAACCTCGAAGAGCTGATGTCTCCCTGAGAAGGCTTCGTAAACTGCTTTAAGTTTATCTCTTAAATTAGCATTTGTTTTACAAAAAGTTCCTTCTTTTGGTCATTTATTTAAGAGCCATTGGGTCTATGAGAGCTTATTTGCCTCTTGTAATAAGAGTGCGTTATTGTGTCTTATCAACTCCCTTCTATGCAAAATAATCCATAAGATTAAGTTTTCAGGAGTTTGAAGGCCAAACATTGGGACTAATGAAGTCTGAGGCCTCGTTGAAACAATGCAAAAACACCAGTATGAATGCATCTCGTATATGAATACTTTAACCTTATCCTTTTTTAATGAAATATGACGCCCTGGCCGTAAAGCTTGAGACCAATTTCCAAATAGTTTCCCTTACCCTTAAACTTTATAATTAAAACAGAGGAATGATGAATTTCTGCATGGCATGTTCTATAAATGAGGTGAGTTCGACCGAGCTCACCCGGGATAAGGTGCCCTTTCACGGTTTCGACAAGGAAATGTCTCCAAACCATCGTGAATTGTACTAATTTTTGTAATTTTGTTTTAAGCAATACAGGCCGTTCTTTATGAATAATAAAAAATAAGGTGAGTTGCATTGTCAATCGCTTTAGTACAATATAATTTTACTTCTTTGGCTCTACGACCTTAAGAGAGTTTGGCGTAACATTTCTGGTCTCGTTGACTTGTGTCGAAAAATAGTCAACCTGAACTTTATTCATTATTTTAATTATTTCTATCTTTGACTCAAACCTACATAAAAACGTCGGTAATCTTCATACATCATGTGGTAAATATAAAAAAAATATCCGTAGTTGGATAGTCAGTCCTGCGTACGGCGAAGCGGTCTGGATGGGATTTTATACCCTGTTGTGGTCCTGTTGTGTGTAGGCGGCGCCGATGTCGTTTCGACCACTGAACCGTTCCAAAACATGCAGGCATTTCCTTTTTTCATCATTTCTCATTTGTTCTACTCTTGTCAGTTTATTTATTCGTTTATAACATCTAAGGTTAATAAGTTCGAGAACATTTTTTTTTTTTTTGCGATTCAATTTTAAATTCGAAATGAAATTAATTTTCGACCGTAAAGAAATTTTAGCTTGCCCGCCATTTTCAGCCCCGACAGTTAGCTTCAAACCAGCAGTGGTGAAAAGTGTTGGAAAGCGTTTCGGGCGAGCAAAACAACGGAAAAATTCGACTCGTGAACCATAAATTGTTTGTCCAGTGCTGATGAGCCTCGTCGACTGCCGGTGTCTAGCGCGCAGCGGGTGCAAGCTTCCCATATTCTGTTGCACTATGGTAGTAAGTGGAACGAGCTGTGGTGTTACGTGGGAAGCGGAACGTAAAAGCTTTCGCAGTGCAACAGCATCCGCCGTACAGAACGGCACGGCATGGAAAATCGACCGAATGCCGCCACATTGTCAGGTTACACCGTACCCTGCTGCACGATGGCGATGGTTTATTTGCCTCCTAGCAACACAGCAAACGCCCAAGCACGACGTGCTCATGAGGAGCAGTGTGAAATTTTGGTGGAAAAATGGTGACATGAGGTGTTTGTGTGTGAGTATGTGTCTGCCGCGAAAATGTAGCGGGCAGTGTCCGAATTTTGTCCGCACATAACCACGACGCAACGCTTATTTGTGTGGTGTAAATTTCCGATATTAATCAAGCGCGAAGTAGATGGATGGCAATGGAACGGAAATTGCATTCGTACGAACAGCCTGCCACACCGGTAATGCCTTCCGTGCCGCTAATTCTCCATGAAACGTAACGTGAAGTCGAGCTGGCCAGCGCGTTCGTTTTACGCAACGAACGTAAATTTGCCCATTTGCCTCCTCAATCGATTCAGCTCCGGCCAGCCTGGCGATGGGAAAGAAAGCGAGCCCAGTTCGCTGCCAAAGCATGAAAACATGCAATTTTTTGGTATTACTGATGTTTGGTGTGTGCGTGTGTTTTTTGTGTGTAATTTCGCACCACCCGTCCGCTGCATGCAACGCATTGTCCTCTCAACGCACAGCTGCATTCGACGGCAGGCTCATAATGATTGATAGTAGCGAAAATGGGTCCATTCGATTTTGCACCCATGCGTTGCGTTCATTTTTTAATGGATCCCGGGGTTTTCCGTCCCTGCGGTTTGTTCGCGAGAATTAATGAAATTTTGCACCGATTTATTTTTATCGATGAAAGGCTCTTGCACTATGGCTTGGTCATTTTACTCGATAGCTATACTATGATGGAAATATGATGCTGCAGGATGGAGCAAACGTTGTGAAATAGTAACGAAAAGCAGTGGCGATGCTTTATAATGAACTTTGTGTATTACGGTGCGTGGAATCACTTATCATTTTATGGATGTGCGTTATTGTTAGGTTGCTTATTCTAAGATTTTGTATAGTATCGCGTAAAGTAATTTTTGCTTATTAATATCAGTGTCATACCAATAACCGATCGGTGCTGTCTCTCTGCATGCATGACTGACTATCCAGCAACGGGTAAAATTAAGTCATGGAAGCCAAAAACTGGACGGCCCGATGGCAGAAGGGACAATGGCGCCGGGCTTCACACGGCAGGACCGGGGCTCAAATTCCATCAGGACCGTTTTTCCGTAGTGTGGACAGACTTTCCAAGTAAGTGGTGTCATTAAGTGTAGTAAGCTAGAAATGGGAGGCAAGAGCTTAGAAGTCGTTAGGCCATGAAGAATAAGAAGAATAAGAAGCTGAAAACTAAAGATCGAAACCTCTTGACGAATAAGACACATCGATAGCACATCGAAATATAAGCGATCAGTTTAACGAACAGAGTCCATTAGCGGATGATATTGTTCTTTTGCCACCTAAGGCCCAACGAAGGAATCGGTCAAACATTTAGTGATTGAAAGCTTGGCACCATGTATCCCATATAGTAGAAGGAAGATAGGCTAAAGTGCAGTAACTACAAGGGTATTCCTTGCGATTCCGTTTAGCTACACAGTTATTCGTCGTGTATCCTCTGTATAGGATCTATAGCTCTATCTGCATAGGTCTGATTATTAGGCTATCGTCTGAAATCCGCGATCCCCTCTGCGTAAAGTCCCTGTACTGCTGTTGGGTGCGATCCTCCTTGGAATACGCGGCAGCAGCCTGGTCTCCCCCAGGCTCTACAGCGGTGGTCATACTAGAGAGTGTTCAGCGCAAATTCACACGTATAGCTCTTCGGCGCTTCCTTACCGGTTATCCTCTTGCTCTCCCTCCCTATCCAGTCCGTTGCTTTCTTCTTGGGCTAGAAACAGTTGAGGAAAGCCATTTCCATATCCGTGCAAACTTCATTGCAGGTCTCCTGTTAAATGAACTTGATGTCCTTTCCCTCCTGTCTACCATCCCTCTTTATGCTAACACCGCTGTGGTAGCTGCCTGCAACACACGTAGATCCTCCATAGCTGGGCTTGTTGACAGTCAGATCGACTCGCCAACCTTGTTTTCCCCGATCAACCTATACATGAAGGAGGCTACTTGACGTGTAGAAACGCCGGTACAGTTACGGATCCTTCGATTTGTTCCTTTCGAATCGTAATGAATCTAATCTAACGATGCATTTATAGATAGCTTCTATTCAATGAGTCCTTGTACTCTTTAGCATCCCAATTTTAACCAGTTCTATGTACTCTGACTTATAAGTTAGCTTTAAAACATTTAAAGAGAGCCGTGTAGTCCGTTGATATGTCTGTGTCAATTTACAAATTAACAAATTGTAAGTAAAATATAAACTATTAAACGGGGTGCTTACATTAGTTAGCTTTACTCCTAATGCGACACTGGTTCTTGAAAACATCGTGTTTAGCTTTGTACTTTTAAATAAACTCTACGCTGTTTTCGTACATAAATTTTCTTTCAAAAGATCAGGTACTACACAGTTAACAATTATTATATTTGACGATAGTTCTCAAAATATATGCTTCGCCATCTCAGTTCTTGCCGTTACCATCAATAAGCCATCATGATTGTTGGATGCTGTGTACATCTAGTTAATCGCAATATCTTGATCATCTAAACCACAACGCAAAATTTCTCAACCCCCGTTCGATACGCTGCTCATTGAACGGCACATAATACAGAGCATCTTTATTGGGATTTTCAATCTACTCCAGGGAACGAACGTCAAATGGCCGTTGCGATCGTATTGGTTTAAGTTCGAAACTATTTCGCCGGGAGTGAGGGTGAGATGAATGGAGAACATGCGGTATTTTCGTTGTCTTTCACATGAGCTACACTGCTATCCCCTTTTCGATGCCTCGAAAGAAGTCTCTCCGTAGCAGAAGGTAGCCTGTGAAAGTAACCGAATGCGCTATCAGCACGGGCGACCCTGCACGGGCGACCCTGTATTTCGGAAAAACCACACACGAACCATACGACCAAACGCACAAACACAACCACACCGTACCAGCGTCCGAAAGTTGGGAATGCTGAAAACCACAAGAAAGGAAACCATAATTTCCTCGGGGAAAAGGAGGATTAAATTTAAATTTAATTAGAGAACTACTTACAGCACACTACACAAGTCCGCCTCTGAGAAAAGGGCCAACCTATTACAGGCCGGCTCGGCTGCAATATGTTCTTACACCGGGCGGAACGGCCGGGCAGTGGCGGGAAGTTTGCTGTGCGAGTTCTTGCTTTCGTCCGAGGCAGTTGTTCCATCACTCGGTACACTTGCCGCTGGATGGCCAAGGATGGTAGCATCACCACAATCTACCGCAAGCGTCAATCCTTGCGACCCTGTGCGGACCTCAGACCGCTGGCCCGGGTGCTTCTGGCTCCGAGACCGAGGGCCTAAGTCTTCGTTAAAGTTCGGTCAAGCTGAAGCAAAGCTCCATCCGTGTCGGTACTTTCATATCCCCGTCGCTCGTACTTTTCAGCTTTTCCGCTTCAACGGGTTCGTCTTTCGTTCCGGCCGGGCGAATACGAGCGTCTTCTGCACCGTCCGTTCACTGAATTGCAATCCTTTTCCAGCTTTTGGTCATCTCGGCACCAGTGAAACGGAAGCGCAAAATTCATCCACTGCACCAGGATGCACAGCGATGCAGCCGTCGGGCATGGTTGCACTATGATCGTGCAGTTGTTAATATTTTTTTCTCTCACATTGGTTTTACTCACCGAAACGGCTTGGCACGCCATTCGCACATTGCTGCTGTTGCTTATGCGCTTCGGTAGCTATTGGTTGCAAGCGTTCCGGGGGAAATAACACAGCTGAACAAGAACACTGGTAAAAGGAAGCTTCCTTCGGTGGATGCTGGCAGAAGTTTTCTTCGTGTGGAAAGATGAAGTACGATGAAAATGGTGATGATTATGCATGGTCAAAAAAAAAGTTTGACCAAGAAGAATGAGCTGAGCGTTCAATTTGGGAGCACAGGTGCAGTGAATGCATTTGTAATTATAAAGATTATTCAAATGATGAAGCAAGATCTGGAGGTTCATGATTTTGATGTACTGGAGAATTGTCTGTAACATTTCAAGAGCGGTTTGCACTTTAAATACACTTCGATGGGCTAATATTCTAAATTCGGGTCAGTCCGGTACTAAAGGCGATAGCACCTTCAACGCTGAACGGACTGTCTGAAGACATTAAATTAAAGTCCCTTTAATCGAAGTGTCAAAAAGGAGCAATGTAGAGCTCCCATTGCTCTTCGAGTCACACTACAGTAGGTAATGTATTTAACAGAAGACATACATCAATCAAAAAATACAACGAAGCCTCCAACTTAAAAAATGCACCCATTTACTCGGTATGTCTTCAGTTACATTAAACCAATAAATGTAACCCATCGTAAATATTTTGATTTAAGCACTGTTGCGTTTTCCATGACGGGAATCCAATCATGGATTTAATCTAGCTTCTAATAATCATTTATTTACTGAACCTACAGTAGGCGTTCTAATTTCGCTGACTTAATCAATCTCATTAACCAACACTACAGCGGTCCTTATCAAACCGTTCTGAACTCATTATAGTATCCCAGGAACACGGCACGTAATTGATTCCTTCCGAATGATTGAGGCAATGATTTAGAATCGATCGTTTCTGCAATAAACTCCCCATAATATGCTGAGCTCTGCGTTGATAATCCTCGATTCTCAAAATTATGTATGGTTCCGACTTGGTCGGTTCGGTGCCGTCGCGGTATGTAAAGCGGGATAACGAGTTTGCTTATGAATAAAAGATTGTAACTGTTTTAATTAGGACCGTATCACGGTGTTGCCGGAATCGTGCGAGAATTGTTGTGGCGAGAATGAAGGGCTGCTATGGATGAATCGTTAGGAAGCAAAGGTAACGGACCAGGGTGTTCTAAGCTGCGGGAACGGTGCCAGAATGCAAAATAGATACAATCAATTTTCCACCCAGTTGCGTATATTTTGGGCGTAATTTCCGTACACGGATGAGTTGGGCGTATCTTTTTGGCGGAGGAGCGAGTGCCAGAGTGGGTTGATGTATGCCGCACCGGGCACATCATGAATATTTGACTAAAAACGTTCTCCGGACGATTTATCTGATAGTTGGTAAATGGGTGGGTCTTCTGCAGACGTTGAAAATGTGTGCAATATGATTCAATTTTGGGTTTTGTGCCTAATTCATTGCGTTTGAACGATGTTTTGAAGGGTTTGCTTTAAGCTCAAGCTATTCCATCGTTTTTAAAGCGATCTTTTAAGAAAACAAACAAACAATTTTAAGCTCCTCTGTGTTGGATTGTGATGAAAGTTCGATTCGGTACCCTATCCTATTCTGGTGGCAAAATTGTCAAATGGAAATTTTTTCAACAAGAATGGTCGAATGGATCAGAACGTATTCCTTCAGTGGATTATATCGCGTAAAGCTTGATGATAGTGTTTCATGCGCCTTCTACAGTAGCTTGGGGATTCCACCGGATATCAACCTTGGTTCATTGCTGTTCTTGCATTAAGAAATCGTTGCCAATACACTTACTAGACGGTCTAGCGCCGCTGTTAGATAATCCATCTTCCTGGCCGTTCTGGTGGACGCATCAAAGCCAGCACTCGTATGCGAGGTATTTTCGTATATTTATATATTTGTAATGACCAAGGGCTTCGCGATACCAACACCATTAAAAACACTTTTATGTTCGCTAATTCTACTATTGACATCTGAAGTCAGCGCATGAGAAAAAAACACGAAGGGTTTCGCGGACCACCATCAAATTCCACCCATGACTATGTCACTCTATGTATGCTTTGGGACTCCTCCTGCTCGTGCATTAGCAGTACGATACACGATAGCCCAGTGCCTGTTTGTGGTTGAGCTGATTAGTAACGGAATTTAAGGACCAGGACTTGAAGTTTAAAGTCGTGGGAAATAATCTGATGTACTTGTTAAAGAACAGTGTTGGTAAAGTCACTTTCCCTCAAGATTATGTATAAAAACTTCAACCATTGTAGTTTACCGTGGTTGATTTACTTCATGTATGATTTTGGTATGTCTCAATCAGCCCTTCATGTGCGTTCATCTTAGGTTATGTCGTCTGGCGAGGTTCTGTTGTTGTTACCACGTCATCAGTTAATATGAACTGGCACTGAGACACATGTATGCAATACGGATTGAAATATATGAACTACTAAATACAAACAAATAATGCTTTGAGTGCTATTATTTTTATGCTTTTTTTATCTATTTAAATTTTATTTACTTTAATGAAGATTAACAATATGGTTGGGGTTCGGAGTCAGTTCAGTTTATTGATACCTGTAACGCTAAATCACTGATCTATTCTAGACGTTTTCTATTGTATCATTGAAGGGCAACATCATACTTACTTTTGTCGGTGAACCAATACCATGCTATTGATGCTTCTTCTTTTCTCTTGGCCTAACGACCTCATGCCAGTAGTCATGCCTGACATTTATGGCTTATTAGACTCACTGATACCGAATAGCTTGATAATTAGTCCTCATTATGGAAGAACGGTTCAGATTCGATTTGAAACTCGATCCTGGTCTGTGAAGCACCGGCCGCCCGGTGCTGACGTAGAATGCGATTGGTGTATATTGGCGAACTTCATTATACATTTATCTTCGTCGTTTTTGGCAATATAACCTTGAGAGATTTTACACGGTCATTCTTTGAGGCTGATCTTTCCAATACATTGACCGTGTATCGAAACCCATCCAGATCGTTCTTGGTACGCGGTACTGAATTACCAGTTAAATTCAAATCAAGAAAGTTTGATATTGTAGGCAAGTCCTCCCTAGGTTGTATGGTCAAATAAGCCGTAAGAGAAATGTTGATGATGGCCTCCAAGAGATTAGATAACATCGATGTTTCATAGTGATATTATATCTTGTAGCGTACTCAGAGACTGCAAACAACGAAATACTGGTTTTTCATTTGTTAGTTTATTTGTCTCCTTTCTGTGTTTGTAGTGAACAACAAATTGATACATTCTTTATCTATTGCAGGTAAGTCAAGCCCAATAACCCATAAAAACCCAAGTCTGGGGTGAACTACCCGATATGAAACGCAAAGGTAAGCATACATTTACGGGGTACGGCTAAAGGATGCAGTTTATTTTATTCCTTTTGTTTTGTTAGTATGTATTCGGCCATTTACACCACGCATCCAAACTGCTCTCATCGGTAGATTTGCTACAATGTTTTGTCTGGCCCTTATGTACACGTACAGATTGTTATGTCGATTATTGGCTAGGTTAACCTGTTTCGTTTATTTTTCCCGCGACTGTTTTATGCATCGTAGTCGCTTGGATTCGATATGAAGCAGCTTGCTTGCTTCCATATTCGTGCTATGTCTTAACCGTTGCTAACATTAGATGGACTCATTTAGCACCGTGACTGACGATGCATAACGTTACATTAAAATCCATTTTTTGTTTTTATTTCCGTTTCTGAGGTTGGACAATCAGGACGAAGGAAGGAAGGAAGACGGTAGGAGTCAGGAACGGGGGTTCTAGAAGCTGGACAATAGTGTAGTTATTTACATTACGTTAAAACTATTTACACGGTTTACCCAAAAGCTAAGGTAAGGTAAAGATTTGTTTAGCGCCTATGATCGAACTGCAGAATTATCATTACCTCAAAACGTCGCTTCAAACATGCCCACAAAACCATGCTGGTGAATTTGTTAACACATGATTCAGGATGGTGTCCATCGATCGCGATGGAGGCGCCTGGTAGCTCCTATAAAAATATACTTTTACACGTAGGAATAAACCAAACCGTTTTACCTTAATTATTAGAA
Source organism: Anopheles stephensi (assembly GCF_013141755.1). NCBI lineage: Eukaryota > Metazoa > Arthropoda > Insecta > Diptera > Culicidae > Anopheles > Anopheles stephensi. The sequence goes on from NC_050203.1 coordinate 48,855,107, forward strand.
AGATCTTGCACGACGATACAAACACGATGACACGAGACACGCTGCTGGTATTTGATTGTGTGAGTATGTGGGTATTCTATGCACAGGCTGTCTTTCACCTTTAGGCTTGTTTTTGAGAGTTCCGATTTCCGATCTTCGCCCGGTAGCGGAGATTGATCAATTGCCTGGGGGCATGGGCACCAAACAAATGTGTGCAAAAAGTCACTGGTACGTTGGTTCGCAGCGTGTTGCATCATCACCTTGGAAGGAAAAGGACGCAGTTGTCTACGTTTAGGAGGGCCGGCGAAGAAATGGTGGCGGCAGACGGAGGCGGTGGGACGGGATAGCTGCTCGGCAGTGGATCCAGCTCCAGTGTTGTCCCTTCTGCCAGCGAGGCATTCGCTGAGCCAGCACCGCTCTTGGCCTCCCGCTGCTGGGGTCAGGTAACCATCAGATACCGTATCGAGTATACCATCACGGTACAGATGATGCAGATGTAGAACGTAACCCAGCACACCTTAACGTAGGAATCGATCTGCAAACCGCCGGAGGACGATGCGAGCGGGGATGATTTGTCCGCTGGAAGTGGAGAGTAGAAAATAAGATCGTTAGAATATGGTAAAGGTGTATTATGGCTACGAGAGAGGGAGAGAAGGGGATAGAGACATTGTGCAACATTGTTTTTCACGAAGAAGAAATAGTCTGAAGCATGATAATCGCTTCGTTTGTATGCAATTTTGCAGTAAGTGCTGGAGTGCAGAATGACAAAATTTGGTTTACCGTTGTATGCGTCGTAACATTCAAAGTATAAAGGTTCTTAAAGTTCCATATTTAAAGACTGGGAACTGACTTTACACCTTACTCCTCAATGCATTGTTGGAACACAGAAGTCTAATATAAAACATTCTTTCACTAAGCATTATGGCCTCTAAGGCAAGATTTTTGATGTAGGTTAATGGAAAGCAAGACTTTTGCAACAGGAAGGACAACCAGCAGGATCATAGTTTAGCCATTGTTGTTTATATTTTGTGTCATGTTTTATGAGAACGCTGAAAAATAATCAATGTTCTAGCCAACACCGGTTGCCTGTTCATAGAAAAAAAAAACATAACACGACATTTGATGATGGAGAGCACTGGCCTGATGTGCCAGTGGCAGCAGTACGCTTTTCATGCACATGGAAAATATTATACAGCATACACTAGAGCACACAAATCCATCACCCATCCACCATACCAAACGTACCGTTACGCTGGTACGTTTTAAAATAATTTTGCTTCCATCAAACTAGTCCCATCTGCTACTTGCCTTTCATCAACGCAGAAACATGACACAGGGTGTTTTGCTATGGAGCTGCCCTTCGGGCTCTCATTTGAAGAGTGCTGGTGCCATCGATTTATAACAAACTTACTTTCTGATACACGAGCTTATTGCCACAGTGTCCCATAAGTGTATATTTCACACAAATCGTTGTTGCAAATGTTTTCGAAACTTGAGAAACGATGGCCTGTTGCAGCTCGCACCGTAGCACGAAACTTTCCTTGACCCGGAGCGAGGCACTACATCAAAGTTGGCTGCACCCGGTCAGCGCACACGATAATGTTGTGGAAGAAATGGAAAACCTATTTTCTTGATGTGCTGCAATCGGTGCTCCGGGACCGGAGCGTGTACGTGGTACGGACAACGGGTAAAACAACATGCAAGATATACGGGTTGGAAATTCTTGTAATGACATACGACAATCCGGACGAACCATCTCGGGACTGGTTAATGGTAGCTCTCGGCAGTCCACCGAGAGTTGGGCTGCCTGATGATTGGTAGCGATGTAAAGTGCTACCGACAGCTTTATTTGAACAGACGTCTGTCCGGCCAATCGTTGCATAAACCTGGCCCGCCGGGTTCCCGGTGTTGTCCAGAAAACCATCCCCGGTACCAGTCCCGGTACCGAAATGAGTGCAGCAAGTCATTCCTGTTTGCCCAACCAGGATGCCGGAAAGTGCAGCACGACTTTTCGCAACACTGTCACCCAACATTGTTTGCTTTTGGGGGTCTCGCCCCTGTTTTTTGTTGTTTCTGGCCACCCTGCCCACAATGGACAGAGAAGTTGTTTTTCCTTCATAAAACATTCCTGTCATCTTCAACTCGTCTGGCTCGGGATCGGGTACACCCCGGTTTGAGTTGTAGTGCAAAAAGGCAAAAAAAAAACACACACACACACACACACAAACACTTCAGCGCCAACCTTTTTCGTATGTTCCCTTCAGTGGTCCGGAGTGAAAAATATGATAAAACCAGAACACAGCACAGCACATATGAGGAAGGTATAAATTTTCCATAAAGCCCTCGGAGCGGCACCTTTCGAGAAGTTCATGCACTCCAAAAACGAACCCAAGGCGCCCCAAGCATCCTGTGCCCAAGTCACCAGTACGGTGTTGGGGACACTTTCCGAGAGGGACACACGACACATGCATGGGACAATTTATGCGCACTCGAGAGTATGCATCCAGACGTGGTAAGAGGACCAGCGAGGACAACGAAATCTGCAAATTGACAAACTGGGGAGCGTTAGCGTTTGCAGTTATGAGAAAATGTTGAACCCATTGGCTAACGTCTGCACGCGGAAAAGTACGCCCAGCTTAACCATGGACGGAAATTACCAGCAACAAGCGACCAGTTTCGGGTATCCGGGATTCGTACTCGTTCGACGGAATTAAATGCAAACCTCCGGAAGCGTTTCCTCATCTTTTTGCACGGCACATTTTTTCCCGGAAGGTTCGGCATTCTTGCGTTGTTGAGAAGCGTTTCGGAATATTCTACCCATCTACCCCATCGCTTCTCGTACCGAGCCCTGGCTATGGATGTGGCAGAACGGTCAGAAAGAAGGAGCCAGCAACAACAACAGACATACAGTAAACACAGCAGAATTGTAACGAAACGTTCAACAGAGACATTCTTGCACGTGTGTCACTTTAATATTACGGGCTTGCAAACCTGCTGCATGCGGAGACACACTAGAGGAATAGATAGGAACAAAGGGCGGAAAAGGGTGAACAGTGCACGGCGGAGTGGTTTTCAACTTCCCGGGGGGAATTTCTTGGGACAAATTTATATTTGCATCGTATGCGATCGTTTCGTTAGATATGTTTTGAGAATGGTTAGGTGATGTTGTATTAACCCTTCCGGACATCGTCGTAAGGGGCTCCAGAATTGAACGTCTGAACATTAGTATTTTTCTAATATCTTTCGGTGATGTGAGTGCTAATACCTTTTGAGGTAATAAAAACCTTTTCGATACTTGTGCTCAGTGCCAAAGTTTCAAACCCACTGTAACTGATGAACGGTCCCTAAAATGTATTTCCAAAATGTGATTACTTTCATTGTCTTTACGCTTGCAGTGCAAGGGTTAACGCTACAGCGCCAAAACGACATGCATTCACCTTCAACGGCACGAAAACACACAACAACCACCCGAAAGCGATATGAATTATCGTGCCCATTTTTCACACGTCTACACCATCGCACAATAACCTCAATCTTGTGCCATTTCGGCCACTCTCGGTTCGGTCGGAAGTGGATGCTTTTCTGCATACTTTCCCTCCTGGAAGTGGCTCGGAACACGCTGAATCTCCGTGCTCCATGTACTACTGGTGAAGCAGCGTGTGTGTGCGTGTATAAGTTGTTCCTCGAATCGAGCTACATTGTCTTCGCCGTCTCCGAACGTGTCGCCGGCCGTAAAATGTTTCAAATGAATGCAGAACGCACAGCGACCAGGGAGAAGACAAGGGAATCTATTTTACGCGATGATTTATACCTTCACGTCCGACGCTTGTAGCTTTTCTCATTTCGAAAGTTCTTGATGTGGAAAATGTTGTCACATACGGCTGGCGTAGGCAAAAGCTGCTTCAGCGATGAAGGCACACAAGATTGTGAGTGGCACAGAGGGAGACGAGGGAAAGCGACTGGAGCCCGCTGGAGGCTTACTAGTAGGTGGAGTGCATTGTGGATGAATTTTATCCTTGGCCAGATATGAAGCTATCCATATCCGAACGGTGGCTTCCCGTTGACGCACGAGCTGGCCGCCTGCCACCATTGGATAAGGATGCCGTTGGGACCGGTATTGCCGCTCGGTTTCAAGTGGCCCGGCTGCCTGAGCTGGTGCTGTGTTTCTGTAAGCCTCAAAACGGGTCGAGAAGTTGTGAAATTACTTCAGCCATGTTTCAACTGCAATATTATCTTACAGTTTGTTCATATCTCTCTGAGCGCTGCTCATATTGCAACGTTTGCATTTGCACAGTGGGGAGTGTGCGCTGTAATTGCAGCACCGCTTAGCGGCACACATTCTTGACAAATTCCCCGTGCGAAGAAGCTAATCACGAATGGAAATGTAGTTCTCAGCGTCAGAGCTAGGTCACTCAATTCCATTTCAGTGATGAAGGTTAGTAAGTGAAGACTTGCTCTGCTCTTTTGTAAGTGTTGCACATATGAGGATTTGTGTCAACATCTAAGCTTTCTTTAAGAGTTGGTGGGCCAGTCGTATTAAATTTAATTTAAATAAACTAGATTTTCTATTTTAAATTTGAAACGTTGTCTATTCACACAGAGCTATCAAAAGAATTTCTTTGAATTTTATTTTCTACCAGTAGAGGCGGATTATACTGTAAGCAATTTAAGCATATACTTGGAGTTCTGAGCTTTCCAGCGGCCGCAAGGGATATCTTTCAGTCAGTTGATTGTAAGGTCGATAGGTAACGTCCCGAACTCCATAAGAAGCCTCGTATAATATCTCCACTTTTGACCCTTGCTTCTATATTTGACCCGGGTAGCAGATTCGAAGTTTTAAGGGGCTTCCAACTTCCATTCTACTCAGGGTCTGCAAGCGGCTTGACGTGCTTCTGTACACGAGGTTGGTAATGTAGATTATGAATATTTTATGCAAATACTCTCATTCAAACAAATCCTAAACTATTTTTTTGGGGCGGTCCAGTGGCTGAGGCTTTAACAGCGTCGGTCTTCACATGGCAGGACCGCGGTTCAAATCCCATCCAGACCAGATCCTACTCGAACGAAATGCTGACTATCCAGAAATGGCAGGCCCTCAAGGTTTTAGTGCCAAGAAAGAGGAAGAAGAACCTATTTATTAATAAGGTAATCTTCGCAATCAATGTTATACCATAACTAGAAACTATGGAACATCTTCAATCCAATGAATCATATTGCTTGAAATGGTAGCTCAATGCAATTAGATAAAGTCTTACTAGAACTTTTTGCATTGATTGACTAGCTAAAATAGTAACACTTCTTCAAATTGATCTTTGTTTTCATTGCAACAGATATAATATTCAACAGAATGGACGATGGTGCGTGTTTAGAGGATTCCTTACACCATAAGGATTACGATCCACTTACCTTTGTATCCGTTCACGGTTAGATAGGCGTCGTTTTGATCTGTCAGCTCGGACTCATGAACCGACCCTTGGTACAGGCTGATACTGTGCCCACTAGCAGAGACGCCGGTCGCCAATATCCGTGGCCGATCTTCCGGCACAAGCTGTTCGATGGTTTCGTGATAGAGTTGGTGTATCGATGCTGAGCACTTCAACTGTAACAAGAAATAAATACGGCAATTGGGGCTGTTATTCAAACCGTGTGTATCATATAAGGGCAGCAAATGTTATATTTGTCAAAGTATGGGCCGCCTGATTAAAAGGACCGTACAATATTTAATAAGATGAGTGGAGGATAAAAAAAAATCGTTTAAAAAAATGTAACAAAAAAGTTTGAATTTTTTACGAATTTATTTCTTCTCGCTTATTTTAAAATTAAATCACTTATTCCGATTAAATCATTGATAAATGTTTGCATCGAAATCGTTAAACAAATCAAACAATCAAGAAGCAAATCATCGGGATCATGGGCCACACGGGACGCGAAGGACCACTGCTGTACTTTCGAACACAAAACACTGCCATTCAATATCACCAAACAAGTTGGAAAGGCCCCATACACCGCTAAAATCAATTAAACTTTTAATTAATGCTATGTATTGTTTTCCCTCTTCCGTGCAGGTGTTGAATGGGGCAAAGAGAATTAGTTTTGAATGTTGCCTGCAGTTCGTCTTACGAAGCTGGTCGTTTTTCCCTAAACACCAGTTGATGGTGAAAAATATTCATAAATCGTTATCCAACTACAGCATTGTTTTGATTGCGTGACACCAGTTATGCTTTTTTATTTGCCCCCGTTCCAACTAACCCGTAAGAGGTCAGAAAATCGAACAAAATCTCGATTCGTTGACATAGAGAATCTTACTTGCCAGTTTCTATCGGCTTTATTGAAAATCTTCAGGCCAAATAACAAAAAAAAACTGACCAGCCCTTGATGGTATAAAATTCTAAAGAAATCGCTCTTTGCTTCATTCCCGTCTGCGCGGCGTATTGTATTTATTATCCTTTCATGCGCTCAGTGTTTCTTTGACCAGCGTTGACTTCCTGAAATTTATAATTAATTAATTAAACTTTTCCTCTTGACCGTTTTACTTCCCTTCATATTTCGTTTTCTTTTTTCCAAGACTGATGGGAGAAAAAATTAAAAACATGCCGTTCTAAGGTTTGTACTGAGGCGGAAATGAGGGTGTATCATTTCACCGGAGCCGTCCGTAATCAGTTCACCGGTCGCTTTGACGTGTTCGTTGTGTCTCGCATTAATCTGATGCTGAATGGCGGTGTTGCCGCTGTTGTACCGTACTGACTCTTTAGCATTTTTCACTTCCGCCGAGAGCCGACCCAACTTTCAACAATGAACGTGGCAACTCGAATTTAAAACGTGTCTGCAGATTACACACCAGTTCACACAATGTAGCGCCGGTCGATGTTTTCTGTTGTGATCGTAGCATAACTCATAACGAAGCGAACCAATGGATAACGGCATTGGATCGAGCTACGATTCCCGGCAGCCAGTCGGTTTGGGTGCATTCCACGGGTGTGGTACCATTCGACCCGACGAAAAATGGGACGGGTACGAATGACCGAAATTATTTTGCATTGAGATGGGAAAAGTTTTTCCCGGCACGCAGTAGTACGAGCGCACGAACTGTCGGGCTGTGCAAACTCCGGTCCGATTTGTGTGGAATAAATTTAGCTATTTGTATTCACCGTGTGCGACGGTGAAGTTTTGTTCTCCTGCATTGTACTGGCAAGTGAGTGAGTGAGCGAGTGAGTGTGCGTCTATGTTGTGTGAAATATGGTCAACCACTAGTAAATGGGCAACACCCTCACAGCACTGATTGTGCAACCGTTGTAAGAGTGGACAAGAAAAGTACGCATTGACAAGGATGAATTGTGCGGTTTTTGATTAGCCCAAACCCAGGATGAGTTGATTAAAATACAAGACTGAGGGGGCGCCAACGGCATCAACTATGAGACGGGGTGGGGGGTTGGGGTACTCAACATAACAAGAAGCTACCGAAACTTCCGGATGAATGACGACGGATGACAATGGTTAGCAGAAGCATGAGATGGCAGATGCAAATTCTGCCCGGTGAATAATTACCTTCAACTTTCCTTTCACGAAATGATCGTGGGCCACCATAAAGTTGACACCGACGATGGATGTCTCCAGCCCGGTGAACGTATCCTTTATCGGTCGGTACAGCTTCACGTACTGCGGTGGGATCTGTTGGCGGGAAGAGCGAAGAAGGCAAGGTGTCAAAAAGGGGAAGATTTATTTTAAACAAAACAACATTTTGATTAGTTTTTCCAGTGATTAAGAGCCAACTTTTAGAATAATTCTATCTCACTTGCAGGCGGAGTTGGTTTTGGAAGTTTGAGCAAAAGCAATATTGTGTATGCCATCGGTGTCACACTGTCTGTGGAATGAAGTGATTAAAGTTCAGCGCTGAGTGTTCATATTTTTGATTCGCAATAAAACAAATTTCCATTTTACTGACTTTGTAGGAATGAAATATTAGTTCATAGCTAGAAAAACACTGCTATATTGGACAGTACCGGGACACCGTTCTAGTGACGTCAGTGTATTATGTGCAGGTACGATTTTCAAATCTCATCCGTACTGTTCTCCATTTCTCTAGGCTGAGAATTTTTTCTTATTTTCTTATGAGACGTTGCAGCCGTTTCGCTGTCTTGACATGGAGAAAAAATCATCGATAGCGCTTGCGGTCTAGTGTATTCGTTACCTTAATCAAAAATCCTAACCATTCTGGCGGACGCATCAACACCGTCTCTCTAATATTATTTTTGGGCTACCGCACCTCCACTGGGGGCTGGGTCGTCCGGTGCCATTCTCTTGACATGACTGTCCCATCGAAGCTTGATAAGTCTTATTCGATGGACCATGGCGAGATCACCATACAACTCTTAGAGCTCGGCATTCTAGCGGCTCCTGTAATGGCCTTTTCCACTCACGGGGTCAAACATCTTTCTGAGCATCTTCCTCTTGAACGCAGCTATGTCTAGATTTCGTCAGTTTGGTAAAGAAGATGAACTCTTAAAGGTACATGTGAGTTCTAGGACTAGGGGGAAATCTGTGTTTCTTAGCAGAGCTCCGGGTGGATAGGCCGAATTTCTCATCCTAGATTTACTGCTGCTTGCTCGAGTAAGCTTTGGTAAGCTTTTGTCACGTAGAAGAGCCTCAGCCAATGTTGTCTATACCACCGGGGTATGTCACGATCTAGATTATGCCACCGAGCTTGAGATGGCTTTATCAACTGCGGCATTCCAGAGAAGGCAGACCACCCCATCTGACTATCCAGCTACGGGAAATAGCGGATCAAGACTTCTCAGGTTTTTTTTTTGTCAAAGAAGAAGTTACACCGACGGCAACTAGCTATTTAGCTATGTTAGTACCAGTTTGCTACAAATGTACAATCTTACATGGTCATTGTTTTGGACTAATGTTAAATACTAATGCCTATATTTGAACTTTTGTGCCATCAAGCTATGAGCCTTCTGGACTGGCTTTCCGTACACTAAACTGACTATCCAGTTGCGGGTAAAATCAAGTCAAGGATAAACAAACAATTGGCATGCCGAGAAATTTCGAGGTTGTACAGTAAAAAACGGGGAAAATGTTTGAACTTCTTTTGTATTACTTGATTTAATTTATTTATTATTAGATTTGTAAACCAGCATGCATCCTAACATCCTTTATATATTTTTAATGTAATCTGTTTTTCGAGTGGTAACAATTCTCGAAAAATGTTCTCTTTTTTTCGAGCATTCGCATCCTGTACTATTCGTAGCCCTGCTTAAAGTTCATGTCTCTGCTCAGTGTCAACCTTGCGTGAAATTATCTCTGATTGAGAAGTGTAAATTCAATTATGTTTTAAATAGGTTTTTAAATCCTGTTTGGGTTGCCGCGATCCCTCAAAAAACCTTGTGGCCGCAGCGACATTTACAGTTCACTGCTTCAGTTTACCCACCGCACGTCAAACATTCCGCACGGAAGGGAAATTCGATTTTCATTCGTTTCTACTTCGTTACCACAAGCCCTTGGTGGCGCTTGCTCTGTCTCTATCTTTCTCTCTCACTTTTGCTTCAAGCTGGTCTGGTGTAGGAATTCCAAATCAAACGCATACATACATTTAGTGAATAAAATTGTTCGGCTAACCAAGTGATCGTTGATGGTTTTTCTGAGCAAGCTTTACATGGCATCGGGGTGTTTTTTCAATTTTTTCATTTCCGATGTGTTTTTTTGTTTGTTTGTTTGGCACTCCCTGTATTTGTGTTTTTCGGCACTCCCACAGGCAGGATCTCAATTCGAGGAGAAAAATGAAACATTTCGGAAGCAGCGTTCTTTACATCGTACGCGCGGCGCACGTGAATTACCCGTCCCCCTTCTGCCGAGGTGTTTCGCTTTGTTCCGTATCCTTCTTTTCATTTTGTTGGTTTGTCAAATCCGGAAATCTAATTTCATTTCAGTATTGCTTCATGGGTCGGCGTGCGTATGCTTGCCTGGCCCAAACCACAGCCCAAACACGCACAGAAAAAAAATACGCTCGCGCTTCCCATGCGCTGCCGGTACGTGCGATTCACCGATTATCAATGCCCGAGCACTTTTCTGTGGTAAAACATGGTACACGTAAGAACCGTACTGGTTATACTTCTTCGTAAGAGATTTTTCTCCATTTGTCCTGTTTTCCGTCGTGCTTCCGTGAAGACTACGGCCGTCGTGTCGTTTGTCGTTCCATCAATTTATTCTTCCGCTTACTGCAAGTCGAATCTATCGGCATGGGGTTCCATCATTCATTGGCAATGAGCCAAACGGTGCCGAAAATGGCTCGACAACCCGGCTACGACAACGAATCGAGCCATGGCTTTGGCACGGTACAGGTACTTTTTTGCGGTACAAAACTGTCTCACTGGTTCGATACCGGTAACCGGGAGTAAGCGGGTAACGAGTGGAAAAATCATTTTATTTATTTTATTCCCATCATTTGCACGCGTCTTACGCCCTTCGCTTAAGACAATAAATCTTACCGGTACATCATTAATCGTCCACGTCAAATTTGCTGCTGGTTTAGAATTATGCGAGGTGCAGTTTGCCCGAAGGATATCTCCCGGTCGATATCGTGCCTGCACCCCAGCTACTGATGGCTGTTCGAGCGGCGGCTCTTTTGGCAGAAGGTGTCGATCAGCGATGTTTGTTTGAACCCGGATGGTTGGGGCGGTTCGGGATGTCGATGATGATGATAATGATGATAATGTCGACAATGCAGTTCAGACGATGTTCGGTACCGGTTCCGGTTGGTTGGTTGGTTGGTTTGACAGCATGTGAAACGTTGTACATAGAAAAAGAAGAAAGGTATCGTAAGGATACAGATCAGTAGGGATCAGCTTCTGTCAAGAACGACTTTCGTTTCGTTCGCATGTGGACATCAGGTGGGAAAAAAATTATTTGAATAAGACAAATGAAGATGATTTGTTTTTGATATGTGTATGTGTTTCGATCTCAGACAGTTTTCAATTTTGATTGATAAAGTTGCAGCAGTCCCTGATTTTGACTTCAATTGATCTAAAAATGCAGTTCGTCGTAGAAAATACTGGATTACATTTTTAAGATATTTAGTGGCTAACTCTTACTGACATTAAAATCGTGTTCTCAACCAGCTGCAATCGATACACCTCACATAAAAGAATCAATGATTGGGTCTTACTCTCCATCCGTAATGATGCTTCACACAGAACCGCTGAAAGTCGCCGATACAATTCATTAAACGAACAAGCAATGTTGAAAAATGATGTCACTTCTGAGATTAGCAAAAAGGGTTTTTAGAGCTATCCAGAAGTGCGATGTCGGGTAGTGGCCGTTTTCGGGCACGCTCAGCAGCTAAGTGACCTCCGCTTGATGACAACGACGACAGCACAGCACAGTTCATTAGATTTATTGATGTTCTTACGGGTTGCACTTCGACGAGGGTCACCATCAAGCAGCGGTGATTTATCGTGCCACACGCCGGACTGCATTCAAGCAGCTCAGCCTGCACCACCGAAGCGTACTGGCCAAAAGAGCATTGCATTAGCACGCCAAGGTGTAGCCCGAGCGTCGAAGGACTCTCCGGGACGGAACAAAAGAGTTGATATCGTTTGAGTGAACGGTGGTAAGATCATCAATTTATACTCCGATGCGACAACCGACCAGCGCATACCGTCGGTGCCGGTGTGCCTTTGTCGCTGTGCACTTGCCAGCAAGTGTACTTGCTGGATGTTGTGTATCGTGATGATTAGTAAGATTTTACAGCTAATGCATTATTCATCTTCGTCGTGTTGGTGGCCTCGGTAACCTGGGAAGCAACGATGAGAAAATAAGCTACTGTACAACACCGGCAACATCAAAAGCGAACCAGCGCGCAGGACAATCTGATTTTCTGGCCAACTGGTGCGGTGAGTGCAACCGGCCAGACCGTCCAATGTAATTAATATGTAATTAAATAAGGCTTTCCAGCGTTTGCATGTGTAAGCGTCGCGTAAATCGGGGCATCCACACCGCCACCACTTTCTAACACACCCTGCACCCTTGTTAACGTCTCGGTGGTGGCAGGTTTCGGCGAAGCACCGGGACTGGCAAATATATGATTCCTCACCCTTTTCCCTGCCTGCCCCGGTACGGAGCGATCTGTCTGCGGGAAGGATAATGCGATTCAAAAGTGTTTGGCGGGGAGGGCATAACCGGGGATGCATTTACTGCATCTGATTAGGGAGCAATTGATAGGAGGCTGCCGCTAAATGGTGGGCAGGCCATGCGGAGCCGCTGGGCTAGTCCAATGCATATATGTAATCCTATTAAACGGCATAATAGGATGCAAAATTAGACGAGGGATTCGTAATGGGATATGTGATTTGCAGCCACAAAATGTTCATATTCACCAATCAGCCATCTCTCTAACACGGCCCCGAAAGCGATCCCGTTTAAGGTTGGTTTGGTTTTAATCAAAACAAAATAATTAAAATCGAAACTCAAATTATGCGAGCCGCGTTCTGCATGCGGATCGATCGTGGTTGTAATGCATATTTTTGACTAATGATCGATTTTAATTACAGTTCATTCTCCAACAGTGGCGAACGATTCATGTGTGAGCAGGTAAGATGAATGCATTACATTTAGAATGAGCTCATTAGCGTACAGTAGTTGGACAAGCGTATTCAAAAGCGTTGTTTGCGTTTGGTAAACCATACGGTCGAATATTTATTTAGTACATTTTATATGCCGAATACATACTCTCTCTCTCTCTCTCTCTCTCTCTCTCTCTCTCTCTCTCTCGCTTGTCACTGGTAGGTATGTTGTAGGAGCAGCTGAACAAAGCCACTACCAATGCCGCTAAAAAGCAACTCCCTGTACGCTCACGTTATGGTGTGAATCCAAAAAGTTTGATATTTGCCCACCATACAGCTTCAAATTACCGCCATAATCCACCCATTTCAAAAACGCTGCGCACAAATCATTATCTCATTTTTTGTTGCTATTCTCAAAACTGTACACGCTAACGAGAACTCATTTGCCGCCCGATTCGGTGCGAGAAGAAAGGAAACATTTGCCATCGTTCAAAAAATGTGCTTCAAGAAGCGTAACAAAATAAAAAGCCAAACACAAGGAAAACGGAAAAAATTTCCTTTCCGGCGCGTTCAATAAATTGGTACGCTCCAGTTGGTGCTGGATTAATGCTTCATCGCTGCAGACCTAATTCCAGCACGCCCCAATAGCTTGCAAGCGCAGGGATTTTACAAATTTGCCCCTATTTGCTGCGATTGCGTCACATCGTAGCCGCCTGCCGGTGCAGAGCATCGTTACGCTTTTCGGGAGAGCTGACATTTATGCGGTCACGCGGCTATCTTTTGCGTCTGTTCCGTTGCGTGCTTCACCGAGCACTCGATTACTGCATGGCACTAGATCGCGAGAAAGAATGGAAGATGGAAAATCAAACAAAACAGTCAGGAGAAAACAGGAACTCGCACGAGCGAACGGGAGCAGATGAAGCTGGGGAAGACGGTCTTAAGGTATTTTTTCCACGGGAAGAAATAAGCAAGCCTGCAACGAAGAAAGCATCGGCACCATCGGGCGGAGGAATTGGCAGGGAATAAATAAATTCCACGGCAATTTTGTACGCTCCAGCTGGGAGCGGTAATATTCAATAAAAAATCATTGAACCATCCTGCCCGAGGGTGGGAACGAAAAGGAGATGCAAAAAAAAAGAAAACTCGAAAACATCATCGGTAACAGTGGACCGGGTGCGAATAAAGCGCACCCGATAGCAAAACCGTTACCGCCACCTTCGCTACCATTGATGACGGAGCAAGTGGTTTCGAGTGCTTTTGCACCCGCAGGCCCCAACGCGAATGGTTGCAAATGTCAAACGGAAAGGCCAGATAGGCATGGTGGCACGGTGTTGGGTGAGGTGTGATGGTGGTGGAGGAGGAGGAGAAGAAGGTGGACAAGAACCTGAGACATTACTGCGATGACAACGTCGCAATGTTTCAAAGTGAGTGAAAGCAGTGGCAAACCGTGGTCCGGGATCGATGGAAACCGTCGAGATCAAAATCTAATAATTTTTTATTGGCCATATTAAATTGTACGCCTCACGGCTACGGACGGTAACCGGTAAGCGTTGGTTGTCATTCGGGTTGGGGGGACGCTGTTGAATGTTCAAACTCAACGGAGGGTCGAGCAGTCGAGTTGTCTTCACCGGAGTGCAAGCGTGGTAATCATATTTGGCTGAAAAATTTTCTCAGTAATTTTGGTAATATTTTCCCCGAGCAGTGTATTTACTGTAACGGGATGGTGGGATCGGTCTTTAAAGTGTTTACCAAATTGATGGACCCCTGCACTGAGGAGGTGGAAAGAAAGAGACGAATGAACGGGGGGAAGAAGAACAGTTTAAACCCATGTTTTTGTTCATCACAATAAACAGGTATAATTTGTTATGAAATTTTAGTTTTCCTAACTAATCTAAATTTTGATCTATAAATAATGTCAACGTACTACTACTACTCCTTGTAATTGAATGATTTTAAAACTGAGAGATATCGTACCATTATTGTCCTGTTTACAGAGAGCATATAAAGACAAGTTCCGATGTACAGTTCTGCAGTGCGAAGACCTCAGCAACGACTGCCTCTGATACAGAGTAGTCTTGAGGCTCATAATAGGAAAATTAAACCTGAAGCATTTTGAGTAATGTTTTCAAAACAACTTGTTTCAATTAAACTTTCCCATAACAAAAAATGGTTAAAGTTACAGCTCTTTTGATAATAATGACGATTTTTGTGTAAGTTTTCTCTGAAGCTGATGAAGCCTCTGCAATAAAAGAGCTGAAGCTTTCTTTTGCTGCTGGGCTGAACACAATCCTTAGCACAATGCCTTGGCTGCTGTTAATCGGATACAAGCAAATAATCTCGATCGATTAGCATCAATTCTTACCTAGTTCCAAATATGGTATTAATGATGCGTTAGATCGGTGGCGCGCTATTCCAGTTAAATTCGTTCTCAACACCTTCCACGAACATTACTGAATATAGAGGTATAAAAATTCTGATACAAAGAACACTGGAATTCTTTTTACGATACAGTCTCAAGGTCTAAAACCAAACAACAAAGCCTAAAGAAATTAGCCAAGCAATGTACGAATTGTATATTGAGGAAGTTTCCACTGCATGTTACGTTTATGCAAGGCCCGTGGTACCACTATGGCAGAGACCATTAGGAGGATCCTAACTCGCCTGCAGCATTTGCAGTATTTGCGTCGAAAGTAGTACAGCAGAGATCGGTGATTCTGACATCATACTGTAGCGGTGATTAGGATCATCATGGAAGAACATGCTGCCGCGACAGGTAGCAATTCACCGTTGAATGCTGGAAGAGTCTCATTAGCTCTTCGGTAACCAACGGTGATCGTGAAGCTAAGGCGCCCGACAACCCTCACTGTCACGGTGCGACGCCGGGAAATAAATCGTTTATTTCATTTACATTCAATGTCGCACCCCCGTTGGTAATATGGGAGTGTTTGGCAAAAACCCTCAAGGAGGTTTTAGTCGGTACGAATCCTGCAACGTTTGCAATTGGTGATTCCATGGGTTTCTATGAAAATCTCCTCCTCGTAAAAAAGGCCACATGGTACATGGTTGTGACCTAATCCGAATATTTCAATATATCTTCAAAAGAAAAATGCAATATTAATATCACATTTAGAGTTGTACCTCATGTTATCAGAGTTGTATCACATTGAACTGTTACAATAGACCTCTAAACGATCGACAAAACGAAGTTGTGTACTCTATCCTCTAGTGAACTCTATCGCCAGTCGTAATAAATTACAAATCTATACTGATAGCCAGTCACCTAGCTGCTGAGGTACCACACAATTGATGTCCCTAAAAATTTTAGCTACTTATAAAAAGAGCCTGCAGGGGGAAAAGAGTTTCGAGGGCGGATTCCCGTCTAAAATAAACCATTCAGCATGCAACCTCCATAGTCAGCATTTTTCGCAAAGCTCTTCTACCGCTCCCACTTAAACCGAACGATAGTTTCAGACTAGAGCAACGGTGGGATAGGACAACCATAATTATTTGCCATTTCCACAAACAATCCCGAAAGAAATGGACCAATACACACATACACAAAGGCCAACATACTTACCGATAACTTCCATGTCCCCTGAGACGATGATCGTGTGGAAGGATGGTGCATCGGCCGACACCTCACAGCTGTACTTTCCTGAGTAATTCGTTTCGACCGCCTTCATCACCACGTGGCTTTCGTTGGAAAGTGACCGCTGATGTAACGATGTAATATGGAACGAAAGAAGGCGAGCATAAAAAGTGGATCTGTTAGTAGTAATAGTAGAAGCCAGAATGTCCACACCAAATGGCGAATGATTAAGAAACTGAGGAACAAAAATGTGAAAAAAAAAGAAAATGCACGACATTAGTCCATTTATCTATCTCGGACGGTTGCCGAAGGATTTGTTGTTAATGCTCCTGAAAAAAGGGAATGCATACTGGCATACACACTCATACACACAAGCCAGACTTAACAGCCAATAAGTGAGCAGTGGGAAAATGAAATTGCGTTTGACAACTGAACCACGAGAACGTAATGAAAAACCATTCCATCCCCACGCTGGATCCCCTTTTCGACGACACAGCAATCGGTGGTCGGAGTCACACAGCTGTTGATTAGCTGTCGGCATACTGTTTTTGCCACTGTCCTTACTGGGCTTGGGTGTGGTAGGTGTCGTCGGTCGTCATCCTATCCATGGTTGCAGGAGCAAAAAAATAAACCCGAGGAACGCAAATCCCCTACAATCAATCACCATGTGGCGTTCATTTATTCGCTTCGAAAGCGGAAGGAAGAGGAATTTTTGTGTTTTGCTTGCGCTACAGTGCGCTGGCAGCACAACACGAGATCAGCGCGCTCGTTTGCTACGTATGCTGAAAGTGGCTTAATGGTTTGCCACGGTTTGAGTGTCGGTAATTTAGAAGCGAAGAAAAATCGTTCTCGCGTTCGTGTAAGAAAGTGTGTGGTATAATATTAGGTGAATATTGAGTGTTAAAAAACGATCACATTTGTCTCTGACGGGTCAGTGGTTAGGAATCGCTGCTGGGTTATTCTATAGCAGCTGGAAGAGTAAAAGTGTATGTTAAACAGTTGATTTTTATACATAATCTTCTCACGTCTCTTGCGTCGTTGTGAATTGAAAACAAGTACCATGTCTATCCTGAGAGTCAAATATTGCGTTAAACGCAGCGTGATATTCTATAACTGTGCGTGTGATTCCGGTCTGCATGCGGCGCCCGTCTTCACATGGCAGAACTGGATTTCTAATCTCGTTTGTACCTTCATCTCGAGCACTGGAAAAATCCTCTAGCTATGAATAATATAATTCAACCCAATTCGAGCCAAATAAGAAGAAAAATATGCAAGATTTTATTATTTTATTGCAAAGTTCAACAACGGGCTTGCAATATTCCACAATCTATATGAAACATTCCCTTACATGTTTCCTCATTATCATTATATAGATCGGAATTCTGTATCAGGTGGGTTATGGGAATATAGGGCTTTAATGTAAATTTTGAACAAGACAAAAGCTTTTACTATATTTTTTTATATGTATTATATCGCAGAGAGATTTTTCTCTTCATGAGAAGAAAGGAAAGAGTGTGAATGTTACATTTTTGTCAAATATTCTACTGTTTTGAATCCTCCGTCTCAAGTGGTCTTAGCTTATATCTTTTTATATCCTTGATTTAATTTACTTAGTTCATGAAATAAAAAAAAAAGTTTTTATTGAATGTAGCGCTTGTTAAATATATTTGCTTCATGTGTCGATGCTCTAGCCTTTAGGTGCTTCAATAAAAAAAAAATCGAATTTCATTCAAACTCAATACAAAGAATATTACAAATAAATGATGAACCTCAGAAGAGACATGACCAAAGATCAAGAATATTCTGCAGATTAATTGTGGCAAATGATTGGGGTACGATTAGTATAAATTTCTGTTACGGACACATCGGTAATATTTAGTCATCGTACTAACAGCGACCTTCGATTTATTGCGTTAGACCAAACTACTGCAAGGCGCTCTATTCCAGTGTCACATGCCAATGACATCATTGATAAAGGTAAGGATCTTAAAAAAAACCCTAAAGCTCGCATTCATTAACGCAGACACAATTATTCACAAACCCATACACATCCACACATCCACGGTCAGCCTTCTAAGGTGATTTCATAACAAAATGGGTGGAAGATTAAGCAGCTTAAGTAAGCTACCTAGAAGATCACCAAACGAGCATCCATGCTTCCAATCCGGCCCACCGTTTCGAAAGTTCACTACGAAAACATTCTCAATTCAGTGGGGTTGAGGAGTCTTTATCGATGTTGTTTATCGACCGGAAAGCGACAAAAAAGCAGGACACCGTCGTAAGGGACAAAGGAAGAAAGAAAAAAAACAACAGATACTGGCGGGAAATACTAGCAATTTATTTCTTATCTATTTTGCGGCGTAGTTTGTCTCCGTTCCGGACAGCAAAGCTGATTTTCGCCGCTGAACCATCGGACACTGCGCTGGCGGGAAAGCCCGTTCGAGGAAAGCCAATATCCAGACGCCAATACTGCCCGATCCGATTGGCATTTTTATATGTTTGCACGTGTGGCTGTGTGTCTACGCATGAATGTTGGTATTTGTTTTTTTTTTTGTTTTCAAATGATCTCACCAAATGGCTCCGGTTGGGAGGGGAAGTTCGCTCGACGCTCTGGGACAGAACCGTTCAGCTGCGCTAGCTGGCAGGAAAAAGGGCTCGATAAATGCGGCCGCGAGTGATCCTGTTAGCAGCCTGCTTTTTCCGGTTCGCAGCAAGCTCATTGATGGCCACAGAGAAGACGAAACCCCGGAGACAAGGGAGAGTATCGAGACGAGGCCAAAGAATGGGGAAATGGGGTGAGCAAAAAACAGAACGGAAATCAAATCCACAAAAAATATCGTCACGAACAACGATTTCGGTTGGCCTTTTTTTTCTCCCTCCTCGGCATACTATATTTTTTGGGGAAGTTTCTGAGGCTCTGCTAGCGCTCCAAGCCTCGAACGCCAACTGTACTTGATCTATGTGGCGTTACCCTCATGCATTGCTCTCCCGAGAGTGAGCGGGTGTACGCAGTTCCTGTTTTTTTTTGTTGCTCCACATCTACCACCGCTTCGGTTTTTTCGGCTCCTGAGGGACAAATTTTGACAATCATTTTTTCTACCTATTTGACATGTTTACTTTCTTTCCCAGTCGCCATTATGAGTTTTTCGATCTGCGTGAACATTTTCACGAACGCATAAACAGAGCATAACCGCAAATGAAATAGTGCCGGAACCGGGTTTCTTCACCGCTACGCAATGCACGGTAGCGCCTTCTGGCGAAAGAATCGCAGCACGAAACTACATCATCACGACTTATGATTCGGAACGACACAGTTTCCCAAACGAACGAGCGAGCGTTGGAGATGTACACAGCAGTAAAATATGTGCAACAAAACTTGGGCTCCTTTGCTAAATAGTGTACTCGAATGTATGTCAACAAACGAGGCACGGGATATGTAACGAGTGTTTGGAATATTAGAAGTGAAAATTCAAACTGATTCTACTTCGTTCAATTTGAAGCTATAATGAAAATCATTGAAACTAGTCTATCAAATCAACTTGATAAGATTGAAATGAGGAACGAATGTGACACGGTCTTTATAATTCTAACTCGCTCCTAGAAACTATGCCTCACTGATCAGAATACAGTTGAATCAACACGCACAATGTTTCACAAAGCTGACAAAGCTAATGATAAGAATAGAAGGCGGGTATTCTTATCCATCGCACTGGGAATTGGATGCCACGGGAATGCTTTATGAGCACTGAACAAAGTTGATACAAATCTACACTGAGCACTGGTGTACTGTGAACGAAAAAACAAAAGCGATCGCAAACCTTCCCAAGTCTCGTGTCAGCCTCTTACCAAGCCTTAAGCCAGGCTGGTTTTATGGTTGTACGAGATAGGTTGCATTTTTTCAGCTTTCCATAAGTTTTTGCTTCCAACGAGCAAAGATGTTTGCACGGTTGTCGAAATAGGAACCAGGAACGAGCATGGAACAGTCCAGTGCCTCGGAAAACTCACAATCGATGAGATGGAGTGGAGATTTCGTTCACTTGATTGGAAGCCTCGATTGAAATCGGGATGCACCGAGTTCCGGTTTCGAGCTGCCCACACAATCCACCGCTTCCACCGTCGACAACTGAGTGATTTGAATTTTCATTAGCTCCGCTCATTCCGTTCACCGTGGGTGTGCGTACCCATCGATTGCGCTGGTGCGAACAAGCACTGATGGACCAGTGTCCTTTCCACCGACTTGGTGAGTACGGCTGTGTCAGATCGGAGATTGATTTGTGGCTGTGAACGTGAAGCGTGAAGATTTATAGAGTTTCGCGGTCTCATGACGGTGTCCGGTTTGCCCGGCTGCTGTCTGAATGTCAATTTATGCACTCTGTTTCGCTCGCAGCGCAGTAGTTGGGCGCAAGTGGTCGGTACGAAGCGTTGCGAAAAGAAGATTAGCAAAGTGCTTTAAATTTTTAGGTCAGCGTGTGAAGCTGCACACGTATGGTATTGGGGGTCGCCCCAGATTCTGAAACTCGTGGACAAGTGTTCGATTTTGGGAAGTTTGATCAGCAAGGAATACCTGGGTAGCTGGGGTCCTTTTTATACATTCGCGACATCAGTTTTTTGTGCAACTCATAGGACAGGTTTTTAGAGTTGAAGATACGTTTGCTTATTTTTTGTAATTGCAATTTTCAATGCATATCCTCATTCATTTTAATTTTTCGATACAATGATCCAATATTAGGGAATTATTCAATAGAATTCGGTTTTCTATGTAGAGCGGTCATTTCATTTAACTTTACAACAATGTATTTACCTAAACTACACAATTCTTGGAAAGCTTTCTATTGAGAGATATTTCCATCACCCATACTTTTAATGCACATTATCCTGGGTGGGCTCGGTTAAAATTGCAGTTCCAATTGATGCTTCCTTTGGTTGGGGTGGTGTTGGAAATAAGTCTGTTCTTGCCATCAGTTCCCAAGGATGATTTTAATGCTGATCACCTTTGTTGACATCGCCATGCTGTGTTTCTAATCTGGCGAGCTTCAAACCTCGGTACCTCTAGTGCAACCAGTGAATCGAAAATGTCCTGGGCCATCCTGGAAACTGTAGAACGTCAACAAAACTACCATCTTCAACAATATCAGACTACTGTTTTCGATTTTGGGTCAACCATTATTGCAGGGAAGCAACCGGCATATAAACATGTTGTTGGTCAGCATAAACATTGAAAGGTCACGGGCTCATAAACTAGAAACTTTTGAATACGAAACATGAACATATAGAAAGAAGCACAAAATAACAGCAAATGCCTAAACTTTAGTGCCTCTTCTTTTATGGAAGTCGGGACTCTTCTTTTATGGAAGTCATACTTTCGTCGACATTTTGTCTTGCTTTCAAAGATTCGATGGCTCATTATAACATTTGAATACAATTCAATGATAGCTACACAAGATCTACCAACAGAGTAAGGAACGGGTTTGTGTGCTATTCAAAACACAAAATTGTTTAGCCCCGCAGGATCTGTTCAGCAATTTCTTCACATTCTTATTTATTCACTATTTTCCATTGTTCGTCTCGTTCAAATTTAACGTAGGGAGGAAATGCCTTGTTAAGTTAGTTTCTTCAAAACTTAACTGCTTCAAAATTCGCAATAAAATCTTTTCCTTAGACCTGGGTAACCTGAAGAAATTTTTTTAAAATCGAGTCTCTGCTTGGCAAACGTAATGCGGACGTTAGAATAAAAGCTTACGTAATGCAAGCCCTCTGCGCTGTAAAACGGATAGCCAATTTGGCAATCATAATGTCGGTTCTACGATTGAGAGAGCTTTTGTCAAACACTTGAGCATGATAATTAGGACTTTTGTAACGATAGTATCTACTATCTCCGGGGGGAACAGAAAAGTAATCATAGGATGATTCCGATTTCTTGAGCGATTTAAAAAATAATTCGCGGTTATTGGTGGTCTTTATGAATCAGGATGACAAGAATAGGCACAGCAGAGCTTTTTCCTGATGCTCAAAATGCTGCTAAGAACTCGGGTCTTCCTGCATCGAGGTCCACACACAATCAGAGGATATGGTCAACGTGATGGTATCCGTTGCTGCTGTTACCAACCTTGGAGTCGGTCCTGCTAGGTCACGGTCATGCCCGTGAAACTGTGGCGAGATGGAATAGAGGAACCTTCCGAGTTGATTCTCACCTCAGATGCTCTGCCAACGAACCATGCGAAACAGCTGTTGGGGGGTGCGAAGAAAGTCGCTAGGGGGAAGGCTTCTCAAAAAAGCTGCCTTTGGAGACACCTCGTTTGACAAAGGATATCACCTTGAGAAGTATGTTTGCATATTGAAGACCATAATATCTTCCAGTTCCAAAGCCATGCACTAAGTGCATCTGATCCTCCACCGTCCTTTCTTGATAAAAGTAATCTATTGTTTAGACCTCTTAAAAGTCCTCTATTCGAACCTTTCAATTTGACAAACGAATTCAAACTCGCCGTTCACATTCAACGGTTACAACTTCACCGAGACCATGAGACGAATATATTCTTTCCGTTCCTTCGAGCCGATATATGGACCATTTCTGAGTTTCGTTTCTTTTACTGTTAATATTTTGTGTTTCTGTTGGCTATGGCTGCGCAACACAAGCGATCCACCAACAGTGTATCATTAATCAAATTTGTTTCGCTTCGCTCACTGCTGGGAATGTGTTTTTGCCATTGGACACATTTTGTTGCCTCCCCTGTTGCCTATCTTCACTGGTTTGTTTTGTTTTTGGGCCTATCAAGCTCCAACAGCGCGATGCACTGTGTGTGTGTGAGTCTGTGTGTATGATCAACCGTTTTTTCTGCAATGTAGGTTTCTTATGCGATTTCCTTAGACGGTAATGGTGTTGCCTTTTGCTGCTGTAGCGGGAAAAAATTAACTGCTCCCTTAGCTTTTTGCTATCCGAAACACGGAGAGACATTTTCCCGTCCATTCCACTTTGGCGCGTACGCACGTGGCCAATGCACCATGCTATTTGTGCGCTTCCCAAAGCGCCTTCAACGCCTTTCCTTGTGAAGGCTTTTTGTTTTTACTCTGCTTTACAAAGCGCTCCTAGCGAATGACTCTTGTTTGGTTCCCGCAGCCTTGTGAGTGAAACCACTTTTTCTTCACTTGTCAGCGAAAGATGCCCGCGTGTCTGAGTTATTCTTGTTTTTCTCACGCCTTGCCAGCCTTGAATAGTTCTTGTTTTTTTTGCGGAAAGTTGGTTTTTCCTTCTCGTCTCCAATGCTACACTCTCTTACGGGGTAGGGAGGAAGATTTCCCATGTGCAAAGTAGAGGACACAAAAAAAGGCATAAATGGCAGCAAGCTTGCCGCGACCATTTCATAAGAAATGTTTCTGCACATTCTGGGCGGCTTTTCAGTGCGCGTCATCGGAATGGAAATGTATCCTGCTGGGGGTCCCGATGGGAGCAATGATTTCTTCTGAATAATGGAGTAATTCAATATCGAAAATTCGTCCGCTGTGATGGCAAACAGCCCTCGGAAGGATTTTTAACCTCGGTAAACAATTTATTGCTTCCAACGCGACCATCGCTACTGTCTTCTGAGTTTTGTTGAAAATATTACAAATCACTTGTTTGGTCTTAGTACCAGGGCTGACAACAGCATTTTAAATCAAATTTACCAATATTGCTTTCGTTCGATAGGACCGCTTATACAAAAAAAAAAAACATGATTGCATAACCGAAGTATAGACAATAATTCGCAAGGAAATCGTCACACCGTTTAGAGCAGTGGGTAGAGCTCAGAGGTTATAATAAAAGTACGGAGATTTAATAAATTGCGCCGCCATACTAATCGTTCGAGCGTGCAAGGCGGCACTAACTCTTGTTTGGCTCGGAATGTCGTAGCATCCGAACCGAAGTCATCCGTAAAGAGAGAGAGAGAGAGCGAGAGAGAGAGAGAGAAAGTGGAAAAAGTCGAACTTTTACCAAATGCCAGCCATGCAATATATATCTACAACTTTTCGCACCACACCAACTTGCTTCGAACTGGAACGCCATGTAAAGTGTTGTAATCCCATTTGTAGGAACAGCCCGAATTCGACGGGTTTTGTAGTACAAGTAAAAATCCGACCGTTCGGCTTACCAGATTTATGAGTGTAAAGTTCAAAAGTTTTCGCACATGGACATGGGCACCAGGAGATAGGGGTCATGTGTCTTGTTTTTTGTTGTTGTTGGGGTGAACATAATAGCCCCGGGAATGGGTGCACTTCCACACGGGCGTAGGCTACATACAAATACACACACACACACAGAGGCACAAAGCAAGCAAGCAGGAAACATAACAGTAGAATTCCATTGCAAACGGAATACGAAAAGTCTCACCGCTCCGCGCTACTGGGCTGTAGTGAAAAAGTCGACTAGACACCGAACGCAACATAAAGATGGTCGGTGAACATCGATGAGGCATGCAGGGAGGTAAGAAACTGCGAGAAGGAAATAATATCCACTAAAAGGTTGTGTCAAGCACCCTGATTTCGGAAACTGTTGTATGCATAAATTTTGTTTTCAACTACGCCTTTGGTTATGCACCGTACCAATGGCTATTCGTTGGATCGAGTAAATACTTCGAGCATTTTAGAAAAGCATTTTAAATTGAATGGGTTTTTTCGTACAAAAGAAACATTTGCAAAGGGTTTGGTTAAGGTTGGCGAAATCTGCGTTATTGAAGAACTATTTAAACTATTTGT
Source organism: Anopheles stephensi (assembly GCF_013141755.1). NCBI lineage: Eukaryota > Metazoa > Arthropoda > Insecta > Diptera > Culicidae > Anopheles > Anopheles stephensi. The sequence goes on from NC_050203.1 coordinate 48,879,968, forward strand.
TAGAACATATAGGTATTATGCCGGTTGTATGTGTAAGGAGTCATTAATTGAAAACAGGTCTATATTTTTTTAAATTAAATTTTTAGCATTTTATATTTGCACGGCATAACAGCAATTCAACTTGGCCAGGCTTGGTGTATGTTAGACAGGAGCTCGAAAGCCTCAAGACTTCGTTCCACAGCATCTGCGATCTGGTGATCGTGAATTCATTCGGATAATTTGAATAATGATCTACTTGAGGATCGTCTTCATTTTTCCTGAGCGGATGGACTATTTGTGTGAACTGTCTTCCTCCCTGCGTTCAATTTTTACTGTTTGTCTGTCTATTACATCTTTTGCTGTAGCTTGCAGGTATGATTGATAATGAATGAATAGATTGATGAATGATGTATGAATGAGATCGAACGCTGTGAATAGTATGGTGCAGAACAGATGAAGTTGTACCGAGCAAAGCCAGTCAAAGCAGTGAGAAAGGGGGCAGGTGGCCACTCAGGCTGCGGATCATGGTTGAGACCCTTGTTCTGCACTCGACCTCTTCTATGGATTATGACAAGTTTTCCTCGGTAACGAAGCGTCCAAGTATGACCAAGATAATATCCTCTCTCGATAAAACTTAACGTTCACAACAGGACTGTACCATTGAATGACGCAACAGCACACAATAAATAACTCTCGAACACTCATGAGATAAGGTGCCCTATTACGTTTCATCGATGGAAATATCTCAATAAATAAATAAAGTATATTTTAAAGCTATGAAAATTACGATCCATGATAAAAACAACAACATTTTTCAATTTTTTCAATTAACAGTAGAATCTCACCTCTGTTGAATTCAATTCACACACAGCGAATTGCCTATGAAACCTCTACTGCGTAAAATAAAACAAAGCAATTCTTACCTCGACGTCGATTCCGCTGACGCTGAAAACCTGCACCGACGGATGCACCTGTGGTGTGTAGCGATAGAACTCTCGCTTTCCCTTGTACCACTTGATCGAATAGAGCCGCTCGTTGTCCTCCAGCTCGTACTCGCAGTACAGATGAACGGGATCGCCTTTCCGGACGGCCGTTGGGACCGTGACCCGTACGTTCCGCAGCCCCACCGACAGCTCTGCAGCGTGGCAAACATGGAAGATAACCGAAAGAGGGAAGAGAATGAAATAAGATGGATACAGTCATTAGCTCGATAGTCTTGCGATTAGTGGAAATAAAGCCAGCTCTTTGGGGCCGCAACTGTGAGCTGCCACTTAACGAGCCTGGATTACGGAAAGTGAATCCTTTTCCGAGCAGAATCATACACCCTTCTGTTTGTGCTACTTTTTCGTGCGATTTGCCGACACCGCACCATATCCTGTTGCAAGCACGTTGTGTGCCGCATAGTCGAATCGGAGTATTTTTCGCAAAAGCATGAAAGAAAATGTACAAAAGCAAATAATTGAAACATACTGGTTCCCTTTTTCTGAGCACCACTCTCACTGTTTGTAAAGCGAGTAAACAAAATTTAACGTCTTTTGTGTGCTGCACGGTATAATTTTTGGCTAGCGGAAATAGGATTTGGATGAACAAAAATTGTTTAATCTTTCATATTGTGCTACCGTGGCTGGTTTATTCGGTTTTGTGCGGTTGGAGCAATGCGTCTCGGAGCGGCTCGCTTGATAAAAATGTATTTTTTATTGTGCTGTATATATGTTTGCTGCATGCGTTGCTGGTTGTTTTTTTTTATTGTGTACGCGATGCTGCCCCGTCGCACAATGTTTACTTGCACGATGCACCACTTTAGCTTTGATAATTTAATTAAAAATTCGTTTTTATGCCTCCCAGTGCTCCTAAGCTGCGATGGCCTAGATATTAAAAATGAAAATAAAACCAAACGGGGTAGCAAACAGCAGATGAAGCCCTTTTTGTTTTGTTTGGTTTTGGAGCTTTGGTTTATTTTTGCACTGTGCAAAACATCGCTACGTATCGGAATACAAACGGCCAGCCTTTGCCTGTTGGTTCGCTTTATTTTTTGGTTTTGGAAGGCTATTTAGCTTAATGTAGTATGCGTGTTGTTGTCAGTGGAATATTCTTTTGTGAAAAAAACGTTCTTTTATATTGTTTAATGATGAATAGTACAACAGGAGAAGTTTAAACTTTAAAACAGGTAATCAAAATTGCTGAAATATAGCGAAACTGAGTATGAATGTATCGCACATTTGGAGATGGTTCTGTAACTATGTTATATGATTTGTTTTAAAAATGTATGATGTTTTTGAAAGGTTATTTACAATTGTGGGATTCCGTGATTGGTCCTGGATTTCTGGAGATTTAAAATTTAAGAAAATAAAACCGTTATCAAGCTTGCCGTAATTTCCCTTTTACACAACATATAACTAAAAAGTTGATTTGTTTAATACATATATAAGAAGGTCACGACTGTTTGTAATTTCACTATAAATGAGCTAAATGAAAGTGTTAATTATTTTCTATGTTAATGTAGGACGACCTGATCATATTGAACTAGTTTAAATTCATGATTTGTTTGAAAGCTCACAGTGACTTAATGTACAATGGACAAGCCGTAGGTAAAAAAAAATGCATAATGTTTTCAAACAATTTGTGTTTTGTTTGCACGTTCATTAAGAACTCGATTACAATACAAAATGAATAAGAGGCCTGTTATGTTGCAACTGGTACTTTGAAACTACTTTTGAATTTTACCCTTTGAATTGTGAGTCAGTACAGATAAAGTCCGTTTCAATTCGACAAAGGAACGGTTTATATTTATATTAAATTTGTTTATAAAATAAACAGTAGCGAGATGTCTGCAAGAAAGTGGGAGCTGTAGTAGCAATAGTTTTTCACATAAGAGGTTCAGGGTCAAATCTTATCAAAATCGTCGTTTACCTCTCTTCAGGGATCTAGCCGGGGACAAAGTCAGTTCAAGGAAGGCAGAATTGAAAAGCCGATAGCTCTTGAGGTTGTAATACTAACGAAGAAAATCAGGTAGATTTAAAAGTCTTGATAAGCTAAGGTTGACAATTTTTAAAAGTATGTGAAGTTTTTGTTTCAGTTCTAGAACTCAAATAATATGCCCGTGATAAGGCGAAGTATCACGAAGGCAATGCCTTGGTAATTTTTGTGATTTTTTTTTGTTGACATTTGTATTTTGTCTGCACATGAGGTGCCAGCAGTAAGGTCAACCTTCAACTCGTCATAATAAAAAAAAAAATTGAATTCAAATAGTGACAAGAGGCTATTGTGAAGGCATCATTAAAAATCTACATAAATATGATGTAGCCACTATTGTACACCGAATTAGACTAGGCCATGTCATGAGATTGACACCTAACGATCCAGCCTGTAGTCGTTTTATTTCGACAACAAAAAGAAAAGAGGCATTTAAGGTCCAAGATGACCTTGAGTTACGGTGTCGATGTGTCGGACAGAAAATATTTGTTAGTTAAACAACAGCGCTAGATCGTCAGAACTTCTGTAGCAAGCCAAAACCGAGAAACGATTGTGGTGCCAGATAAAAAAAAAACCTTAAAGATATAACATTTGTTCTCAAAGCTTCAAATTTGAGTGAAACTCATAACTAATTAGTATTTCATACTCATAACAAATTGAAACAATAATGCAAATTTGAAAACATGTGCACAACGCAATACTCGCACTCAGCTTCACATCATTTAATACCAAGAGCTTACGAAAATCCTTTACTTATCTAGCCATCAACGCCATTAGCAAGCAATATACGGTTCCATGATTTTTATGCGCTGCGTATGCGTTCAAAATATCGACTAAAGTAGTAGTCCCAACTACCAACTACACAAGCTTTCAGCCGTTCGGAGAGCACACAGTATAGAGGAGAAGGAAAAAAAATTTCACGAAATACATCTGGCTAGCGGTTGTGCAACAAATTCAGCCGAGTAAACTCTAGTTACGACCGCAACAGGAGTGAAGAGAAAAATCGTTTCATCGTACCGTAAAATGTACCAGATTGAATGTGACCATGGCAAGCTCGGGCAAATATGTTTCCGTTCGCGCACTGACCAACGATCACGGCGGACGAGTTGTGTACTTATCCGTCGAGTCGTGTAGTGACATTCGTCAACAGACGACGTAGCAAATAGTGAGGCTGCTGCAGCACTAGTCTGAGCATGTTTTCGCTCTGCCGGATGTTTAACGGTGGGACAGAAAATTGTATTCCGAGGGGAAAGGGGTAGGGCGAGGTCTCGGTGTGCTAAAGCTGACCCCAAAGCTGCGCCTTTTCCGGGATAATAGGTTTTTCTAGCGAGTGCCGGCACATGCACGAAATGAATTGCACGTCGGCGAAGGCTAAATACAGAGATGGAGCGGAGCACACCATACGGATGGGTGAGAGAAAAGAGATAAAACTAGCAAAACAAATGAGTAAATAGCAAACATCCATTCCGCTAATCCGTTAGCATTGCCTAAATGTTCGGTTTCGTTCGTGCAACGCAGCGCACCATTTGTAGCGAACATGCGATTGTGGACAATGACGGGTCGGCTTGACGGTAGCAACAAACACTACAACGAGTAGATCACAATTCCGTTGTTTCCGGATAGCTAAAGCTGCTACCCCGTTCTGTTCTGTATGGGGTGTTATACATCGATGGAGGCGCCTGGTGCGTTTCACGTTAGCTGGAGCTATACCATTCTGGTAGCAAGACGCAGAGTGTCCTCTATAACGAACTCCACTCTCCTGATGCAAGGCAATTTGATAAGCATATCCAAAAAAAATCATGTGTTTGAAAGAGGTTATGCTCATCTATTCTAGATTATGGGAAGTTATGCAACGGTGGAGGCGCTTGGTGCGTTTGACTTCAGCTGTAGCTAACAGTCTTGTAAGATGCAAAGCGCTAAGGAGAACGAACATCTGATACAAGGGAAATGAATTAGGATGTGCAAGACATTACAATTAAATGAGATCATTTGTAAGGGGTTTCACTCATCTATATTGCATTAAAAAAATATCCACATGTTCAAAACACATGTGGAGGTAGAAAACAACAATATTTATATATATTTTTAATTATGACGGCATAGAGCCGTATTGTCAGAAAAAGAAAGCAACAACAGTTAGTAAATTTAAATCACTTTAAACTACGAACTGGGACTATAAAAATCATACGGAACTTGTTTCACGATCTGAAAGTCATTAAGAAAGTGCTTATGGAATACGTCCGTAAAACGGATTCATGGAACAGTATTTTGTTAGCAGTTGATTTATCCTCAGTGCGACCAATGAGATCCAATACATTGCCAAAATAAAATAACTCCATTTGCCTGATAAATTCACACGAAACCCAAAAGCCTATGAGCAGGCTCTCTACTACCCTGTCTGTTCTTACTGGTGATTTTATTTCCTGTTTTCTTTCAGACAATCAACGGATATTATCACACCGAGTTTGCTTTTCGCTCTGTACCTACACGGACGAAGCTGCAGCTGCAACGAACTATTGATGCAGCTGCACACGAAACTTTTCCAATTCAACCCAATTCGACAGCTTGTTTGGGGTTGTTATTTTGCCATGTTTACTTGCTCGTGTATTTGTTTTCCTTACCGAGAACGGACTCTAGACCACGCGAGCCAAGGCGAGTGCCAGCAAGCGGAGTGCGGAATGTTTACGGTGTTTCTGGAAATAAAAATCGCACACCCATGCAATTCTTTCTACCAGTTTTCTCGCGTTTTGCACCATATTCCTAGCGCCTGCCGCCTCGGTCCTCAGTCCTGGCTGCGCTGGTGTGTAAATGTGATGTTACATTACACACTGGTTCTCTTCGGCAAAGCACATTAGCATGACGAGGGAAGGTGTTTTGCCCTCGTTTGTTTGGCAACGGGACACGGGAGCCAGTCAGGAAGAACGGGCTACGAGACCACCACTACAGGCGTATACGCGCCATCTGCTTTTATTGTTATTTGTTTTTGCTCGATCTATCTATTTTATGTTATTTTTATTGCTGGCTTTTTCTGTGCTTCTGTGGGTGGCGCTGCGCGGTATCTTACGAGTTTCATCACTTTGTCCAACCCAGCACACCCGCGTTTTGCCAGGCGTAAGTGGCTTCATTTTTCCACCCTGAAATGTGAACTCGTCACTCGCGTGTAATCGTAGACGAATCCACTCCGAAATTGGCTAAGGAACGGCCCGCACCAGGAGCTTGCTATAAAGCATTGCCTGCGCTACTGATGCTGATGCCATGTTTGTTGGAGCGAGGAGCAAAAACATAACCAGACAGCTAAAAATAAACGGCCCAAAAAGCAGTTTCTGGCGCCGCTGCAATCCCTCCAGTTTTGTTGGACTGTATGTTGTAGAAGCGGGACAAAGTTCTTGTCCCTCTCCTCAATAGCACTGGCTGGCACAGGATGAATGCTTTAGTAATCCGAACGCGAGTAAAAGTGTGTCCCGCTATGGACTATGGGATACGGCGGAAGGATCGACACGCGGTAATGACATGGCATTTTGGCACAGATAAACAGATGCTTCTGGTGCCACGGACGACCGTTTGTTTCTTCTACGCCTTTTAATCGCGATATATGTCTACATTCGAGATTAGTCCGTCGTCGTGCAGATTACTACCCTATTAGATGTATCTTAAATGCTTGCGGTTGCAAATGTTGATTATGTTTCTTCTCATGCGCTGCATCGGGTACATCGCGAACTTTAAACAAGTATCGTTTTCTAGTGTGCAGTTCTTGTGTATGGAGGCATACTCGTGATTAAATGTTCGTTTGACCAATATTTAAGGATGCATTATATGTACTTTTCTTACGTGTGTATCTTAAATGTCTAGTCTTAAACTGTTGCATTATTGGTTCACTTTGTTGTGGCGTCTACATCTTAAGACCTTAAATCATCACTCTCACGATCGTTATGTGTTGCTTTGTCAGACAACAGAAAGAAGTAGTTGCAGACGTTGACCAACCGTAAACCTTTGCCATGAAAGCTAAAGGAATTGGTATTGAATTTTCCTGCCAATAATGTCGAAGCATCACCGTCATTGCTGGACAGCCTTGATTCTATCATTGCAAGGATTTTAATCAGAACATACTACCGGGCCTTTAGAAACTGGGTTTAATCCGCCAAATGTAGAGAAAAAGGTTAAAAGTGGGATACCAAACTAGTTTTGTTCAAGGGAAACCTACCGAGCATACCTTTATTCTTGAGAAAGACTTTTGAAATTCCGAGAGCACAACATTCTCGTAAACCACCTTTTGTAACACTAAGGAACAGTATAGTTACCCTTGTATACTGTTACGACATAAGGGATGCAACAGATGGTGTCGTTTCCACATCATGTGACTGTCGCAACAGTTCCTAGTGAGAATTGTTTTGAATCTCATCCGGGACAGTGGCAAGTGGATGGACTTTCATGTTCGCTGTTCAACATTGGTCTGAAAGGTGTCAAGCGGAGGGCGGGCTTCGATATTTGCGGCACGGTGTTTAACCGATCACTTTAATTCGTTGTCTTTGCAGGTAACATGGATATAATCTGATGAACTGAAAATCCATACTCGGTGATTGGATTGATGATCAATGTTTACCTCTCTTCAGGGATCTAGCCGGGGACAAAGTCAGTTCAAGGAAGGCAGAATTGAAAAGCCGATAGCTCTTGAGGTTGTAATACTAACGAAGAAAATCAGGTAGATTTAAAAGTCTTGATAAGCTAAGGTTGACAATTTTTAAAAGTATGTGAAGTTTTTGTTTCAGTTCTAGAACTCAAATAATATGCCCGTGATAAGGCGAAGTATCACGAAGGCAATGCCTTGGTAATTTTTGTGATTTTTTTTTGTTGACATTTGTATTTTGTCTGCACATGAGGTGCCAGCAGTAAGGTCAACCTTCAACTCGTCATAATAAAAAAAAAAATTGAATTCAAATAGTGACAAGAGGCTATTGTGAAGGCATCATTAAAAATCTACATAAATATGATGTAGCCACTATTGTACACCGAATTAGACTAGGCCATGTCATGAGATTGACACCTAACGATCCAGCCTGTAGTCGTTTTATTTCGACAACAAAAAGAAAAGAGGCATTTAAGGTCCAAGATGACCTTGAGTTACGGTGTCGATGTGTCGGACAGAAAATATTTGTTAGTTAAACAACAGCGCTAGATCGTCAGAACTTCTGTAGCAAGCCAAAACCGAGAAACGATTGTGGTGCCAGATAAAAAAAAAACCTTAAAGATATAACATTTGTTCTCAAAGCTTCAAATTTGAGTGAAACTCATAACTAATTAGTATTTCATACTCATAACAAATTGAAACAATAATGCAAATTTGAAAACATGTGCACAACGCAATACTCGCACTCAGCTTCACATCATTTAATACCAAGAGCTTACGAAAATCCTTTACTTATCTAGCCATCAACGCCATTAGCAAGCAATATACGGTTCCATGATTTTTATGCGCTGCGTATGCGTTCAAAATATCGACTAAAGTAGTAGTCCCAACTACCAACTACACAAGCTTTCAGCCGTTCGGAGAGCACACAGTATAGAGGAGAAGGAAAAAAAATTTCACGAAATACATCTGGCTAGCGGTTGTGCAACAAATTCAGCCGAGTAAACTCTAGTTACGACCGCAACAGGAGTGAAGAGAAAAATCGTTTCATCGTACCGTAAAATGTACCAGATTGAATGTGACCATGGCAAGCTCGGGCAAATATGTTTCCGTTCGCGCACTGACCAACGATCACGGCGGACGAGTTGTGTACTTATCCGTCGAGTCGTGTAGTGACATTCGTCAACAGACGACGTAGCAAATAGTGAGGCTGCTGCAGCACTAGTCTGAGCATGTTTTCGCTCTGCCGGATGTTTAACGGTGGGACAGAAAATTGTATTCCGAGGGGAAAGGGGTAGGGCGAGGTCTCGGTGTGCTAAAGCTGACCCCAAAGCTGCGCCTTTTCCGGGATAATAGGTTTTTCTAGCGAGTGCCGGCACATGCACGAAATGAATTGCACGTCGGCGAAGGCTAAATACAGAGATGGAGCGGAGCACACCATACGGATGGGTGAGAGAAAAGAGATAAAACTAGCAAAACAAATGAGTAAATAGCAAACATCCATTCCGCTAATCCGTTAGCATTGCCTAAATGTTCGGTTTCGTTCGTGCAACGCAGCGCACCATTTGTAGCGAACATGCGATTGTGGACAATGACGGGTCGGCTTGACGGTAGCAACAAACACTACAACGAGTAGATCACAATTCCGTTGTTTCCGGATAGCTAAAGCTGCTACCCCGTTCTGTTCTGTATGGGGTGTTATACATCGATGGAGGCGCCTGGTGCGTTTCACGTTAGCTGGAGCTATACCATTCTGGTAGCAAGACGCAGAGTGTCCTCTATAACGAACTCCACTCTCCTGATGCAAGGCAATTTGATAAGCATATCCAAAAAAAATCATGTGTTTGAAAGAGGTTATGCTCATCTATTCTAGATTATGGGAAGTTATGCAACGGTGGAGGCGCTTGGTGCGTTTGACTTCAGCTGTAGCTAACAGTCTTGTAAGATGCAAAGCGCTAAGGAGAACGAACATCTGATACAAGGGAAATGAATTAGGATGTGCAAGACATTACAATTAAATGAGATCATTTGTAAGGGGTTTCACTCATCTATATTGCATTAAAAAAATATCCACATGTTCAAAACACATGTGGAGGTAGAAAACAACAATATTTATATATATTTTTAATTATGACGGCATAGAGCCGTATTGTCAGAAAAAGAAAGCAACAACAGTTAGTAAATTTAAATCACTTTAAACTACGAACTGGGACTATAAAAATCATACGGAACTTGTTTCACGATCTGAAAGTCATTAAGAAAGTGCTTATGGAATACGTCCGTAAAACGGATTCATGGAACAGTATTTTGTTAGCAGTTGATTTATCCTCAGTGCGACCAATGAGATCCAATACATTGCCAAAATAAAATAACTCCATTTGCCTGATAAATTCACACGAAACCCAAAAGCCTATGAGCAGGCTCTCTACTACCCTGTCTGTTCTTACTGGTGATTTTATTTCCTGTTTTCTTTCAGACAATCAACGGATATTATCACACCGAGTTTGCTTTTCGCTCTGTACCTACACGGACGAAGCTGCAGCTGCAACGAACTATTGATGCAGCTGCACACGAAACTTTTCCAATTCAACCCAATTCGACAGCTTGTTTGGGGTTGTTATTTTGCCATGTTTACTTGCTCGTGTATTTGTTTTCCTTACCGAGAACGGACTCTAGACCACGCGAGCCAAGGCGAGTGCCAGCAAGCGGAGTGCGGAATGTTTACGGTGTTTCTGGAAATAAAAATCGCACACCCATGCAATTCTTTCTACCAGTTTTCTCGCGTTTTGCACCATATTCCTAGCGCCTGCCGCCTCGGTCCTCAGTCCTGGCTGCGCTGGTGTGTAAATGTGATGTTACATTACACACTGGTTCTCTTCGGCAAAGCACATTAGCATGACGAGGGAAGGTGTTTTGCCCTCGTTTGTTTGGCAACGGGACACGGGAGCCAGTCAGGAAGAACGGGCTACGAGACCACCACTACAGGCGTATACGCGCCATCTGCTTTTATTGTTATTTGTTTTTGCTCGATCTATCTATTTTATGTTATTTTTATTGCTGGCTTTTTCTGTGCTTCTGTGGGTGGCGCTGCGCGGTATCTTACGAGTTTCATCACTTTGTCCAACCCAGCACACCCGCGTTTTGCCAGGCGTAAGTGGCTTCATTTTTCCACCCTGAAATGTGAACTCGTCACTCGCGTGTAATCGTAGACGAATCCACTCCGAAATTGGCTAAGGAACGGCCCGCACCAGGAGCTTGCTATAAAGCATTGCCTGCGCTACTGATGCTGATGCCATGTTTGTTGGAGCGAGGAGCAAAAACATAACCAGACAGCTAAAAATAAACGGCCCAAAAAGCAGTTTCTGGCGCCGCTGCAATCCCTCCAGTTTTGTTGGACTGTATGTTGTAGAAGCGGGACAAAGTTCTTGTCCCTCTCCTCAATAGCACTGGCTGGCACAGGATGAATGCTTTAGTAATCCGAACGCGAGTAAAAGTGTGTCCCGCTATGGACTATGGGATACGGCGGAAGGATCGACACGCGGTAATGACATGGCATTTTGGCACAGATAAACAGATGCTTCTGGTGCCACGGACGACCGTTTGTTTCTTCTACGCCTTTTAATCGCGATATATGTCTACATTCGAGATTAGTCCGTCGTCGTGCAGATTACTACCCTATTAGATGTATCTTAAATGCTTGCGGTTGCAAATGTTGATTATGTTTCTTCTCATGCGCTGCATCGGGTACATCGCGAACTTTAAACAAGTATCGTTTTCTAGTGTGCAGTTCTTGTGTATGGAGGCATACTCGTGATTAAATGTTCGTTTGACCAATATTTAAGGATGCATTATATGTACTTTTCTTACGTGTGTATCTTAAATGTCTAGTCTTAAACTGTTGCATTATTGGTTCACTTTGTTGTGGCGTCTACATCTTAAGACCTTAAATCATCACTCTCACGATCGTTATGTGTTGCTTTGTCAGACAACAGAAAGAAGTAGTTGCAGACGTTGACCAACCGTAAACCTTTGCCATGAAAGCTAAAGGAATTGGTATTGAATTTTCCTGCCAATAATGTCGAAGCATCACCGTCATTGCTGGACAGCCTTGATTCTATCATTGCAAGGATTTTAATCAGAACATACTACCGGGCCTTTAGAAACTGGGTTTAATCCGCCAAATGTAGAGAAAAAGGTTAAAAGTGGGATACCAAACTAGTTTTGTTCAAGGGAAACCTACCGAGCATACCTTTATTCTTGAGAAAGACTTTTGAAATTCCGAGAGCACAACATTCTCGTAAACCACCTTTTGTAACACTAAGGAACAGTATAGTTACCCTTGTATACTGTTACGACATAAGGGATGCAACAGATGGTGTCGTTTCCACATCATGTGACTGTCGCAACAGTTCCTAGTGAGAATTGTTTTGAATCTCATCCGGGACAGTGGCAAGTGGATGGACTTTCATGTTCGCTGTTCAACATTGGTCTGAAAGGTGTCAAGCGGAGGGCGGGCTTCGATATTTGCGGCACGGTGTTTAACCGATCACTTTAATTCGTTGTCTTTGCAGGTAACATGGATATAATCTGATGAACTGAAAATCCATACTCGGTGATTGGATTGATGATCAATGTGAAAAAATAAAGAACATATTTACCGGAGGCTCTGAGCGCGATAGAGCCCGCCTCGCAAGGAGATTAGTAGTAGCTAACGACGACGATCTCCAGGTGGTAGGGTAATTCTGATATTTTGGTATGATTCTAATTCCTGGTTATAACGAAAGCAGCAAAATTGGCAGGCAAAATGTTTGAGTTTTTTTTTGTTTTTTTATTTTGTAATCATGACCAGATCGTATATCCCAATCGTGCTCTGTTTGGGCTCCACAACTTCATGCGATTCAGAAGACTCCAGAAACAAACGAGATGCACGATGCATCGCATAAGGTACGGATCCTAAAGCAAGTAATGCAGCTAATACAGCTTCCTAGAAACTGATTGGCGTTGTCATGTTATGATGTCAATTGTCGATGGCCAAGTCATTCTTAGACGTGATTTATGTAGCAGAGAAGAAGAAAAAGATTTAAAAAACTTATGAAGTAACAATTTAACGAACTTAATTATGTTTAAAGGTCTTGCTTCGAATTTTCTTTTCATTTCATAGTTTTTGACCCTTTGACACTTATGCTACCTTGTTTATTTTGAAGCGTCTGCCTCTTGTATGTGCTCAGCATTCGAGTAAACTTCATGTCTTCCATAAACCTCTATCTACGAAAAAGGCATCGTGTTTGCTGTATGAAATTTGTTTGCATTTCATTCTTTCGCCCATTTCCTTTCGAACTTTATTTTCGAACCAAACACTTCCGGCATACGTGAGTAAGAAAGTAGAAAATAGCAAAATTATATGAAAAACCCAAACAAAAGCATCCATTTTCCACCGATGTTCCGGCTATTGTCTTTATAGCTCTTGTTCACATACACAGGAACTCTATAGCGTTGGTGTTTGTTTTGCACCGGAAAACCGATTGCATGGCATTGTGCCTCCCATGAACATGAATAACCGTGAAAGGGATTCTCGTAATTCGCCATGTTCGGAGTTCACTTTCGAACGGTGTTTTAAAGTTTTTTGTTTTACCATGGTGGTCGAAACGTAGTGTACAAGTCTTTTCAGATTTTTTTTTTATGAAATACGGCCAGTTATCTACTTGGGCACTGTTGTTATTTCTGCCGGTTGGTCTAAAATACTTTTCTCCTTCGAAACCTTGCCTTGATTTGAAGTCGGTTAAAATAAACAGTTCTGCAAATGAGATTTTCTGTTTTGTTCTGTTTTCTTTCTAGCTCTCTCGTTGATTTTTTCGTTCGTATTTACTTCTCATTTTCTTTACTTTTTGTTTACAACAACATCCTACCCAGCGTTTCCTTTCGCATCCCTAACGGTGTGAAGAAGTTTTTGAATTTTGTTGATTGTTCTTAGAAAAATCACTCACATCTGCTGACGGCTGTGAAGGCTGTTCGCGGTACCAAGTTTTCTAGAAATTTCGCGGAAGGATTTCTTTTGCTAGGCATGGAACGGATAAAACGAGTTTCTTCGATTGATTTATTAGATTTTGAGTTTTTCAGTAAAATACAGAAATTCGAACAGCGCAAAAGTAGAGTTGGGAAATTTGTTAGCCATAAGAGTGATTGGATGTTTTTTTTAGGAACAAGATTATTTGTTTCACCTAAAGTTCCTCGAATCGATAAATTTTAAGTAACAAATAGCAATTCCAGTTAAATATTCAGCTGCTGTTGACGTATGACGAGATTTGATTTCATTACCCAGCCTGTTAAATTAATAGGAAGCCAAAAGTGAGTTGTGAGTAACAAAGAACAGAAGCAGAATAAATATTTGCTTCTTGGAGATTCACCACGAGGTCACACCGTGTGAAGAACGGCATTGCTAAAGTCTTGGTCACCTCACCGCCCTTAAAGTGTTGTTTGACATAAAAAGGAATATAGCTTTTTTTTCTTCTTCTTTGGCACTACAACCTCAGTTGAGAGGTCTGCGCCTGCCATTTCTGGCTTTCTGACACTTGATTTTACCCGTAGCAACAAAGTCAGCCCTGCGTACGTGTTGGTGGCCCGGTTGGGATTTTAAGCCCAGTCCTGCTGTGTGTAGACCGGCGCCGTAATTGCCTCGGCCAACTAACCACCCCAAGGAATACAACTAATAGAGTGTAATTCATATCATCTCAAGAACTCGTTTTCAGTGGACCTGTTTCAATATCCTCCTGTATGAATGACTATAAAATCTTTGATACAAAGTGATTTCAAATCGTTTGCTCCTTACGCTCCAGAACTTTCTTTACTTTACTGTCCCTATCCCATGGGAAGATTAAGTTATTCACTATGAGACTCAGTATTAATGTGAACATCTTTTGTTCCACGAGAATTTTCCGATAATGTTCGGAAAAATTTCAACAAACAAAATTTTGTTCGACACTCGTGCAAACCCTCTGGGCGGTGGCCCGTAACGAAGAGATAGAACATTCCACTCTAGATTTGTTTCAATCGGTTTTTATGTTTTTGTTTTTGCTTTCGACCTTGCCCTCTCGGCATCACATTTTACCACATCCACAGACTCAAGCTGCGAAGATGGTTCGAGCCAGCAGCAGCAGCAACAGCTTCGGCCCGCATCAAAACACTACCATCATCGTCATCTGCACATCATTATGCTCGACTCGGCCCGGTAATCTATGTATCGTATCGGTCGAAAAATGTGCGGCCTGAAAGTTATGACAAAAGTTCGACCTGAAGTTACTCGCCCAAACTTTACACAATGCTATGGCTAACCGGTGGTCGGTAAGCTGGGTTCCCCGTTGGAAAATACGACGGCCGGCGGAGGAAATGAGACTTGAAAACCTTGGTTTTGCACAAGGTGATGGCAAAGGAAATCCATTCTTCCACATGCTCTTCCTTGAGTTTTCATTCCCAGCGAGGTCAAAGTGAACGGGAATGGGGCAGCATTTGCTCCGCAGAATTCACCTGTACATTGGGCCGCATTGTAAAATGGAAAACTTTTGCCTCGTCCGTTTCTTCCAAGGCTGTCTCTTTCGGTACTGAATTTACTGCTGGCCCATAAACCGTGCTGAGAAGCTGAGGGAGAAAGCGAGAAGCACAGAAAAAGTGCGATAGAGACAGAGGAAGATATAGTCCCCACGGTAAGGAGTGTCTGCTCAGGTGTTGGTAATATGTTCCCGTTTTCTCAGAAACACTTGGATGTAATGGAAGGCGCTCGAGAGGCGCTAGCAGGCTGACCACCCAACCGGAAGTAACCAAACCGACAGCTGCCCTGAGGTGGGGACAAACTTTTCTGCCATACTCCCCCCCTCCCCCCTCTAGCCAAGGGTTTTACACCAGACGCACCCGGGTCTGCAATGTGTTTATATTGGGACTAGATCCCATCCCCGATTGTTGTTGGCTGAAAACTGTGGAGAGGAAACTTTTCCTTGGAGGCCCCGGTACCTGGACGTGTTCTTCGGCGAAGGAAGTACGCAGAAGGAGCACATTCCTGTGAAGTATTTCCACGCGTTCCAGTTCGGGAATGAAGCTGGTACAAGGGAAAAGTTTTCGATATTCTACCAGCACGCCGCACAACAATGCGGACACGGTATGGTCGATTCGATGGACGAAAACAGCACCACCCACCACCCTTCAGAAGAACAATCCAAGTTATGCAAGGAGGCCAGCTTGAAGCGAAGCATAATTCGATGTCATCAGCATTACACGTAAATTACCGAACAAATATTAGCTTTTCGAGTTTCGATGGCAAGTGTCGACGGTGTTGCGCGGGAGCGCGGCAAGTACCGCTTCGTGATAATGTTGTTGGTATCGGTAATAGTTCAAACACGGGCTGGGGAAGATGGTGGCGTCAGCTTTGTATCGGTATCCATCCTACCGTTCTGTTCTAAGTTTAGATAGTATCACCTGCTAATGTGAGGTAACACCATGGCCATGGGTTTGCAGCGGGAGAAGTGGATTAAGCGTTGTGCTCAAAAGCGTTAGCTTTTTGCGCTTTTTTGCCTTAGGGTGGTTTTGTAAGCCAAACCACTAAATTGGCATCGACTAGTTCAGGAGAACGAAACCCTCGTGCAGTGGTGCTTGAAATTTAGAGGTAATAAATTATGCCGATAACTCTATTTTCTTTCAGAAAACGGAGTACCTTAAACATTATTCATCTCTTCGCCAAGCTCGGTTAGATAGATTGTGTAAATTTAAAGTAATTTTTCAATTCGAAACTAACCAGAACATCCAAGCAAATCAAGTGCATTTGATAAACAAATCAATTTCGCCAAACTTTACCATCGCTTCAATAATGTTTTATAAGTATTTATTTTCTACAGACAACGCAAATAATAGGTTTGATTGATCAATCCCATCGTATTATTTTTTCACTACGATGTTATGGGGCTAATTGGTGGCTGTGGTGGTGGAGTCGCCATTCTTCATACGGTACGACCGAGTATCGAACCTCACCAGGAATAGCGTGAGGCCCTCATAGTCTCAAGGTATCAAATAGTAAAGAACCGGCAATGCAAGACCTCTTGTGGTTGTATAGCCAAAGAAGAGAGAAAAAAAGTCTTATTTGATAGACATGATTGTAGAAAACAACTCATGGAAGCCCCAAGAGTATACAACAAGACGAATTTTTTGAAAATAATTCTATACGAAATGGATTTATAAAGATTTTCTTGAAATATTTAAATGTGCCGCCGTTCTCCAAAAACTATTGCTCAACGTTAAAGTTCGAACATTCAAGCCTTCACGATTATTAATTGAAACTCATAAAACTGTTTCGTATGATATTTTTTTTAGTAATTATAGTGTCACTACCATTTCCATCCTTACCATTATGTGATGTAGCACAGGGTAAGCTGTAATTTGATTTCAGTGGTATCTCCATTTTTATACATCAAACATAAACTCCAAGAATAAAATGTACTCCACTGAAACCGTTTCGACCGTGGATGGGGCAGCAGTAGCACGGATCACGAGATACTTCTTCGCTGGCATATCCGTTCGCATCGGTTCGTGAAGCGAGTGAAATGCAATTTACTCCACTTATCCTAAGTCCTCCAGGCAATCCGGCGTCAACGTCGGAACAGTCAAGGTGCCAGCATTCCGTCGGAAGAACGTACACACTACCCGTCAGACGCCGAGGGATTTGAGATTATCATTAGCATCTTTTTCGGTCCAAAGGGCACTCCAACATATAGGGGCACAGAGAGGGGAGGTTATGCGGGGATGGTGGGACGACGTAACCCCCTGTGGCCAACTGGTTCGCAACTGGTAGATTACCGATAGGCAGATGTGGCTGTGGGAAGCATCGGGCGTAGAGCGATTTTCCGGGCTAGCTAGTTCTGTGTGTCAGCTCGTGTAACAAGTTCGTCCATGTCATAAGCATACGGGCGAGATTATTGGGTTAATTTGGCAATCCTGTGGGAACTTCATCAGCCAGGACTATCTACTGGCTGCCTGCTCGACAAGTCTTCGACGGCTTGAGTAGCTAATTTCAAAGTATGGAAACCTCATCCTCACTCGCAACGGTACGGACAACGGAAAGTGGACGTGTTGGCTGGAGACCCTTTGCCGTACGTCTCCCGCAGCCACAAGCAAACTTTCAACCAACGCTGAGCGCTCGCCGTATGGGCGTGAAAAGGGGTTTCGTAACCAGGGAAAAGCTAATCCACTTATTGAAAAACTAGCACGATTCTGTTACATATTAAAGACGATCGAACGTGACACTTTTGCGATCGAAACTTTTACCGCTTGAGTGGCGTGTTGGCGAACGCCAGGTGGGAGAGTGGGAAGGCTGGCAAGATGGAGGGGGTTATTCGAATGGGTCAATTTAAAAGTTAGGAAAGAGCAACCGAGGCTGGGCAGCTACACGTCACACAGCAGTTCGTTGTTTTAACTAATGGAATGTGGCAGATTGTACTGAAAGTGAACCACTCGGCAATGCCATCATGTTACGGCAGGAGGTAGGTACAACATATTTATTTGTAAATGTAGGGCAGATGTAAAATAGTTAGAATATTTGGGACAAAACAAGGGTTTTTTTTACAATCTATACACATATAAAAGAAACACTTTATTCATTCTTCTGAAAAAGGCCCATCATTTTAAAATATAATGTTAATAAAATAATATAAAGTATACAATAACATAACATAAAACACAATACAGTGTGGAGAGTGGGTGTCTCGATGATAAAGTTGAACCGAGGTTCAAATCCCATCCGGACCGTTGCCCCGTTGTTGTAGAGTGGACTGACTATTCAACTACGTGGTATCATGAAGGCTAGTAAACCAGAAATGGCATTCATAACCCAAGAGGACGTTAGGGCAAGTAGAGAGCGACAGAAAACAGGGTGCTCGAAACAAATTTGACAATTACGGTAATGGCTATAATTCATAAATCACTTGACGTGCCACACAAGCGGTATGTCGTTTGCAAGCTAATAGTGTGTACAACCAAATTTAATTTTTAAGTGTCTGAAATTTTTTTATCCCACTTGAATTGTGGCAAAGCGTGTTAAATCAAGATCGAAACATCACGAAGACCACGCTGGGTTCCCTAAACACCGTGAAAATTATTCGAAGTGAGCTGCTTCGGCCTTCTATGACTCATGTGGCCTTCTATATCTCCCTAGACCTGAACCCATTGAACAATTTTGTTTAGAGCGTATATAAAAGAGATGTTCATACAATAATACGAAGGCGACATAAGTCACAAAGAATCTGTTTTTGCCAGTATCTCCAGAGATTCCGGAACCTAGGCCGTTCTCGGTACCGAGGGTGGCTATTTCATATGATCATAATAGATATGTAGCATGGAATATTGATCTTCTTATTAAGAAAGTATTTTTAATTATTTATTGTTCAATTACAAAATAATTGAATTCCGTACAGAACTGTCATATTTGCCATTAACACCCTATACGATAGTCCAGTCTTTGGCGGTCGTCACACGGCGGTCGATCGTCACAAGACCAGCACCGTTTCTTCAAAAGATTTCTTAATGTTGTTAAGCCAAAACAGAAGAAAAATAAGATACAAGTCTTGACTGTCAAATGGCTTTATGAAAGATCCTCCAGTTCCTAATATCAAGAAACCGGCATTAAAATTTATCCGCACCGACTCCCCATACACAGGACTTGTTATAAAGCAAGGGTATTGTATCACTGTTTTAGTGCCGAGGAAGCTGATTTAATTTCGACCTTTATAAGTTTCAAAACTTTTTTTATTTTCCTGACTGTATTTCAATGAAGAACACTTTACGTGTTTAAACTCTATTGTTTCCCTAGCCCAGAACCCAGTGTTCAATGTACAAATGCGTTCATTTATATTTTTCACTTAATACTTTACCAGAAACGTCACAAAGAAAAGAGGAAGTATTATTTTCTATTATCCCACTTAAATTCACGATGTTCTTGCTGGGCAGACAGTTTTTTGCTCGGTCATATATTTTACCATTAACCGTCCTCCGGCGGTGTATCCTGGAAATGCAATCCGGGAAGAAAAACGGCCGATCATTATAGCGGACCGTCGTTGGTGAAAACGAAAGTGTGTGGTTTGCCTCGGTCTATGTATGAGCATTTTTGTTTCCATCTCCGTTAAACATCCCTGCCCATAAGGTTTGGGATCACTTGTTTACGCACTGTAATGCTAAGGTCCGGAAGAGACTTAAAGCTAATTGGGTAATTGGATTCTTGGGGGAATTTGTTTTACTTAGTCCAATGTACTTATATTAATATTAACTGTGCTAGTGTTCCACACTAACACCAACAGCGACCTAATCCCTCGGACCTATCTTGTGCAATATACTTCGGACCCTTTTCGGATGCAGGATCCAATTTCAAAGTTTGATTCCTTTCCAAGCGCAGAAACCTCAAACTGTTTTTCAATTTCGTGCAGTAAAATGTTTCTTCCTGACCACCAGCGACACGCCTTTAAGTTCACCGTTGAGTAAACATCCCTTCAACACCTTCACGAAGGGATCCCTGACCGTTTTGTGCCGTAATTTATGACACGATAAATATCAATTTAGTGACCCTTCCCACTGGGCAAACAGGATATCGCATTACTTTCCATTTCCGCCCCGAACATCGTACGCCGTACTGTGACTCTGTTAGTGAATGACTTGGGTAAGAAAAATAGTGGTTTAGGCGTATCACCCCGTTCGGTACCTGTGGTCATAGTTGAGATTTATGAATCAACCTGTCAGACATGGTTGTCGTCAACGGTGAGACGATTTAAGGAAGTAACGGCAAATCTCGAGGCGGCATTCAATATTTGTGCTTCGTTCGCGTGGTTTGTTCATTCTTAAAGTACGACCTAACCATTTTACTTAATTTAGCTTGTTGACTCTAAGGTTCCACGATTAGTTTCGTAGAAATACAGACCAAAATAATTTAAACCGCATTCATCAAGGTATTATCAAGATTGAAAGTACCACAGTGCAACTAACAATTTAGCATGGCATCTCTTAAGCAAATTAGATATAAAATTAAGATTTGTCTGCTGTTAAACGCAGCATAACATCTTAAGGCGCTTCCTGTTGGAGTAATCCTTGTGTACGTAAACTTTTAAGCCACCCCCAGCGGAACCCTTCAGATCGTAAAATTATAACTGCTTTTACGATGGAGCAAGCAATACTAATAATTGCTGCGCGGCGGCGCTTCCGAGCGTCCATTTCGCTCTTCTTTGTTCTAAAAAGGTGCTCAAGCATAATTCCCGTGACTTGACGTTCGGGACTGATGCTAGGAGTAGCTTTTCGCACATACCCATAACTCAGTGTCGCAGCGAAATGAATACAACTTCAAACAACCATCAGCGCGTTTACGACGTCATAAACTCAGTGTCACAGCCTTCCCACTCTCAGAGACTCCTTCGCGTTTCCCTCCGCAGCTGACCAGCCGAAGGATTTGTTTCCATTTTTTCTTATCCCATCCCATTCCATCGTCATCCAGTGAGTCACAATTTGGTTCAAGACACTTCCGTCGATTTATCCCCCGTCGGTAGTTTTGGAAAGTTGTTTGTCTCCTTCAAAACTTGCACTCGGGAGCAGTGGATGTCTAGAATAATGGCACAACGCGGCGGAGTGGAAGGGTAAACGTGTTTTACGGCGAAGAGTTTTCCACTTCCCAAGCCCGAGAACACTGGGAGCAATTTAATTTGAAAGTTTTGACATCGATGTGCTCCTCGTCAGCGCGGCGTCCAATCGACGACGCATCAACTCAACATGTCGGCAAACGGCCACCTTCTGCATACTAACAAAAAAAAGGAGAACCCACGGATGGTTAAAAGTTTTTTAGGTTGTGTTATTTTGTTTTTCACACATGCAAATCGTTTCTGGTAGCGTGAACCTGCCTGATGTGACGTGTTTGACGTATATTTTTAGAGAAACAAAAAAAACACTAACGTTTCTGAAAAAGTGAAAGCTTTCATTTAGGGGAAGTAGAATCCGAGAACTACCGGCTGTAGTTTGCTGACAATAGACAAAAAAACTGTGGAACAGAAGGAAATATTCAGAAGCAGGATGGCCGTGGTTACTGCATGCATAATTTAGATGGTAACCAATTTGCACCAGATTGAAAAGTAAAACGGTTTAAATGTGACAAAAGGAACGATATGGCGATTGGAAGCGTTTATGAAAGTGCTAAAAAGCATTCCACCGATCGGGATATTTGAGTTACAGTATCGATGACGTTGATTTGATTTAATAAACATTCAGGAAACTGTGTACATTTCATGTATTTGATCAAGCGACAGAGAATCGAGATCTTAAGCGCAAATTTATTTACCGGTCGATGGATTGATCAGGGGCGGTCAGGTGGCCGAAGTGACAGCGGCGACGGTCTTCACACGGCAGGACTAGGGTTCAAATCTCATCCAGATCCATCTCTGTACGCAGGACTGACTACTTTACTACGTGTAAATTTAAGTCACAGAAAGCCAGAAATGGCTGGCAGGCCGAGGCCTCTCGAGGTTGAAGGGCCAAAGAAAAGGAAGAAAAAGGATTGATCGACGCTTTTTTTAAATAACAATGTTTTTTTCAATTTCCATGGTTTCCAGGTCGCGTTGTATCCATCATAATCCGATAGTACATAAATGTCTCTGTGTATGGTGTACACTTCATTAATATCGAAATCGATGAAGACAAAGTTCCTCAATTACATTGGCTGTGTGGATATATGTTACGAAAATTAACGCTTTGGACCAATGATCTTTGCTGAGGTAAAGATACAATTTTCATTTTCATCACAAGCTAGAGATGCATTTCTCGAGACTTTCGCACACCGTACGTACCGTACGGGTCGCACATTAGCTCATTGATGCATCGCCATTACGTGTTCCAGCCATCAAATCTTTTCGGCTATGATCATCTTCAAAATATCAGCGCTGTCAAACACCTCAGCTGTGGTTCATTTTTCTTTTCCACACGCCCTTTGCGCACGCATCACCAAAGATAGTGCTTAGATCCTATGATCCTACGAGATCATGGGAAATCTTACGATCGAAAGGACTTATACTGGAAGGAAATGTGAAAAATGTCACACGCTGATCGTTATGTTGTCGGAATATGATATGAATTTCATCAGAGCGTTTTTAATGAAGGAAAATGTTCCATAAACTTCATGGTACTTTGTTAAAGAAGATGACATGAACCATGCATTTGTATTATGTCAGTGGAACTGGTGCCTGAAATGAATCTACAGCTAAGGTGTTAGATTTGGATGCCGCAATAAAAGCACATAACCTTTGTGAAAACCAACAAAACCTGCTAGAGATCGTAACAAACTTTGCAAACAGCTACTTTCATATAACCGACGTATTGGGTTTTCAGTCGTTTAAAGAAGAAATTATAGAAAAAAAGCCCGTTCATCCGTTCATTTTGTGTAAAAAATGTTATGTTTAAAATATGAGAAATGATAAAACCACAAAATAAAAGTCCATTTCCGTCTCAACGCGTGAAACGCTTAAGTCACAAACTATCAAACCACACCTGCTAGATGAGCCGAACCGAAACGCGGGTAGGACTCACTAAACACCGCTTCACCCTCGCATGTATCTTCTTGATGTAATTTACTGACCAAAAAGGGCCATCGGGTGTATCGTCCGGAAAACCATGAGTGACCTCTGTAAAACCATAAAAAGCAAACAACGATCTTCGTTCCCTTTTTTTCCGGACCGGAAATCCTTAGCCACCACTGATCGGTGACAGTCGTAAATCCGGTACACAATTCAAAACGGTTCGGGTTGACCCATCCCAATGCTGCAGATTGGTGAGGGATTTTGCTGTACCTTTCGTCAGAAACTGCTCGCCGGTTAATTTTTAACGCCAGTGCACTCTTTCCCCCTTTTTTATTTGAGTCCAATTTAGTTCCGCACCCTTTGGCACCGCAAAGGTGTTGGTGACCTGCAAACTGATTTTATTTTTTACCCATCGCCTCTCCGTATTGCGATATCGATTTCTTGAGACCTTCGTCCAGTTGGGCTGCCTTTCCGAGCTGAGCAGTGCTCGCAGTGCGGTTGAGGATATTCGTTTCGAACTTTCGCTTTTATTTTGCCGGCCACGCTCCCCATCACCATTGGGTTGCAGTTGCGGAAAACCGCAAAATAAACAAATAAATTACAGTTCTTTATTGGAGGATTACAGACAGTGCGAACCTTCCGATGGCTTCGGGACTGGAATGTTTCGGATAGCCAGCAGCGGGTTCACGCGTTTTGCTTCCCGTCCGCAGAGGTGTATCGAGTGAAGGTTCCGACTCGATTAATGGTCTTTGTACAACGATTTTCTCAACCGTTTTCCGTTTCGAGACGAAGCGCATTCCCAGCGGCGTTGACGAGAATACAGTTCAATTGAAAACGAGCAAACGCAAGTTCGTTAAAATTCAATCTTCTTCGTCCCGGCCCAAGGGCTGTAATAGAAACACCAACGGAACATCCGCAAAAAAGGTGTTGTAAAAAGGGAGATAGAATGAGTGTTTTTCCATGCCGCGGAAAGACTCTCGACTTTACAGATTACGCAGCTGGCGCCAACGCAATGCCCCGAGCCGTTAGTTGTGGGATGGTTTAGGGTGCTGGTACGCGGGAGGCAGTATCAGCGAAGGAGGGTCTAATCAAAATTTCAACAACCAACACTAAATTTTGCCAACCACTGTTTTCCTCGAATAGAGCAGGGCTGAGGTGGGAAAGGAAAGGCAAAGTTCGGGCCGAACAACGAAAAAAACCGGTCCCGCAATCCTTGTGGCTGGCCGATTGCCGCAAAAATAATTGGGTAAACAGATTATTGTGATTGGAATCGATTTGATCGCACCGTTTTTAGAAACCAAGATGCTTAAACCACGCGAAAGCGAACACCCGAACTGGTGTGTGTGTGTGTGTGAGAGAGAGAGAGAGAAAGTGCAAAAAAGTACTCGGTGGCCAGAATGGTATTCGTTTTGCAAAACCACACCCGTACTTTTATGTTTAAGGAAAATTGAATTCCAATTGATAGTTTTGAGGTGGAAATTAGGTGCTTGAGAGGCATTTAATTTGCCCTACCTTACCTTTCGCCGCACCGCACCCGGTAGCCCGGTGAAAGGTTTATCGGCGGCATTAGATTTGACAGCCAATTTTCGGAAGTTACGGTTCACGAAGACCCATCAAATACTTTCGAGGAACCGGCCGTTCATTGATAAAGGCAAAAAGGATTGTAAGGACGTGTCTTGCGTGGTGTGGCTTAGCGTGGAAAAGGGTGGACGCTTCATTTAAATATTTAAAGTGAATCATATTTAATGAAGGTGCGTAAATCTCACATCGATAATATGCGGCACGTTTTCCATTACGCTTCGAAACCAAAAAAAGCAGTGTGCAAAGGAAAGCTAACCATTTTCGAAAACCATTCGCTCCACATTCTTCGCAAACTTCTCAACCTATCCTAAATACTCGTCAAATATTCGTGAGCACGTCCCGCGTACCGGAATTGCTGTAGAACGCATCATCGGTCTTGTAAGATAAATCCCACCCTGTTGACACAATCGACTTATGATACTTTTTACTGGTTAAGGTGTAGTATGCTAGGAGGAACATTTTGGTTCAACATTAATCGTGCTTATAACACATGCGGGACTGCAGAAAATGTTATGCGAGAATATTGTCAAAAGAATGGTTTTCAGCTTTTGTTCTGCAGAAAACTCACGGCCAGTGCTTTATTGAGTTAAACCCAAATTGCTTGCTTGCGTGATTTAAATCTGAAGAAAGTCTTTAGTGAAAGTCAACGACAAGGACCATACACTGAGCGAAATAGCATTACCATGTTTTAATTCCTAGAAGGACCATGTGTGGTTTATTCTTCTTTCCACTTCGTTCTTCTTCAAAATAAATGGAACAACATTTAAAAACATTTTAAATCATTACATTAGAATTTTTGCGAATTCAGCCCTTTATGTTCACAGCTCGTTCAGCCCTTTGTGTTCACGATGACGTCGTGCTTTCGTTTTGAAGCTACTCAATTGTTTGCTGGTTTTATAAATGTGATGATAGGATAGATTTAAGTTTTTTGTAATGGTTGACCCATAGAACGAATCCGTAGAAGACTATTTTTAGCTTTAAGATACCTTCTGTTTTTAGAATCGTTGAGATTTTTTGAAGCTTTCCTTGAAATGAAAATGCTTCAGCTGAAATGAATGATTCAACTCATATCGAAATCGGGGTTTTCACGCTCATCTTTCCTGGTAAGACATTCGGCCAAGTTGGACTGATCAAGACCGATCGACGTCTCCAAGTGTTCGTTGTTTCACAAACTTTGCTGTACATGTATTTTGGTCGCTTTGCAATGTTCAATAATTTTATGATGCTTTTCTTGCTCGTTTCACTAATTTTCTACAAATATCCGCTTATACTGCACGATAGTTCTGCTCCAGAAGTATTCGTCTTTGGGATGAGATTGGCAGATATTGTAACCGATTTATGTTGGAGAGATGCCTGATTAGGGGTACATTTAGACCTTTACCTTTCCTCATAACTTAAGACACTGCATTGCGACCTAGCGATGCAATATGAGCTTCAATTTCGACTTCGAATGCTTTTATTGTCGCCATTGTTATTTCAACGCCTTTATGTCTCGTTCTCCTAGTGCGACTTTGGCGTGAAATTTTCGAAATGGTATTCTTTCGATTCATCGCTCCCCATTAAACGATCAGCACATTGTGAAAATGTGTTTCCGTTTGTTCCTGCACGGATGATTGCCGAAAATAGCGGTGCAACTGTTCCAACATTGGGCGGGCCTTTTTGAGAAATTTGTTCTGGATTTCTTACTCTCGTTCGTCCACTCCAACGCGAGCACATTATGGTGGCATCATCAATAAAAAAACCTCAAGCTCGAGATAAAAAAAAAACAAAACACAGAAATCCCTTGCCACTGTTGTACATGGAGCTACGGATAGCATATTCGGTGGAAGCGTAAACTCCAAAGCGCGTTCTCTTGTTTCCGGAGCTTTGGAGAAGTTTAGACCATAGCATTGAACCACCAAGATCGGTTCTATTCTTCCTAATGCTCATTTCTCTCTTCTCTGTTACCGTACTTTCCTTCTTCATTCCGCAAAGAACGACCTACACCGCAAAATCCAGCTATAACAACATCGATAACTAACACACACACACGCATCTATAAAAAATACATCCCCAAATGCTGATGTCCTAGCGTCCGCTAATACTGGCAACTGTGCCAGTGACCTCGAGATGATGATGTTTGTAAAATTGGGTCCCCGAGAATGAAGGATTGCTTGGTCATGGTTCCGGAGATTTACCAAACTTTGGACCCGGATGAAGTTTTGCATTATGTTGCGTTGAGTTCGCCGGGCGTTTGAGCGTGTTTTTCTTTCCCGTTCGCCAGCGCTTACCGCTTTTGGCCGGCCGGACGGTTGGCGCAATGCAGTGGATTTGCCGATGAAAATTCAATCAAAACTTTTCCATCCATTCAGCCCGTCGCCCCCGGTCGACGACAGTTGTGTCGACCGACTTTTTCCATCATTCTTTACCCAGAGGTTGGCCTGATGGTCTGCCAAATCCCAGCGCTACTCGTACGGAAGTAATTATTATTAATGAATGCTTTTTTTCGTACGACAGTTGTTTTTTTTCTGTGCGCGTTTATCTGTGTCGAGTTTCGCGGCTCTTTTCACTGCTGACATTGAATATAAATTGATTGTTTATTTAGGGGCGAAAAACCGTTGTCAGCCATCGTCGTCACCGCCGTCTGATCGAAAACCGATCGTTAAACACACAATATTTAAAGCTCAATTTTTGAGAGGCTTTCCGGACAGAGATGTGACGATGCAGAATGTATGGTGAAACGAGAATTCGGGTGGGTTACGGAGGATGGAAAAAGTGTAAAATTGCGAAATAAATGCTCTATCTGAGGCGTTAAGTACGTGTATTTTGTCATTGGCCGTTAACTACCGATTTCCAGTTGATCGATTGTGGGCTCCATTGCAAACATGGTTGAAGCCGCACCAACTATAATTATTGGTGTATAAATTGTTTCTCGAGCTAATTATGCTGAAATTGATGGCTTCGTTGCAAAAAGTGTAATGATATTGAACTGAAAAATGAAGGGATTACATATTTTTAATTCTCAGAATTTTCTCTCTGTATCGACGTGACACTTTATTTTCTTGAGAGACCTTCATCATAGTGGCCAATTAACCTGTTTAGCCAACGTTTATTTTGAACCCATGCTTTGTATGACTTAAATCAAATTTCAAATCTCTTTAGTATCCTTATTCTTTATTAATTCATTCGACGGAGTCGAGATGCTAGCAGGATCAACAAAACTGGGTGTCGAACTCGAATCCTATCCTGGGCGTTCCACCGAAGTAAGACTAAGGTTAATTTTTTATCGGACTATAGATTCCTCTCAGTATAGTTCACAGATCGAGATATGCAGCCCAATTTGGGTTACGAGAACCAAATGTGCAATCATTTACCTGGACTGGATTGTCTTAAAGGATACATACAGGAACAACAACGAAAGGAGCACTAGGCAAACGATGATGGAGCACAAGTTTTTCTCTCAAGGAGCTGTCCATGTAAACTTATCTGAAGAACAAGGTGATGGTGATCGACGCAGCGAGTTAAAGCGTTACACTTGCACCAATAATGGAGCTCACACAATGAGGTCTGTAGATGAAGATCGTCATCTAAAGTCCGGATTTGACGAAATATTGTTACGTCGCCCGCATATTGAAGGAAGTTTTCGTCAGGACGCACTATGCTCAAATCATTGATCAACAGTGTAAACAATTAGGGTCATAGATTTTTGCCTTAAGGAACACTAGACAATGAGATATCTCAAAAGATTTTAGCTAAGTATGATCGACCAATCAGGTATGACCGCAACCATGTCACCAGGGATCTTGATGATCGTAGCCTGCCAGGCTTGGCAAGTAGAACTGCATGAGACACACTGTCAAAGGCAAGAGGATCCTAGAAGGAGAAGAAGTACTTTAAACCAATAGTTAAAAAAGAAATTCCATTCAAATTGGCAGAAACATACAAAACATATAAACGATTTTTATCTAAATATAGGAAACAGATTTTCAAGCCAGCGACAGAGGCACGGCAGAGGAGTACTACCGACAATGGACGCTATGGGAATGAAACACGATTATTAAAAGGTTGTTATGTTTATGCACCTGTGATTTTATCGCTTAATGGAATTCCATTAAATATGGTTTGTTTTTCGCCTGTAAATAACATTATTACTGAACGGCTTCCGTTGTGACATCAGATACGAATTCCATCCAGCATGATACCCCCAATCGCCGGTTGTATAACAAGCCAACAGGCTTTTATACCACGCTTGGAGAAAGAAAATCTAATCAGTTCTTTAAACTAGATTTGCGCCCCACTCACCATCAGCCATTTGTCATCGATTCGAGTGCAAGTACATAAAATTAGTACAAATCACAGCAATCCAGTGAGGACGGGCAAACGGTAAGGCTCTAATTTGCGACTTCCGCTATTGGGGACCGGGGGAGAGCAAAAGCAGACAACAAAAACAGAAACGCTATAATCGACACCATTATCACTGCTGTCCGATTTGCGGTGGCTAGAGCAATTGCATAAATCATTTCGTTTAATTAGTTGCTACTATGATTTAAAATGTTATGAAAATAAGCAACCTAATTTCAAGCCTCCCAGTCACACCAGTCCTCATGCTCCACACACACACACAAACCAATCATCAGCCAATTTGGTTGTGTTGTAGCTGCTGATCCTGCTGGTGCTGCCGATTTGCAAAGCGTTCGCAGTCAAATATTTAGTGCACCCCCGGGGCTTGGAGTTTTTGCCAAGGCCAGTGCCAGCATAAATCGCATAAATTTACCTAATTGGTGCATACATGCCCACAGCCGGTCAGACAATTCTGCAAAATCGACATTTGAATGTGCGGGTGCTGGGCGGCAGGACTGCTCTCGTCGACAAAGAGCACGAGCATCCTCGACCGAAGGCGTCAAATTGAGGCTCTTTTCGATTGCAGTCAGAACATCCCTCTTTTGTGCCACTGTTATACTCTCCGAGGGCATCTTTGTCGGTGACTAATTTGCATTAAATAAATTGTACGGCAGACCGGGTGTTTCTCACCAGCCGGTCTCGTTTGTTAATTACTTTGGACGGAAAGTTTAACGATTAACGATTAGACAACGCGCGCCACCCGGGTCGACTTTATGACGACGACTTAATGATTGCTGCTTAAAACACAGCAAAACGAAGGGCAAGGCGCTAAGGTAAGCTTTCATGAATGAAATATTGTTTTGCCTTTTGTGATATCGTTCTGAATGGTGCTGAGAAACATATAGACCTTCAACGCTCAATCAAGGCTAATCCTGTCGTGGAAAGCGAGGTAAGGATTTTTCTCTGATAATTAATGTATTTTCCATAAAGGTACGTCGACTTCCTGTAAATAGACTAGTATAATATTAAAGTTTCTTTTGAATACTATTCCGTTTTATTAAAGTTTGAAGCAAATTGTCAAAGAGTTGACCGAAAGACTGATCGATAAAGATTTCAATCATGTTAAACGATGCGTATTGTTAAATTATTTATTTCAAACTATCAGATATCACCAAAAGACGTGATAAGTCATCCTCAATGTTTTAAAACTTTTAATCCATTTCGCCATCGCACTATGGCACGATATAGAAAAAACACAGCTTAGAAACAATTTACCCGCTTTTTGTGATATCAGACATTTTTCGAAAAATATTCCATTGATCTATACGGCACATGAAACGATGTCACCAGAGTGCGTGACCTTCTTGTGACGTCGAATTGGTCCGATAACTGCCCGTCGGTCGTGCCATATCGGCTCATGGTTCGGTTGATGCATATATGTATGAAGCGTCCATCTTGCGTTTGTGCGAGCGAAGCAGTAATGTTGTTGCCTGCTCAACGCTCCCAGGCAAAGGATGTTTTGCTAACTTGGGCACATGACCCGAGAACCGATTGCAGGAAGGAAACGGTCCTTTTGGCACGTCCTGCCCAAGTCCTGAGGCACTGCGTAAAGAGTCGGTGCACAAATATCAGCGCCATCTTTGGTTGCGGTTCGTTTATAAGCTGCCTGTGTGCTCCGAACCGATGCACCGGTTCGGGAAGACCGCCCAATGCACTCCATCCGTAACAGTCAATTGCCTGTGGGCTTGATCGATTTCCTCTACACTGTCCGCAGTATCTGCTACCATCGTTGCGGACAAGCCAGGTTCGAGGAGGGTCAATAAAATACCCAGAAGCCAAATCAATAAAATGCTAAACGTCAGCAACAGCCCACACCCACTTGCGGAAGGTGATGGTACAGATGAAAATAGTCGAGTCATACATTGAATGATATTTCGTTTGTGAGCATGGAGAAACGATACGTCGGGAAGGAACATTTATGCTTTAAGGCTTGCGAGTGTTTATGTTTGTTCAGATTTGGTAGTGCAAAGATAAGCGTCAGATTCGATATGTTTGCATCTTATCAGCTTTTTTAGCTTAGTTTACACGTACACCAGCGCAGTACTTTAAATATTGGTGAAATGCAATCAGCAAAGCTATATGGCCTGTACGTTCTACATGAATTAAACAAAATAGAGCAGAATTCTATACTAATTATGTTGTCAAACCAGTTCATAAACAATTTATAAGAGACAAATTATCCTAAATATTCAAGGAATATATCCCTCATGAAAGCTCAAAAATCCGTTAAGGCATTATTTAATCATTGATATATTGACAGAGTTTTTCAGTTGATAAGGCAATAGCATCCATTTTTATTGTAAGATCCATAGAGAAAATGGCATACAAAGCTAATTGATATGGAAACGGCTTCTGATGACAAGGAAATCATATACCTTTTCGGTCCGGTGGCCGATGCAATAACGGCGCCGGTCTTCACATGGCAGGACCGGAGTTAAAATCCCCTCTCGATCGTCGCACTATGGGTAAACACACCTAACACACATTTCACAGGAAGCCAGAAATTGACAGGCTCGAGGTTTTAGGGCCAACGAAGAAGAAGAAGCAAAGACTTTTGTTACATTACATTACAATAATTTTAATTATAAAGTAAAATAGTTTGTCCAAGTTATGTATAGTCGACCCTCACTCATTCCAATACAGTTGTGTATGAGTTTAACATCGATCGCCATGCGCCAGCTGTGCGAATTAAAGATCTTATCGAGGTTTTACACGATCGAAAAAAAAGATCGAGGGTTTTCTTAATTGGATGATGGATTTGCAACACAAATCTTGAAGCTAAAACATTTCCCACAAAACCGACACGTATAGTTAATAATCTGATGTTTTAATACTGCATACAAATTTCATAACGGTAGCTATTTCCAAGGAAAATTTAAAAAAGAATAATTGATATTTCAAATTATTTCTCTATTGTAATTCAAAAACTACTGAAAAATTTGATGAACAAAAAAACAGAAAAAGAGATTTAATATTATTTTTATAACAGTTCGATCAAAACATCTTTTTCCAACACAAGGCTTCATTTTTTAAAGCTCGAGCCACGATCCTTCAACTAAAGATACACGTTCGACGAGAGCCATTCCCTTGGCTGGTGTCAGTTTTCTGGAGACGTCACGTTCCAGATTAGAAAACAATTGTTTTCATAGTTTCACGTTACGGTTGACGGCACGTTAGCACCCTTTTCATCGAAAGCGTTCCTTGTTCCCTTCTGTCACCACTCTCCCATTTCAAACACATCCACCTCCATCATTTCCTTGCTTTCTGTTCTCCAGCATAAGCATGGAGGCCAAAACAACAATAGCAAAAAAAATCTCTCAAGGATGGAAGCAAATCGACAAAAAAAGAAAACAAATAGCCCAGCTTGGCGGGGAGCATTCTTTGGAATACATTTTAACTCCCCAATGTGGACGCTTGCAACAACATTGTCTTTGTAACATCTGCATCTGATGCGGGCGCCCAGGAGGACGGGAGCGCAAAAAACACATACACACTTCACATACATCGATAGCAAATAGCATTTCGTAGACAAGCAAAACGAGCTTTTGAACCGACGCCGAACGTGTCAAAGAGTGTGTGCACGGGCCGGCGGTGAGCCCTGCCCAACTGAAAACTGATCGTTTTCCAGCCATTATGAGTCGATTTAAGAAAATGCGCACTGAATAGTAATGATTTTTCTTTCAATATGCACCCTCACGTTGGGGCACTCGCTTTGCTGTGCTCGGTACTCGGTGGCCGACTTTCGCTTGCAGAAAGAATGGATTTTAAGTACACTTAATGCTGAAGAGCTTTTTGACACCCGAAGAACCCGTTCGTCGTCCGGATGCACAAGGGCAAGTTTTATTCCCCTGCGTTCAGTGCGAGCTCTGGCGATGTGTTTTAGGAATTCTACAGAAAGTGCAGCACTATCTGGACGCCCATGAAGACGGTCGTGAAGAAACCGGTTGCCCAGGCCATGCCCCGGAACTTATGCACCGGAACGAGCACATGGAATACGGTGTGACCGATGCGAACAAGTGCTACGAGACGGAACAGGTTGACGGCGACGGTTATGCTCGGGTTGGTGAACATGTACAGGAAGCTGATGATGAAGTACGGCAAAATATTTTCCATATCATTCCGGTGGGCACTGAAAGAATCCGAATGCAAGCAATAAGAAAAAAAAACCTCAAATATACGAAGAGACGCAAACATGAGGCTCGATAAGCATTTCGAACGGTTGGACCACCGAACGGCAATGTAACCACGCAGAAATATGGCAACGGAAATGTGTTGCATTTGGATTGCAGCCCGTGGTGGGCTGCAGGATGGATTGCAAGATTCGAAAAATCCCAACACTCGCAGCTGCAATCTGACATCGAAACCATACGTATTCCATTCCGAACCGGCGACGCTGGGCAGTAAGCCAACGGCCCGTGTACACATAGCATAACTTCACCAGACAAAGTTACATACCGTCGGACACGTTCCACATCCGGATCGTCGTACGCAAGCTTGCCCCCCGGCTTAACATCTTCCGGATTTGAAAAGACCTGAAACGAGCGCCCAGCCAGACGGTGAGATTCACAAATCGGGGATTAACGCCCCATCCTACCCAGAACCGGAGAGCCCGATTCAGGGTGTCGGTTTTGTTTTCCTCTTCGTTTTTTGTTTCGGCCGTTCAGTTACCTTTTTGGAACCACGCAGTAGCCCGGTCAGCACCGACATGAGCAGCATCTTAAGCCCGAGTACGGCAGCCCAAAAGGCATAGGCCTGGAAAACGGCCGGTTCGACCAGCCCGAACTCTTGCGACATGATGATACCGGTTCCGGTGCAAGCAATGTGAACCAAAGGAAGAACTGACCCCTCTGGTTAGGTAATGCTTATCGCACGAAAGGTGAAATAATACTGAGGGTCCGAGTCGGGCCGGTTTCAAGAACGCTCTAGTTCTGCTTATCAGGTTATAGTGAGCGGCTTATCAGAAGGGTGTAGTGTGCCTTGCGGTGACTGGCAGATAACGGCTGGCCAGACAAGTGAGCAATGTACAGGCAAGGTAATGAATTTATGCGCATACGTTGCGTTGGAAATATTTTCGCAATTAATTCAACAGTGTTTGAAGGATATTAGGCGGAAAGAGTGGCTTACATATGGTTTGATTTCTAAGAACTAGAAGGGTAAGGTAACACTGCTTTGATGTTAAGCAGTCTATGTGGTAACATTAAAGTAATCGAATATTTGATTATCTATTGAATTATATTACACCCTCAAGTATTTCGTTTAATATTTATAATTTATAAGGAACAACTTAACATCAGAAGCCCAACAACTATTGGCGATCTGGTAGTCGAAGCGATAGAGGTATCGGTCTTCACACGACAGAATCGGAGATCAAATCCCATCCAAACCGTTCCCTCTTAAAGAGGACTGACTATCCAACGATGTGATAGTCACATCTAAAACGATCTTGAAGTTGTAGCACGCTGTTATATGGTCACTGTAGTGTAATACACCATTATTTTAAATGCTGTTAAATAAAAAAACAAATGTGCTATACGTTCTTATTATTCTATAGGTTATAGCACATGCATAATTTATTCCATAAGTTTTAGTAAACATCAGCGACGCCTCTTTAATCATCTTTCATCTTAATTTCTATCATCACAAACATAAAAGAGCATTTACTTTGTAACCATGTACTACAGCCGTTTTACGAGTACCGCAAACAATCCTTCCCTAAGTATTCATCAACATCACTACACTACTCCTCTGCTCAACAGTATCTTAA
The DNA here is from genome assembly GCF_013141755.1 of Anopheles stephensi. Classification (NCBI taxonomy): domain Eukaryota; kingdom Metazoa; phylum Arthropoda; class Insecta; order Diptera; family Culicidae; genus Anopheles; species Anopheles stephensi. Next base: position 48,914,841 of record NC_050203.1, read on the forward strand.
CGAACGGAAGAGATCTTGTTGTTTTGTTTTGTTTTAGGCAATAAGCACACTTTCACAGCCATCACCGTAACATGACATCAGAGCGCTGCCACAGAAAAAAAAGTCACAATGAGACTGCAGTTCTCTAAAGTGGATAAAACGCTTCATCCCTCCACCGTGGCTGAACTCCAAAGCGAACTGATGAATAATCATTCTCGCCTCGCCCCTCAGTTATTCCACCGTAACGTGCAAAACTTCACTCACTATCAACGACATAAAACCTCATCACTATTATCGTTGCGGGACCGCGTTAACAGTGGACTCCAGTCGTCATAAATCCGTAGCCAACAATATTCAAATTTTCTGAAGGATCTGAAGGATGTAAAATTTGAACAAGTGCTTTCGGTCTTTTCTGGGGTTGTTCTGAACTTTAGCGTTTAGTTGGCAGAGACAGGCCTCCGGTTCGCTTCGGTCACCTCAAAGGACACCATGAAACCGATGACCATTGAGAGGATGACCCGGTTATGACGCCGGTGGCTAAGTTTTATCATCTCGTTGCTCTTTAACCTCGGCTGTCAAGGGTCGCACAGGAAGAGAGAGAGAGAGAACGAGAGAGAGAGAGGGAGTGAGTATCATCATAATTTATGCCATTTGTTCACTTTTGTGATCTGCAACGGTCCGCCTGACACTAACCGTGAGCAACCACGGTGCACCTTTGGTGTGGTGTAAAAATATGATATCAAAATAAAAGCACAGCGCACCACCAGATCACCACCGAAAAAGGGGGGGAGAGAGAAGCTTTAGCTGAAAAATATGTACAAACTTCGTCCTTTTTTATCAAAGATGGAACACAACGAGTGCAGCAGCATTTCGTTTCCAATGTTTGGGAAGATCTTCCCAACCGGTGGCCTGCGTCCTCGGATGCAACCCTTGGACCGTGGGGATGATCGTGAGTGAGTTCGTGAAAGTTAATCCAAAACTCAAACAAACCACAACCACGCCATGGTGAAGTGCATGAAAAAATAAGATACCACCGAATATTAAAATTTTGCCATTTGAAATTCAACTCCAAAGGCTTTGGGACTGCGACAAAGGCTGAGGGTGTAAAACCGGGTGGACAGCACCGGATCGAAAGAAAGGGGGGATGAAAAGGGGGCAGAGCGGCAGGCCTGCTGCCCGGCATTGAATTTCAGTCCGTTTCTCGCTTGTCACCTTGCTGCCGTTCATTGCATGCATACGGCGTCCCTTTTGCACCATCGAACGTGAAAGTTTCCCGAGAGGAAAATGGCAGCGACAACCGACGACCCAAACGAGGTAGGACAGTTGTAGAAAACTGTGGCGTACGCCGTGCCTTTATTTTGCCTATAATGGAGGTTATTTTTTATTCCAATATGATTCCCCAAACGTTTGTTGGTTTTTAATATGGCAAATAATAAGACCACTAACGAGAAGCTACTGGCTTCACGTGAGATTCGACCGACTGATTATATTTACCCACGGCGGCGCGGCAGTTTGGCTTTTACGATTTGTCACAACGGCGAGGCAGGCTGGGTATGATTGGAATTATAAATTTGCATTTTGTATTGCTACCGTGTGTTTACTTCCATAGTTTCAATCGATTTCATTTTCATTTGTGTGCAGGTGAGTCAATAAACCAGTCACATGAATGAGTTCGACAGTAGCGACAAGTAATATACAAATTGGTTTAGCAGAATGAAGCTAGCACAGGTACGCTGAGTCTTGCTGTAGATATAGATTTGGAAACATGTTTATTCAAAATTACATTAGAATAGCCTCGCAAAGACGATGGCCACGTGATGAACAATAACACGGATGCAAACATATCTGCCAGACCATCTCGAACCACACAACGCCCCTGCTGGCCTGGCACGCAATTACCGAGCGCTTATTTTATTATCATGTACAACATAGATTATGATTTCCATTCCGCTTCACATGATGTGGGATAATAATTTCACGCGCTTCGTGAGGACCTCCAGCAGTGCGATTCATTCCGAAGAAAAGCAATCAATCAATCATTTAATTGCTTTCCACCAGCCTTCCTGCCTCCCTCCCACCCTTCCGAACGGCCAGTGCTTTACGAAGACGGTTGATGTGAGAAGCCCGTGGTGACATTTCCGATTTGCGTCAGTCAGCCAACGTTTTATGCCGGAAGCGTCTCGCTGTGCTGTCGACACTGGTAACGGAATCGAAACCACAGATCGTCAAGAAACCGACCGCTGGCGTTCGGGACGCTCAAAACGTCTGCAAAACATATTTCCTGTTTCCGGCGTTTGCTATCAGAGGCGGATATGCGCCCGGAGGAATCAGCCACAATCCGAGCAAGCGGTCGAACGACTTGATTACGTCTTAACGCACGACAGATCACAAAACGGCCATTAAAAGTCATCGAACTGCACGGTGCGACCAGTCGCTCGTCAAGAATGGATGTTCCTACCCACCCGTGCTGGGGTGAGATGGGTGGATACATCTTCTAATCGAGATTCTAATCGAGCCCCGTTTAAAAGGAATTAGCGATGATGTGCGTTGAAGTTGGTGCTCAAGGTTTCTGCCGTTTCATCCTGGGCTGGTGCTTTCTTTGCCCTCGCTAGTACAAGATGTGGGATCGGACAGGCTTTTCAAATGGGCTCAACGATCGTGCCGAGTCACGCTCATCGCTGCTAGTCTGCGTTTCGAGTGCTTCTCCAAGGCTGGATGGAAAAGGATTGCACCGCTGGAAATGTTAAGCATTCACCGAAAGAAGTTCCTTCTCATTCAGCACCTCCTGGCCGGTCGGGCCGCCGATGTTGCTCATGCTGATGATGATGATGAGGATAATGAATGAGTAAACATTGAACAGCAATCAAGAGTCGATCGGTTCCATTTTCCCTACGCTCTCGACTCGGCCGTCTGCCGTACCATCGCGGTCCCATTACCCTGTGAAAGGTGCAGGAAAGATAGTTCAAACGCTGGTGATGTGCCGACGCGGGAGGTTTGGTTAATGTCGTTCGTGTATCTAGGTTGCCTTCCGGCAGCGGAAGAACATTGTTGAGTCATTTCGAGACCCAAGGCTCGGCCCGACAGCACTAGAAGTGAATGGATGCAAACTCACTCGTGTGAAGCCGCATAATTTTAGCAATCTCGGCTTCTATTCCGAAAAAAAAACACGGACACACACACAAGCACCGTCGTTCAACAGACTGAAGTAGCGAACTATCGGTGGTACGCTTTAGCAGAACTGCTCACACCCGAAACAATCCCGGCGCAACGGGGAACGAATCGTTCCTTCGCACGAAACCGAAACCGGCTCCTCGGTGGATTTGCGAAACGCTTTCGCGTGCCGTTCCTTTGGGAACCCTCCGCTGGCGGTCGTGAGATAATTAGGGAGGAAAATTCCAATTTACTGAACTCGAAGGAATCCCAGCAATTTTTTATCCTACAACGCTCCGTGGCGCTTTCTTCACTGCGAACGCAAACGAGAACGCGAGATAGAGAGAGAGAGGGAGAGAGAAAGAGTATGGGCGAGAGAAAAGGGAAAACTAGGACGAAGGTTAAGTTTATCCTTCTGGTGCGTTCGAGCAGCAATCGAAGAAATGGCAAGCTGGAAGCCATTTCGCTTTTATTGGCAATCTTTGTTATGCTGCCGGGGCTGCCCGCATTTCAGAGCGGGGTCGGCGATGGTTCAATGCTGGCCCGGTTCTGTACGTTCATCCTTCTTAGACTGCTGTTGCTTTTAGGCTGCCTCCATTCCGGCATGCTGATTTGTTCGATGCAAGGTTCCTTTATGAGCTGAGCTTTGATGCTACCGCCTGGGTTCCAGGGTTTAGGGGAAGTTCTGTCTCCCCCTTTTTCTGTCCCTCAAAAGCATCGGCAAATTAGCTCGGTTTCGAACATTTTCCGTCAGTTTCGTCGTCATCAAAATGGAATGCGGCATCTAAATGTCTTTGTGTTGCTTTGGGAAATGTATCGATTTTCCCATTTGCAAACCGTTGTCATAATCTTGCCCGAACTCAGTGTATGCGCTTCCGATTGTGGGAATGCGCCAGCGAAATCAAGGATGGTTGTTTTTCTTTATCCGAGTGGAAAGGTCTGGTCTGGGATTACTAATCAAGGATGTCTTAATGATACGTTAAGGATTAAGGCAATCGCTATCTTTCGGGATTGCACATTAAAACTAGATGCCACCACAGTTCAACAAGCAATGAGATAATCATGTTTGAAATATTTGAATTCATGAAAACTGGAGCGTTGATTGTATTTCAAAAAGACCATTCAAAATGGCTGTTGCGCTAAGTTTTACAGTTTTTAAATTATATACCGTTGGCGATGAACAAAATTGAAATCAAATACATCAACTCTATCAACGGTCTTGCTGATGTGATGTGGCTCAAGGATCCTTTGTTTCCTACGGGTTTTTGTCATCGCTTGCACTTCTTCCTCTTTGCTTAATGACCAGCATCATCATTCGAGTCATCTAATGGTTTGCTAGACTTATTGATACAACGTATTTGGAAGATCAGTTTTCATGACAGGAGAACGGTCGCTTGCACAACAAATGCACTCCGTTCCTGGGAGTGGAAAATGACCGTCTTGAATTTTGGATTGTATGTCTGATGCTTGAGCTGCCTCTTCTTAATGCACGTCTTGAGCAGCCAAGGTTATCATTCATCACAGCGCTCCTTAACGGTAGCATCGACGCTACTCACCTCTATAAACTGGTTTGTGCCTGCCAGAACGCTACGTCCTCTAGCAATGCTGGCAATCAACGGACCATGAACTGTTTTTGGTTGCCACAGCCAACTTCTACGTTTGTGGCGAGAATTCAACGTTGTCTGCGTTGTCTTTGAGCCTGGTTTTCTGGTCCGTTGAGTTAGTCAGACGTGTTAATTTCCAGCGTTTGTCCAACAGCGTTTTTCTCTAATATGAACTCGTGTACAGTCTTACTCACTTGTAAAACCGTGCTCTCGAGAGGAATAAGCAGTCCATCGATTAATCATAAAAATAAATAATTTAAATGCATATTTGAGATACGCCGTCTCAGATTGTAGCAGCTGAAAAGACCTGTCTTATTTCGTAATTTTGAAATTCCAGTCATGATATTGGACTTGGCTGTCATACACAGTTTCTAACTAGACATATTTACTTCACGTGGTAAGAAATAGGATCCGTTCGTTTGAAATTTGCAGGTTAAAGTTTATACTCATTGTTGCTTTCTGTTCTATTTACTATTTACCAAAAACTTCGTCCTGATTTATTAAACGACCACTAACAAATCCATGTAATGTTGCAAAGCAAAGCACTTGGTATAAGTGGCGCTCGTGCGAAGGAAAGAGAACATCAATTGTGCCCGGCGGATGGACCAACAGCGGGCTACAGTGACCATAGATGATCAGTAAGAACGTGCTAATGTGGCGATTATCCGGTGAAAATCTCTATCACATGGCGTTGTTTCTAGATTTCAACGCCTGCCGGCAGGACACCTGTACTTGACTGATTATGTGTCAGAATCGATGTTTTTTTGTGTTTTATTTCTGTCCATCCTATTTTAATATCAGTGGCTTCCCACGTTCCACGTCGTATGAAAAAGTTGTGTAGATAATGTCATGAGAATTATTTTTAAACCTCCGGACACACATAAAGCTGAAATGATATGCGTTGTGTCTAGATAATGAAGGTTGCTGTGTACTTTATTGCCTTTGTAATTATGCAATTATGCGTGGCTTATTTACGCATTGTGGTTTAATTAATTCAGCAGCGTTCGTGTACCTTCATTTGCATCAGTGATCGGCAATGTAAGCTAATATTGGTTTAAATGATGCATTTTCTTTTAAACTAAAAATAAACACCAGTAAAGTGGACGTAAATATTTCTATAACGAAACTAGTTATTAATTAATCAATGTGATACAGACAGGCCAAACGTTGCTTTGCTCTGGTCTATTTTCTATCGTAGTGAAACAAACGAATTCGACGTTTATTCGTTAACGTTGACTCTAATAAGACCTAGGCGTGCTGATAAAAAAAAACTTCTCTTCATATCTATTCTTCTTTCATAATATTACTAATCCTTCTTTCAAGAGGTATTAGTCTGCTACTTCCTTCTTCCTTGGTTTCAGTAACCCGTACCAGGATAGTCAGTTCTACAGTACGGGGAGATAATCCGGAAAGGATTTGCAACTGATCCGTTCTTGTTAGCTACTGATGCAACTCCCCTATGCCACCAGGTCGTCGAAAGATTATGAAACAACCATTTCATAACTGTTTCAAGTAAAATGACTTAACCGTCTCACTACATACTAAGAAAAAAATAAGCTAAATAGCAACTACAGCGTTATCGAGAAACTTACTCAGTTGAGTTCTAAAGCTGATCAATAAGGCACTCTCTTGAAGAACAAACCATTGAATACAATTTTCCCTAATTCTGAAGAGATAAGTTTTTGCATTGACGCTTCAGTAACTGACAATCCACAGCCAGAATGATCATCTTAAAACGACTTCATTTCTTCGCCTGTGCGCGCTTTTCCAAGAACACTGTTAAAACAGTCCATACGAGAACAAAGTAAACCAGCTACAAAAGGCATTCCACTACGTCGCTTGATCTAAAATATTTCTTACTCCAACCTGCTACAGTTCCCGCCCCGTCCTGGATTTCCTTGGCAAATTATCAGCAGCTGTCAGGTGCACAAAAGCTCGACTTGATTGCAAAGCAAGTTGGTGTCAAAGATGGAACGAGAGAGAGAAAGAGAGAGAGAGAGAGAGAGAGAGAGAGAGAGAGAGAGAGAGAGAGAGAGGGAGTGAGAGTGCTTCTATCCACTTCCTAAACACAAGGCTATCCCCGAATTATAGAATGTATTTCGGTACCTCGCCATTAGAACGACCGAAGACCACCTTCAAAGGACCAACAACTTTCCCCTGCCATTTTAGTGTTCACACGATTAAAGACAACACGTGTTTTTCGTTTGCATCGAACGTTGTTCCTTCGGGCACAATCAAACAGACGTCCTGGCGATGGCACAATAACATCAATATTTTCTCCCACCGTAGAATGGTGGTGTGTTTCTAGCACTCCAAACTCATTAGAGGTTATTTTTCGATTTCGAATTGTTACGACACCCCGAGCCAAAGAAAAGCACAGTCACACAAAGTTTAATTTTATCTTGCTTACGCATACCCTCTACTCGAAACAGATCCGCAGCTCTAAAGAACAGTATCCTTCAGCACAAATACAATACTCGATATTGTTTCATAGCTTTTGGCATTATGATATCGTTTTAAACCAAAGTTCAATGGAAATAATCACATTAAAACTATCGAGTTTTTATGACGCAATGGAATGGAAATGCAAACGATTGAAAAGAAAATCTAAACTGTGAATTAAAACATAACCTTTCTATTCACTGACCACTTAGCAAACCGACGCTTTAATGCAGACCGGGTTCTCTTCAAAACCGATTTCCTCAGTCGGTCATTCGTTCAGTTACCTGTCTTGCTTCAAACCTCCACTCATTACACTCATTTCATGGTTGGTCTTTGGAGAACGGGTTTTACGTTTCGCCATCTAGTACAGGCACATAATATAAAACTGCCTTATGCAGAAGACTCCGGCAAACGGTTTCGTCGTGCTCGGTTGCTCTCATGATAGTTTCTTACTGCGTTTGGTACCGTTTGGTTTCGTGGTTGTTCCTTTTTTCTACTTCGGTCTTCCTTCTTCTAGTGATGATGCCTGCGGTTTACACGTCTCAGAGCCAAAGTGCTCTGCTGCTAAGGTTTACCGGAGATAGGAATCGGCGGAGTGTTGCTTCTGGTTCGTTCCCTTGCGTCCATGCATTCAAAATGCTACACGGGAAGCTTCACGGGTAGCAGTGAAGCTGTCGTTTTTCTTATGAGTTTGTCCTGCTGCATTAGGTGGTCTCTAATGGCATACACACAAACACATAAACACTCACACGGGTTTCTTGAAGGAAGCGTTTGTCCTGGCTGAGGTTTAGCTGAGAAGAGCCTGGCATCGGGCAGGCTGCTACCATGCAGACTTGTTTAGACATTAAAGCTCGTTTGGCACGTTTGGTTGCATCAAAACCGCATCGAAGAAAGCTGGGACGCCCATTCACTCCTTCGGACGTTCTACCCGCACACTGCACACATTGTTAATTACATAGCATATCAAGCAAATTAAAACTAACGATCCTTATACACGCTGTGCACCGATAAGCGAAGCATGTGAACGACGGGTCTCTTAACTGAAAGGCAGAGCCAGTTTCGAGTGGCAAATGACAACGATGTTCGTAAGAAATCCACCCTGCGGCTCTTATCTTCACTTATTAAATTCATTAATTTAATGTGCAAGGTGGAAAACTATTTTCACACGAGCAGAGAAGGTTTACTACTGGAGAGCTATTCGTTGTTATTTGCAAATATCGATCGTTATCAACCGTTTTATACAATTTTCCTTATCACGTTATCACGTTTTCATAAGTAAATGATGATATTATAAACCGAAATATTAATCTGTTGCAACGATCAATGGATGAAAATAAGTGTATTCAGAAGCATAGAACAAAAACACGCTCTCATCGTTTTTTAGCACAAAACCGCAGAGTTATGTGCTTGCTCATGGCATGAATCACAGCAAACAGCAGACCAAATGTACCGCGTTAAATAACGGTTTTCTCAGAATCAACCGGATGATATTATCTTGCTGCAATTAGGAAACCATGTTTTCACACCTGACGTAAAATGGCAACCGTACCATAACTTTCTTGCTTCATTGTCTTCCCGTAAAGTCTAAGCCATCGCTGCAGCTGCAGATGTGCGAAGGTAGGACATGGCTAAAGAACGAGAAAAGAGGATATTATATGCTCTCTTGTTCGCATTTTTAACCTCAGCAGGACGACCTTACCGTACATCTAACTCTTTTGTGGGTTTGCACACAAACATTTTCAATTGGTCTGTACTTTGTACGGCAGAAGATCACTGTCGCGAGCGAAGTAGCACTGTGCTGCTGCATTAATTTGTTTTTCCTCATATCTTACTTTTCATCTTTTGATAACTTGAGATAGCTTAAGCACGTACATGAAAGGCCCAGAAAACAATGGAATATTATTCGATGGGTTGAACTGCAGCATTGTGCAAGGTTAAAAGTGTGCTAATAATTGCTTTCCGTAGAAAAGTAATATTATTCACTGACTGGCATCTAGAGCCGAAACACCAACCAAAGGAAAAATGAAACACATTTTATACCAAGCTTATTAAGTCCTTTTCTTGTGGTGGAAGTAATGCTCACTTCGCCAATCGGCAATGTTATTTTCATTGTGGTTACACTTGAGTCAAGTAAAATTAATACGTAGTTATTTAATCTGTCATTTTATCTACTTAACATATTTTACATACAAGAAGCAAGATAGACCTCAGTAAAGCAACTACAGGGATATTACGACGTTCAATACCACTTGCAAGATTTTCTCCATAATATAACAAGATCAACTTGTTCCATTTGTCGAAAAGATAGTTGGACACTATCAGAGCGGATTCCAAATCAATCACTGACCAGATCTTCACCAAGCAGAAAATCTTGATGTAGGTGGTGAAGCAGCAGCTACACTCCTACTATCTTTTTTCGGGTTTAAAGCCGGATATGACAGCATAATCATATCCCGGCCAAACTTACTTGGCTTCTAAGAATGACATCCGATACCGATGCAATGACTAGCTCTTCGAGCTGTACCAGTGAATTGGACTAGATCACCAGTGAATTGGACTAGCCAAGCTCCAGTGAGCTGGTCATGTTATGAAAACAGGCACCGGACAAACCAGCCCGTAAAGTTCTTTTAGGCCGTCCACATAGACGAAAAAGCCGTAGTAGGTCCAAATTGCGATGGAGTGATGGCATCGATCCTAGAATGGCCAACGAGTGGATTGACAGGGTTTATGGACGAACGATAGTTTTTTTTTTGCAAATATTTAGAATTCGAATTGCTTTTCTGAATTCATTTAGGCACATATAATAAAGTTAGCGATACTCAGTTGTTGATGACTACGCTTGTAATCACCTTGGACGCGACATCAGTTTTGCCCAAAAATTACACTCTCCTAATATGACATATTTCTTGAATGACCTCCCACGGATCAAAACCATTGCAACCTTCTACCAACTTAATTGAAAGGTGACAGTTTCAACAAAAGATTTCAAACAGTGTAAAAGTTAAATTACTTAAAGAATTCACATTTTTTCACAATACACATTATGATCACAATCGATTTTTTTCTGTTTGCTCATTTAAAGATAATTTTCTCTTTGTGTAAAGGAAGACTCTAATTCTTTTGTTTAATGTTCTCCACTTAGCGGTACGCTTGCTTTACAGCATGGAAAACAATCTCTTGCACTCGGCATGAAAAGTTCGAATCGGCACACAAACAAATGTTAAAATGAATGGAAAGAAACGCATAAGAATTTTAAGTGAACCATCAAGTCACGTACCTGCTGCCAGCAGCAACCACAGGATGGGAAGCCGTAAATCCATTACGCTCGGAAGTGTTCCCATAGTGGGCGGTAAGGGAGAATCTTCGTTTCCAGATCCTCCCCGTGCACTGCAGCGCTCACCAGAGGTTTGAAATGATTTTTGGTCGGTTTCCGTGTTAGGGTTTCACGTACACTCGTTTGCACGGCGGCAGCCTTCACTTCACATTTACACATCCACACACACACACACACACGCACACACTCGTTACGGGGTTTGCAGGTTCCAGCAGGCTGACCCCAAGTACCGATGCACTCACAATTTTCAGTCGTTGCAAATCTGTTTCACTACACTTTTTCTACCATTTTTTTTTTTGGGGGGGATCCTACAAACCACCACCGCACGGTAGGTTGTTAAAACGTTTTGATGGGGAGAAACACGGCATTAAAAAAAGTTGCAAAGAAGCATCACTGACGATCAAGGTGTACTGCTGCATCCATCCATCCATCTATCCAACTCTGTTGCACGGTGGAAGGTATCGTGGGGATTTTAAAGGATAACCTTTTGCATCCCAATCTGGAGTACCTTGAGAGTTGCTAGGACGTAGCTTACGCTTGAAGTGTTTCACTTTGGATTCCGAAAAATAGCACGCTCACACACAAATAGCAGCCCCTCAGGATGAAACACAGCGGAGCCAGGAACTGTCGTCGAAGGTGGGTAGAAACTCACAAATTTAACCGCAAATAGAACCTCGAAGAGCAGGGGGGAGGGGATGGGAAGGCGTGTTGGCTACGGGGCGAACCGTTATGTGCAGAGGTGAGAGAACACCACCAGAACCACCTTAACCAGATCCGGTTTAACCCCCGGTGAATGGAAGGTCAGGCAAATTTTCTCTTAGCTTGTTGGCTCGGTTGTTCGGCCAATGCAGGTCCTGTTGCTGCATCGTTCTTCTCTAACATCGGTGCATCGAAGTGTTATGGTGTTGATGGTTTTGTTTGTGTTTCATTCAGAGCTTCAGAGCGCCGTGGAGAAGGATACCTTTTTTTGTAAAAACCAACCCTAATCATTGCCGTTTTCTCTCGGTTTCTCTGCCGCAAGTCGAACTTTCTGACGATTCAGAGACAAGCATAAGGTGCTGACAGTTGTGTTAGCCTTTTTGATTGTTGGTAAAAAAGGGTTTTGGTTATATTTCTTGGTTTCTGTCTTACGGTTTCACTTTTCCAGGCCAACTTTAACATCAGCATGCAGTTCACAAGCATTTAATTTGCACTTCTTGTTAAAGTACTGGAGAGCTTTATCTAACAATTATTGTAAAAACTTTTAAACTGATAAGAAGCCTTATCAGTAGAAGGCTTTCTTTGCACATTGCTCTGTAAAGGACCTGCGCGTTTTGACACTCTCACTCAAATATGCTCCAATTTATGGGGTGACTGACCTCTATTGTTTTGCCGCAGCAATGGAACGCGTGTTTTCAGCATAATTTAATTTATCTCTACCTTCTTGCTACATCATCTCGCGGAACTTATTCACCTACCCAGTGACTCTGCTACCTGGGCGTGGAACAATCCGGAACCGACCCCGGAAAAAGCAAATCTTCTGTACAACGGTTGTACGTAGGAAGGCCTGCCGAAATTACTTCGGTTAAAACGCCATTTTTTGTGGCTTTGGCTTGTCATTCTGTTGTGCTTTTTTGTGATGAATTTGTCATGAATGAAGCAAGAGGAAACATGAAGAACCTACCAAACGGCCACACTGCTTGACCCTTACGAATGTTCACTTCAAGAGAAACGGTACGACGCGCGTAGGTTTGTTTGTACTTTGTGGATTTTTGGCCCACTGCTGTTGATTTGAAATATTGCTCACTAGCTCACTGCTATTTGCAGAATTTGTTTGTTTGAGATACCGTAACAGATGACCTAATTGAAGAATCTTCCGGTCATGTGTAGGTGGTATTTTCTTCAGCAATAAGCGTAAAAGGTTGAAATAGTGCTCGATGATGTCTGCAAAAAATGTAAGAGGAATACACACATTAGATAAATGATATCAATTCAGATATATAAGAACAGAATTGAAGAGGAATCATTGTGAATAAAGAGAACAGTCATAAAAATTTGAAAAACACTAAAATATATTCAAGAAAAAAATCATTCAAAAATAAGTTACCTCAACTATTCTGAAATAATCTTACAAATTCAATTTTGTGAATAAAATTGCTTTGAATTTTTCGTTTGACACTTTTCTGTTTCCTAAAAGTACATTAAAGAAATACCCTCTACCGAGAAATCCTTTACTTTAATTTACCTTTATTTAAAGATTCCCTACAAGTGTGCTTGGTTCCACCGAGCCCTTTAATACATCGTTGTGCAAAAAGTTTTCTTCGCTCCACTTCCACCTCACCCGCTCCAGTGGAATGCATGTGCCTTTGATGAATCCTACCCTAAACCACACCCCATGATAAGTGGCCGAGAATAATTCATGTTTCAAATTGGGAAATTTTCACCCGCCGAGATGCGAGCCTGCGACTCGAACTTCTCCACATATCTACTGCGCCCTTACTAACCTTGGGCTTATTCGGAATATTTCAGCCTTCCTGCCCGGGAGTCAGGTTCCAATGATGAGGTGCTACGGTTTCGCTTACATATAAAAATCACTTGCTGTACACGATTTCTTACACGAGAAAATTGCTCGTTTTGATTATTCATCTGCTCTGCGCACATCTCCACGATCTCCCGCGGCCATTGGTAGGAGAAGATGAAACGCTGGTATGATCCGTTGGTGACAGCAAACCAGGTTTCGCTATTCTACCGGGATTATTTTTTACCGTGGTAGGATGTTTTACAGTGGTGCGCGTAAAAGTATAAAACCAGTGGAGATTTTTTCACCTCAACCTTTCGGGGTGTGCTGTTGTAGGCATTCCACTGCACATGAAACACTTGTGTGTACGAAACTGTGGGCCAAACTCAATTGGGCTTATTAAAAATTAAAGCCATTTGTACGGGTAAAAAGTACCAAAACTCTCCTCGGCACGCTTAACAAACCGCCCGGCCCTGTACGCGTGTGCGTGATCACTTGTCAAAACGTTTTCCACGAAACCGTCGCCAAGGCTTGCTTGGCTTGGGAAATATATTCTAATCTCTTATGCGGCACAATTCAGCAACAATTTAATGAATGCCTGACATCGAGCCTGCCACATGCCGACGTGTTTTGCATGATTATGGCGATACGGGAAAGGAGAGTGGGCTGGAGAGGAAGTAATGTTGGCGGAAAATAAAAGTCAAGAAAATGTACCCATATGCAAACGAACCGCCCGGAACGTTCGGATCGGCTAGGATGTCAGCTCGTGAAGATGGTATGATGAAGAAAGATTGTACTTAGCATTCAACTGAATACTCGCCGTCGTTCGCCTGTGCCCTTCTTTCTCGAAAGGATTTTCGAGTGTATGCTGCGTCGGGGCAAAGAAACATCCAAGCGATTCAAATTGAAGCAACAGACCGCGTGATTTTGTTTCACGTTCGGCCATTTATCTTCCGCGTGGCTTTGCCTTAGCGGCGAAGTTTAAAACTAAACGCCAACAGGTTGCGTCGCGAAAGATGGTACAGCGAATAACAAAGATTGAAGAGACTGAAGTGAAGTTTTTCGTTACCCAAAACAAACTGAAATCCAACGCACATGTCACAAGCTGGGATATATGGGTGAAAAGTTTTATCCCACTACCGATCCACTCCGCTGAACCGGCGAGCCGTGCTGTGGTACTGCTGCTTCGAGGTGGAAAATCTGTCACAAACTTCTCTTTAACAAACTCAATCAAAACATGGTAGAATAATTTGCTTCGCCTGCGTAAAACGAACTCATGTTTGACAGTGAAGCGGTACGGTACCGCGTAGAAGGGAAGAATCAAGCGCGTCAAGTCTGCGGGTGGCAGACTATAGTTCGTGTATGTGTGTGCGCATGTTTTGAGGGGAAGATTTTAATTGAATGTTTGCTCAAGTGTCACATAAAACGTTATATGCTGCAGGAAATATGGCACGGAAAGTATTATTCAAAGCGTTTCACTAGAAAAATACTTCAATGTCGGGGAAGTTGCTGAGTCACATTGAGGCCTGATGATACTTAAAAAAAAATCTAAAATGGTCAGATTCAAATGTTGGTTTATTTGTTGTGTGACGGTGATTTATACGTTTGATATGCTAAGTGTCATCACAAATTTTACCACTTCATGTTGAAAGTCACTGAAAAAATATTGTAATAGTAACTCTTTAACGACAATTTCCAAATTTTAATTCAGCTAATGTTTATGTCTTGAAATGTTTTGTTTTTTTTTTTTTTATACAGTTGCCCATTGTCGTCAGTCCTGAGTAATAATCATATTGTCAACTTTAATTTGGTCCATGCAGGGTGTTCCTGTGGTAGAGGCGATAGCGGCTTCGCTTTTCACTCGGTGAAAGCAGCAAGGTTCCAATCCCATCTGAACCGTTCTTCCATAATGAGACGTGACTATCAAACTAAGTGGAATCAATGAGAATAGCAAACAGGTTATTGTTATGAAGAAGAAGCGAAAATTGGTCCCTGATATAGATGTTAAGGTACTTATTCTGTAAAATTTGAATGTGTAAGACGACATTTTATAGCACATACATGTAATAGTGACTAAGAAAGTCAAATTCCAAAGAGTTTTAAAATGATTGGCTATAATTTCTAAGATCCACGATTTCTACTTCAAACTTGTTTGATCTATCTTGAAATATGCGAGCGTAGTATCATGACGGGGCGGTCCGATGGCCGAGGCTATAACGGCGCTGGTCTTCACACGGCAGGACCGGGGTTCAAATCCAAGGGCAGACTACTTTGCTACGGCTAAATTTAAGTCAAATGGCAGGCCGAACCTTTCGAGGTTGCCAGGCCAAGGAAGAAGAAGAAGAAGTATGACGTCTAACTAGTTCATCACAAACCACAGAGCTCTTTGCAGCTCTTCGATTTCAATATCTCAATCAACGCAATACATCAACTTCTCCGCCTGCATCCTTATCTTATTTATAGTATAATGTGTATTTAAAGTGTATAGTAAAAAGTAACAAAGATTTTATAGACTTTTATTATGACACGAACACGAACTACTGTTAATTTGAGGATATTGGGTGTATTTGAATAGTATGACTTTAAAATCAACTCCATAAAAATAACAGACGAGGCGTGGCAGGAACCACCTTTATGGTAGAGTTGGAGTTTTTTTGCTTTACTTTATAAATTCATTCAGCCATTGACATCAATATAGAGTGAAGAAATGACTTTGAAGCGTCCACCAAAATGGCCGTGAAATTGGATTGGCAGGGGCCGGTGCTTGAGTGAGAGTGGTATCGAGGATTACCTTGGCACAGCCTACTAGGAAACAATGTACGACTCGTAACAACTAGGATAATAATTCTTCACCGTAAAAGTACGCAAAGCTATAATACAACGTAGAAAAGCTATTTGAAGAAAGCTACTTTGAATCTGAGGTTAATCGACTTTCTACCGGTTTCCTACTTGCCATGCTTCTTGTTTTAATGCAATGCCACAATGCCAGAACCTATGAAGGACTTAATTTGATCTCTACCTTCTCTTTCCAGGAGAGTATCGTTTAAATAGTTCAGTTACTCAACCATAGTTTATACAAGAGAAAGTAATGCTTATCGTATCGAAAAATAATCTTAAGGCCATTGCAACCGAGCTCGATGTGTAAGTGTATATTGAATTTCATTGCTTGTAGTATACGCTTTCATTGGTTTTTCAAGGACGACAAGAACCAAGCCAACAATACTCGTCCCCTCGTTTCGATCACCGCTGCACCATACTCACGAAGATGAAAAAGCGGCCAATCAACGAACCATCAGCATACTCTGTTGGCATGGAAGCGTGGCATGATTGTAAAACATTTGCTGATTATCTTTCCACCAACGTTGATGTTAAAATGTGGTGAAGAGTAGCTTAAGTCGATATTATCCTCTCCCTTTTTCAATCCTTGTGCTAAAATGACTAACAGCCGTTGAATGGAATGGCGTTGCAAAAAGTGAACAAGATCCATCGATAAATGGCATCGCTGGCCTCAAAGAATGCCACATTGCCAAGAAACAGTGGTACGATGGTACGCTTTTACCGAGCTACAGACACTGTAGCGAGCGATGGGATGGATGATGGTAACCACTCTTCAATGATTTTCGAATGGCATTACGATGCACAAAACATACCCCATCATAGGTGCACGGGCGTTCCTCCTTCCGTGCCCTGGAGGCTTGGAGGCATGCTGGCAGTGAAAAATATGGCACAGAAAATCCATCCAAGATTGTCGAAACGGAGCGTAGAAGCAAGCAGAAACAAACTAACAAAGAAACGACACAACCGTTCCCGTTGGATAACGTTGAAGTATTCTTCTTTGCTGCCTCGGTACAAAAACCGAAACTTCTGGTCACGGTCCAACGAGGAAAAAGAAAGAAATGGCACCGACACCCCGAACCGAACGGCGTTCGTAGCGTATCGGTGCGAAGAAAACAGCCAGCGAACTTTTGCGCCCAGAAACTTCAAGGCGAACGGAAACTTCACAAAGAAAACGATCCAACCATCTTTATCTAGGCAGCTTAGAATCAACCCCAAGCCCCCGATTGTCAAGAAAAACGAACGGAAAATTGCCGCACCGGAAAGGCAGCGTGTCTGTTATCTTTTCGCACAAACTCCAAGCAATATCCGATGCCTGTTTCGCCGTTGAATCCTTGATGCACTGAGAATCCTTTTCTCGTGTAGCGTACGGCCACTGGCGTACATCCTCCGCTGAATACCTTATTGGGGTACACCACGTTAGGCGCATCATGCAAAAGCATTCTAGCGTGCGAAATCAACTGAATCATGCACACCGGCGTAGATGTTGATATTTTGGTGATATTGTTTGCCTCAAAAAGAAGTGTAAAACCGAAATCAAGATGCTTTCCCCGTTCGGCTAGAAAAAAAAATCGATTTTCGGAATCTTCTTACCCTGCCAAAATACGTTTACGGTGCTCTGCTGAAATATGTGTGAGTTATCGCAAAGCACACCTTCAGTGACATAACATATCCATTGCAGCACGAGCATCACCAGCGTCGTCAGAGGATACACGGTTTGGAAGCGTTACGATAGTACATTTTTTAAGTATAAAAAATCTACCACCATAGCCGTCACACCTACGAGTCGGATTGAATATTGGACGGAAAAGCGATAACGAAAACCGATGGAGCCGCCTGGTGGATAATGGAGGCGACTGGTGATGATCGTTACTCACCAAAAGCTGTAGAGAAATAAAAAGCTCGCGCTGATATGGTAGGGAAGAAGAAACTTTCCTCACGTCAACGACACGAGAAAAGGAAAATAAGGACTCGTTGTAAGCAGCGAGCACCGTAGGAAAATGCCGGTCGAAATTCGTTTCGCTGACGGCTGATTGACTTTCTTTTGTTGAAAAGGAAAAGTAAGTTAACACGTGCGTTAGAAGCTCTATGTTTGTGAGGGTTTCTGGAAGCATGACACCTAATCCAGCCACAACTCCTGTTGAGCTTCTACAACCAACGTCGAATGTTTCAAGGATTGGATCATATGATGAACATAATTAAAATCTATTACACATGTGAATGTCTGGCCTGAATGGATAATTTAATTAAAAATTTAATTTTTATGCCAATTGGAATTTTAATTAAAAATTTCATAAATTCATTCCCTGCTGCCATTTTATAATTTACTTTTAGTTGAAACTTATTTTACCGCTACCATACTTCTCTATTTTTGTGTTTGATGATCTAGTACAAAGCAGCAGTAATTTACAATGCCATTAGGTAGTTGTTTGAACAAGTAACCTATACACAGATATGGGAAAACAATTAAGCTCTTACTATAGTAGTATCCGCTCTAAGTGCTTCTGTTTTTGATCCTTTGAAATATAATTTATCATATGCCGTTTCACTAAAAGAAGCTCAGTGGTAGAGATGATAGTGTGACCGGTATTCACACGGCAGGACTGGAATTCAATTTCACCCTAATACTGACTTCTTGGTTTTAATTCAAAGCGTTAGAATAAATAATAAAATTAAACAAGAAGCAACTTTCATAAGCACCCAATAAGTCAGTGTTTAGTAGGAAACCATTCTACAACAATGAAAAGAAATATTTGTTTGTTCTTTTTTTAAATGAAATAAACATCAAACAAAATCAGTTAGAAATCATTGCGCAATTAAATCGTTACTAATCGGACAACATGTAACATCGTTGGGGCAAAGTCGAGAGATAATAATTGCAGTTATATGCTAAACTAAAGCTAGCTCATCATGCAGCAAGGATCGCTGTTCAAACTTTATCGCCCGTTGTTTCCCCTGAGCATACAAATAAACAATTAAACGTCCCCCATCCCGAGCCCTCCCTAAACGAGCCATCGATCGATAAAACCAATTTGTTCTTCCAAATGATTGCCAGACTGTGATGCTTTCTGAGGCTTTCCGTGTCCCAGACCTGCAAACCAAGCATACCAAGCGATTGCATTCTGCCAAACGAGCAAATCCGCAAGAGACAGGTTTAATCAGCTCCGGCACCTCAAAAATAACATCCTAGCCGCTCACGGCACGCCCAATGTGCTTCTATGATTGAGTCGAAAACTTTCTGCACCCTTTCGGCGTGCCTTCCCATCGCTGGAGGAGTGCTGCAACTCGCAGGCCACCGATGGCTTTTTTCGCCCTTTTTCGGTCACCTCACCTGAAGCCCGGGGTTAAATTGGAATAGATTAGGCACTATTCAAACAGATCTCTCCGGGATTGGAATGGTGCAAGGAAAATAGTTGGCATTCCATAAATTATCCAAACGAAGCATTGCCTTTGCCATTTTCGATTCCGAGACGAATGCAAAACCTACCCAACGAGGGCGGCTCCTTCAGGCTCTCTGCCCAGCGTTCTTTTCCCAATCAAGTAGCTCCTTTGCCGAGCTCTCACGTTGCGTCTCCGTGCCCGGTTCGGGGCAGCAGTTTGCCCACGATGCAATCAGCACGACGAAGCTGCCGGTGCAGGTCGGTTTGATTGAAAGTGTACCCATCGTTTCATTTAAACAGGGTGCAAGCCCCCGCCGTATTCAAACGGATGCATAAATCATATCAAAGTTTGCTCATGAGGTTAAAATATTTGCTTCCGACCGAAGCCACCATCCTGCTCCGGGGGTCTGGGTGTCTCTGGCATAGTTTAGCAACCGGCTGGCTGGGCTTGTTTTATTTCGGGATTTTCCTTCGGCATCGAAACGTTTCAGTCGCTTCGCTTTTGATGGATCGCATGAGAGAGCTGGGCGCGGATGCTGGCGCACAGTTCCCGTACACGGATGTGCTTCCTGCAATAACAGGATCAGAAAGCGAGGTACCCGGTACCCGCTATCGGACTAGCTGCAGCTTGTTGTTGCTGGTGATGATGATGACGACGATGATGATGCTGACGGCAGACGCAACCCAGTCTTGTCTGACAAGCGTACGAGCGCTCTTTGCAAAGGGATTACGTTGTTAGCTCCCGTTGACGAAGACGCTGTCGACTGTGAACATCGTCAGCATCGGACCGGCAACAAAACCCGACACTCACCCTGACTTGTATGAAGATCTTCTGTTCAGCAGCTTCCGTTTGCTGTTTTTGCAAATAAGAAATTGTTCCTTCCGGTCGACGGTGACGGGCTAACGGTGACGGTGCGCGGAGAGGGTCCATTTCGCCGGAAGTTCACGGTAGCTGGGTTTGGCTTGGGTAATGAGAAAACGATCCGAGCCGACATTATGCGTTACTTGCAGAGGGACGTTCCGGGGACAAACGGCACAGAAGCGTTTCTTATACGATTGCAACATTCTTCACTGTAGGGCAGAATGATCTTGTGAATTGTGTCACGTGTGGTCTACATTCCAGAATCTCTGCGCCCTCTGTTGAATCGTGTGTACACATGCACACATGCATCTATGTGTTGGTTCTGCTGTTTACCGCATGTCTTTCTTCGCCCTGTATCTCCACCCAGTTGCAGCTGCTTGCAGAAAATCGGAGATCCCAGCTGTCGTTTGTGGTCGCATAAACGCGGGCCCGACACAAGCAGGACGATTCCCTAACGTCCTACGTGCCCAATTTACTGAACGCAGAGAACGAGTGCTGGTAAAGGCAAGGCTGAGTGAGGCCACAGGTTTGTGACCAATTATTAGCCCCTTAATAGGCAACCCTTCGGGATGCCGTTTACCAAAGTACGGCGAGAATTTCAGGATAAAAAGCTGAGACTGAGATTTCTTTTTCATTTGTACACTGGGTTGTTCGGCACCGTGAATGGAAACAAAATTAATCATCGTTTACAACATAACATGGGGTTTTAAAGCGGTAGTTATTATTTTAAGCGTCTTTCGAAATCGTATTTTCTTCTGATAACAAAACTGTGGAAAAAGCCTGTAAAGATACTTGTAAAAGCAAGTAGTGACACTTTTTAAAAAGTCTCTCTGAATTTAAGCATTTCGATCCGTGGTCTACGTCTCCAGAGGTCTAGCAAGAGTGGGGTGGAATTCCGTACGCCTCCAAGTACTGTGACTATCCAGATACGCCTAAAATCAGTTCCACATAAGCTAGCAATTACAGGCCAAGACCTTTCGAATTTTAATCCTTTAAAAATTGTTGCTCAATGAGAAATTTCAATTAATTATTCTTTTAAAATATAACAGTTGTATAGAGAGGTAAAACACATACGATGTACTGTAAGCGTAATATTTTTGTCTTTCTCTTGGCCTAGAAACCTCTAAAGCCTATGCCTGTCATTTCTGGCACACTTCAATTTTTTTTTTTTTATTCATAAAGAACGGCCTGGCCGTATTGCTGGCACACTTCAATTAAAGATACCACAACGTTGAATAACCAACCCTAACTACGGAGGGAGCGGATGAGATTTGGGGATCAAATCGGATCGTCCTGTCATGTGAGGAATCAGCGCCGACGTCGCCTCTACCATCGGACCACCATAATAGTTGTGAATACTTTTTAACAATCACAATGTCTTTATGATTATACATTGAAGATTCTCGCTCAACAAGACTACCTGTTCTTAAATGCTGCACCGGTTTTATCATAGACATACATTCGTCTTAAGGCAAAATAAACACTCGCCATATCCGTGGCAAGACAATTTCGTCCATTAATAAATCTCAGACGCCGCCATGAGCCCCTATGACAAATGATGACACGTACCGTAGCTATCCAAGCTGCGCCAGCTGATGGCGAAGAAAAGGGACCGGATAAAAAATCTAACTACTTCCAGCTCGATAGCCTTTTGCTGCGGGCTTGTGGTTGGGACTAGAGAGCACAAACTACCGTTATGTACCATTAATATCACATTTCCCTTATACCGCCGCCCTCATCCCTTTCCTCCAGACTACCCCTTTTTCTTTGACCATCAGCACAAAGAACTGAAACCGAACAAATGAATACCTCAACACAAACGAACAAAAAAAAGCAGAAACGAGCTGAACGCCGCATGTAATGAATGTCGAATCGCTGTTCCTTCTCATTATCCTGACGCGAATAAATGATGCTGCAGTCTAACTAAAGCGCCCAAAGCAACTCCCCAACCGACGGCATTCGTTAGGCCAGCCGCGTTCCTCACGATCTCCATCAAGACCGCGCGTATCACCTACTAAACAACAACTATGATGAGAGAGGTGCAAGGAAAGAGAGAGAAAGATAGATAGAGCGAGAGAGGAGAGAGAGGGATAGAAAGAGAGAGCGAGCGCAACCCCTAACGGACAAACTAACGACTCTTCTTTCTTGGCACTCGTTATGGATCTAGCAGGATCGCTTCCGATGGAAGGCAAACTAAGATAAGGAGATATAAAAAAACTACAAAAATACGGCTTCCGAACTAGCAACAGGACTTCATGCATTTGCCCGTCCACCAGGAGCACACGTTCACTGCGGGAGGTTTTGGAAAGTTTCCACCTCTGCTTCGCTGAGCTGAGGCTCTAAGTATTGCTTGGAAAAGCACTCTTCTACCCATCGCACGAGCGAGATCTCCACACCACCCACGGCCACAGATCCCAGCCCAATGCGCGGGACAGCACCATGCAGAACAGGATAACGAATGACAATAATCCGTAGCCGTAGCTACGTGCCAAGAATCAATTATTTGCGCATGAATCTCGAACCCAAGCCCCCAGCTTCCCACACATTCATCCCAGTCGGCCCGTCATCCTGGCCACTGTTGCAACTCAATCGCATCATTTGCGTTACGTCCTTGTCACAAGGATTCACTCGCGCGCCGAACACAAAAACGTTGTGAAAACTCTATCCGCTTGTCTCAAACAGCGAAAACGATTGAACCAAAGACAAAACAACAAAGCTGCCCATGGTGGCCCACAGCATGACAGGCGGGAATGTGTGTGTCTTCAGTGTGTCCGGTACATATGTGTAGGATGTGGATGTTGTCTCTGTTATGAATGATGATTTATGAACGAGCTTTCTGCATTCCGTATAACCCTGGCTGGCGGTTGCTCGCCCTGATTTGTCCTCTCGATTCGGCTATTTTTATTGTCGTTTATACTATCTATCCTCCATCGCCAGTCACAATCCCTTTCCAAATTGACCATCAGTTCGCTTACGTCATAAGGGAAGAATGCTAAACAAATCCTCACGCAGTCGTGTTGCCGGGCTCAACACCAGCTAATCGATCGTATTTTCCCTAAAATAGCCAACCAAATATACCCCATAGTGCTGGGATCGTTTGGGAGGATCATTTTTTCGTGTTGCCCTTTACTTCAGGGTACACATTTTCTAGTTCATAAAATCCATTAAATCATAAGGCAAAGAGCGAAAAGATTTAGCTTAATCAATCATCTGCCACAATCTCACTCCGGGTTCTACTTTTACGTGGACGTTTCATTTTCTTCGCCGTCGGAGCCTGATTCCGCATTCGAAACTGCCACTCTTTATTTGTTTCGTTTGCCAACCATTATTTGAGATTCCTGATCCTTCCAGCAGAAAAAAGGCCTTTGCTTTTATCCTTCAAGTAAAACTACCGCCAAGCATCGGTCTACCAATTCCGTTTCAATCAATCGTTTAACCCCACCGCTGCTAATACATCTCCTCAGGTGATGTAGGCTCCCTCATTTGCTTCATCCCCAAACGAAACAAAGCATCGATTGATTTGTAATGGAGGGTGAATTTTTCTTGGTGCCGTTTTTGTTTGCTTTCCTTTTTTCCTTTCAGGCCAACTTTCTTACTGGATGGGTAGATACAGTTTTGTCTGTCGGAGATATAGCATCAAATATGTATCCGATCAGTGAGGAAGGATTTGTTGTTCGTGCGATAAAACACACATCGATTAGGGCAGTAGGGAAGCAAGTTCTGTGCCAGCTATCCAGCTGTTAGGGTTATTTGTAGAATTCTCGGGAACCAAACAAAAGAACCAGATCAACTTGAATATGGAAAACGAATAACCCACAAATTGAGATGCAATAAGGTAGAATCAATTTTCATGTTTTTTACCCATAAAATCACATGAAGCCTTACGAAACTGGGATGGTTAAATCTTCCGGTTATTTTACATTGTTTTCAAATTAGAGAATAGCTTTAGAAAATCATTTCAAGTAAATCTAAATACTTTTTGGCGCTTAGCAACAAACCATCTACTACCTCCCATAAGGCACTAGAAATAAATCAATGACCAACAAACAAACAACCGGCCAAGCGAATGCCCTCATAAATCTTGCCCATAAAAGATACAACATGCTTAAAGGCAATCCTCCGTAATGGTGTTGAAATGTGTTTATAAAAACGCAACGCATAAAGCACAAATAACAGCCCGAATCCATATTTCTTCGCCAGGACGATTCCTGCCCAATATTGTGAGCCGTGGAAACAGTGGAGCGAGTGTGGGAAACATCTGGTTTTAAAATCCTATAAGTAATATGTACAGGTGATCCGAGACGCTCTAGATCGTTGATTAATGGAGGCACGCATCGTCGCATACAGTTACCAGATGGCTTTGCGTTGGATCTCGTTCGCAAAAAGAAGATTGCGGGAGAATTATTGACCAACGTCGTAAGCCAACCGTCGACCGCGACTGGGAAGAAAACAAAATGGAGGAGGAAAGAAATATAAACCCGCTGTCATTGATCTGACCCAAATGTAAACGGTCAGCCGGCTTACCGTTCCCGAAAAGCTCCGAGGGTCAAACGGATCGAACATAAAGCCGCCGGTAGGTACGATTTTAGTGACCGTAAATCTAAACGTAGTTGTGCCTTTTGCTTCTCAGATAATGGAGAAGTAGAGAGGTTTCGCCCGAATCGCCTCCAGGGTCGTCTGGAGCGCTGCTAACAATGCGACAACCATTGAAATGGTTGATATTACGCACCAAGGGATTTCAGGAACAGAGCAAATCGAACTACATTAGCTTATGAGAAGCATTTTTTTTCATATATATTTTAATAACTTCATATAATTACTAACAACAACTGAAAAACAGCATCAGTTGATTATACATTTTGATTTTCTGACCGATTTTACTGAACAAAATGTCAACTATAAACTAACTCGAATATATTTAATTGGTTTCAATGTAGAATTTCTGTTAAGCTGTCGTTTTGGTTTAAAATTATATAAAGAAATTAAAAGCCCATGCGAACACGTTCCAAAATAATACAACGGAATGTGGAAATGTCATCCTTGTTCGGAGTTGGGATTAGGGTTTTAATTTTTGTATCCTTCCTTCCAGTACTCACCAGTCTCAGCGAACCATCCTCATTTCAGAGCAGCATTTTTGAGAACTTTCCGTTGCGAGGAAAACCTATCACTCAACCATAAGCCGGGTTAATTGAAATCCACTTCAAACCGTCAGCTCATGCTTCTGCATTTTCCCGGTAGTGTCAGAAGCAAAAGCTAGACAGTGCCCGAAAAAAAGGAACGAGACGAGACAAAGCGAAGCTATCTGTGCCGACACAAAGGACACATTCACTGTCGGATGGCACCGCACCGGGCTCGTCCTGCCGCTCTCACTCGTCTTTAACCAGCTGCATTTCATCAGTGCGAACGCTGAGCTTTTCAGTCCAGTTTTCCGCCGACATTGGTTTGTCTTCATTTAATCTTGCTCTGACCTGCGTGCGGATGGTGTGCAGGACGACGGACAGTGACAAGGACACGTCGAGGACAAACCGATCGGCCATTCGGTGGTACTGGTAGATGTTTTATTCATTTCCCTTTCTCATTCCGATTGTCCGTAGGAATCGCGGTGGACCACTTGCGCAACCAACGCAAAGACAAAAAAACAAAAAACCGCCACAGAAATAAAATTAAATCGGTTGAGGAAGAGTTGTTTATCTTCTGGATTCTGGAATATCACGTGCACTATGATTCTGCATCAGCATCTTGTATCTTACGGACCAGAGTAACAAATGAATGAATTCAGAGCGCTCACTAAAGTAGTCGCTTTTTTCAATGATGATTTTACCCTCACACTGTCACTATCGGTTTACCAAACCAAACCACAGACTCACTAAGTGGCCCATCTTGTTGGTTTAATCTTTCCACAAAGATGTCGAGCAGAGAAAACAAAAACATTTCGGGTGCATCTCACTGGTACACAAATTATGTCACATAGCGTACAGCTCACAACAACAACTACGCAGACACGTATTCGTAGCAATGATGCGAAACATCTGACCGAAATCAGAACCGTTTCGAGGAAGAGATCTAAATCAAATGGACAATTTTATAAACGTTGGGCTTGTTTACCCTTTCTGAAGAAAGAGAATTGAAATTCCGAACATCCATTAGCTCGTAGCGTTTTATTATTGCTGATTCTGACGTCTGATGTGAATGATGAGGTTTTATTACGATTTCACCGAGCCACGGAGCCTTTAAGATATCCCTGGAAGATACATTTCACTCGTGTGCTTTTAATTCATTGCATTACAAAACTGAAGACTCTGGTGTTATCGAAACTAATTACACAACTTCATTTTACACTTCACACTGCACAGTAACACTTGCAAGAGAAATGATTAAATTTAATAAATATTCAATTTACATTTTCTCATAACCATTTGCGCTAATATTTGCCGTTAATCCACTTTTTTGATGCAGCGCGAGTTCAATGCTAAACGTCACATGATTTAAACACTTTGTGCCACGTTGATAATGTTGACACAACAGGCGAAAATGGTATCGCCCTCAATGTATCCTGTTAAGATCAGCCGTGGAGCTTGATGTTCGCAATGATGGCTGTATCCCATTGCTGGAACAGACGAAGGCGTACAAACACAATACAGAAACACACGGCACACTCGAATCCTGCCGCGTGTACTATCCGCGAGTGACTGACTCCGTTCCAAACGTCGATGGTTCGTGTTCGGATATCGTGTTTCTGTACCACAGTATTCTAAGTCGGTTTTTGGGTGTTGTATCCTGGTTGGTTTTCGTCTCGGCGCATGAGTTCCCTCGCGAGTGACCGATATCCGTTCTCTTCCCATTCTAAGTATCTCTCACTCTCCCTCTGGCAAAGCACACGTTTTGCACAAGCAAACTCTCGCGGGATGCTGTGAATTGATTTTTTATGTTTATTTTTAATCATGAGCATTTGTGTTTGTAAGAGAAGTGTGTTTATCTGAAACTACGAAGCGAGATGTTTCGCTCATGGCGACTCTTCAAATTCATCTCATTTATCAACTGGCCAGCTTTTCACAGTGGCGAGACGTCCAACTGTCCTGCACAGTGAGATTTTTGCTTCAGAAACACGCAAAAACATGAGATGAGCTAATAGGATGTCTGTCTCACAAAAAAGTAATACAGCTCATCACAATCATTCAACAGTGAAACTCACGAATCACATGTATTTTCAGGTCACGAACGAAACATCTCACATCAGTGAGCGTGAAAACAAACACTTCCCCTGCACAATGTCGGTGATTTGATAGGGGAGAAAAAGTGAGACATTATACTCACTTCACTTCCTCCCGAGGGCTGCAAGGAAAGCAATTTGTATGTCTACCGTAGAAAGTGAGCAAGACTAATTCAGTGATTGTGAACTACATTTTCTCATATGGTAGAGCGAAGTGAATTAACTTAGAAGGGGAAAATGTGAGGAATCCGTCTCACAAAAACAACTTAGTCTCTAAGTGAGAATTCCTCGACGTCAATTCCTTTTCGCCAATACAGTAGCAATACAGCGAGCGAATAGAATTGATTTCTTCATTCTCATCTAAAAAAACTATAAGGGTAATAAAGGTTCTAAACACCCTAAGGCATAAGTGATGAATAAGCCATGTTTCTTTTATGAAAACCTACAAGAAAGAAAATCTAAAAATTTTAGTTTCATTATATTGAATCATTTTTAACTGTATACTTCATTGAAAGAATAAACACAATCCTATAGATTGTGGTCCCTTTTCACTACCTTATTACATAATTTGCTTCTATATTTTCCTTAAATTGGAACTTACAAACTGCCGATAACTCAGCTAAAACTATGTCCCTTACATAGCCACGGCACGCTCATGCGACATGCACTCTACTCGCATCAGTCACATCGACCAAGCTGCCAAATTTACAACCTACATGGTTTACTTCCGATCAGAATCCAAATTCAACTTTTTCATGTCAAGCAAACCGCACAGAAACTACGCTGGTGAAGCGTGGTGCAGAGAATAGATTACAACATACTTATAAAATTAAATTTCGCTCATGCGTTCAAACACTTCCAGACACTACCACAACGGCCGCCATGGTGTGTATGTGTGTCACAACCTGGAAATTAGCTTAAGCCATTAGACTGACTGACAGCAAACATTAATTAATTTCATTCCTCAATCCTTTCGTTTCATTTACCGTAGTTCCAAGGACGAGACGCATTTTGGGAAGGGGAAGGTGGCTGGAAGCTTTTGCGAAATTTGAAATGGATCGTTCCCTCCGCTTTGTGGTCGGCCGTCATCCGAAAAGCGTGTCCACATTCACCAGGCTCCGGAATTGTTCCGGTACCCTTGCGGGAAGACGATCTGGCATGCGATGGAAAGTGCTACGGAGAATTCAGTACCTAAGATGTCTGCGCGAAATGATGAATGCTGAATGGAAAGTGATAAGTATGCCACGGTTCAACGCCAGGGTTAACATGGATTCGGTGGCGGGAGAAACACAACCCCAAATGAGGCAAAAACTGTGCTAATTTGTGTAGTTTCCGTCCATTAGTTGGTTCATAAATCATCCGGCACATAATCACACGGAAGGTTGCATGTGTGTCGGATGAAACGGGAGGCATGTTTTATACGATTTGTATTTACCTTTTTTTCCCTGGCTTATAACGCCGGACATTTACTCCGTTCCATTGACTTCAGATTGTAAAGAGGAGAGTAACATAACAAGTACGGGTTCGTTTACTAACCCGCTTTAAGTTTAGTTTTAATCGAAAGAGAGGATTCCTGCTGGTTTAGGGTAACATTAGTGACACATTGATCAGTATAGAGATTATTTTCCAATATCTTGGTAATTTAAGGAGGCTGTCCTGGAGTGCAGAGGAGTATACTTAAGTCAGAAATAGCCAGATAAGTCTATTTTGGGTAGTACTGCCAAAGAAAACGCAAAACATGAGTTAACCATTATAATCTTGGATTAACATTCTAAATTAACAAATTAACCAAACATGTACTTGGTTCGTTACTTGTATTATGTAAGTTCTTCTTCTTCTTCTTCTTCTTTGCTTAACGACCTGTGTGATTATGATACCACGTAGTAGTTGAAAAGTCAGTCGTCCCTGAGATCCCCTTCGGAACAGTCCGAATGGGATTTGAAACCAAGTCCTTCCGTGTGAAAACCAACATCACTATAGCCTCTGTTACCGAACCTCCGAAGACTATTTTTATTATTTCTACTGGAATCAAATTCTTTTCAGACCACCTCCTCGAACGCAGGGCTGACTATTCAGCTAAGGGTAAAAATCTAATCAATGAAATCTAAAATTGGTAAGCCGATAACAATCGAAATTGTAGTGCAAAAAAGTATATTGTAATATTTATAGCAACCATCCTTACTTAAAAAATTTAAAAGTAAAATAAAGTTCGGCGTTTGCTCTTCAACGGCGTTTTCATGGAAAACTCCGTATAACATTTACATCTACAAACAATTTACAAATATACAAATTTAAAATACTCTCATTTACACCAAATTAAAACTACACAATCATTTACATTACATGCCTCCCAGAAGTACACACTGTTGACCTACTGTCCCTTATAGCTTCCAAAAACAATAACACTCTGATAAACGGTGTGCCTTTGATTTCTGCCACTCGTACAATAACTCTAAGGGTCTGGTAAAGTTGATTGATAGATGTGAACCGATATAACTTCGTGAGGTCGCCTACACGCCATCAGATGTCAACTGCTACCGGAAACCAGGTCTTATTGTAAGTCAATCAAACGTCGTCGTACCGGCAGGCCCAATCCTTTTAGCCGGAAATCAAACTCGACAGTCCGATGCATTAAGGGCTCGGTGAAATCATGCTCCTGTCGCATTCGTTTTGTCAATTCGGCAGATACGGTACCCGACGATGGGCCGTAACCGAACACATGGCTATGGCGACCGCGAGATAGTAACAAGGCATGTTCTAATCACCATCATCGTCATCATCGTCATAGAGTCATTGTCATAGAGATGAAGTTGGTGGTGCCGCCAGCAGAGGCTACCGTTGACAACCGGAAACGGATCTTTTGTCACTGGAACAGTTCTAGTGCTTCTCTATTGATTTTCTTTGGCCGCTCGATGTCACATTCACGTCTGCCACATGTCAGCCATAGTCCCCCCAAACTCAACCGATGAAAGCGAAATCGTTTTCTACACTCGGCTTGTGTTTCTTCTAGGCGGTACTGATCCTCTTCGCAGGAGTGCGAAAGGGCATGGCGGTCGTTCGTCAAGCACAACTCTTTCAATTTAATCGACCGATGTCAGTGGCGTTTGTTTAATCTGATTTACGTGACGAGCGCGATAATCCTTTAGTCCTCCAGGAGATGTTCCCATTTTTGTACACGGGTTGCAATACACCAAAAAAGTACCAGCATATCCTGTGCCATGGATCAATCCTTTTGTTTCATGACCCAAATTTAACCGGGAAGGGTAGAGAGTTTGGAGAAACGAGCTTGGACGTATAATATCAACATCTCACACAAAGGCGAGTTCGCAGCATCAGAAATGGAGCACGATCATTGACAGTGTGCCATATATTTTACTTTCGTAAACATTTGTATTACCTATACGACCTAGTGAGATTTGAAAAATCTGAGTGTAATATGTATATGAGCTTTTAAGACCTTGTGCTCTATACGTCATTGCTATGAAAACTTTTATCGAAAAATATGAGAATAAAATAAATCGTCTTTTAAGCAATTTTCAACTTTACATAATTATCCTTATTTAAAAAAAGTTTTATTCAATACGAACAATATATCAATTTTATCTCTTAGTAAGAATTAGAACACTTCCTTTCTTCAGCTCTACGTAGGAGTAGGAGCCCTTTACCACAAATCGTCAGCCATACTTAAAGCACATTTTAGTATCCAAAAATTAAAGAAGCTAAACAACGCTTAGCAACTTCGTGCTCAAGAGCGCTCATGCTTCGGCACATGAAATGAACAATGTAGAATTTAAAGCGCCTACACTATCACTTAATGCTTCTGTAGACAGTAGACTGGCTGCAACGGTACCACGTCCGTTCAATATTAAATCGAAGCAAATTCAAGTAACTGCAGCATCTGATAGAAACTGGCTCACAAAACATTACTTGCGCACGCATATACACACTCACGGTGCCCATTTCACACCGATAAATCATCATTCAGCAGCTTGAAGCCCGAGGAGCATGTGCGAGGAATTTCGATTAGATTTATTACCCTCGAGAATATATCCGCGGACGGGATGATTCGTATGAATATGTAATCGAACTCTAAAACGTGCAGCGCTGTCTTTCGAATGACAGCCCTAGGACTCATATATAGGACGAGTAACGCCCAAAACATAGCACCCGATTCCACGCTATTGACATTATAGTGCTCAAAACAATGTTGACGCGCGCCCTATTTTGCTGAAGGCGCGATGTAGGCTGGAGTTTTCGTTGAAGCTTTATTCTGATTATTCAAGTACCTTTGGGGGAAAATGTTTCAGTGTCGCACTGCTCAACTGCTTTCGGACTTGTGTGCATTCTACGTGTGAAGCACTTGTCGTGGTTTGTGCGGGAATATTAGTTTATTAGCTAGTGCTGTGTGATTGAACCAAACAAATAGCGATTCATAGATCAGAGAAGTATTAGTTTTATGTATCTCTCACTTGACCCAAAGACTTTATTGGCCATGCCTGTCCTTCCCAGCTTACTAATACTAAGGCCCAATGATAACACGTAGTTGGATAGTCACAGTCCGTACAACGGGAGGACGGTCCGGATATGATTTGAACCTCAGTCCTGCCGTGTGAAGAGCGCCAGTGCTGTGGGCTCGACCTTCGGACTGCGCTTAGTCATATGTTTCATCGTAACTAAATCATATAGTCGTTTCCGAATTAAGCTTGTGAATGTTTGATTTTACAATTGAATAATCTGGCTTATGCGTTTCTTTTAGTATTTGCATTTTAAATCATGATTTTTCTTTTCTTATCTTAATAACTCTTCCTTTATATCATAATTTTTATTTTTTTTGTGGTTTCAATCAATTTAACTAGATACTTTTTCAATAAATTTAAACTTTTTCAAAGATGTCATAAGAAGATTTAAAATTTAAATAGCTTCAGTAATGAGGCATAACCTTTTTACTTCTTCGCTCTAGAACGCGTCAGTTAGGAGGATAAATAGCGCACACAGTACCGATCAGCCTACACTGATCCACTTCCCGAAGTGTGTTCCTATCCCGAAATGTGCCACGTTTAATGTTTTCCACGTTTGTGGTGGATGAATTAATTCAACATTTTCTGACGCTTTAGCAAACGAAAATTTATTGTTCGTTTCGTTTGTCCGTCGGTATATGTCTGCTTTGACGCAGCTCGGTGGACTAGTCAAGTGGTAGAAATTGCAAACCGGCTGCGAAATCAATTCGTACCGAGCATCGCGGAACACGATCGACGCAACTGCCCACATTAAATTGAGATTCTGTGCCAGTATGTCTGACAATTGAATTTTAATCACTTCGAACTTACGTGTCGCCTAATGCTCCGCAGTGTTTGGTATGTATTGGTCGCGGAGACTTTCCTGCCGTATGCCGTTTGGCTGACCAGCCATACTTGGTACTGCCACCGTTTTGGAGCACCCGAATTAGCGATGTTGATATTAATTATTTTGCCCGTTCGTGTGTCGAAAACTCCAATGCTAGCATTAAAAAATAATCAAATATGCGTGTACTTTAGGGTATTGGGGACTGCGCCCGTAGGTCTTTCGTTAGAAAAGAGGAGTTTCCAGCAGAACGAAAAACTTTGCAGCGAGCGGTTCGAACAGTTTGGATTGGTCCCAAATCAAACGCATCGATAACAGTGTCGCTAATTCCGGAGTGGCAAATTAGGCGTCAGTTTCACCAACTTCCATCGAGACCTACGTGATGGGGATGTACAAATTATAAGGCACTGCGGAACCAGTAACAACTAGACAGCGTCTCGCTGTTGAAAGGCAAGAAACAAAAGCAACACAGCATGGGTCTGATACTTCCGATCTTGTGGCACATGATACTGCCACTGACCAATTAGTGTCGATTATTGCATTGCGCCCGGCGGTGTTGAACTTTCAGCACGAAAGAGCTTTATGTGGCGACTCAACTTAGTCTTTCGACTATTTTATTCACTTTTTTCCTCTCAATTTTCGTTGCAACTCGAAAAACAGATCAAAATATTTTTGAAATATTTTTTGCAAAATTGTTGTCTGGCCTGGAAGCATTATAGCTAGGTTGCATAAAGCATGGATAATCAACTCCAGGTCAGTATTTTTTTGCTTCTTTTCCCAAATCAAGTAATTCTCAGCCTAATTAAAAGCCCGGTGTAGCATTTCTTCGTCGAGCACTTAACCCATTAGCAAACGATTGATTGAGTTTTCGGAAGCACAACGATGCTATGATGCAGCATTTACCTGCAGCCGAAGCTAGCCGAACCTGCTACTATTTCTTTTGTGCCTAATTAATGAAAACTCAACTGCCGGAACAGATTTGTTTCATTTCGAATTAAACTTTCTTTTACCCTTGCCAGGCACGGAAGGGTGGATATGGCTCCCTCCCATTGGCAGAAGCTACAGCCCAAAACGACACTACATAATTGCACTCGAATGCGTTCTAATTTGATTGAAAATGTCTCGGTGCATCTTGGGCGCGATAGGCGGGCGAGAAATCCGTTTGGCAAAAACCCATTAGTGAATTGAAGACACGACCAGCGTCTCTAGAACCGAGAACTACAAACGCATCGCCCGAGTTTCTGGCCCGGAAATGACTTTTCTTGGATTAGTTGTAGCAGCAAACCAGCGAACTCGTGAACGCTGGCGGAGCTCTGTACAGCCCCAAAACAATCTGCATTGCGATAAAATTAATTACGTTTAATCAAGGCCTCTTCAGGTGCGTTCCAGGTGGACATTTTTCGGGGATATGTTTTTTGGGGAATTGCACCACCAAAAGTTTCCACCGTTGCGACAAGCAAAGAGAACGCGGCACCGAGCGCCTGATATAGTGCCGCAAACATTCAGCCGAGAGGGAACGAACGAACGGACGAACGAAACGCACCTCGGGGTCGGTTGAAGTAATTTATTTAAAAGCATCGCCACCTTTTTCTTCACCCCGAGACGGGTTGGATGCGGTACCTGCTTTACCGGATTCTTATGTTTCCACTTACGCGGGCCAATGTTTTCCTAGCCAATGCAACCAAACCAACCATCCGCACGACGGTTGCTTCCAGGATGAAACAAACGTCGAAGGCAGACCGAGGCGTACAATGATGTCTCACACCTCTTCTGGAGGGCGAGCAAGTAAACTAACTACCTTCGGAATGGTAGTAAAGGTAAAGAAAGGAAGCAAAACATTATGTCGAGCACTGTGTAAACTGTGGGATTGTTTTCCATCAAGGCTAACCTAACAGTGTGAGACAGTGCGCGAGGCTGGAAAGCTTTTACACAAACACTCGGTCTGGTGAGGCCGGAAATTGAATTTGTTAAATTTCTTTTGCGACCCACCGCAATGCTATCTCATTGCGCGTCCCCGTGGATGGTGAGATTTTCTTGGGCCTCCCCGATCGCACAACAAACTCCGTACTATATAGGTGAGCTGAACATTTCTTACTTTGTGCGCTATTTCTTCGTGTTTCTGGGGGTGTTTTTCTCTTCACTCTCTCCACTTGCGGCTGATCACTCAAGCGATTTCGTCTCTTTTCTTCGTGCTGGCGTTTTCTCCCTTGTTCCATCCAGTGCCAGCCAGCACAATAATAGTGAATGCACGTGAGCAAAAACTTTTATGAGTAATTTTGGCACACCACATCACACACAACTACTCGATTGGACGCCTAGCCAGAAAACGTCGTCAGTAAAGTTTAAGTCGAGCACGTCTGCATGATGAGGTGGGAAGTTTGTTAATGTCATTGTCCAAATTGTTTCATTAGGAAACACCTCTCTGTCGTTTTTTCGTGACCGCACTCGAAAGCGATAGGCCAACAGGTGCTGGAGTAACAACAATTACGAATTCCCTCGCAAATATTTTTACTCTCTCTTTGGACTTGAATATTTTCCTACCAGATAAGGCAGTTTTAGAATTTCGTTAGGTTGTACAACTGCTTTTTGCTTATTTTTGTTAAAGCGTTATCCAGTATGATTTCTTTTGGTTGCTAAAGACACTTAGATTTAGTCTGCACCTATTTTGTCTTTAACAGTGTTGTTCCTTGTTTTAGTAAATATAAAGTTATCGCGTTCGATCGTTCCCGCTCCAGCATACTTTATACCTGTACCATCGATCAGAGCTCCCAAAACGCTTGGAATATTGCCTGTGATTGCCTGAAGGTATTATTCTGCTAGCTGGTCAGTTAGCTGTCGGCCATGATCGACATAGACCGTATCGAGAGAGTGTAGAAATCATTTACAAGGTTTTCTGCACGCAAGATCAAGGATCTTCCAATCACTCGGCACAACAAGATTCCAACTAATCGGCAATTCCATGTTACACTGACAGCTGTTTGTTGCTTTTTTTGGGGTCCTTTGAATCACGACGATCTACTACACTATACTTCGCCATTGCCTGGCTCCTTCTCCGTAGCGTTGGCATATCTTTATATGTAAATTCTCATTTCCTTCTTACTTGTCCC
This sequence comes from Anopheles stephensi, assembly GCF_013141755.1. Taxonomy (NCBI): domain Eukaryota; kingdom Metazoa; phylum Arthropoda; class Insecta; order Diptera; family Culicidae; genus Anopheles; species Anopheles stephensi. The sequence continues at coordinate 48,950,581 of NC_050203.1, forward strand.
TCGATAATCGCTCCCCACGCCGAACTACAACAGGACACTTTGACCTCTTCTTCCCATACTTTCGTAACCGTCATAGTTCCTATCCTTAGTTCCTATCCCATGAAGAGCATTACCCCATAAACGGATTAGTTGAAGCATTAAGCCCATTCCATCGTAAGTCAAACAATGTGAATATATTGGAATTGAAATTGTAATATAAATAATTCACTTCAATAATATAAAGGAAGCAAACTACAAAACTTTAGTACGTTCCTCCATTTCCTTAGTTCGAAATTAAGTTCTTCCTCGTATCATCAACACTCTCGCTCATTTGTACTACTGTCATCATCTTTCATTAGTAAGATTTCACATCACCTTTGTCCTTCTCGTGATTTAACCCGTGCCGATCTTTGCTGCCAATACTCCCCACTTACTATATTGCCATCCCGAAACCGAGAATGTTATTCTTCGAACATGCGCGCATTGGTGGCTTGTGGTTCAGGTTGATTGAATTTACCGTTCGCTTGTAACGACAACCAACACCAACAGCATCCGGTCTTCCTGTCAATAGCGTTTGGGTGGCCATTAGCCGGGCATGGCCAAAACATCGTTCTCGAATGCTAGTTCTTGCCGCGCCACTCGCACCGAGTGTCCGGGCTCGCCCCAAACACAGACATAACAACCGGTAGTGTGTGCCCGTTTTCTTGCTATTGTATGAAGCTTCTGGCGTTGAGTAAAAGCTAAATGGAAGGCTATCATTTCCAATCTAATTTTGTGTGAGGTGAAAGAGTTACACGTACCACGCACCTTCTTGGCGAATGAGTTGACTCAGGAGAGCACGGAATGTGGCAATCGGCCCCCAAGGCACGGTGCACGACGCGCAGGAAAGGTGCTTAGGGATAAATTTATGGCATTAGCAGATAAAGGTTCGCTTCACAGGTATCGGTAAGCGATATCTTTATCTCGGGTTCCTTTCGGCTGCCATCGTATCCGAAAGCTCTCCATCAAGACGAAGGTGCTTGATTGGCAAGATGCATGGTACAAGACGCAGCTAGGGCGAAAAGAAGTACAGCGGCGTAGAGAGGAAGGTAAGCATCGTTGGTTCGCTGGTTCGGTGAGCTGGGTCAATGCCTTTGCCCAGAAATCTCATCTATCCACCGGCGCATACCGGCCAACCCACCGAACGACAATCTCCACTGCAGCCTCACGTGTCGATGGTAACGAAGGTAACATCGCGAACCACCAACCCATGCTTGAAGTGACATGCTAAGATACACACTAATGGAACGTCTTCATTTTCTGCCCCTTTAAGGATCAGACCTGGAGGGTTGGATTTCTTCAACCCGAACGGCCAGTCAGCTGGATTTGAGAGAATTTAGTCACTATCAAGTGCTGTTGGCGTCATTTGCATGAACACGGTTAGAACTGAATAATAGTGCTACTTCACTGGCCGGCCACCTTCGTTGGAACCAATTATGGTTGACGCCACAGTAAAGACGGACGTCATGCACAAGGGTTATTAACGTGACATTAATATGATTTAATAAATTAGTGCACTTTAGTATCCCATTCCTTCAAAAACAGCTTCTTAAATTACATCAACTGCGCCAGTTACGTCATTTTTTTTATTCATCAGGGACGGCCTTTCCGTACTGCTATGTATTGAATTGTGAATTGAATCGAGACAGAAGTAGTTCCAACGAAGTAGACATGTGCGATTAAGCCATCGCTTTCGAAAGATAGTCCTTGAGCAACTTTGGCGAAAGCGAATATAACTAAAGACTGGCTATCAAAACGTTCAACGAAGCTATTCCGTGTACACTGTTTATCGACAATCACTTGAATGATTTTAACTAACATACACTATAATAATAGCAGTAACACTCGTGATGGGAGGGCGATAATTGCACTCAAAACGCATAGAGCAATTCTTAACTAACTCTTTTGCGCGAATGTACGCTATGCGAATACATTGCCAATACAGCATCTCCAGAAGACTGCGTACTTTCATAGAAAGATTTCAATCTACCAAAACTTAACTGGACCTGCTCTGAAGCTTTTGATCATCTCAAGTATTCTGAGTGAGGCAGTGGTAAGCGCTCCTGCATCAAGCGTTTTTTTCTTCTGAAAATGTACTGGATTTGTCAGACGCTGACTTCAAAACTCAAAATCCATACATATTCTGTCAAAATCCATACATTTTCAGAAAACGCTACGCATGACGAGGGAGCGCTTACCACTGCCTGATCCTTTCGAGTCCATTGTTTCATCGACGATATGGCATTAAAAGGATTTCAACAACTGTTAGACGTTATAAACTCACATTTTAAACTCGGCACCGGGCCGAGGCGACAACAGCGACGGACTTCAGACGGCCGGGGATCAAATCCCATTCGAACCGTTCCCCCGTAGTGAAGACTGACTTTCCAACTACGTGATATCATTAAATCTAGTAAGCCAGAAATGGCAGGCATGACCCATGCGGTCGTTAGGCCAAAGAAGAAGAAGATATGGAAACATGGATGCTTCGTCAGTCTGCAGCGCCGTAACAACACCTGAGTAAGCAATTCTGAACCTTGATCGCTACCACATGGCTTTATAGGTATCATTAGCTCTTCCGAATGTTTTGGACAGAGCGGACTTGTCATTCTTGACAATACGATCAGTTCTTTATATTACAATATTGTGAAAAAAACTACTGAAACTTGTCTTAAATTGTCGGATAAAATCTTTAATTTTCAATTTTGAATAATAATAATAATAATAATAATAATAATATATTATCAATACAATACCAGGCCGTTTATATCGAATAAAAAAGTATATAAAAATTCATATAATATTATTATTGCTGCTTACATCGATGGACAATAGAATAAGACCACTTTATGTTTAAAAATTCATAAAATTCAGATTTTGATGCCGATTTTGTCGGATAGATGTGGTTGTTTTGTAAAATATAATTTAAGACGATCCTATCATTGGATGAATCCAAAACTCTAATCTAACTATCTTTTTGTCATACTAATTAAAATATAGCTTAAACTTATTTTACAATTAAACAAGAATATTCATCAAATTTACAATTCAAACAATTTTTTGTGTTTTTTGGATTTTCTCTTTATATTTTTCAGCTTAAAAACATTAGAATTTTTTGTCACTTTTTACGTTATTTTCGATTTTTTTATTCTCACTCAAGTAGAAGCATCGAAAGCAGTGGTTTCAAAATCGGATGTCAAAGTGCTCTCAACTGACTTTCCAGGGTTCGAGTCCGATGTTCGAAGGACAAAAATTAGTCACAGACTTTATTTGTGATTGTGTTTTATGGCAGAACTACACAATACTATGCTTGGCAGAAAAATCGAATTTAATTAGTTTGATTTTAAAAGCCCCAAAATTAAAGTTTATTATTCAGATTAATAAATAACACAAAACGATGAATTACAAATATATTAAAAGAACTGGTTTCCCTAAGGGAATGAACTTTTCAAACGAACTGGGTTTGGCTAGCCTTTGAGGATATTACATTTCTATTTTATTGTTTCATTTAATTTGTTCATGTACTTGTTTGACGGTTGCTTGCAGGAAAAGTACATTCATACTCTTTTAATTAACCTAAGGAGCTTTCACGCTCACAAGGCAAATTGGGCATCTTCCGGGAAGACAACGCCTACCTGCTTCCGAATTTCATCCTGAATGTGTGCGATGCGCAAGCTGTCAATATGTGTCACAGACGTCGATTGCAATCGACCGGCTGTAATGCATTGCCGTACCTCCTCCGCTTCGTATCTTAATCCGGAACTGTTCATGAAGTTGAACGGATGACGAGCGACTGGTAACTTGTCTTCTTGTATTGTACCGTCCAAATCGGTAAGCTTCAACGGACACCAGAAGTCATGTAACTGCGTTAGGTAGAAAAGAGGAAAAAAAATAATAATTTGTAAGATCTTTGTTAAATAGCATATGCCATTTTAACGTGTAGGAAAATGAAAATAAACTTACTGTTATATTGCCCTTGCTTCCTCGCACTACCGCAGTATTCTTCAACTGATGCAAAGCGCTCGTTTTCATACGTCCAACACCGCCGCCAGGAAAGTGCAATTCAGCCGTAACCTCCACATCAACACCCTCATCGTTCGTCACACCAGATGCCACCACTTTTTCTGGGGCCGTACCACCGAACGCCCACAAACAAACCTGGATCGTGTAGACACCCAGATCCAGCACGGTACCTCCTCCGAGACTTTTGAGCCGCAAGCGATCGATGTCGGATAGCACAAATCCGAACTCTACTTCCACCTCTTCAATCTTACCTAGATCTCCACGGTCAATACGCTCCCGGAGCTGGCGATAAAACGGGAAAAACCGCGACCAGATAGCTTCCATCAGGAAGAGCTTCTGCTCGGCCGCTCGCTTGACGAGTCGCTTCGATTGGCCTTCGTTCAGGCAGAGCGGCTTCTCGCACAGCACATGTTTTCCGTGCTCCAGCATCAGCAGCACCAGCTCGTAGTGTGCGTTATTAACCGCCCCAATGTAAACGACATCTGCGAAAGGACGCACGAACGACTATAGCCCATGGTCATTGAGACGAGAAACGACGGTTCAGCCTACCAACGTCCGGATTTTTAGCCAACGCGTCGTATCCTTCGTGTGCCGTTCCTATGCCGTGCAGGGCAGCAAATTTTTCAGCATCCGCCAACTTTCGGGCAGCCACAGCCACTACTCGATGGTCCGTTGCCGGCAGCGTTCCGACGGCGTTCGCGAAATCGTGCGAAATCTTGCCAGCACTTGCAATTCCCCATCGTAGTGGAGCCATCGTTCTACTGAATGTTCCGAGCAGCCTGTGGTGTTGTACCTGTCACGAATCGATTGTCACTGCACCTCGACGCGCCTGCTAGACTGTGTCGATTTTAGGCGATAAAGGTAGTCGACGGAGTTCGTTGAGAAAACACACTATTTATGGTTTTGATACCGGTGGAAGGTTACGTAGGGAAACCACTTGCCTGAAAATAAACATACCATATGACAGAAGGTACACTGTTGGACACAAGTTTATGTACGAAGGATTGTATAGTTAATACGAGTTTTGTTTCCATTACTCAATCAATACAGAGAGTTGTTCATAGAAAATCATCGTTTTATAATTTATGAACAAATGTTTGGACTAGGTCACGAACTAATTTCAAATTTATTTTGGCTTGCCAGCTACACAAGTTCACATCCATACTGTAAACCGGAATCGACGTTATCATTTTCAAAACATACAACACGGCCACTAGTAAACTAAGCCCGGTCACCCCTGGGCACTGAAGTGCAGGTAAATGACACCATCTAGTGCTAGCAGATACTATACCATTTGCTTAAGAGCGGTGAATGGGCGTGAATTGTATTTCAATGCAAATGTTTGCACTGCATATAAATATACGTCACATTTCATCCTCTCATCATAGGATCGCGTAAGAGACAGATGACGCTATTTATAGAGTTGAAGATAGCATGCGTTGAAAATTTTAAACATGTAGAGTTAATTAAAATTTTATTCTACAGGTTTTACTTAGTAATTTTGTTGTTTATGTTTGATATTTAAAATATAAATTACCAAAAATCAGGTCATGGGTCCTGTATACGGTCTATTCAAGATTTGAACTCAGACCTAATGTTTAAATTTTTGTCTACCACTAAAATTTAAAAATCTCTTGCGCATGGAATAAGTAAATAAAAACTCTTCTTCTATTTTTTCTTTGGCACTACCCATTTCTGGTTTATCTTACTCTATCTCAGGATTCTTTAACTACAAGCATAGGGAGACGTTCCGGATGGGATTCCATGAGCATCTGATGCCATTATTACTGGTCCACCTAATTGCCCACAAAAAATCAAACGACTCTTATTATCATCATTGTTCCAATAATGTTTATATTTGCTCAACTGACGAAATGATATCGATTATCTTGCTTCTGGTAACCCCGTTAGGCATGATTACACGCCATAAGCGAATGCTTTAGAGCCAGTTAGTTTCATCGCACAACCAAAAAGCGATGCTCCAAAACCCCATCCCCAACACACAACCATAGCATAGGGGCCGAAAAAGCGTATCTCAAGCGTGTTATCATCTGGGATTTGTTTAGTGCACAGCACAGATAAAGCATTGCATTCATTTTTTTTTGTGTGTACCATCAATTCTGTGATAATGGTTGGCACGGCACAAACGTTCCAAAACATGCTGGTGCCTATCCCTTACAGCCAATCGGCGGTTCAGAATGACACAGATTCGAATTAAATGCAATAAATGTAATGCAATAAAAACCTGTTGCCGTTAATGGCATGTCACTGGCCAGTCCGGCTGTATAATTTTTAATGATGATGCTGAGCCACTCAAGGACAATCAGCGTTCTTTGAATAGCTAAGCAGTTGTTAGAGATCACGAACCACATTGTATGTCTCATTTTTTTCGATTAAATTAGCTCACCGTCATTTGTACGTCCTAGTATCAGATTTTAAACAAAATGAAGCTTCTAGCAAAGAAATCCACAATCACACAACACGAAACATCTGGAATCTGTGTACAAAAACGCAAGTAATGCACTGTACCGAGGGTTGATTAGCGATCGCACAAACACAAGCAGCGATCCTCGTACCAACCGGCCATGGCGTCATTTCAAACCGTACGCATCTCAGTCTGCCGGCCGGCTACATCAGTTTTATTGAGTGGTGCTTGTGCGTTCTTGGCTTTGTGCATGCCCCTCGGAAAGATCGCACGCACACCAGCGCTGCAGATTGGGTGAGTTGTGTATAAAATTGAACGACACACCTCGCGGACGGTGGTTTTGTCAGCAGCTTCGCGTAGACATCGGTCGTACTTGTTCGTTCCGCGGTCTGATTCCAGCTTGACCTTGAGCTTACCGGTGGTGTTGATATTGTGTGCATTGTAACTTTTTGTTTGGTGCTATACTCAACCGCGTTTATCGTTCATTATGGCGAATCCGAATCAGGAAATTAAGTACACTAAGGTTAGTTTAACATTCTGTGGCATATTCTTCCCACCGCTGATGAATTTGCTGTGCTCTGTTGCATTAAATTATTGGCGTGTGGATATGTGACATTGATATTAACGGCCTACCGGATTGCAGATCTTTATCAACAACCAGTTTGTGGATGCGGTCAGTGGAAAGACCTTTCCCACGGTAAACCCATCAACTGGCAAGAAGCTGGCTGATATTGCCGAAGGGGATAAGGCCGATGTTGAGCTGGCAGTGAAGGCGGCGAAGGCTGCCTTCGTACGCACATCTACCTGGCGTCAGATGGATGCTTCTGCTAGGGGTGCGCTGCTGTGGAAACTGACCACCCTGATGGAGCGGGATGCGAATGAGATCGCCTCGCTCGAGTCGCTGGACAATGGCAAACCCTTCCCGAATGCGATGTACGATGTGCAAGGTTCGATTAAGACGCTGCGGTATTACGCTGGACTGGCCGACAAGGTCGGCGGTGATACGATCCCTTCGGATGGACCTCACTTTACCTACACACGCAAGGAGCCTGTGGGCGTGGTTGGACAGATTATCCCGTGGAACTACCCGCTGGCAATGTTGTCGTGGAAGTGGGGTCCAGCCCTCGCTGCTGGCTGCACGATCGTAATGAAACCAGCGGAACAGACGCCGCTTACTGCTCTGTACATGGCGGCTCTGTCCAAGGAAGCTGGCTTCCCCGACGGTGTCATCAATGTAGTGCCCGGCTACGGTCCAACGGCCGGTGGAGCTATTAGCTCACATCCGGACATTCGTAAGGTGGCGTTTACTGGCTCGGTTGAAGTGGGCAAGATCATTATGGCGGCAGCTGCCAGCAGCAACCTGAAGAAGGTGTCTCTCGAACTGGGTGGCAAGAGCCCGCTCGTAATTTGCGAGGATGCAGACGGTAAGTTTCTGATGTTTTTTTTTTATTATTCGAGTGATTTTTCTCATTCAACTGTGTATTATCTTTGTAGTTGACACAGCTGCGATGATCGCCTATATGGCAGTGTTCGAGAACCAGGGCCAGTGCTGTATCGCAGCCACGCGTACTTTCGTGCACGAAAGCATCTACGATCAGTTTGTGCAGAAAGCCGGTGAACTGGCTAAGGCGCGCAAGGTTGGCAACCCGTTCACTGAGGGAACCGTTCATGGGCCACAGATCGATGACACACAGTACAAAAAGATCCTCGGCTACATCGAGGTCGGCCAAAAGGAGGGTGCCAAATTGGTAACCGGTGGCAAGACTGTCGGCAGCGAGGGATACTTCATCGAACCAACGATTTTCGCTAACGTAACCGATGATATGACCATCGCTAAGGAGGAAATCTTCGGCCCGGTGCAGAGCATCATCAAGTACCGAACGCTGGAAGAAGCGATCGAACGAGCCAATAACACCTCGTTCGGCCTGGCGGCTGGTATCGTCACGAATGACATTAACAAAGCCCTTACCTTCAGCCACGCAGTGGAAGCTGGTTCCGTTTGGGTAAACACCTACTTGGCCGTGGTAAGCCAGGCTCCATTCGGTGGCTACAAGCAGTCGGGTATTGGTCGCGAGCTGGGCAAAGACTCGCTGGAAGGTTACCTAGAGACAAAATCCGTCTCCATCCGTCTGCCAGCCAAAATTTAAAAGGGTCTTCCTTTGCCCAGTTACGGTTATCGTGATTTACGATTGTTTCATCGTTGATGTTCCTGCAAAACAAATACATCTTCATCGTTTTGTTACATTATGTTCCATTCACCAGGCGCTATCCCTTTATTTGTGTGTTCTTAATTCTAATCAAGATACGGTCATCGGTACACACAGCCGTTAAGTACCGTCGAAAACAAGCCCTCGTCATGTTTTTAGGCAACGGACCAGCTTGTACGCCGAGTTGCGATAAATCTTCGGTCGACAATGGAGCGGTTGAGAGAAAACGTTTACCATCGTCAGCTGTTTGATAAGAAGCCCTGATAAAGGGGACGGTTTTCAAAGGATAGAGCGTTTTCTCGCCGCTTAACCCGAACGCTGATCGCATTTCGTCGTCTAAATCAGCTATTTCCATTTGAAAGCACGGTGTTCTTTTTCATCGCTCTTTATACTTTGTTTATTTGGTCTGAGCAGAGAGCTTTGCTGTGTAGGAGCATTGAAATGTTTTTGATTTTACTAGTCTTTTTGGTCCTCCGTTTATACGAAATGATTACTGCTTTTGATAATTTTTGAACACAAAACACATTGATTATAGGAAAATCTGTAGGATGTAATCGCTTGACAAATCGCAACTGCTCTGTGGCAATACAAAGTTGAGTATGACTATGGATTATAAAGTGAGAAATTTTCAGCACTCGAGTCGAGCACAAACAATGATCCTTATCTCGTTACAAAACTCAACGATATATCAGCGCCCCGTTACAAGTGCCCTTGGGTATACATACACTAAATGTGGTACAAATATACATAAACATTAAAGGCACACTCACGGCCAGGTGCTCCAGGTGTATGGATAGCGAAAGCACCCTTTTTCATGGATAAAATCATCTTAACAGCCGGCCGGTAGCCCTGGAGCAAAGGACTCGACTTCTCGAATTATCCCCCCTGGTTCCGGTGTGCGATTTCACCTGCCACGTGCTTTGCATTAAAACTTAATGCCGACCAATTATTCACCGTCAAAATGGGTGGAAACCCGTACCCACCTTGCAAGATGTCGGGGCTTCTGATTCGATGCGATCTGTGAGCCGAGCCGGGTGGAGAAAAAAAGGGCCAACCGTAAAGACAGGGAAGTGCGCAAAGAAAACGAAGGACTGGAAAGATTGACGGTGCAGTGATGCATGAAAATTAGACCATGTGACGCTCCGTGCGCAATGGGCCGTGGTATGCTTAATGTTGGTAGCGTTCAGTGTTTTAGATTAACTAATGTAATGCTATTTTTACACCAACCAGGATGGCGAGAAGACCAAGACTTAGGGAGGATTTGCACAGGAGGAAAACACACTTTAAGTCTTCAAGTTTAAAATTGGATTGCACATGGTTAAGGAAGAAATTACGAGACCGTACGGCGTGAATCGTAAACTACTGTGGTACATTTACTTCTAGCTTCGGTCTGTTCCCAATTCACTTAAGCCATTCCTTCACTTGTTCACGAAAAGCTCGAACAAGCTCTTTCCAACAAATGCCTACTTACGGATGCAGTCAGCTGCAACATTGTTACCGCCTTCTGCTCAATCGTCATTGCCGATGTAATACTAACCGATCGTCCGATTTCACGTTCCCATCGTAGGTAGGTAGCCACTTGCATCAATCGCCTGAAGTGTGCTCGATTGAGCTCCCGAAATGGCAGCATCGTGATGATAGCGGTGCAGCACACCATTGTCCGAGGCACAACAAGCAAAGCGGCCCCAGAGTCTGATACCGGAGAAATCGGAATCCAGCGTTGCGAAGGAATCCAAAGTCAAAGTCGGCAACAACTAAAGTACATCTCCATTCCATGGCCAAACAACGAGTGCCGCTTTTGGGGAGCGGTTTCCAACAAGTTTCGTGCCGTTTGAACTTTAACTTCAAAGCATACTTCTATCAAACGGTGATAGTATTGGAAGCGCGGATAGAAGAAGCTGCGATTTGCGTTGCCGGAAAATCCTGACCGAAGAATTCCGTGAAAAGAAGGCACTTGGGTAGAACATACAATTGTAAGACATTTTTCAGCCCCTTTCCCCGAAGAATGAGTCTGTGTTTTGCATGGGCCATAAATAGAGCCTTGTGAATGGGAAGAGCGGGGCATGAATGGCAGCCACGATCGCAATGTTGCTCGCTACTTGCACCGGCACATTCACAAACGCACACAATTGAGCAACTTTTTCCGAAAACTCTCGCTGAAGAAAACGTCTGAACAACACTGACGTGACGTACCTAAAACTCAAGTGCTTAACGCCACACGGTAAGGATCTGGCTGCAAAAGCTCGATAAAATATTGATTGATCTAGGATTAAATTGACTGAAGTTTCTTGTTGCGTTGTAGGTTCTGCGAAATGCATTTCGCTCCGGTGCCCGTTTAGCGATGCCCCTTAATCAGCATTCTGTTCCCATTTAACCTCCAAAAGGCAGCTTTAATTTCGTTTCTTTCTGTTCGTGCTAAATCGTTGCCGCTCTTAACGAAGGTTTAGAGCTAATACAACTTTTTCCTATAAAAGAAGGCAAGCCCACTGCAAGCCAGTCTCTTAAAATATGCATCTCTGAGCGGAAAAGTGTGGGCATGGAAGCTTTGTGTGAGGAGTGAATGGAAATAAAGAATGACAGAAAGTGGAAACGCTCCGCTTTAATCACACTTTTCGTCTATCGCACCATATTATCCGTTATTTTTCTTAATTCAGTTTCTCGACACTCCGTTCGTTCGTGTCCAACACCTACAGCTTGTTGTCCCGGTTCGGAGATTCTAGCACACAAGCATCTTGCATTTGCATAATTTCAAAATACAACCGTGGCAAATCTGATAATTTTTAAATTATTCCGCCACCAGACACAAAGACTCACGCGGGACGCTTTGCTTCGTTTCGTTTTGCTTTGCTCCAAATAAGCGCTTCTGTGCCGAGTGATGTCCACTCGAGATGAAATGCGACTCCGGCGGAAGTATGGAACGTTCGCAACGCAGATGACAACGCAGAATAGAAACAAGGAACGTTATTCTGATGGAAAAAGTTTTCCTCTCGGGTGCACTTGGTCACAAGGTGTCGGTACTAAGCGGGTTAGATGTTCGACAGTCTAACAGGGCCGTACCACGCTTCGTGTCATTTATTCCTATGCTGCTAGTGCATCAAGAACGAACGCAATGTTTTCTCAGATTTTTTCTCAGATGCCTTTCCGGAACGTGTTGTCATCGATAAATCAATCCAACACCATCATAGCACAGTGTGCGTTAATGAGTGATGGTGTCGCGAATCAAAAGCTAATAATCAATGCTTCATCAACAGGTCGACAAGCTCCTTGATGAGACCGGAAGCGTTGTAACTTACGAAATGGTGCCATTCGCGCGTGTAAAACGTATTCCCGGATGCATTCCGGAAGATGCAAATGAGCGCTATACCGTGCACACCGTGCCATTAAACATATTCGCCCGGCCGGACAGTGGAGCATTCCATTTCCATAATGTTATCGACGTTTACACAAAACCTAACTTGACTGTGGTGTCCGTTTATTTGATTATGATACGGTCCACTCATCTAGCCATCGATCGGTGTTTGGGTGGGTAAAGCAGATTTATTCGCCAAGCTTACCCTGCCTAAAGACTGCTGCCTGATCCGGATCCGAGTTGTTTGTCCTCTTGCATTTCCGCATGTCATTGAGGTAGCAGTGGTAGCAGCGCACCACCGGATTCTGCTGGGACGAATTCAAGAACAGAACTTAGCCACCCTCCGCTCCATCGATTACAGTTGCACATCGTCCCCGGTTTCATTTGCATTCACGCTTTGCAACCACCGTGGGAACGGACGCTGGTACTACATCGTGCTGCACCATAATGGCACGATAATGCAAATGTGGTGCTTGTAACTCACTACACTCGTTTCCTCGGCTTTTCCGGCTTCCTCATTACCTCGCAAGGTGCGAATTTCTTGCGTGCGGTGCTCCGGCAGGCCAGCATAAATCATGTTTTCCCTCGCGTGGCGTAAAGATGCAGCCCGTTCCCAGCGGTGCAGTCACCGTAATCCGTTGGTAGATATATTGAAGCATACGCTGTGGCTTCCGAACTTCGGAGAAGTGAGTATTTATTTGCTTAATCAGTGGTTTATTTATGGAGTTCTCGGCAAGGACATTTGGACTTTACCGGCATGACCGATCGATTTCGCACCAGCTTGGATTATCAAGGAATTTAAATAAAATATCTCATGCGAGACGCAACAAAAGGTGGCAATTGTTGACGACGGCGAGAAACTCACCTCTTGCCTTATGTCCGAAAAGCTTACAATGTCGTCTTGCTATCTATTTTGTAATTTTGGTAAACATTTGAATACATTAAAGCTCACTTAAAAGCTCTCAACAAGAAATTTATGTTTCATCACTCAAGTAACTGGTATGGCAAGATCAATCCAATAATTTCATCAGAACCATCCAAGTAAGATGCCTTGAAATAGCCGCACTAAAAATAGCCGCTCTTCTTCACACCCTTTTCAGCTCCGGTATTAACAAGCTAAAAAAGTTACTACCCCTAATTAACATCATATGAAAGGTTTTTTTTTTTGCAGCATCCGTAAATATATCTTCCATCGAAGGGTTGTTCTACGTTCGCTCTTTCCACCGTTTGCTGCTCTTTTAAACGCTCTTTAAACGATTAATTTTTCGCCTATTTTTCGGTCCCAAAGGATACTTCACGCGAAATCAGCTACGCAGCGTACATCATTTCTGGTGGAAAGACCTGACATACCTAGGGAGTTTTATTACAACTCAAGCAAAGTATGGTTAGACTGGAAAGGGCCACGTAATGTTTAAACGCGCAGCTAGAGACGCTGAAAGTATTTCGAAAGTCGCTTGGTTGTATTCCGGAAACACATGGAACAACCGCGACAATGCGACACTAATTAGACGCGTACCGTTTGGCTGATGCCAATTTTATGAAACCTTTAAGCAATAAGGTCCGCCGGGGACAATTAAATGGCATCGTGGGGGCATTTCGGGTCTTTCGAGCTCTGGGGGCTATGAAAAGCGCGGCACCAGAATGGTGAACAATGAACTGGGCCACAGATTGTAAGAATGATGTTTATTACAATACATTAAGAGGAGTTTTTTTGCTATTGTACTGACAGCCTTATAGGGCGACACGAGGTGTTTCGATGGTGTGAAAGATATTACGTGCTGTATAAAGCAAAGTTACACTTGGACCTGCTGCACTTTTTATTAGGCGATAATGGGTAGTGGGAGTGTGGATAAATCTTGCTGTAAACATGATCGTATCTCGGTCCTTGTCAAGTGGCAAAGGTGCTTCAGCGATAAACCCTCTACTGATTATTTTATTTGTTATTTATTTAGAATCCCGAGAAGTGTCAGCGAAGGACGCAGCATTCGTTTGAATCGTATCCCCGCACTCAGGTCTTTTATCGTTCTAACGTCGGCTACTTTTGCTGCTCAAATGCTTCAGCGCATTGCGCGAAAATTGCAAATACATTGAGCCACGCTTGTCAGCCTGTTGTCAATTGCGTTCGCTCATTCTGCCATGTTGCTGAAGAATTCGTTGTAATTTTCAAAGATTCTCGCCGGCTGCCTATCTTGTCTCTGTTTGGAAACTTTTCATCATCTGCCTTTGTTTTTCGGCCACATGCACAGAATCGACGCAAACTCTTCAGAAGATACGGTACGTCCATTCTCCAGCTAAGCCATAGTTCCGTTGACAGTTTTTCCCATCGCCTGCTGCTACACCATTCACCGGTTGAGCTGTGAAGCCGAACATGCAAAACTGTCCCTACCATCCATTTTTAAACGTACGGACGGAATTTCCAATCTCAAAACGTGTCAATAACGACACATTCTTGGTTGACTCCTTGCCGAAGAATGTAAGCAAGTTCTCGAACCGGTGCCTGCACTTGTTTTTATTTGTTCTATCCGTTGCTTCGCAAAAAAAAGGTTCACTCTTATCATGACGATCGTTTCCCTGGAAACACCTTTCAGCCTCTTCGAAAGCCACCGGACCATTACTGACAATTCGAAGCTTTTTCCCATCCAAGCTACGGTACCGCCCGGCCCGAACGCTCCGGAACGCTCCGTTTGGCAGCTGACGGTCTCCGAACTAAGTCATTTGAGGGCGGCCTAGTTAGAGGACAGCATTCCAACGTGAACCAAAGCATAAACGATTTCGCTGCAATCGCCCTCCTTGGCCGCTCGCTTTGTGTCGGAATTTGAAAGTTTCGAGAAAAACGTGCGTCCATAATTGCACAGTATGCTACCACACACAGGGACCGTGGTGCTTCTGGCTAGAATGAAGGGTTTCTTTTTCCCTGCATTTTAACATTCACATTCCAATGTTTGGAGCAGGCGGATATCGATGGGTTTTGATTGAAGCTTTTCGCACGGTCCCTTTGCTTCGGAGCTTTTTACAGCTGAAA
Source organism: Anopheles stephensi (assembly GCF_013141755.1). Taxonomy (NCBI): domain Eukaryota; kingdom Metazoa; phylum Arthropoda; class Insecta; order Diptera; family Culicidae; genus Anopheles; species Anopheles stephensi. The sequence continues at coordinate 48,965,625 of NC_050203.1, forward strand.
CTCGGGGGTTGTCATTTCCACTCAACTAGTTTTTCTTAGACATTCTTTGCCCAAGAATGCAGGAACAATATTTACCATTTCCTTATTTAACATGATGGCAAAGGTTTGTTTTTTCCCGAAACACGCAATTATTTTTATTTTCCGATGAAAGAAATGAAAATAAAAGCTTAGCCAATCAAATAAAACATTGAGTTTTGCTTAAAAGGACATGAAACCAGGCTGTCCGAACTACCGATTATCTTGTTCATTAAGCTAGCGACTATGCTAACTATCCTTTGCCATGTTAGGAAAACTGTAGTCTAATGGTACGAAATGATGAAACTCATTCTTCCCATTATTGCATAACTAAGTTAAAAAAAACTAAAATATAAAGATTAAATTCAAAGTTTCAACGAACTTTTTCCAGGTGTACATTGTTTCCCGATAGTATGTGGCTCTATTTTGTTCTATCGACTTCTTTTGTGATGAAGCATCACCAATCAAAAGGTGCCTGAATGATTTTTTTACCTACCAACAAAACCTAATGCCAGAAAGTTCAAATATGAAACCAAATTCACCCACCGACCCGAATCATGCGGGCCTGGTAATCTACCGTACCTGTCAATGTCGCTTCGGCTCAATCGTCTTTAAACTTAAGACACAAAGCCTTTCCCATAAACCCCCCATTTTCAAAGCTCACGTCGAGCAAGTTTTATCAGGACCATACTATTCCCCTGCGACATATCTCCTCACTTGTGGTAAGTTTTTAAGCAAAAAAAAAAGACAAAACTATTCCTGAACAGACACGATACTAAAACTATCGCCGAGTATGGTTTTCGAGCTGACATCCTCACTCCAGGAAAGGAAAAAATCCGGTGTACCAGATGAGTCAACGACGTACACTGTAAACTTAGCTTATGGAATGCTTTCGGTCGTTCGCACTTTTTTTTGGTCGCATGCTCAGTTCGGGCTTCGTGTGAGCAAAGGACGGGAGAAATTAAAATCACAACATTCCGTTCATTTGCAGAGAAACTTTTACTGTTCAATTAAAGTTCTCGGCCATTCGCTCAGCTGCTCCTGCGGTTTGTGGTAACCACATTCGGCAAACTCGGAAGCCTTGATGCCCAAACCCAGACTAAGCTGATGTCAGGATTCAAACGACTGCTGGAACTACTGGAACGCAATCAACGCCAAATGGAGAAGCAAAGTGGATAGCTCTAGGTAGTTGAGATTTGTCCGGTTTCCGTTACACCCTTTCCGCACAAATGCGCGATTGCCTTAAGCTTAGATATGGGAACGTGTTTTTTTCTTTCGCTTCCCCCTTATACCCAATTTCCGTTGGCGAATCAACTGTTCGGTGAGCGATTCATTGAATCAGGAATCGGATGTTTTGTAAACTATTTCGGTGCTTCACAGCGCAAGGCACCGATGAAGCCAAAGTTAAATCGCATTCCAAACGATAAGTGAGAACATACACCATTACCTCCTGCCCTGCAGGGTAGATGTTGCAAAGCGTTCGAGTGCAAGCAGCCAGCCGCAGTTGCAAATTGGCTAAACTTGTTCGAATTAAGCCATTGCTCGTTGAAACTACAAAGAAGCAACGCTAGCAATCGAGCTCGAGTTGTCAACTGCCGATTATGGGTTGTTGTTGGTGCTGCTGCTCTCCTCTATCCCAGGATAATCTGCACGAGCAGGTGGACTGTGGTGAGAAAGAAATTTCGAAAGCCTTTTGTCAGCTTGTGCAAGGTGCAGAGTAGGGCAGCTGGCCAGAATACGTGCTTACCCGGTAAGTACAGGCAATTATTACAATTTCTCTCTCCCGAAACGATGTGGTTTCCCAACGCACATTAAAATACCATGAATGGTGGACCGGCGCTAATCATGGAATTAGCTATGCATTGTTTTATTCAAAATGTTATCCTTACCATGGGAATTGAAACTGACCAGGATATAGCTGAAATATACGAAATAGAATACAGCACCCGAGGTGAATGAATTTTGAGGGTCAGCAGGTCGAGGCGACAGTGACGCCAGTCTTCACACGGCAAGACCAAGGTTCAAATCCCATCTAGTGCCAAAGAAGAAAATCATATCCGCTCATGATTAATTGTTAAAGCTGACTGGCTGACAAAAACCGGTAAGTGACAAGAATGATCACGACATGCGTAAAACCCGTCGCTCAAAAATACTTTGAGGTCCTCCTGCAAAAAAGCTGCGAAATATCTGTGTTCTTTTTTCCAAAGCTACAATTTACGTTGGACACACGCACAACCAACGTATGAAATCGAATCCTCGCGCACCCAATACCTGTTTGTTTGAGTGGGAAGTATTTTGTTTCAATTTGAACCGGGTGGGAAGGATTTTGTCAGAACCAGTACGAGGGCAGCTGGTACACGAACAAAATCCTAGTGGGTTTGACATGTTATTCTATCGTTCCCGTGTATTTTATTTCAAAATTCCTTTTTTTGTTCGCACATTGGATCCTTCACGGCGTACGTAGGATGGGTTGGCTTGGTGTGCACTGCAATAGTTCGGAATCCGGTTGGTGGACAGCCTTCCGCCAGTTTGGAAAATGTGTCGTCAACAGGGCCGGACGAGCTCGGACGATTGGCTTCATCATGTCAATCGGAAAAGCGTTAACCCCATGCGTTAACGTTGATAGCGTCGAGCGGATGAAGCGTATATTTGGATACGCTTTGTTTTCGTAGTAAAAGTGGGTCTCAGGTTGCAAACAAAATGCGGTTCTCTTGTTCAAAGATTATCATATCGAATGGATAATTTCAGAAAAACAAAAGACAGCTTCAACATGGAAACATTTTCGAAATATTCAACCAAATTGTACAAGTGTCTGAAATTTATCGTACGTCTATCTGTGAGATAATTGAAACGAAGCAGAGGGTTCGTACTGATCACATGTTGTCCCATTGTTTGTTTCATTTTACATTTTAAATTCAGCATTCATAGTGAGCTCTCTGTCATACTTGCATATTATCTTGAACATGAGGGCTTCCTCACCAATACTGGAGCATGATTTAATAACACTTAGCCTATCCAAAACCGCACCAAATATTGAACTATCTTGTGTATTTACACATTGCTTTGCTCATTGATTCACCTTCACCAAATTCACAATCATCAGGAGGATCTCCAAACCATTTAGCATCGATCTATGAAATTGATTACGCATTCAAAACACATTTCCCCAATTAAAGCCTCCCCCCCCCCCCCCAAGCTCTCGCCTCCCCTGCCCTGCCCTATTTCCGTTTGATCTGGTTTGTTTTCATCGATGCACAAATCTCCTTAATTGATTCTAACTTTTCTAGGACAACACACAGGCGGAAAGTTGAAGACGATCAGGATTTATGCTAATGCTCGCTTACCCGAGTTAAAACTTTTCTTTCTGAATAGATAGAAAGAGTCTTTTACAGTTCGGTGTCTTGAAATTAACTATTTTATTGAATTCAGCCGATTCCGTTATCGGCCCATAAACGGCCCAGCAGCGATCGCCGCATCAGCATAACTCGTCGCGTTGGATACAACACGACACTCCCAATGCTGATTTAGCGATTACCGACGCTCGTTGCTAACTCGCCCCCCCTCAGATGTGAACGTCCACGATTCACTGTGTTTGTTTAGGAAATGTGACGTAGTCGGGTGTCTGATTTGGTGACGAATTATGTACTGTGACTACCGTTTGCGTGTTTTTGCACCTCTTTGTAAACCAGTAAAGCAATGCTACTCCCAGTATAATGAGAGGAAAGATGATACCTCCGAAAATGTTTATCGTTGGCCAGGTTATTTGAAAAGAGTTGTTTTGTAAGCGAATGTGCTCCAATTCTTTACGTGTCTCGATGTGCAGATTATGTAAATCTTCCAGACTTATGTTCGAAATTTCCAGCTGTCTTTTAATAAACACTCCGTCGAGTGGATATAAGTTCAACGTTCCAACTAGATCGGTGAGTTTGGATGAGTATCTCACGTCGTTTATGTAAATATCGCATGTGTTGAAGCTTATTACGAACGATCCCTGAAGTGTTCTGTTGCTTATACCACAGTTGGAGACGAGTGTAAATTTCTCTACAGAGTTAATCAATATGGCGTGATTATTAATCTGTAATATTTCAGTTTTGGCTGGACTCTTCGTAAAGTTACATTCTGCTTCTCGACCTTCCATTAATCTTGGAATGCAATCTGATTCATCCAACTCTATTTCATTGATTTTATAGATTTTCGGGGTTAGAGTGCTAACACGGTATCTGATTGCTTCGTGAGTTATGAATCTGTCATACTGGAGGTGAATCTTGCCGTCGTGGTACAGGATTGGATAAATTTTTATCTTACGGAACGTTCTTGGGTCGAGTTTGGGTGTTTTTATGAGCAGCATTATTTCTTGGCGGTTGGTGGCGATAGAGGCGTCGGCGTAGGAAAGCGCTTCTAGAGTTGTGTCGAACGGAATGTTTTCTGCTGCCAGGTTTTTTTCCAAACAATTGATTTCATATTTTGACAATATTTTTTCGTTTAAAATATTCGCTTTCGTCATAACTATACTATCAACTATTTCCTGCAGTGTGTCTATCATCTTTTTTAGGTGGAGATAAATATTGATGGAATGAATTTCTAATGATTCTGATCTGAATTGAGTTATTACGTTACGAGTTTTTTCTGTTATTTCTTTAATCTGGTTGTTAATATTCCTATTGATTGTAACTTGTGCATTATTGTCATCGATGAGATTATTAATTGTTTTGTTAATAACACGAAGATCGTTTGCATCTGGTGTTCCTGCAATAAACTTCCAAATTGTTCCTATGGAATCCCAACGTTTGAATCTTTTAGTGGGAAGCATTCTTTTCAATATGGTATTCAGTTCTTCGAATTGGTTTTGGATAATACTGGAAAATTGATTATTGCTCATTTTTTCGAAATCGTCCTTAATTGCTTGAATATAACCCTTATACGCAGTTAAATTGTAATGGTGTATGTAAATATGGCTATCTATCCTTATTCTTGCCCAACCTTCGTCCATTGCAACTATAGGTTGGTTGTCTACCTTCAGAATAGAGATCCTCGGCTCAGCTAGGGTACATACTACAAATAGAAAACTGTAAGAAGAGAACAATGATGTTAGAATGACGGTATTGTTAGCTATCTTATTTTTATATCGTTTTTATGAATTTTTCGTGAATCATTTGTGTTTATAGTGCTTTTGTTTACTTTGTTAATCTTGATTTTCTTGTATCTCGGCTTGTGTTTTAATCTGGCTCTGGTTTTTTCATAAACTGTCATATCCTCTTTTATATTTATTTCCTTTTTTCTCTTATTGTAATATGAAATATCTTTCTCCTGTTTCTTTGTTAAATTTTTGTAAACATTTTCACAAATATCTGATGAACGGACAGACGGTAAAATTATCTCATAAGGAGTATATTTAGTAGTCGAATGAATGGATGAATTATATTTGTGAAGTGAAAGCTCGATTAGATCAGAAATAGTTAAATTGTTGTTCTCAAATTTCGTTATTCGATAAATTTCTAATATGGTAGAATGGAACCTTTCTATTACTCCATTCATTTCACTTCGACCTGTAGCTGTTAAATATATTTGGATTTGGTGAGTTTTATAAAAATCTATTAGATCTTGTGTACCAAAAGATTTTTCGCCGTCCATTACTAATATTTTAGGAGGATGGTATTTTGTAATTATTTCTTTAACTGCCGGAACAATATCTAAGGCGGCTCGCGATTGAATTTCTTTAATTTGAGCGAATTTTGAAAATTTATCGATGTAAGTTAAAAAATAATGTTTTTCGAGAAACATTATATCAATGTGTGCAATTTGGAAAGGGTGTACGGGGATTGGAGTTTGTTGTTGAGGATACCGGATAGGGTTTCGGTCATATTTGTTTTCATTGCAGATACAGCAATTGGAAACAATTTTTTTTATCTTGGCTAGCAGCTTTGGAAAATAGTATTTACGTAAAATTTGCGACTTATTTTCCTGGGCTCCACGATGTGCCCTATTGTGCTCTGCCGTGATTATTTCTCGTTGTTGATCTTCGTCTGTAATGTCTTCCAGAAGATTTTGAGTAAATCGAATCTTAAGGAGCTTCTGACTTCCAAAATACTTCCTATAAACCTCTTGAAATTTTCCCATTATGTCTTCACTCGTGAAAAGTCCGTTTACTTTTGATATTGTGAAATGATCCTTTAGAATAGTATGGTTGAGTTAATTTCCATGGGCATCTGACTTCTTTTTCTTCGGGGGAAAATTGGGCAGCTACAGCAAGATGTTCCTTTTTATCCTTCTGATGACTGGGGGCTCGCTGGCAGCAATCGGGAATTAACCACGGTGTCCCAAAGTTCGCTTCGTTATTATGATGGCTCCTTCAACCACGAGATTAGCCACAATTTTTAAATGGCTAACTTTATAGGATTTTTTTTTAACTTATACACTTCCCGCTGATTTTTTTGTCAGGTCCCTATTCGGGCGCCAGTTAAAACTTTTCTTTCTGAATAGATAGAAAGAGTCTTTTACAGTTCGGTGTCTTGAAATTAACTATTTTATTGAATTCAGCCGATTCCGTTATCGGCCCATAAACGGCCCAGCAGCGATCGCCGCATCAGCATAACTCGTCGCGTTGGATACAACACGACACTCCCAATGCTGATTTAGCGATTACCGACGCTCGTTGCTAACTCCCGATCCAATGGCATGTGCATCGAAAAGCAAATACGAAGCGACGGCGCTTCCACAACAGCATCATCGCCACGGGAGCGAAGAGGTTGCAGCGTACCGTAACCTTTTTATCCAATCTGCATTGATGTGTCTACACAGGTCGTTACGTGTTGATTGGGAATTGTTTGCCCTTAATACCGTAATTCTATGCCTGTGAGTGGCAGATTTTGAAGCCGAGGCAGAAACGATTACACGTCATATAGTTTGTGGTGCAACGTGTCGGTGGCAAGGTGGAAGCAGCGCAGCTCAATACAACAACACCCCAACCAGGCAGGACGCCAAAAACCACATCGATGAGTTGTAAAGGTACCATCGGTTGTTTGATGGAGTGAGCGGTTTGGGAGATTGAAAATGAGATTTGATGGTGGTACTGCTTGCTGCACCGGACAGCTGTTTGCGGTAACGTAACAACCTTCCGCAACGGGAATTGTGCGAATTGCAATCTTATCCAACTCCTTGTGCACTGCATCGAGCAGATCGCTTCAAGGGGTTTGGAATGCTACATGCCCGCTCGGATGGCGCACAGAATGTGCAAATTAATAAGAACAAGGCCTTGCTTATGGAGGAGGACATCGATCAAACTGAAAGCTAGCTCACCTTTTTTGATGCCAAGAGCTGTCGTAAATCAATGAATTCCCGGTTTGCGTATACACCAACATCGGCTGGACATGTCATTTTAAAACCAAAAAAAAGCAATAAATCATCAAAAATCCTACCAAAATATTATTATATTCCAGCCGTAATAAATATCTTTCACGCAATTTCAATTGGATAAGTAAGTTGACTGTATATTTACTACAAATAAATGAACTTTTAAAATTTTAACCACTGTCTTGCATAGTGTAATTCCCATTTCAATGTTGTATCTTGTATTACCTACAAGATACATACTTCGCGAACTTGAGAAGCTTAGAGCAGAAAATAATAGTAGAAAAGCTTGCTTTGCAAGCAGATCACGTCGCACCACGAAGAAAATTTCCATTTCGCTTCATCATTTCAGCCGATGCTTACGTTCCGCTCCATCAAAGCAATTTGCTTTGATTTACAAATTCCCTTCCCGAAAAGCCTCATCTCCACTGTGCCGGCGTGACAACGCAATAATCAGCGCAATACGATTAACGATTATCAAACGCAGCACAGTTTCAACGGGAAAGTTTGACCGATCGTGGGTTACAAAGTTAATGTTTTTTTTTTGTTTTTTCTTTCCCTCGCAGCAAACCGGCAGATTCCGATGGGCTCCCTGCTTTAGCCCTGGTTTCCTTTGAACTTTCAATTACCTTTTCAGCTGTGTTCACGTGCAAAATTTACTCGCTAATATCGTACTCCTTAACGAGAGACCGTTCCGTTATATCCTTCTGTTGTCCTAAATCTCTGGATGGAGTAAAGCACCCTCTGTATTCTTCATCTCCTTCTTCTGCTTCTTTTATGGTACTAAAACCTCGAGAGGTCTCGGACTGCCATTTCTTGCTTCCTTAACTAAAGCCGCTGTTTGAGCCCCAAAAATAGCCCCTCGTTCGTTTTGTGAGCCATACTACTATTTACTTCGTTTTCAGCTAAATCCAACTGTAGCTAACGTCTCGACGAACCGTGTCCACTTGTTTGCGTTGGGTGGTTTCTTCTCAGCTTACCCATCCCTGAACGAGCTCGTGTCAATCAATTTGAAAAGTAATTTTAGAAACGCACTATAGCAGTTCAAGCATAACGTAAGTCAAAGGTTGTTTTATAATCGTTCCCTTTATCATTCATTCGATAAGAATGCCTGAAGAGCTGAGTCGAGAGCTACAAACGCTTGTTTTAAAAATAAAAACGGGTAACCCAAGCTGCTTTATATCGTTAGCAAACTGCAAAGTGTATGTCTCGTCTGAATTACATTAGATGAAGCGTTATTCAGGGTGTTTGGAAATGGCAGGCACGGATATCAATCTCATCCCTTGCAAGACTTTCAGGGTGTACTAATAAAATTTAATGCCAGTAATGCACCCTGAAAAAAATTAACTAATAAAATTTAATAGTCGGAAACTATCAGAGAGGATTCCGAAACGGAAAATCAACCACTGACCAGATCTTCACGATGCGGCAAATCTTGGAGAAGATGGCGGAGCAACAGCTCCACTCCTACCATCTCTTCATTGATTTCAAAGCCGCCTATGACAGCATAGCCAGGGTAAAACTGTACGACGCAATGAGCTCTTTTGGAATCCCGACCAAGCTTACCAGGCTTGTACGAATGACAATGGCCAACATCACATGCCAGGTGAAGGTGGATGGAAAACTCTCAGGGCCCTTTGCTACCACCAAGGGCCTGCGCCAGGGAGATGGGCTCGCCAGTCTCCTCTTCAATCTGGCGCTAGAGAAAGCCATCCGTGACTCAGAGGTGGAAACTTCGGGGACCATCTTCTATAAGTCAATCCAGATCCTGGCATACGCTGATGACATAGACATCATTGGTTTGAGGCTCTCCTATGTAGCAGAAGCTTATCAAAGGATCGAGCGTGCGGCACAGAACCTCGGGTTGGAGATTAACGAGGCGAAAACCAAAATGATGGTGGCACCACCAGCGGCCTTGCTAACAAACACTGATTTACGCAGGGGTGATGTACAGATAGGTGACCGCACCTTCGAAGTCGTCCAAAACTTCACCTATCTGGGGTCAAAAGTCAGCACCGACAACAACATTGATGTTGAGTTACGCGCAAGGGTGCTGGCTGCCAACCGGTCATACTACAGCCTGAGGAAACTTCTCCACTCTAAATACCTGTCGCGACGGACGAAGCTGGGACTGTACAGAACTTTTATAGTCCCAGTACTCACATACGCCTCTGAGACATGGACTCTGTCCAAAACTGACGAAGCCCTCTTAGCCGCGTTCGAGAGGAAGATGCTCAGAAGGATTTTTGGCCCCGTATGTGTGGAAGGACAATGGAGGAGCCGCTACAACGACGAGCTCTACGAGCTGTATGATGATCTCACTATCGTACAGCGCATTAGACAAGCCAGGCTCCGGTGGGCTGGTCACGTCATGAGAATGACACCGGACGACCCAGCCCGTTAAGTCCTTTTAGGCCGTCCACAAGGACAGAGGAGGCGTGGTAGGCCCAAATTGAGATGGAGTGATGGCGTTGATGCGTCCGCCAGAACGGCCGGGATAACGGATTGGCAGACGACGGCGCTGAACCGTGAGCGGTATCGAGGATTGTTGCAGCAGGCCAAGACCGCAAAGCGGTTGTAGCGCCTGATAAGTAAGTAAGTAATGCATTACATGACACTTCAGCATATATCTCTCTTTTCTCCGTTATCTGAGGTATCGATACCAAAACAATTAACACAATATTTCTTCAAAGTTTAAAAAGAACCTTTGCTAATATGATGTAAATGAAGACAAAGAAGTAAAACTTCCTCAACACAAACCTCTCAAAATTGACCGAGGATATGCGACACGGTTGTCCCAAAATAACTATGCACACATTGTTGAACATGTGAATCGATTTTTAGATAAAATACACACATAAACAGCAAATGACTCACTATTTTTTACCGGACAGTACCTTTTCTGGAGGGATTTTGATGGCTACATTTATGTCATCCATTCTATCACTTCCGCTTCCTGCTGTACCTGGACGCAGGGCAGCTGACTAAACAGAACCGTTCAATCAAGGCCAAAGCCTTAAGCCATCAGTAAAGAGGGAAACCGAAAACCGAAATCATAAAGTACCCGCACCTAAAACCTTGATCGTAGAACTTTGTTTTATGACCACATATCCTAGGTCGTTCATACCATCCCTCAGATGGGTGAATCCTGTTCAAGAAGGTACGATATTAAGGATGAAGTGTATCCTTGTATACTCGCTAACACACACACACGCACTCTAGGCGGTAGGACTTTTTCTGGTGTACTATTTATTTTTAATGTATTTTGCCGGTGTTTTTTTCCTATCTAAACAAAAGAATCGCAGAACGGGAGAGCACGCTATATAGTTCCTTTCGTTCTAATAATGGCCGATCCTGCGGGTTTGATCTGGAAAGGATATAAAATCCTGCAGTCACAAACCGTAATGCACATACTTAATGCTGTATCCTAATGATCTGCATCGTCGTAACTTGATTTATGTATTGTTATCGTTCCTCCCATCCAAAGCTGTTCCCGTTGATAATGCCAGCGTTGCGATCTCCAGAAGCATTAGCAATGGACTCAAGAATTCTAGAATATAACTACCGCCAGCTATAAGATTTGAAAATATTTGGCTAGTTTCGCACATGTCTCAAGTACACAATCACAATGAATTAAACCTAATACAATAGTATCACCTAGTACATACAAACTTTTCCATTTTTGCTGTTTAACAGCCATTTGGAGCAGGTTACGTTCAACCCAGTTCCGCACGATTTCGGAATGTTCACCTATCTGCTTGAGCCACCATGCATTTATGATGTATCGTACAGCGTAATTATAGCATAAAAATTCACTACCAGCACAGTACCAGTTAGTATCAAAACAGTACTACCTTCGTTAAGGAGCATTCCCGGTGAAATAGAGGCTCTTGAAGCTCATTACGCAGCTTGTAGAGGTCATATTTGTAACGTCCTGGTTTTTTTTCTAATTCGGCCAAGAACATTTTATCAGTTTTAGGAGTCTGTCAGAGTACACATAGGTGTATAAAAATTCTAAATTGCTAAAGTTACACAGGAAACCCCAAAACCAGTTATTTTTATGTTATTATAAAAGGATTTAAATATATTATACCAGGCTTATACCAATATTTAAATTAACGTATAAATGATGGCCAAAGCTTTTAAATTCATTGAAGACATACATAGTATTTAGAAATCTGACACCTTGTCCAAGATTTCCCGCACGGTAGCGATTTGAAAGTTGGTCGATTTTATTTATCAGAATGCTCTATGATCGTTTCAGTCATGGTTTCTATGAATGGAGAAAATTGATCTTTTAGTATCAATACTCAGTATGATGCTATCACCGACTTGCCCATCGTGCCAAACCCATATGCTTATCGTGAAGCTTTCATCTCTCCTTCTTTCTCCTTCTCTGTATCTCTCTCTATCCCTCTCTCGTTCGAACCGCCTCATACACTAATAATTGCAAACTCATCTAAAACAACCAAGAAACTTAAACTCGGTAAATTGTCTACCGAGTGTACTCAATCTGTGAGCAATCCCAATTCGTATCCATTGACTTTCTTGGTTACCACCGTCAGGCCACCCCGTTCTCGTAGACGGTTCGACGCTGGCAGAAGAAAGTCCATAATTTTCGCATTCCTTAATTTCCATTTTAATTGCAGCTACTTCTGAAACGGCTACTTACAACTTTCGTGCTACAATTCGCTACAGCCGGATGATGTTGTACACCGAACCTGAAAGTTTTGCTGCTTGCTTTTTATTTTGCAACTCCCTTGCTGGCGCAACAACGTCCAAACAAGGCCAATGCATTGATTCTGCTCCTTTTTTGCACCTCCTGTTTAGTTGTATGCTTTTTGTACAAAACTATTTTGAGAAGGTTGTTATTACATTGCAGTGCACTTATCGAATAGACAGCGTGGGCAAAACTTTTCAAGGATTGTTTCATTTTCTTAATTTCCCGTTTCCCTTTGCATCAGAACTATGTAGCAAAAACAAATTCAAAGGTGCTTCTTTATAAGACCTTTAATTGAAGGCACTCAGTGCTTAAAGATACAGAAGCGCACAACAACAGATTGGCTGATACACATTTTTCTTAAAAAGAAAGCCATTTACGGAACAGAGCATTCTAGCCGGCGCCAATATGTTAATGTATGAAAGCTGGTTTGCATCATTAAGTTGTGCTCACGTTGGCTGCACATCGCATGAAACGGAATCTTCGAAACGGACACTTTTCATATTTTCCATTCGAAGGAACCATGCTTGCCGCTTCTATTTGGCAAATGCATCGATTCATGTATGGCGGTGAAAAGAATGTGTTCCAGCCTTTCATTTCTTCCGGTACAGCGAAACGTGATCGTACCGACAGCTTTCTCTTCCGGTACGCATTATACGGCCCTTGGCTCTTGGCTCATTGGTGGAGAGAAAAAAACTTGCCGAAAGGCATCTGCTCATCTTGCAAAAATTGATACATTATTAGATCTGTTCGGTGCACATGTGATTCAATGCACCTAGCGAGCCTTGTGGGTGAGCGTGTTCGAACGGATGCACCCAGTTCTTTGAACATGACCGAAACTTATTCCGTTGCCTGCTCCTAGAAGCCAGGTAACAGTCTCAAAGTCTTGCTCCGTCTGCGTTGTCCATCCCATTTTTCTACATCAAAGCAACATAGATCAACTAATGAATCTCATCAGCTGCATAATGTGGGGAAAGAGGAACCGGGGACTGTGGCATCTTCATATTTGTATCTTTTTTTAAGCTCCCCTTCTTCGTTTGCGACCGTACTGGGCTCATGTTTGACCACCAGTCAACGGATGCTACCGTTGACAATGTGTCACGAAATGTCGCAATACGACTATTAAATAACGACAAACATAGGGAGGCCGGCCCCCTTTTTGAGGACGGAGAGCTCCAAAATGACGAAAACCCTTCATCCGAATCGGAGAAAGTAGCACAAAAATGGCGCAGTGTAGAGGATATTAAAAAAAGTCTCTCGCTACTCGATCAAAGAACGACCAGCGTTAAAGAGCATTTTGAGGTCCTTTAAGAACCCTTGGTGTAGAAGCAAAGACAAGATGATCCACTCACATAGGTACATCTCTTGATGTTTAAACGAATTGGAAAAGACAAGTAAGCCAACAAGTGGACAAGGTCCGACAATTGGAAGGGAAGCTACCAACGAGATAGTGATTCAGATAATTATCAAAGAATTATTATTTTAAAATAGGATATGCAAAAAAATGGAAAGTATAATATTGTTTGTAGGGAATTTTTGGAAACGTTAATTAAGATGCATTATTCGAAACTTGTGTTTTGATCTTTAAGTTAGCAATTATTGAGTAGACACTAATATGTACCTCAGGTAAGAGCTATCAATACCTATGATTGGGTCTTAATTTTAATTCTTTTTTCATTTATAACAGCATTTGGTGAAGCAAGATTCAACAAATACAAAAAAAGCGCTTGTTATCCTTGGATCACTAGCTCTTTATGCAGCGCTAGGTAGCTAGAAAATCAGTCGCAGTATAGTTGTAATACACTTACAATTTTCAATAAGAGTGGGTAACTGTACCAGGGCAGTCAAATCCATGTAGTCTTCTCGTTAATTAAATGAGAAAAATACCAACAATCAGCGAATTATACTCGTAAACAGTTTATTTATAATGAAAGAACTGTTTCGTTCTCTCAGCAGGCTACTGGATCCTGAGAGCAATGTTGAAAGGTGTTGAAATAGTTACTATGACAGATTATTTACTTGCTTCTTTGGGGTGGTCGGATAGCCGAGTCGGTTGAGTCGCCGGTCTTCACACGGCTGGACTGGGTATCGAATCCCGTCCGCATTATCTCCCGTACGCAGGATTGACTAATCAGCTAAGGGGAAAATTAAGTCAGGGGAAGCCATTAAAGGCAGGCCGGAGACCTCTCGAGGTTGTTTTACTTCCCAACAAGCAGCATGTACACCGGCCTTTCTGGCGGACGAATCAACGTCATCACTCCATCTCAATTTACGCCTATCACGTTATCCTCTGTTCATGTGCATAGCCAAAAGGGCTTTGCGGACTGGATCATACCGTCTCCTATCTGTATTTGTTGGCTGGGCCTCAAGTGATGCCAAAATCAATTTGGTTTTCGTTTCAATAATCTATAATCTAAAGTTATCCTAGTAAGCCTGGCTGGAATTCCAAATGAGCTCTACGCGTACAGTTTTATCCTGGCTTTATACTGTCTTATGCGGCTTTAAAGTCAATGAAGAGATGGTAGGAGTGTAGATGCTACTCCGATATCTTCTCCAAGATTTGCTGCACAATAAAGTTAGTGGTTGATCTTGCGTTTCGGAAACCCCTATGATAGTTTCCAACTTTCTCTTCAACGAATTGGACAAGATGATATATGCGATATTCAACACCGTAAAACGCTTGTAGTTGCTACACTTTAGCTTTTTTTCCTTTTAGTATATGGTATAGATGATTCCAAGTTTCCAGTCACTATACATCGATTCACTGTCCCGTACCTCAGTAATTATTTGATGAATTTCTTGTTCGAGTGCTGTACCGCCATTTTTCATCAATTCGTCTACTATTCTGTTGGTGCCTGGTGCTTTGTTGCTCTTAAGCCGACGGGTAGCCTTTCGTGATGCCTCAACGCCAGGTGACAGTCGTATTGTATCATTTGCTAGTAAAGTCTCTAGCTGTTCGTTGAACAAATTGTCAACAAATCATCAAATTGCACTGCGAGAGAACCATTAATTTACCAGATCACTATCCTTAATCCGGCAGCAGATCATATTCGATCTGAAGTTATTTCAGTGACCTTTTCGGTTAAAATGTTCGTCCTGATCGTTATCGCCCTGGATTTTCTCCTCAAGGTTGTTTATTATTGCAGAAAACTTTTTTTCTGAACTAAGACATGATAGACTCAATGGATGAATAATCCTACATCCATGAAGCTTTCTTAAAAAATTGCAGACCTTAGCAGGGAAGTTTTTTGGAATTTTCTGCTCATTCTAGACATTGGCGATCTTTTGTAGATAAGTCTTCTCAACCATTATTGGAAAGATATTTTTTAGATGCACCGTTTGTCTTCAGCTTTCATTCTTCGCCGTTCAGATGGAAGTACTGATACCTGGATACATGTATCACTAAGATAAAGTCAACAGGCAAAAAAGTCTCAGCTTCCTCATAAATTTTTGATGCATTTTGTGGACACTAAACAGCGTTGGGTGACTATAATTTGTATCCTAATATTATCATTGATTTTTCTTATCATGTCTCATGATTTAGACCATAACTGTTCCTAATCAATAGATACTTCTTCTTCTGGTGGATTACTGCCTCGAGATGCCTTGGCCTATCATTTCTTGCTTTTTTACCTTATTAATCCTGTAGATTGACAATCAGTACGGAGAGACGATCCAGATGGGATTTGATCCTCGATTCTGCCGTGAGAAAAATCGGCTACCACTAGGCCAAATCACCAAACCGCTACAATCAATTAATACAACGTTATTTAGACTGTATATACATCATTTCCCATTTCCAACATATTCGAATTCAACAATTAAATTAATGAAACTAATTAAAATTCGAAAAAAATAAATTCGAATTAAAATTCTTCTGCAGTTATCGATTTACATATTTTACCGGTCATATTCATGAATTTAAATATTACATCTTGTCCATTCTCCCACAGCCAGGTACCACAGTATATATCTCTTGACAGGTCAAAGTCAATCATATGTCAAACAAAGGGACCACGCAGCGTTCCACAGTGTAACGTTTGTTGTTATTTTCATTGCACGCGCTCAGCATCGCTGTCATACGGCGCAACATTTGTTCCGTTGGCAATTTTCACCTCGTTCCGTTTCGGTGACTTTACAGTGAAATAATAACAGAAACTTTCATCGTACCGGTAGAAATGAAGTGCCACTACGAGGTGCTCGGGGTTGCGCGCACGGCAGACGCGGACGAGATCAAGAAATCGTACCGCAAGTTGGCACTGCGCTGGCATCCCGACAAGAACCTCGACAACGCAGAGGAGGCAAACCAACAGTTTCTTCTCGTGCAGGCAGCGTACGATGTGCTTTCCGACCATCAGGAACGTGCTTGGTAAGAAGAATGGCGAAACCATGAGCATAAGCTTCGTAACTAACAGCACCAATCTGTATCTTCTAGGTACGATAACCACCGGGAGCAGATCATACGGGGCGGACACACGGACTATGAAGATAGCTCGCTGGATGTGTTCCCCTACTTTACCACCTCTTGCTACAAAGGCTACGGCGACGAGGAGGGAGGCTTTTATGCAGTGTATGCCGAGGTTTTCGGCAAGCTAGCTGGCGAAGAGGTGGAATTTCTTGACACAGAGGAAGAGTTTGAAGCGATACCAAAGTTTGGTAACTCTCAATCCGATTACGAAACGGTGGTACGTGGGTTCTACGGCTACTGGGAGGGGTTTTGTACCAAGAAAAGCTACGCTTGGCTAAATCCACATAACGTAGCCGAAATCCGCGATCGCCGAATCCTTAAGGCAATCGAGAAAGAAAACAAAAAGGTGCAGCAAAAGGCGCGCAAAGAACGCAACGAGGAAATTCGCAGCCTGGTGATGTTTGTGAAGAAGCGAGACAAGCGGGTGCATGCGTACAAAAAGCTGCTGGAGGAGCGAGCCACCCAGAATCGTTTGAAATCGGAACAAAATCGGCTGGAGCAGATACGCCGCAATCAGCAGGAAATCGAGGAGCAGCAGCGTAACTCGTCCAGCTTTTTCAACGATGCATACGAGGAGCAGTTGCGGTATGAATTGAGGACAAAAGGCATTGGAGAAGTGATTTCTAATTACATTCTTCATATTACAGAAAATTGGAAGAAGCGTATGCCGAAGCGTCAGAGGAAGAGTCGGACGATGAAGAAGAACAAACGAACGGGCTGGAGGATGCAATGGCTGGGCTGAACGTTAGTCAGAATGAAAACGGCGAGGAGAGCTTCTACGTGGACGACCTGTACTGTGTCGCCTGCGATAAGATGTTCAGTAACCGCAGTTCATACGAAAACCACGAGTCTTCGAAAAAGCACAAGCAAAACGTAGAACTGCTGCGAAGGGAGATGCGCAAAGAGATGGAACAGAATGAAGCGAAAGACTTAGAGGACGTGGAGGAAGATTTGGACGAAGAGTGCTTATCAAACGAAGAGCTCGAACCCACTGTGAAGATGGAGGAGCAATCGGAGCCGAAACCGACGAAAACGAAGCAACAAAAAAAGAACAAGGGCAAAAAGAAAGCACTAAGTAGCGCTATACCTGTGATAAAATCCTCCGACGACGACGACGAGGAAAACGGTCCCGCACCAACAGATGGCATCGATATGATCGGTTTGCGGTTGACGGGTCGTGCATCGAATGCCGCCTTGAGCGAAGATGATGATGATTGGACCGGAGGAGGTGGTAAAAAATCCAACCGGAAAGGAAAGGCCAAGGGCAAAGGTTCGGAAACGAACCAGAAAGGGAAACCATCTGCTAAAAATGCGAAGAATGAAGCACCAAAAGTAGAACCGGAAGTGGTGGCGACCCCGTCTAAAACTGAAACTAATCGAGAATCGAAACCGATGTCGGACGACGAGAGCGCGGGCCCAACGGAACACGCATGTGTAACGTGTAAGGAAAAGTTTGGCTCTAAAAATAAGCTGTTCGACCATTTGAAAAAAACTGGCCACAGCGTCTTTATAGACAAGCTGAAAGCATCGAAAGCGGACGGAGCGAAGGGCAAGCGAAAAAAAGACGGTAAAGCGAATCGATTCGAGTAGCACGCGTGATCTCAACGGCCGGTGTGAATAAACGATCGAACGAATAGCACGGAGCAGTTATAAGAAACGAGAAAGGCTGCAAAACAGCTTGTATATTTATGTCGAGAGAAAATATGGCCTACAAAAAATGCATCAAACGATGCAAATACTTGGCACTTGCCGGACAATTCGTGCGAATGTTTCGAATCACACTAAATGCTTACTTACTTACTAACTAGGATAGTAAAAATGGTTGTGCACCCGGTTCAATGGAAGGCACTGATATTCGTTTGTAGTAAAACAGATCACGCGCGAAGTAGAGAGCACCACAAGTCGTACCATGTGTGCGGGCATGCCGTCGTTACTGGATTGTTCGAGTAGAGACTTTTTTCACTGGAGTATCCCGAATTGACTTTGGTTTAATTTGGCCTACATCCGAAATAAGTGGTGAAATGCATTGCTGACCCCGCAGGACGGACTGACCCGCAACGAGGACGTAGCGACGGAAAGGCAGGCCCGCCTTCTTCGATGTCGCTCTCTAGTTGCTCTACGTCTATCTTACCCGCTAGTCTGATGCAGTTGCCATGGTGAAGGCTAAAGAAAGCTGCGCATTACATCCACATCCACACATACATAGAGAGATTCGCGAAGGTTCGGCTCGAGCATGCCATGGTTTTGTGCGGCTTTACATAACGCACACCAGCACATCCCCATCGATGACGCGACGCTGCGCTTTGGCACTGTAGTAGGCCGCTTCCGCCTTCAGGCTCAGCACAGTGCACGCGAAAGCGAGTAGCACACCGACGGCACCAAGATAAATGGACGGACCGAGCGTGCAGTCTGCGGGCGAGTAAGGCTCAGCATCCGGTCCACAAAGTTTCTTCACGCGCGGCACATCCCAGGCGAGCGGATAGACGAGATAGCCGCACAGCACCAACATGGCGGAGATGGCCTGGAAGATGCACAGAAACTTGTGCATGCTGAACCCGAAGAACGAGTGCAAGCGGCAGCAGGTGACGAGCATGGCGATCAGCGTCAGGCTCAGCAGAATCGTCCCGTTACACATCAGGAACATGGTGAACTTCCACGGTATGGGAAACACGCTCGAATCCGTCATCAGCCCGTACAGATCGAAGTTGCCACAGTTGTACTCCGTATGGCCCATGCGTTTGCATCTACAAATAAGGACATCGTTTTTAAAATTAGCCCCACATTCGGCGCCCCAGCAACAACCCATTCCATACCTGTTGTAAATTCCCACCGACGGATGGCGGACAACGGTGAAGTTGCTTTCCTCGTTCGAGATTCGTATCTCTTCCGGACCGATGAGCCACTTCGGCTGTACGATGGCACCGAACAGCGTCATGCACGCGACCAGTGTAACTACGAACCAGACGAAACTCCGGCTCGTAATAAGCAATCCGCCGGTACACATTTTGGCCCAAATGCCGTGCGCTAATCTGTTGCTTTGCGCAGATGAGGATACTGAACAAAAGAAACGGGATCGACTTTGTGAGCTATGCCGAGTGGAACGAGAAAATGTTTGTCGGCAAAAAGCAGGAGCAGCAACTGCAGCTGTCAAGCTGGAATGCACTTTTTGATGTTTACCATTGTTCGGTGAAATATAAGGACAGCTGAAATGCAGTTATTTTGCAGCATTTTTTTTTTTACTTTCAAACATTTGATTCTAAATTTATTGGAAATTGTAACCTTATGTTGAATTCAATGGTGGAAAACCGCAACATTCATAGCAAATATATAAATATTATCCAATTGCTTGTAATTTTAAGCTTGTACTAAAAGTTTAATATGCAGCTACGCTAGCGCTGTAATGAACTAATGTGGTAAGTAGCGTAACTAAATTAGTTTTCTATAATAAAAACATGGCTGCGTACGTTACCTAGCAATCCATAATAAATGTTAGAAAATTTATAATTATTGCAAACTGTACTAATTATACCATTATTATAGAGGATTATTTTACTGTAGCTTAGACATAGCGCTAGTTTCGAATATTTGCCACTATTATCTTATTTGGCAGTTTAGTACCATTTTTGGCAGTCAATTATTTCAATTTTTTCGTATAATATTTTCACTGCCAATTTTTGCAACCGATATGTTTAAAGCCGTGCCATTCCAAACTTTTAATACAGAATGAGAAAAGTAATGTTTCTTTTTTTGCAAAAACAACATCCTTTTTTTCTTGTATCAGTAATGTATTAACAATAACAAAAATATTATCCAGCTGCTCGCTTTTATCAAAAACACCATAGCTACTTGTTGCGTTAGGATTTTTAAGTTTAAAAAAAAAATGAGCCAGACATGATAGACACTGCTGCGTTAAATGGTTTTTCTATCACTTTGCTACTTTTCTTTCTTTCTCTTTCGCGCACCATTCAACCGACAATTTGTTTGCCTCGTTATCGTTATATATTTCTGAAATATTTCAATAAGATTTTGAAACATTCATTTATTTTTCTGAAATATTTCAATCGGTATGAACACGCTTGAATAGACCATCAGCGAATGCGAATGACAGTTCAACAGCTGTCAACAATCATCGATGACAACCCAGGATGACAGTTACGAATAATACGTGGAAGTGAAAATAACTAATCGCATATCGTTTCGTGTTTTGTTTAATTCCTTAAAATTCCATGAAAACATTCCTGTCGGTCGGCAAATAGAAGTTAAGACCCCGGTGCAAACATGTCCGCGGCCCGAAAACCTTCCGACGGCCTGCTGGCGCGCGTCAATTTCCCTCTGTACGCCATCGAAATGCTCACCAGCCGACACGTTCTGGTAGCAGGCGGCGGTGGTGCCTCGAAAACAGGTGTTGCGAATGGATTTGTAAGCGAAGAACGGCGGGGATTTGGCAGTTCGGGCGAAGAGTAAAATTTAACGATTGCTTTGATTGTAGGAAATCTACGAGATCTACCACGATGGGGAAAAGTACGTCGCGGATGAGGTGATACGCCACGAAACAGGCCCATCGGTTGTGATGAACTGTGCGGTGAAGAACGACGAAAAGCGAACGCTGCTGATGGCTGGCCAGGAGAGCCACTGCCAAATGTATCTCGTAAACACTATCATTGATTCGGGAGACTACAATCCCACCTCGCCCGTCTCGAACAAATCGGACCCGGAAGGGATGCGCAAGCGACGAAGCATTTCCCAACAACGGCCCATACCTGTGAATGCAAATGCTCCACCGGCGTCAACTGTTCCTGGAGGCGATCCGAAAAAAACCGACGAGGAGAAGCTAGCACCATCAGCACCCAAAAAACAGATACGGTTCGAAATCAAAACGGCCGACTCAGTTCAGACAGACTTTACCGAAGCAGAACCACTGCAGCGGGTCGTCCGAATCAGTCCCAACGGACGCCTGATGGCAACGGGTGGCATGGACGGACACCTGCGGGTTTGGAACTTTCCAAAGATGACACTCGCATCGGATATTGCGGCGCACACGAAGGAGATTGACGATCTGGACTTTAGTCCGGACAGCAAGCACGTTGTGTCCATCGCAAAGGACGGCCTCGGTGTCATCTGGTCAATCAATCCGGACAAAGAGTCGAAAAAACTAGTCTGGACTCCGCCAGCGAATTGTCGCTATCTGTTGAAACGCTGCCGATACGGGTTGGTAGAGGGCGTGAAGGACAAATTCCGACTATTCACGCTTGCTAATCCGTTCGCCAAGTCGGGTAAAGCGAAGGGATTATTGCAACAGTGGAATCCGGAAGCGGGCCGTTTGACCGGAGTGGTTGAGATTGACGAGTCGTTGGCCGCACTGGCAGTACGGGACGATGGACGCTTTGTGGCGATCGGTACGATGTTCAGTGGCTCGGTGTCCGTGTACATTGCCTTCAGCTTGCAGCGCGTGCTCCACGTCCCAAATGCACACGCAATGTTTGTAACGGGCCTGGAGTTCATCCCGGTAACCAACTTTGATGGGCCGGCTATTACCGGCGATACGGAGGCGGCTGTCCTCTCCATTTCCGTCGACAATCGCATCTGTGTTCACAGCTTACCATACAGACGTAAGTAGCAGGGTTACGACCCCAAGACGCAAATGTGTCACAAGGCCTAATGCTTTCGATTTATTATCATTTTAGATTCACTGCCAGCATGGGTGGCTATTATCGCAATCATTTGTATATTGTTTTTAACATTCTGCTTCTGCTCGTACGTCGGGCTGTAACTCGAAATTGCCTTGATACGATGGTGATATTGGACATGGCGAGCTGGAGCCAAACCATCGAACAGCCGAAACGATTTCAGCCAAAGGAAATCAACACTACTACTTAGCATTTTGTGCACCTTAGGTGAAAAGCACCAGCAGCGCGATGGGGAGTTAGGAATCTTTCAATGGGGCGAAACAGCGCAACTGCGTCGTATTATTATAATAATTTGCGTTTTCTTTTTGTTTTGTTGTTGAGTACGATAGTTGCGGAAAATTCTAATTTATTTGACTAACTGCACTGTACAGCAAGAGGTAGGAAATGAATAAATATACTGTTAATTGTGGCTAGAGGAACAGCACGGTTCAACCGAATACATCACTTGATATTTGGATGGAAATCGAAAACTCCATTTTTCATTTCGTGTCCATTTATCGTTGCAAATCACCTGTTGACAGACTTTTTGCTTTTAAAATATTCTTGTTTTGTTACTTGCAGAACAACTCCATTAAAATCTTGGAACTATTGTAAATTAACAGTTTTGTGATTAAATGATGCCGCTTTTTTCAACGTTCATCGTATCGTATCTGTTTGTCTATCTTTTGAACAAATGGATACAATTTGATCCTTAAACTAAGGAAGGAGCTTTAGTAGCCCCTTTCTAATCGAGAAACCATCCCCCACATGCTAAAAGACCGACCGACGATCGATCAATTTGCAGATATCGATCAGCTGTGAAGGTCGAATCGCTCAACGATACCACTATAAACGCATCGCCACCACAGCGATCGTCTGTTTCGCATGCTCTCGCTCCCTCCTATCGAAGCAACCGTACGCGTGCGGCAGTTATATGCAGACAGTTTCTGGACGTCTCCATTCAAATTGAAACCGTACCCCGAGCGTGCGAGTGTTTCCCGCTGTTCTCGTGTCCTGTGAAGTCGTAATTAAAGTTTTAACGCAGAAACGAAGTGATTATTGTTTAGTGTGAAAAATAGCAGTCGTTTTTGGAGGTTAACTCATCGCCAGCATTGAAGTTTTGTGTTGCAAGGTAAGCATTCGCATAATTTGATGATTTAATGGTAAGCCGCCTGTTCTGTTGGGTCGTTGGTGTGCAAGAAAACAAAAATGACGTCGTAGTTTAGGTTCGTTGCTACAGGATGCTCCTTATTCCGGGCCTACTGTTAGTCCCGTGTTGCGCTCCGCTCACTCCAGAGTCGCCCAAAGCCACCAAATCGGATGTTTTGTCTCGTTCACACACAGTAGCCAGACGCATATGGCGCGCTTTTCATTTGCTTGAACGAGGGGACATGGCCGTACACAAAGACGTGCATTATTTAGAGTAAAGTTCAGTCAGCTGTGTTCTGGATTCTCTTTCATTGCACGCAAATGTTTATTTAGATGCAGTGTGCACTGCTAAATCAATTTCGGCGCAGAATCGACAAGGGCAGATTTGATCAAATTGTACTGTTTCAATGATCCATATTAATTTTAATTATTCTGATACATACATTTTTATAGTTTGTATGTTGGGGCTGGTCTGCTCCAGAAGTATTGCCAAGATATACGGCCAGTCCGTCTTTTCCCAAAGCTACTCAAACGCATCAAATATTATTTATTTTGTAATTGGCTGACAAAAGATTTCGAAAGTAATATTAAGTCGGGATTTCATGTGACCGTAATGATCCTTATTAGTATCATCGCGTTATTACAAAAGTAATAGCGTTTGCATCGACACAATCCATTGCAATCCATTAAAGGTCCCGGTAACGGAGCTCTAAACCAGACTCTCTTCAATTAATAAAGCTAACAAGCTATTGCGCGCATCATTTGATTGCCTTGCCAAACGACTTGCACTTTCTTTTAAACCCAAGCTGGAAATTCTGGTTTTCCACATAAAAGGAAGTGGACGAGAAGGAAAGTTATCTTGCATCGCCCATGTTTGATCGGTTCATAATTGTAGTAAACAGCATCAAACTGGAGTAAAAAATGTGTTTTCCCTTTATGCGTCTGTCGCCTGGTTGCGTCTGGTTAGGGATGCATAGTCAATGAGTCAGTTTACGTTGGCGCAATGTCATCGAACGTGTGCTTAAGCACCCGCGAAGGGCCATGCACAGAGGGTTGCCGAACTTAGTCGATCGAGAAGACTGCACGCGGTGTTATGTTCCGCCTGGGAGCTCTTCTTACTGTATCTACCCCCTCCTTCACAGGCTCACGCTCAAGTTACGGTTACTTCCTTCATTTGTGTTGTACAGCGGCTGTTGTCCAAGCAATTCGCTACAAAGAGACTTCAGAAGATCGACTTCGGATCGTGTTGTCTTCCTTCCCTTATTAGTCTTCCGGGTTGTAGGACCGGTTAGGCCGTGCATACACCGAACATCCCTCCAAGCTGGAGGAGGCCCACGCAAGTCGCTGTGGACCCTTTCTTTTTCTGTTCGCGATCGTAATATACACCCAATGTCGATTCTCTGTACCCGAGTCGTGTTCCGTTTCAGGGCAATTCATCTTTGGATGCTAAAAGGAAACGCTAGCCACCAGGAAAGCTTACATCCAATCAGCAGACACTGCCGAGTGTTCTCCCATAAACCGTTCCATATTTGGGTTTAATACTTTTCTCTTCCGCCTGCACATTTCAATCGTGCGTACGGTCAATCGGTTGAAGGCTGCACTGCATATGACTTATGGAGGAATACGCTGGTTTTGTTGATTATTTTATCTTTGCTATTATAAAGAGATTTTTTAAAATAATTTTCATGAAAATTTGGTGCCTGATCGTTGCTGCACAGTGGAAACACTTCTTAAAACTATTGTTCGTTTTATAGCTTTCTGCACGGAATTTACTTTCTAGGTCTCATAAGGCCATATTTTATTTTTTGTTTACCTCATTTCATCTTATGGTTTCGGTTTTCTTTTATTTTAGGTGAAAAGGTGTAGTTTGTGTACCGTGGGTTGTATTACGGATAGAGGAACTCAAAAAAGAAAGAAGCCGCCAGACGATCAGACGCGTACAGCCGTATATAAAATTCTGCACTACATAGACTAGCATCATTCATTATCCGCCTACAACTTCCATTATGTCTGCTGAACAAGTATCCAGCGCCGAAGGTAAGTAAAAAAGACATTGCACACCGCGCTCACTGCTATTGCCATGATTGTGGTATTGATTTTAGCGCGGGGAATATTGTTTGCATTAATCGCCATAAAGAGTTCTTCTGTATGAGTTGTCTGTAAACCAAGGAATTAGCATTGATTTACACAGCCTCTGCAGTAAAGCAGTAGAGCTTTAAGCAAAGCGGAAGTGTTTGGTTTTTGTTTTACTCCAACCGTATCGCTTTAGCCATAAAGAAACAGTATCTTCCTTGTTCGTCTTACCGGATAAAACAAAAACAAAGGACGTTTTGGGGGAGCAGCTTGCTTTGTGTAATGGTCAATATTTTTAAAAAATTTGGGCGTTTTGATTTGTTTTGTTGCTATTGAAATGTAAATTATATGAATAGCAAGTTGAAGCTTTAATTTCTTCCTTTTCCATCGACAATATTTGAAAGTAGACTGTGTAGGAGTGTTGCATGGAAACCAGTCCATATGCGATTTACAATCCACTTTCTTTGCTTGACCTCAATGCCCGTTACGTTTGGGCAGTGTTGCTTGTGCTTAGCTTAAGAATGTTGATCATACCTTACTAATAATAATCTGGGTTATTTTTAATTTGGTGGGAAGTGTATGTAGGATGGATTGGCCAATTACATGATAAAAAAAAAAAAAAAATGCCGACTGTGCTTAGTCCGGGATATTGTATTAGCAGGAGAAAATAAATCTCATCCAATGTGAATTGTTTTTCCATGCCACAGGCTTTCAAGAGATTTAATCAGGCGTATATTGTGAAAACTAAAAAATAGGTCTACAACAACATATTTTGTTGAACAATGTTGACAAATTGTTTTATATGATGCTATATTAGCTTAGTTTATCAAAAAAAAAAAAACAATTTTTTAGACTCATTCAATATCAAATACCGTAAGAGAAATATAAATTCAAACCCAAGAAATAGAATAATCTTTATTTATGCACTTTTATTACCCCTCTTACATATATAACCCTCAGCCTTATATAAATTTTATGTCTGCGTTGTGATGGAATGTATAATAACCTTCATTTATTATTTTTGTCGGATAGTTTATAAGGCGTCTATTTAAATAGACAAATATGCTTGATATAAAGCACGAAAGTGCTGATACATGAGATGCAGTGATATTCCTCACATGTCATAACTATATGATCTTCCTGATACGTTGGATGTAATTGTGTTCGTTTATTTTCACATGGTTTTTATTTATCATTAGATAACATTATTTTTTTCAATACGGCGTCAAGCCGTCATTCTAGAAATATAAATAAATGAATAACATTATTTTTAAGTTTGGTCCATGCTTATTGCATGCATGTCTCTTAACTAAAAGTACACCCCTTTTTCTAAAGAATCGCCAACATCGTTTATTAAATTCACCCATAAACCCATCTTTTCACGCATAGTGAGTATAGGGTTACGCTTAGTTAACAGGGGAAAACAATGGCTTTTATTACAGGCAAAAAGGCATGATCATAACGCGAAACGAGAGTGGAATCATAGTGAAGATCGCATAATGGCTTCGGCAAGATGCACCCTCACACAAACAAAAATCATGTTGTTTATGATATGAAAAAAGGAGTGTGCACTCATAGTGGATATGGATTGGAATTGTAACAGCCCCGTTAAAAAAAACTCGTTTACATGTCTCAAAATTGTTTGTTGTTTTTGCATTGGCTGATAAATGTAAATAAATTTAATAAATGATAAATTGTACAAATTAAAAACTTCGTGTTAAACAAACACGTTTGAAATATTGTGCGTTTTCAAAACTCACTCATCATCAGCCAAGTATTGGGATATCTGGCCTGCTATATGGTTCATAAACTATGCCGATCCCTTGCTCAAAACTTTAACAAATCAAATCACAACAAGTGATTTTTCACCCTTTTTTCAAAATACCAAAACTGCATTATTGTTAGAGGAAGTAAAAGCTTTTTTTACACATACTTTTCAATATTAAGAATGGCAGAGCAAAATCACCTTATTTTTTAGAGGATTGCTAAATATGTCCCACTGTTACATAAATGCACTTTTCTCGATGCATCACCGGACATTGTCGTTTGTGTGGCGTAGGGGATAATAGAACATACACGAAAACGCATTGTAGTCAATCTCATGGTGCGGCGCTGGGCGCATTGGGTTGGTAGAGTGTTAATAATATAGTACGTTGTCCATCCAGCTTGGCGTCGTCCCACCCCAAAGGATGTTGAGTGTGGCCGACTGGCACCAATGTTCTTGTGAACTTATTGCCTATATCAATTAACTCAGAAGGCTTCAATTTTTTACTGAATTTCATACGCATTACTGCAGCGTATGTATAAAGTAAGTTCAAAATTGTGTGCCCGATAATAATAAAAAGACAGGGCCGTATTGCTCGCATTTTTTTAATTGTGAAGGACGGCGGTGTTGCTTATCGCCAAGACGTTACTAATGAATAAAAATATATATAAAACAGGCAAATTTGTTGATAGATGGATCTTGAGGCCAAACGGTTCTGACAATCGTGTAATGCGGCGATCATACCTGTATCGGAAAAAAATGTCGCCGCATATGGCGGATGTAATAAAAGGATCGTGCGCGTCGAGCACAGATTTTTTCTCTTCTTTTATCAAAATTGTACTTGTGACTATGGATTGGAACGGCTGGAGCTAATCTAAAAAAACCGACGAAACCGGCTCCTCGCGGATGTCGGGGCTTTTTAGATTGTTTACGAGCATTTACCCTTAACATATAGGGGTCGCGAGCCTAATTTGAGTTTGTGTTGGTTCTGGGGACGGCAGCATTTCCTGCAAACACCGACACGTAAAAGCTCGTCCTGCGCAGAATACAATCCATACGGTGTTTTGTACGGACGTGGAATGTTGTGACTGTATTTGTAACAGATTTACGCTGGACGTAGGATATCGATCGATTTTCCTTTGCACAGATGTCCTTCGGGTGTCGGACAAAAGAAAACTCCTCGCTTGAACTGTGAAGGTAAATCGTGGTGCACTTGTAGGGAACCGTGTTGTTCGATAGACAGTGACAACAATATTCGAGACAGCCGGTTCACGGATTGATTTTCCGAGCAACGAACAGTAGATGGAGGAGGAAGGGTAATGCTGTCAGTTTTCCGAATCGGAGCATTCATACTGCTTTAAGATTCCATCGCCGTGTCCTGAACGCTGTGCACAGTCCTGCTTTAGACGTCGATCCATTTGGTGGTTGTTATTTTATCTGGAAGAGAGTTTTCTGCACTGGTGTTTTCCCGTACGGTGAACAGTGGTAGTGTGAGTGAGTGGATAATAAAAAAAGAAAGCTAGATAAACTAACAAAAAAAAAATCGAAGACATTGAAGAGGAAGTGACTACGCTATAATTATTTGGTGCATACACGGAATTAAGCATCGTTAGTGCTGTTGCGACTGTTTTTGGACTGTTGGATAAGAGTTGCAACTAAATGACACACACCCAAATCACCAATCCCTTGCGTTTGGCCTATGCGGAATAATATGTCACACAAAGTGTGAAAAAGTACATCTATCCAAAATTGCTTTATTTTACCGCAGCTGGGCTGATAGCAATTTTTGGTAACTGCAGTGTTAGAGAAAATGTGTATGCCATATTCCTCGGCTTAATATATTCTGTAAAACAATGTTTCTAGTATCTCTCCGAAATATTTTCTACTGTAGAAAGCGTATGACAGTTACTGCAAATTAGTTTCTTTGAGATGAAATGCCCCGCCCTGGACTATTGGAAGTTGAAGAATTGAAGGGTGTTCGTGGCTGTGGTGGAAAAGAATGTTTGTTAGTGCATGCGTATACTGTACACGACACTGACAGCTTTCCAAGCTGGCAGTTGATCGGCTCCAACCGAATCTCCATTATCCTTTCGCTTTTCTTTCGGTTTGCGGAATTTTACGAGTCTGGTGTGTATGTATGAGTTTTAAATGAGTTAGTCACCGGTGTGTGCGGAAAAGCTTATTTTACAACCGGAATACAGACATTCAGGTGCCGGTGACTGAAAATCTATAGAGGTATATTGAGGGCAGAAATCGCTAGCATCAAAGGATTAACTATTGGATATCGTTTGAATTTTCGTGAGCTATTTTTTGTGCTGTGATAACGTAGGGATTAACAAAATTTTAAATGAAAGTGTTTGGGTTCACTCAACTCATAAAGAGTAAAATCGTTTCAATAAGTTTTTTCTAAGTTTTTCTTCAAATATTGCAATTTCTTTTAATTCCGAGTTTCCCCTGTTCCTGGATAAATCGTTGCTTTTTGTATAGATAAAAATACTTTTGAGTCAATCCAGAAATGGCAGGCAGATACCTTTCGAGAATTTGGTGCCAAAAAAGGAGATGTATTAGAAAAAGCTTGGTTAATTTGCTACAAAAATAAATAATTAGCCATCTTTGTTGGTGATGGTGATTAAAATAAACCAAATTTACAGGATCCTATTACCCAAACCTTCATTAATATAGAAGACCCATTTTGTCTTTATAATCGATCGACTGTAAAGAATATCTTTTTATCTTGTCCATATTTTTCATCTCGAACGGAGTTTTGATCGATATTGGTTTAATTTTAAAACTGTATATTGTATAGTATATCAGCGTCTCACTTGAAATAGTTAAGCAAAAGTGAAAGCCGAAAAAGTACCAGTGTTCGTGTACGCATCGCGTTCGATTTTCTTTCGACAGTCCTAAGATAAATTTATAGTCTACAAAATGTTGATTGGATTAGTGCGAGACTCCGTTATGCAGTGCTTCTGCCATACATGTCGAGCTCCAGTGTTGCCGGCAGGTAAGAGATATCTTATCGAATCCACCGCAGGAAAAGGACAGGATGTGAAATGATTCTAGCAGTTATACAATGCTGCAGTCTGTCAGTATTGAACATACTGAGACTGGCATGATGTATGAGCTGCTGCAGGAGATAAAACGTGGAAAGATTTCCGATTGTCACTTTTATTTCATCATTTCACGTCCTTTTTCGATTAATTACACATGTGAAAAGTTGTTTGGCTGTAGTGTGTTTTAGACCAGACCATATTATATTATTTTCATTTTGCCTTATTTAATGACAATGGTTATGATTATGACCAACACGGGCAGTACTTATGTACTTTGAATTTAATTTAATCTTATTTATTGTTAAAAAACTATTTGTTGTTTTAATTTGGGAATATATGACGTTACTATGGAACAAATAAGTTCAAACGCTACCAAAACTAGGGAGAAAAGGCTGGGTTCTCAAGTTAACACTGTTGATCATGAATAAGTAATATAATTTCCTGTCTGCGAAAAATAAGTTTGCTTAAAAAGCTACGCATTTCTCCCCTATCCCCCTATGTTCGGATCAGGTGTTCAAAGAGAGTGAGACGTTCAGTGGATAAAAGAATGAAACAAGAAATTCTTTTGGCACACCACACGAAGGTACGATTTTCATGGGGAAACACGAGGCTCGGCCTCGCAAGGCAGCGAAGGCAACGTCGGCCGTAGGATTATATAACTTTATGTGCACAAAATAAATAAGAAACACCAGTCGTTTTTGGTTGATTCAGGGGGCTCTGGCTTTTTAGGTCCTTGGAAGAACCAAGTGGACGTACCAGCGGATGACTCATCCAAGAGCACAGACGGCGGACGGTCGGTTTGATACGTAGCCGTTTTATCGTCTTCCACTGCGTCGTCTCCACAGTTTCTTCCTTTTTTTACCCCCATCAAGTTCGATTTTTCCTGCATGGGACTAAAGCCGGCATCTGGGTTTTGCCTCGTCTCGCAAGAGAGAAAAAATTCGCTGAACGACGAACGTAATTTTTATGGCAAAGTTTCGCTGGTATTGGTACTTTTAGGTTCTAAATGACAGTTCATTCTTTTTTGTGAGCGTTTAGTACGATCTATCAAAATATCTTATGTGTACTTAATAATCTTTTTTTTAATTTAACGCTAGCAAATGTCGCTAATTGAAAACCAGTGAAAGGCAGAAAGTTTCAACATAATATATGCATTTTATTTTTTTCGTATTGTATTTGGATAGTAGTGTTAGCATTAAGGCTAAACTTGACACTAAAACTTACAAAACTTTTTGCACCACCTTTTCATGAGCTTACTAAAACATAAGTTGAATACATTTATCTCTGTGTATCCTGTTTAACCGTAAGGTTTGTCAAAAGTCACCTTCAATTTGTTTTTTTCTTGTTGTTGGTAGAGCGTCATCGATACACGCGACGAAGATACTCAGTTATGCCGGCCACGTACATTAGCTGATGGGCAGAGAAGGAGCTCTAATGCTATTGCTGTAGCCTTTTCCTCTTCTAGAATCTCTCTTCTACGTAACGATGTTCGAGACATTTTCTCATAAAACAAGTTGTTTTTTGTGAGTCAAAGACGAAATTAGTATTTGCATGATAATCCTGACTGTTGAAAAGGTTGTAAAAATAGTCATCAATCTTAAAGTCGTGATGTATGGTGCAGTCAGTTTTAATTGTGAACGAAGATTATTTTGTATACAACATATAATGTACAATATTTTTATTATAATAAGTAGCAGAAAACTGCAAGTCTGCGCAAATTGCAATACTAATTCTATGAACTAATGTCTGTTAATAGTATAAAAAACCTTTTCATTTTCTCATTCTTGCGAGGCTTGCAAAAATCGATTCATCCAAAATTATCCTGTTTCCAAATTTTAGTGGCTCATGAAACACGGATGGCATGTTGCCAAACTAAGACAAAAATTGCCTCTACGGATTTACCCTAAAGTTTTGGCAAACCAAAGCACGTAGAGCTTTTGGTGTTGTATCGTTTTGTGCGGGTCGTTTCCCTTGAACTGTTAGTTTTTTTTTTCATTTAGATAATTCAACTGTCAGTCTAAACGCAAGTCAGGTGGTAGGTAGTACACGCAAGCATTATTTCGAGTTGTGTGTTTGTATTGCTCATGTTTATGCGGTACTTAAAACACGATTAACACACATCGTCCTGGTAATGAAAATTGTGATCATCAAGAATCGCGATAAGGAGTTGTATCTATGGCACCACGAAGTAAACCTCACAGTTTACGGGACGATATGTATATCATGAAGCATAATAAAGCACATTTCATTATGTATTAGGATATTCCTATGTCGGTGTCTTTTGTTAGTCTGGGAGTGGTTATATATTTGAAAAACAATTCTTGCAACTCTTTTGATGGATGCACTGCAAGATGCATTTTCATGTTTCTAATACTCGAGTCTACGAGCGAGTTGCAGTGAAACGACTACAACAGTGCTATAGTATGTGACTAACAGAGTAACGAACACATCATACGCAAGTGTGCAGGGTGAATTTCATGCCGCACGAACATTATACCCGGTCATGATTTGATCCTGCATTCCCCTTTTTTGCTTACATTCGGAGTCCTCCAGGATTTCCTGAAACCCTCTACCTGATATGCAATTTCTAGGTACTGCAGTTTTTTTTTCTGTATCCTTTTCGTTGCCCCCAGGTAGAGTTGGGGATGTGAATGTATCCATGTACGCAAAGGTTTCAGTTTTTACCCACGTAGGCTTATGACTCCATTGTGGCTGGCCCATAGGGTGGAATTAGTAAGCAGGACCATGGGGGAAATCAACTTTATGACGCAGAATTGGAGGAGCCACAACTGTCTGCGCTGCAATTGGAGCTAACAACCCTTCCATGCTGGCATCAGACTCTCACAGCTTGACTTGAAGGGCATGATGAGCTGGTAGGGGTAATGAAACGAGAAGTGAATAGAAGTTTTACAGAAAATACTTGGGCGCCAATCATGAGGACATATAGCAGTGCATGGCACCATTTGATTGTGTGTGACTCATCATAAGCGAAACCTAGCTTCAGGCATAATTACGGGTTGCATGAGGCCGCTTTATGTTATTGAGGTTTAAAGGAAAAGTTTTTGGATTGTTCAGTTTTTGAATATTTAGATTTTGAAAGGATTCGTCTATAAGATAACAAATTAGCATATACAGTCTGAGCTCAACACACGGTTAAGCTCAGGGGCCGGCCCGGTCTGAGTTCTAACCCAGGTCCTGCCGTGTGGAGACCGGCGCCAATACCGCAACTTCTCCGCACGCACAAAACATATGTTTACATCGTTTCGCATCGTGTCGGCGTACTCACAATAAAAACACCTTAGATATATGGAATCGGTCCAAAACTTACAATTCCTTGGCCTCGTGCTAGAGAAACATTATAAGGAGTACTTTTTGCTCCCTGTGTGACGATACACAACGGCAGAACCGCTACAATAACAATAAAAAATGCTAATCAACAAAGCTTTAGATTAGATGCATGGTTATTGCGATTTGACTGTCTAATTATGCTGGAGACGAACCAACAATCTCTTCTGAACAAAAATGTTGGTGCAGGTCCAACGTTTTTAAAACCAGGCTTGAGCCAGATTTGACGTTCTTTATTAGTATGCAATGCTAGTGTAGGGAATTTTGGATTGTGTTGTTATTTTATACAGCAGATTACGAACTCATAATCAATCACTGCAGATGGTTTTGCATCTAACTCATTTTATTCAAAGTTGTTCAAAGAGGACTATACAGATGCAGTTCGCTTGAAATTATGTAATTGCCCTTGTCTAAAATTAGCTTAGTAGAGTCTAGGGTGCTTTTAACATTTGAAGTACAACAATCAGTTGAGTGGACGATTTCTCACAAGACACGATACACACGATAGTTAAAGATAGATAGAAAATACTTTTACGGAAAAAATACAGTTAAAAAAATCAAGATATCGAATATGGCAAGCCCTCTCAAGACAGCAGTGCTAATCAGAAGAAGTAAAACATTCGGTAGGTGTAGATTTAATGTATGAGGGAGAAAATGTCATCCAAATTTAGCAGTGTCACATGGCACGAGAAAACTTTTACCCGTTGGGCTTGGATACCTAACTTACAATTTAAGTAATGTAACTTGTGATGTCGGTTCCAAAGGTCGAACTTAATTAGAAACTTTTAACCGATGACAGCTGTTTAAAGAATTAAGACGAATTATCCCTCTTCTTCAAATTTTGTTGAAAATTTCGATAATTTTCAGTCAGTCAAAGTTAGCAATTCGACCATATTTTTGGATACATTAAAAAAGAATATAACTCTAAATTATGTAGCAAAATTCATTGAACTACATATCATTGCTCATTCGATACATCAAATTACCTTTTTTTAAATATTTATTCGTTTTGTCATATTTGTTTTCTTCCACGACTAACTTTGTACAAAAATCACGAAACAAACAAACATACAAAGTTTGTTGTGGTTGTGTTTGTGAATGTGGTTGTGAGGCATATCGTTTTACCTCCTCTAATCATTTATTGAATTTGTCCGGTAGCCGTTGGCTGGATGATGGTGCCAGTGTCGAATTTCCGGCATTGGCATCACCCACATGGGGGGTGCTTTCAACACTAAATTTTTCATTGACTCACAGCGAGGTTAGCATGCTACCTGCATTGCATGCTTTCAGCCATGTCGTTCGATGAGTCGGTCTCTAGCTGTAGACCATGCTGGGTCTCTGGTCTCACTGGTCGCTGATGGCGCTGAAGAGAAAATGAAATTAATGAACGAACTATACTCGGGAATTGTCACAAAGGGGAAATGATGGTCAAATCGAATTAGCTTGCTGAATGCTTCATCCTAAACGAACGCCCTTAACGGATCCCCACAGCACAATTCTATGCCCGTCGTTAGTGGTTGGTTAGGTTGTAGGTGTTTGCGAAAATGCTGGTGTAGTTGTGCTGAGATTGGGAATATTTTCTGTGAAGGTGTTGAATGGAATAATGGTTGTGGGAAACTATGGCAGAAATCTCAGGAGTCTCTTTATGCTATTGCAACATGGGTTATTTCTGTGTAAAGCACTACGGCATTAAGATGTTGCTAAAATAGTAAGCTATTAATTTTTCCAGTTATTGTTTGCATACAACAATATAATGGAAAGTTATTTGTTAAAAATACACAACATAAAACGGATTCAGACGATAAATTACAATGCCTGACTGACTGACTTAAACAACAAACAAATACACAGTTTGACTGCCCTTTTTCATTTCTGTTTAATATATCAGTTTGTTAACATAAATCATAAATTAACACTTGCGTCTGCGGTCTGTGTACACCAAACAACTTTTTATGATATTTCACGTGTATCTGGGTGGTGTTTGAAATTCTGTACTAATGCTTGAATTATCTCGCCTGCTGGGACTAATTCTTCAGTCAACCGTCGATCTGCTCCGACAAAAAAACCCACTAAAACTCGGACCAAACAGCCAAAAGCATCAAAGAAGGTGAAATTTATAAGTAAGTATATGGAAAATGTCCTTTTGTATAAGCACTACGTAATTTTACATATTTATTGCACTTTTTTATGTGCAAAGCGCCGATTACATTGTTTCTCAGATCATAAAACAATTGGCTCTCTGTTTTGAACAACAATAAGGATTGTAACAACAATAAGAAGTAGAAGTAGTATTCAATAAAAAAACGCTATTTGTTTGCTCGATCATTTAATTCGGTTAAGGGTTTTACACAACAATTCACTGTTTAAACATTGATTTAAAATAGTTTTATTGAAGAAAAACATTATGCTTGTTTTAATTATTGTATGTAAATAATGTTAACAATTTATTTATAACAGACATTTAACAATTTATTTTGCGCTGCGGAACTTTTCCTCTGCCAGTTAAGCTGTTACAATACATCTGTTAAATCTGTGTTAAGTCGTTTGGAAATGTTTTGTGAGCTGTTTTTCCAGCATTAGTTAGTAAATTGGAGTCATATTTCTTGGTATTTATGAAATTGTCGCCACCAACATTAACAAACGAATGGTTTATATAAGTGAGTGGCCAAGAACAGAACGTCCACAAGTGTCTAGCCAATACGTCTGGTCACGCAAGCGGGTTGCTAGTTTTGCCATAGCATATCCTACGCGTACCATGGTCCGTTGTGTTTATCTAGGGGAAATCGATTGGAGTATTTATTCCTCTTTTTTCACGTTTAGCACACCCTTGAATTGATTTATTTTTTATCGATTGGTTTTGGGATACTATAATAATTGTTTTCTCGCTGGTGTGGCGGTGGTTTTGTGAAATCATATCGTTCTGCAAGTTATTTGTTGAACATAAAAAATACTTAACACATGGTTGTCGTGGTCAATACGACGTCAAGCCGTCGTACTAAAAAATATAAATAAATATCATGGTTTAATTTTTGTTTAGGTCGTTGATTGCTTAATTCCCCTAATCGTATGTTAAGTCGTTGTCTGTCCTGTATTCATCATACATTAAACGTAAATTCAATGGTTTTAATGCTTTGCCTCAAATTTCGCTAAACATAGCATTACTGCTGCTAACGCTGTTATTATTTTATGCTTAATTGAAGAAGAGCGCAAGCAAAATGGAAAACTTTTTCCAAATAATAAAGTAGATCAATTTGAAATTGTTGGATGTGTGGCACTTCGAAGGCTGTATGATTTAAGTAACATGAACATGATGAAGTAATACAATTCGAAATAAAGGATGCTATACCTATAATTATCAATATTATATTACAGCACTAGTGTTGCTGCTGAAAAATAAAGGATTTTGAATTTTATTTTATATGCATAAATAAATTTTAATTTGTTTTGAAAAACAGTAAAATTTTGATAAATAAATATGAAGATGTTTTTAATTTATTGTTGTACTAACTGTTGTATTAACATGCACAATTGTCATTTGTGTGTTATTAGGGTTATAACATGTATGAAAAAGCTGATTTAAAGCAGGATAATCACGGCAAAGGTTTGTTGCCATTCTAGTAAAAGGGAGTTATAACAGACTGAAAACGGATGGGAAGCAAATTATGTTTCTTGGATCTTCGACTGTTCTCTTTCTATTTTACACATGAGGATTTTATTATTTAATGAAAACACTATAGCTGGTTTTTTTGCTCCATTTTAGCCCAGTGACTAATAGTGACAGATAATTTTTATCGTTTGTTTATAGAGGCTATGAGTCTCTGAGATCTCATTCGTTTCTTGCTGTACAGTGACAGTTTTATTGGTTCTTTTGTGTTGGTGAATCATAATTTCGCGCAAGTTTTCTGCATCCTGTGCAGACTAGACGAACGAATGCAAAGAATATTCTTGGCATTCCGTGAACGTTTGATACATGAAGATATCAGTAATGTTCGTTCACGATAGTAGAGCAGTAATTGTTACTTTCAGCAGCAGTACGTTGATGAAGAAGAGGTTTATACTTCTATGCTGCGTACTATTCGATGAATCCTAGAGACTCAGTTGACAAGAACACTGCTAGTGGACAACATTTAAGATACCTTTTTCGAATTTCAATTTTGAAACAGGTATGGCAAAAGTTGATTTATCATCACTATTATATTTTAATATTCACTATGCTAATTCTAAAGGGAATTGTCTAGCAAAAAACAATCTTTAAAATGAATTTAACAACGTTTTGCACGTTACATTTGTGCTGTTTTGAGTCTTATCTTTTATTTCGAAATGAAGTTGCTGGTTACTGATGATTCAGAATGGCGTTTTGAATCGAGGGTTTAAAACGAAATAAATGAACTTTTATTTCAATAATTAGTATCAATAGTCAGGTGTCTCTGATTACTTCTCTAAGCCAAGATAAATATGCAACATATACAAATAAAAATTGAAATTAATTTATGTTACACATACAAATCCTCATCGCATATACTCGATGCATATACTAACATTTTTTTATTAAATAAAGAAACACACCCTTACCAGTAGACAATGTAATGGATACTTGCGTCAGACTGGTGTGTGCCGCATATGTCGCGCTCTAATTCCTCCATTGAATTCCAAAAAGCAATTTCCTACATCCAGACACGTCAAGATGCTGCGTGATACAGTAGCTCGTTGGTGTCAGCCGATTAGGACTTTTCCGAGCTTCCTAGATAACATAAGCTGCAGATGAGCTTATGTATGTGAGTCAGACTGACAAGAAAACAAAAAAGGCTGAACGTATTACACACAGCACTCGGGTGTATGACGTCGTGCTTCAGAAAATCAATATTTTTGCACCGTATAGGGCATGACTGTAACTTTCACGGCATGTGTACCAAATATTGAGCTGTTTGTCGCTTGAAAGCAAAACAGTATGTTTAATTTTGAGATACTACAATGATGTTTAATAAACTGTTATTTTTAAGCTTATTTGTAACTAAAATGTTCATGCTGCGGTCGTGTATGAGAGGCCTGGACTGTCTTGATTGGAATGTGAAAACCAGGAGCAAAGAAAAAAAATGTGACAAGGTTTACTGATGTACCCTTCCAAATTTCAAATGGTGGTGTCAAGTGTCAGCAGCACACAACATGAGCATTAACCATACACTCGATTGGGCTTCTTTACTCTC
The DNA here is from genome assembly GCF_013141755.1 of Anopheles stephensi. NCBI lineage: Eukaryota > Metazoa > Arthropoda > Insecta > Diptera > Culicidae > Anopheles > Anopheles stephensi. The sequence continues at coordinate 49,004,430 of NC_050203.1, forward strand.
GTAAAAACGATGAGAAACCTTTTAAAGGACTTGATTCTAAACACAGCACACAAATGTAAAACGACTATCAAAATCTGCTTATCAATATTGTTTTTGTCATTCGATGTAAAATTATGTCTTAACGTTTGTGGTAACGGGTATTGCATTGAAACCCCTTCGTTAGTTCCATTGATACCATCAGACGGTTTTACCACATAAATTTTCTTCGCTGAACAAAAGTGCAAACCTTTCCAAAACCTCTTCAATTATGTTATTCTCTCTTTTTATATGCTCTGAGATAGCGAGTATATGTGTATGTACGGTTATACGGATGGCCGGCCCATGCCTTACCATATAAGTATTTCAGTAAGATTTGCTTTTCTTTTCGAGCATTTTTTTTGCAAACCCTTTACCAACAATCCCTGACGAGGGACATGGCGCTCACTTTATACAATGTTTCCTTGCGCATAAAAATGTTAAATATTGAAATGATAATTGAATACGCCGTGTCAAAAACATACAGGAACTGGCGGAAAAGCACGACAATGCAATGGACTCCTTTATTTGATTCAAGTTTTATTTTGTACACAACAGTCAACGCTCATAATATTGATTTGCGAGTCAGTTTGAAATGTTCGTGGGCCATTTGCATGACTTGTATGGTGTACCACATCAATTGAATGGACGTTATTAACATGTGGTTCTTTCGTGTTTTATATTCATCTCCAGCTACTGAGATCCGTTGCCAGGAAAAGTCGAAAGGAGGCTTGTGCTATGAAGTAATCTTGGCAGAACCAGCTGGTAACGTGGCGTTACCGAAGCTACCACCAACCCAAGGCAAGAATGTATCCGCCGAGGAAATCGAAGAGAAGCTAAAGGCTGCGGAGGAACGCAGATTGTCCTTGGAAGCAAAGAAGATGGCTGACTGGTCGGCAAAGATGGCCAAAATTGAGGAGGCTTCTCGCAAGAAAGATGAGCTGGACAAGGAATTTAAAACACATGCCAAGGAGGTGCTTCACACCAAGATGGAACAGTATGAGGAAAAGCGAGAACAACAGTTGTCGGAAATAAAGGAAAAGCTAAAGGTACGTTTTTTTTGCATCCTTTTTAGTTACGAGTGTAATTTGTTGGCTCTTTTCAATGCGTTTTAAAATGTCGATATTTAAATTAACTTTGAATTATGCATTATTGTACGTAATTTTTTAGACACACGCAGCCGATATTGAGAAGACGAGACAAAGTTTGGAACAGCAGAAGGTCGAGGAGCTGCAAAAGCATCTGGAAGATAAATTGCGAAATGCTGCCACTCTTCGCGATGATAACATCAAGAAAATTCTGGATCGGCTAAAGGAACACGTACGTATCGTATCTTATAGGAAAATGAACCGTTCGTCTTGGTGTATTAATAGTGTCTTAAAATCCTTCTGTGTAAAGTGTATTTGAGTACTTGAGATCTGATACAAACGCAGGTCAATTTCAAATGCTGTTGTATTGCTCTTATTGCATTTAACACATAAATGGGTAATCGTGCTGCGTTGAATGTGTATACCAATTTGTTAATTTTCGTTTTCTTACGTTTCGTCTCCGTTCGTATTTCTCTCTTTTCCTTTCTATTTCATGTAACACATTTCCACTGCCGTGCACCACGTGTTTACACAAAATACGCGGATATTGTTTTCTGTTTGGTAAAAATCGTACAATCTGGTGGACCACACATCGGGTGATTTTGAACACTGTTTGCACGTAATAATATGCGTCCGGTTTCGGTATCATCGACACCTCTGGCATTCTCGACGAATTCATACATTCACCTCACAACACACACCAATCTGCGCTCACATTCACGTCATACATTGCAATCGATATAATGCTCATTCATTTGTTGGTTCAATACCTATATATGACTCTACTTGTGTGCTCTTTAAAATGTGCTACTTTATATGTATGTGTCACTACATCCGCGTCAATTTTTTTGGATTGTGGGCTGGATTTTTGGTATAACTATTGAACGTGTTTGTTGTGTATTTCTTTACTGTGTTTATTTGTCGGATGGTGTCTTTCGAATTGTTTCGTAATTTTTATTCTACTTATCGCGATATCCTTTGGTTCAATCTAATTGAAAACACAATCTAATTGTTTCTTTATCTGTTCGTCATCGTTGTGATTTTTTATTTGTCTATTGATATGGATGATTTTTTTTTCTGTCGGGATTTTTGACAAAAATGGTTACTTGTTGTTTGTCAACATCCTTTGATTTATTTGCACAACGTGTATGGTTCACCGATCTCATCACTCATTCAAACTTACGTCATTTCCGGAACATGTTCTCCCCTAATATACTGATACTTTTCAATGATCACGTTCTTATTTTCCACGCCTATTATATTTATGTTGCACATAATTCCGATCGGCAATAATACCGGTTGGTTTTCCGGAAAAAAACAAAAAAAATTATGGCATTTCACCCCATTGCTGTAACGAAATAATACATTATTTGCATTTCAAAATTCAACAAAACTTATTATAAATAAATGTGTGTTTATTACTTTCACTTCGTTTTTCTACGCAATTTTTCCTCGACGCAATTTTGGGATGTACGATAATTTTTCTAATGATACAATCATTTTTCATTTCGTTCGCCCATTCGCACCATCATGTCTATCATCAAACCCCCGCACACACATACAGAACACTGATAAGTTGAACGAAGTCCGCGCAGCCTGCTACCAGACCGAAGCACAAAAGTCCACCGAAAAGACGCGTATCATCGAAAACAAGCTGTCCACCGCCGAACAAAATCGTGAAAAGGAACTCCAGAAGAAATTGGAAAACATTCGCAAGCACGTAGGTTTCGTTTTGTTTTACTTTCATATGCTTTCAACACAAATAATTTGAATTTATTTAATACAGATTCTTTTATTTCCTTATTTATGTACTTTACTGCATCTTGTTGGTTGTCCTTGCTTGGGGCCAATGTGTCTGAAGTGTGTAATATTGTTTATATATTAAAAATAAAAGTTTTGAACAATGCCAACTGTTTCAGGTTAAAAATCGCCAATAAAAACAAAAACAGCAATAAGAACTCGATTATGCATAATTTAACGTTTACATTTAACGTAGAAACGGTATTAGTTTTAGAGATACAATGTGATGTATTTATAAAATTGTTTGGTTTTCTTACAAAAGAGTTCTACGTCAAAATCGAAAAATGTTTTGTAATGCTTCAGAAAAATGCATTAATTCATATGTATCAGTTGTTATAGGAACTGAATAATTGCGACTAGCTAATAAAACCCTGTTGCAAAAGCAGGAAAGGAAGGGTTGGGTTAGGTAAAGAACAGTTATATTACCTTTTACTCTTGAAAATGATTCGATTATTTGCCTTATTCTTGCTTTTCGCCACTTTCAATCGATTTTCTCATGGAACTGGACTTGAGTTGGATTTGTGTTACATAATTCTTCTTGTTTTTGTTTTTCTTTCCAGGAACGACGTGCCGAATTGGTTCGTCAGAACAAGGCGGCCCTGGCTCAAAAGACCGATGTTACTGCTTCGTCTGGCTAGGCCTTGAATCAATATGCGCATGCTAAACGTACATAAAAGCACATACACACGAATTGCTAACACTAACAAAGAGAAAAAGTTGCATAATTTATGTATCGGAAGTGTAGACACGTAACCCCGTAAAATGTGTCACCTTTTATTTCAGATTTGTTTTAATTAATGAACCAATTAGTGAGTTTTTGCGTTCTGCAGATAGAATGAGCCATATTTAATTTAAAAGCAAATATACACATAAAATCAAAGAAGAAATCGATCCCATTGTGATGAAAGGCAGGCAGCCGTTTGAAAACGCCAATGACCTATTGTGAAAAGTGAAAAAGCATTAGCCAATCGAGAACCAACTGATCAAGATCAATAGCATTATCTAACACGTAGCATAAAGAAGAGGAAAACAAAACAGTGGAAGTACTATCGAACAACTAACGTGCGCATTGAACCAAGTAGATAGTTAGATTACGAACATCAACTTGAAGATCTGTTGCGACGGGTGTGGAGCTCATGCAGCTGTATTAAGCATCTAAAACCACGATATTTTATTTTTGTAAGTTTTATTTGTGAAAAATTTTAGCTCATCCCTCACATGGACGTGCAAAACGAATGCCCATATGGTTCTGTCATCAGTCAGCAGACAGCTATGAGAGCTTAATGGGGGAAAATAACATCTCAATCAGAAGCGCTAGGAAAGGCAGCATGCATGCGACTCTAGCGAAAAAGTAAAATGATACGATACGAGTAAAACGATAAAGCTAAAGAATGATAAACAGAGCTCAACAAAGCCCGCACAAACGATGAAGACTAACTAGAGATTTACCTTTGAACTGCCCTCGTTCGTGTGGTACATAAGACCTTTCTGAAAGGCTCGATGCTAAATGTATCTGAACACAGAGAAGAAAAAATGAACCGGTATCAACAACAACTTAGTTCTTCAACGCTGCGCAAACGGCGCGATGAATGCAGAGCGTACAAGAATAACACGACAGCAACAGAAAAAAAACGAGAGATTAATAACATACTAACAGGAAGTAGAAATAGAGCTAAAAACAAATGAAGCAAAATAAACACAGCAAATACTTAATGAAACAAATATTTACCCTCTCCAACTTTTTTTCTCACACCATAATGAAAACGCTATAGACAAGCAAGTACGTATGCAAAAAAAAGAAAATAGATAAACAACATGTAAAGGGCACTGTTTAATGCGTCGTCGGACACAGCTTCCACGAGTTATAAAGCGCACAACCAAGCGCAACGCTGGCTGAAAGACGTCGATGCTCATCATATGCAGTATTTAATACGCTCTAACTTTATCAATGCAGAGCCAAAGCAGGAATTGAATGAATACGGCGTTTGCGTTAACGGCGCCTTAATCCAATGGTGAATCTGTTGAGTGGAATGAACTGGCTAAGGATATTTGGAACGGCAAGCACAAGCTGCAATGATGGAACAAATAAATCAGAGCACTGAAGCAAGGGTCGCAATTCGAGTCGTGAACATCGTGGACAATGGAAAGATAGGGAACGGTGAAACCCCTGAAAAGAAAGGCACACCACCTGTATCAAACGATGCAGTAGGTGCTGCAAGTAGGATAAAGAGAAAATATCGCAATGTAAAACAAATCGCAACAGCAAAACACAGGTACCCAGCGTACAGCGCAACGCAAGAAAGATGTAGGGAAACATTGTAAAACGGGGATTAAAACGCAAGACAGCAAGCAAAACGCATTATATACATATATCGCCTCTGTGCCGCTATTTATACATTTATTCTATCAAAACAAGTCACTCGGATTGGCCGTTGGTGTCGTGAGAGACATCCCTTGGGAGCGACGCGCGGCGTGTCGACCAACCGAGTGTTGATTATTCGTTCCACGCTCTCTTTCGACTTGGCATGAGTTAAAAAGAAGGCAGGGGGGGGGGGGGGGACAGAATAATGCTAGTTTATTATACAGATATAAGTACACCCATATATAAAAATACATATATTTACAAGTTTCTTTACGCTTTTGTGAGGGCAAAGTATATAAATAGGATGGAGACAGGAGCAGGAGGCAGGACGGATCGGAGGAGTAAGGATGTAAGCTTGTCGCTTTTGTGGGAAAAGGGCTAAGAATGGGAAGGGTTAGGAAGCAAGGGAAGGAAAGGGATAGTAAGGGATGATGCAATGGGGTAAGAATCGGCATGCTGATAAGTGCTTTGCTAAAGATAAAGGAAAAAATAAGCTTTAGGAAAAGGATCATTTGCACAACAAAACGTACGTGTGTTGCGAGAGGCTCGGCAGAGGTATGATGAACGTTTGGACGGTGATCGCTTTTGCCTATCTAGTGTTCGAGAGAAAGGCTGCTGCTTTTTGGTAAATGTTCTTATTTGTTTTGCGTTGTAACGTTTTTGCTCCTGTTGTTCGTTGCCGCTCAGTTAGCTGAAGATAACCGAAATTGGAACCGAATCGATGTGTCTGAACGAATCGCCTTTTGTGTAATAATCTAATCAGAGTCCGGTCCGGTCGGTGCCGAAGGGTGAGTGAGTGTGATACAAAATCGTGTGTATGATCATGTACGTGCTCGAACCGAAAAACTATCCTTCACGCTTGTATTAACCGCGGCCGCGGCGCTTATCAAACTGGGAACAGTCCGAATAAAATGAATCATTGAAGCGCGCGTATAAAAACATTCATATTAAACTAAACTTAAATTGTTTATGTGTGCGTGTGTGTGTGTAGGAGCTTCTCGTGCGGAATTTCACAATCGAAAAGGACGGCTTTTTGTTCGATGTAACGTGACATCTGATAAAATTCTATTTTAGCGAAGATGCTGGGCAGCACATGGGCAATGAAGTTTTTCTTTTAAATTTAAAAACAAATCTGCCGATTCTCTGTGCCATCTCCATTCGCCGTGTTTCACCACCAAAGCTCCCACACTGTTGATGTTCAAAACTGTGCGCGCTGCATTTTTTCGGACATGTTCGCATGCCGTTGGAAAACTAGCTAAAGACTAGCTAATTCTTTTGACCCGTTTTTGTTTTTCTATTGGATTGGTGCATTGCTGCATTGGAGTATGATTTGCTAACGACGATCGTCTTGCTGCAGCTGGAAGGCATCAGGAAACTAGTAACACAAGCACATCAACTGTCAGCTGGGCGTGTTGAAGCTTGAAGCTGCCTCATGAGATGTGTGTGTGCCGTAAGACGATGGGCGGCGGGCTACCTAGTGTTTAAAAAAGCCAGCGATCACAAAGCACAAAGCTAAGAAAAAGGCATGCACACACAACACTAGCATACAAAGCAAAAAGGAAGCAAATGGAAAATGTAGCAGCAGCTGAAGTTGTTAGCTAGAATCACTAATAAGATATGCAATCGTGCGATACCTTGTGGCGAAAGGCGGTTACAACATTTGCGATGATGGTGGCACATAACGACGGCGATGAGGAAGGAGATCGTGTTACAAAAATGGTAATTTTTTCCACCCAAAACCGAAATAAGATAAAGTGATGTGTTGGATAAATATATCATAGCAAAAAAAAAAAAAAGCTACAATGGGACAAGCGCATAACAGCACAAACATGTAGTTAGTGCAGCCGGGAGATCGAAAGGGCAACGCGTGCAAATTCCATCACAATGTTAGCGCACCACACTCCTGCCAACGGAGAAGCTAATCGATAGAACAGACACAGAAACATACATAAACATGCAAGCGAGGAAGCAAGCAAGAAGCAAGCTATAAAGGCAAGCTAAACCACAGCATAAAATAATCCAAACACGACACGACACTCAGAAAACACATTCAAATAATAATAACAACAGCAACCCACAACAACAACAACAACAGACACACACACACGGTGGAGAACGACGAAAGGAGCAAGAGAAAACGCATGTAAAACCTTGATTTCCAAAATAAAGACAACAGAAAAGAATGAAGAAAAAACATGGTAAGGCAGCGATTTTTTCTAGCGAAGCATCTGTTCTTTAGTGTTGGTATCGATCCGAAGCAGATGCAGTATCTGGGACAAAATGCTGAAATGTCTGAAGCAATCGCTGGAGCAACACGTCCAAGTGCTCAAAGGCAGAATATAGCCTGTATAGGCCTGTGCCGGTCGGTCGTCCGGTGCCATTCTCGTGACATGACCGTGACATTCCCGGGCCGTAGCTCAGTGAAAGTCCCTTCCGGATCATCACCCCAACATCCAAAACACTACACCGGAAATGCAATTAATGATTGTATAAACTGGCGAGGTTAAAAGTCAGCACCGACAACAACATTGATGTTGAGTTACGCGCAGGGGTGCTGGCTGCCAACCGGTCATATTACAGCCTGAGGAAACTTCTCCACTCTAAATACCTGTCGCGACGGACGAAGCTGGAATTGTACAAAACTTTTATAGTCCCAGTACTCACATACGCCTCTGAGACATGGACTCTGTCCAAAACTAACGAAGCCCTCTTAGCCGCGTTCGAGAGGAAGATGCTCAGAAGGATTTTTGGCCCCGTATGTGTGGAAGGACAATCGAGGAGTCGCTACAATGACGGGCTGTTCGATGATCTTACCATCGTGCAGCGAATTAGACTCGCCAGGCTCCGGTGGGCTGGTCACGTCATGAGAATGACACCGGACGACCCAGCCCGTAAAGTCCTTTTAAGCCGTCCACAAGGACAGAGGAGGCGTGGTAGGAGATTGATTGGGATGGCGTTGATTCGTCCGCCAGAACGGCCGGGATAACAGATTGGCACACGACGGCGCTGAACCGTGAGCGGTATCGAGGATTGTTGCAGCAGGCCAAGACCACAAAGCGGTTGTAGCGCGTGATAAGTAAGTAAGTAAGTATACTGGCGAGCCCCTGAGAGATCGCTGTTTTATTACACACAGCAAAAAAAATCATTTAAAAAATGCCCACAAGATCGGGTTTACATACGGTTCACTTTACGATAGTCTCTATACAACCGACGCATTGTATTGCCCAGGAATTCTATTGATACTGCCACACTGCAAAGCTTGGTCCGTTTTCTAGCAGCGGCGGTCGATAGCGCTCGATGGTGATGGTTTCATCGAACACATGCTCCACGTTGTAGAAGGCACGCAGCTCTTCGATGGCCTGCTCCTCGATCTGCGTGTGGACTAGTGATTTTGATTTGATTTTCTCAAAGTACTGCTTCTGGAGCCGTTCTTCTTTCAAGATTTCGTTGAAATCTTTCTCTCCACCACTGTGCCGGGTGCTCGAGTGTCGTTGTCGCTGTGACTGCTTGGGGAAGATCGTACCGTTTTGATCGGCCGCGTTGCTACTGCTAGAGGTAGTAGCTGGTTACGCCCGGTTCTGCTTTCACTGATTTGCTTGGCTCGTTTGTACTATTGTTGCGCTGCTTACGGCCCGGCAGCGCAACATCCGATCCCAGGGCCGGGTCGGCGGCTTTGAACAGATCGGCTGCCGGTATGCTTGCGATACTTTTCCACGGGTTAACCGGTGCAACGGGCGGTGCTAAGCTTTCCGCTGGCTCTACAGCATTGGCGGCTTTCGCCAACCGGGACTTTTCCGAATTTAGCCGCTTACGCTCTTTCTGTGACAGACGTGCGTTTTGGATGGTAAAATCGCTCAAGCTCAGTGTAGCTGCCCGCGGCACATTGCTGGCCGATTCATAACCTTCGTCGGGCGATCGGAGCGCCACCAGCTGGGGAGCGGTTGGGCTACGCTCCAGCACGGTGCGCAGGTTGGAGAAGCTTTCGCTCGACGGTTGTGCCGCTTCCTCCTTCATCAGCTCATTCGCACGCAGTGCCGCGGAAAGGGCGGCCTTTCGCTTCGAGTCCGCCGATACCGTTTGCCACACTTTGTTCGCGACACCTTCGCTCGTGGCGGAATGATCGGGAACAGCCTCGAGTTTGCCCTTGGGCGACGGGTAGCTGGTGGTGGGGGTGGTGGTGATAGTCGACTTGCTGACCGAAATTTTTCGTTCCTTCACTGCGGCCGCCTCTTCCAGAACCAATCGTTCCAGGTAAGCCATTGCTTCCTTTTCGTAGTTTCGCTTTTCGCGCTGTAGCTTTGAGAGTGCCGTCATGTTTGTTTGCTTCCCTTTCGGGGTGAGTTTCGCCGAACGTTCGGCAGCGGTCGGCTGCTGCTGATCGGACGCTTTTTGATCAAGATCGATACGAAAGTCGCTGACGAACTGTTCCAGCTCCTCGTCGCCAATCGCATCAGCGTGCGGGGTTATCATACGGAAGTCGGAAAGGTGGAAGAATTCCTTGTAGAATTGATCGATCTGGCCCAGGATGGTTGGCTCGAGCCCGTCCAGCAGGTGCCACTCGAGCAGTCGGGCAAAGTTAACGCTGACGAACTGCATACAGACGCTCTTCAACACCTCACAGTTGTACTGGTAGGCAAACTCGAGCAGTTCGCCCACATTTCGTAGATGCACTCTTTGGCTGAGGATCGTTTCGAAGATGCTCTTGAGCTCTTCGATCAGAAACTGGTCGCAGATGATGATCATGCTCAGAATAAAGTTTTCCGAATAACGCTGCCTCCGCACCCGGTCATAATCGTTGTCGTACAGAAAGGGTATAATGACGTCCATGTATTCACGCGGAACCGTCCGTAGGTCGGCAGCCGTGCGCTTTTCCGTCCAGCAGTGGGCAAACATCATGTTAAAATAGTCAAGCCGTGCCACCAGCACACACTTGTGCGCTCGCATCTTCTTGTCGTCCTGCAGCTCGATCGTTATATCGTACAGCTCGGGATACGAATCGTGACGCAGCTTCGGAAACGGTTCGATCGGTGGGTCCACCTGCAAGCTGAAGAGATGAGATACGCACATTTTACTGCGATGCTTGCGCTACTCTATCGATCATCACTGTCACCAAGCTTACCTTTTTACCGATTGTGATAAGACAGTCAGACGAAGCTTGTCGAACTGCTGCCTCAGCTTCTGACACATGGCGGTCAACTCTGCAGCGTCAACGGTAGTACTACTACCGCCGTTCTCGCCAGCGCCCGGTTTCCGGAGCAGCCGTTCGACGTCCGCACGGGCGATGAGCTGATTCGTGTAAAGATAGCGCATGATCAGCCGGAACGCACGTAACGTAATGCCGCCCAATCCGTGCTCCTTCAGCACGAACTCTCTTTGCGCCGGGAACTGCTGCAGCAATTTCCGTAGCGCGTCCGATCGATGGTACAGGATGAACCGATGGCTAGCGAACGGTTCGTCTTCCACGTACAGCACCACATCGTGCACGCCGTCCATTTCGTTTGCATCGGCCAGCAGCGTCCCATAGTCGTAGTTCGACTCTACCAACTCCGGCACACAAAAGCAGCGGCGCGTGTTTTCCACCAGCGCCGCATAGTTTTCGCCATCCGCATCGCACGTAAAGTCGATCACGTTGCTCAGATGGCGTATGCGCCGCAGCTCTATGCGGCTCTGCAGTGTGTCGCACAGCTCCTTCCGGATGTACGTTTCCTTAAAATCGCTGAACTGCTGCTTAGCGGACCGTGGCAGCTTGTTGGTTATGATGCCCTGGTACAGGTTGCCGAGCAGCAGCACGAGCGTGTTCTGCGCACACCATCGTATCTTTTCCACCTCCAGGTTGCGCGACTGGGCAAACATACAGCGCACGAACTGCTGGCAATCCTCGTACCATATGTAAATGTTGCGCGATGCGGTAAACACGATCACCCGCAAATCGCCCGCACGCTTCACCACATCGTCCTGATCGGTTTGCAGTTCGCCACCCGCCACCGAGAGACATTCCACTTTTTCCATCCTGGGGAAATAAGTGTCAGGGTTGTGATTTATATTGCGGATATGTTTGGAGTTGTTCAGAGCTTTGACTCCCAGTCTAGCTCGATCATACTTACAATGGTTTTTTGTACGTTTTCACCTTGAAGCCACTGAAAATGTGCAGGAAGTTTTGCATTGTGTACACGACAATGGCTGCATTGCTTGACTCGATCAGTTTGATGGTTGTGTCACGCTTTACGGCACCACCATCGTCTTTGAGCGCTGTTCCGTCCGGTATTAGTGCAATTGGTTTCGGCAACACGATCATCTCATTACGCGAATCTCGCTTGAGACCGAACTGGCCACCGTTCAGTCCCCAGACGTAAAACTCCGTGTCCAGGACAGCGATCGAATGATAATCCTTCGCAATGACACGTTTGATGATTTTCCCTCTGCACACAAAGGACACGATGGGAATGTATTACAAGGCAAGGGGCACGAGTAAAGATCTACTATCGTGGTGCGATAACTTACGATAGATGGCATTGGCCCGTAATTTCCTTGAACGCAAGCAGGTTCGGTGGCGGCGGTTTCAGTCCCAGCTGGCAGTGTTTATTCTCGCCGCACGAGTAAATCTGCAATGCGGGAAAGCAAACTTCAGAGTGTGTTCTGTGATTGCGTCGCGTGCATTCGGCCAGCCTACATGATTGCTGTTCGTGAGCACGAGCGTGTGATGCTTGGCCGCGGCCACATCCGTTATCCGTTCGTCGTCCTTCAGCGTCAGCGGCACCTTCATCGGGTACGCAATGGTGTCTTCCATACCCAGCCCGAGCCGTCCACCGACACCGTGGCCAGCAACGTACAGCTCTCCCATCCTGTGCGTCAGGAATACGCTATGGTACGAGCTGATTTCCAGCTTCCGAATGGTGGTGCGCGTTTTGCGGAAATACTCCATACTTTCGGGGTTACCCTTGTCCTGTGCGTTCCCGATGCCTAGGTTATAGTTTTTGTTTTGACCCCAGATCATCAGTTCGGGCCCCAGCGCACCGCGTCCATTGTTCGTGCCGGCGCCCTGCTCTGAAACGTTGCTACACAGCTGGATAGGATTAACGAAATCTTCATCCGGCGCATCGAGTGCGGCACCATGCTTCACCAGCAAAACGGCGGCCCCTACATTCCCGTAATACATGGCCCGGTGCAAAGCGGTGTGTCCCGACTCGAGATCCTTCTGGGTAAGACTGGCACCCTGGAAATCAAAACGGAGCAAATTGAAACCGAGTAGCTTATTTCACCCGCAGGCGATACAGTACCTGATTTATTAGCCACTCGACAATGGCAGACCGGCCGACGGATGCGGCCATATGCAGCGCCGAACGACCATGTTCATCGAGGACGTGAGCAAAGTTGCGGCAGGTTTTGGCAATGTATGCCGCCAGCAACTCATCGGAAACGGCGCGCTTGGTAAGCGCAAACGTGATTGCGTTCCCATGGTTCACCAGCTGACACTTTTTTGTGCACTCATAATCGTAATCGGAGATGGTAAACATCGATGAAAAGCGGTGCTAAATTTACCAGTTTCCTTCCGTACACACACCAAAACCATAACAAACACCGCAAAAAACGCCAACACGATAAACACCGCTACCGTGCAAGCTGACAGAGAATGAAAGCTTCCGAGCGACGGCGTTTATACCGCCAGGTTCAAAACTTGCCTCGCTCTCAAGGTTTATACAGGTTTTGAATTTGTGTTGAGCATGCACGTGATAACACACACACACACACACACACACACACACACACACACACACACACACACACACACTTCAGCATGATTCGGCGGCTTGTGAAATTCGGATAAGCGCCGTACCGGGTGACGAATCAAAGGACTCTCGCGTTTGATGTGATCTAAGACTGTGATCGATTGAATATATTTCTTAATCATGAGCCATGTAATCATGTTTAGGTCACAAGGTTATGGTTGCGTTTGCTGCACTGAAATGATATTTTGCAAACACTAGAAGAACCGAAATCCGACCTAACGCGATCTTACCCTTCTGGTGCCGGGGGGGATCGGGATGCATGCGCGCTAGAGAGCTTGGATTGGTTGCCAGCTATTTATTAGCACACAGAGCGGTTTGATCGCACGAGCTAGCTAGTGCAGTGATTTATTACGTTAAGCATATATTTTTCATGTTGCTTTTGTTCGCGCATTGACTGCAATCGTTTGTAAATAAACTCTATACACAAGTAAAAAATATAGTATCGTACTTCCATCATCTTCTGTTTTGATTTTTCCCTTTTTCGTCATTATCAATAAATTTTAACCTTCGTTTGCTCTCGTTTGTTTCGGATTTTACGCGCTTTTCTTCCAGCGCAGCTCTACCAATCGGCCTCTTACACCACCCAAGCGAACATTTCAAAGCAAACACATTCGATCGATTATTATGTAGCAGCGTTTTAATAAATAGCTTAATCGGATTAAAATAATCGTTACGCTCCGCATTTTACGAACCACACATAGCACTCCGCACATAGCACTACCTGCCAAATGGTTTAGAACGCATCGCATGAAGCAATGGATTCTGATCAACACAGACCATAAAATACAACGAAACAGAAATCTTACTTCGTACATCGTTACAAATAAAATAATAGCTACGATAAAACAAAATATATCCTTTGACCACATTGTTTCATCAATTTGAAATCACTGACAAAATGGGATTAGATGAGTGGTAGCGAAAAACAAACAGAACGCAAACGAAACGAAAACAAACAAACAATTATCACTGCTATTACCTACGACAGCACGCAGAATAAATATAGTAACCATTAGTGTGTGGACAGCAGCAGAAAAAAAAACCAGACAATAATATTCGCTCCTCACACGGTAATATACGATTCGTATATACTACTGAGAAATTATTGAAAATGTTTAAATCAGACGTTTCCTTTCTTCCACGCCACGCCAGCGCACTCTACCAAGACGAGAACGATGTGTTAAGCGAAGCGAGAAAAGGTGGCATTTGCGTTGCTTTGTACGATTCGCTACTAGCATCGATCGATGATAAATGGAGCGACGAGAAGCTTCCAATAGTTGGCTTAAACCTATGATGGAGGGGATCCTAAAGTCTGGCGTCAGATCATGGTACGATTTGCAGTGTTTGCATTGATTTCAATTATCCAAATGTTTGCTTACATAAATGCCAATCCGCGTCCAACACTAGTAGCTCCATTCCATTTCTACATTTCCTTTCATCGCGGCGTGCACACACGGCGGTCGGTGAAACTGTTTACTCTCATGTGGTAAAGCGAAACATTTCGTTTGTTTTTTGCATCATATGTTGAAACTGGTGTACATTATATCTAAGATAAATATGTATATGAATAACCATCGGGTCCTAGGGTCGTAACGCTTTGTTCTGAATCTTTGTGTGCACAACTAACTAGAGGGTTTTGCATTTTCTCGTTTTGTTTGCAGCTATCCGACGCTGGGCCCTAAAGACGGTGACATTTTCTATAGTGAATCTCACTTATATATTGCATGACATTTTGTACGATAAGCTTAATTCCATCCACATTTTTCTGATTTCATCTGGCCTGTTTTGCTACACCCGATGTCGGCACAATCTTTCGAAGCAGAAATATAATTTATACTAATCTTGTAATGTGTGTGTGAATCCTGCTGCTCGCGAGCTGTTTGATACTTGCTTTAAAAAACATGTTTATGCTGTGCTGTGATACCTTACGTGTTCCTGGCCCAAACGGAACCTAAAGCCCGCAAGCATACAGAATGCTGCGAGTATTACGGGACCGGTGTATATATGATTGCGATTTTACAACTCTTATTTCTTGGAGAAAGAGTTGAATAGCTCAGGGACACAAAAAAAAACGATGCACGTCTGTTAGTTTAGAATCAGTAGCGTTCAAGCGACAGAACAAACACCTTATTTGTTAGCATGCATTTCGTTGTCTTTGCGTTCCAGACACTCCAGACAAACGCGAACAGGCACTGGGAAAGTCCTTGTTTCCGTGAATCGAAAAAGATGCGCTGGTGTGCATTATTGTGGATACCGGGGTTCGTAAACACTAATCCACCAACGGAGGGTGGTTGCATTTGTGCGCCAATAGACCTGGGTAAGCGCTAGTTGAAAAAGTGCTTGCTTTTTCCCGACTGTTGTCTCCGCAATACTTGACTGCAAAGTAGCAGAAGGGTCGGTGAGCACACACTTTGTTTGTATTATCCATTGCTGCTGAATAATGCCGGCTGCCTGCAATTATCACCTTTCGCAAGCACTTAATTTTTACGCTCCTGGTTCATAAACTCGTCCACTATGTTGTTGAGTGCTTTGGCAGCACCGTCCAGCGTTCGACCGTCCACCATTTCCGTGACGGTGACGGTCGTTTCCTTCACCATCTCCGGTACGTTTGGCTGGGAGGTGTGCGTCGTGACGGTGGTGATCTTTTGCAGGATTTCATCCTCCGGGAAATCTCCGTCCGGCGTAAGTGTGATTGTTTTAGTCGTCGTTGTCGTTCGAGTTGTCGAGGTGGACGTTGTCTCTACTCCCGTATCCGGATCGAAAGTCGTGGTTGTTATTGTGGGGCCTCTCAGCGACTGGAAAATTTAGCAGAAAAGCACATTTTAATGTCAAAAGAGTCGGCGGCGAAAATGGCACGATTAAACTTTCTACCAACACCGGCAAGATTGTTTCAAATGTTTAGTTTTCCTGTTATCCGAATGGATATGTAGCTGGATAGCAGCTTTAGACGGATAGTAGTAAAATAACCTCAAATAGTGATTTTATGTATAAAACCATGAAACAATCTGGCGTGCAATCGCTTAATACAACGTGCACTTTTATTACCTGTTCCTGTTGATCCTCTGCTAATTGCTGATCTCTCAACTGTTTCAACAACTGTTCTTCCATGTCTTCCGAACCATCAAATTGCAACGTGGTGGAATAGATCGTGGTACGAATAGTTCTGCAAGAGAATAAAAATCGTTCAAAATAACGATGGGTAATGTCCAATCCTGCAATCATACTCCACTACATACCCATCGTCTGATTCATCAACGACGGTGTTGGTTTCCGTTCGAACTGTGGTTTCGATTGGCGGTTCACTTGGCTCCATGCCGGCCATTTGATCATTGTTCTGAACAAGATAGTTTTCTGAAATTAAGCAACGGAATCACGATTTTACAAATACTATTATGGCTCACATGCACGTTTACACCACAGCTTAAATGTGCAAAGCTTGCTCTGGTAAGAGGTAAGAATTGAGATTTGCTGCAGCATCGTTGATTAGCATTGAAACGTTTGTTTTGTTCAACAATTGATAGCAATTTATTTCGAAAACACATGCAACTTTACTTTCAATTATTTTTTTTGCATGCCACTCTTTTTACGTTAACATCGAAACACGGTAAATAATGTGTTATTGCTACGCTATTTCCCGATTTACTACAACAGTATGTGCACACGCGTCTCTCCAGAGCGATTCTACCGTCTTTGGCGAGGTAAGGTTAATACTACAGGATGGACATAATTCTTCTAAGTATCACATTTTAGAGTTCATGCAAATTTGAAGTGGTGCAAGAGAAATATGTTTATGATGTTAGTTTTGTAGTGGTGCTTGAATGTTTTTGGCACGTTGAAGTGAGTAATTACTCTTAAGGATAAGGATACATTAATAAACAGCATTAGTACAGGTCCTAAACGAGGTAGCTTTGGATATAGAACTATTTTTATCTGTTTTTTATTGGGAAGATGTTATGGAAAAGGAAGAATTTGCGAAATAAATACTTCGTGGAACCGTATCAGACGGTCTTAGAGAACATTTCAAAAATATAGGAGAACATAAAGGATACAAAATGAGAAGATAAATAGAAATAATAATAGTCGAAAGAGAACCACACACACACAAACACATACACAGAGAAGATAAATTAATGATAAAAGAAGATAGGTTAAATCATACACAGACACAAAAGGAGAGCAGAACATTCAGTCATCAAAACAGGGACATCGAACCATTCGAAACGAGTCAAAGGCGTTTGTATAGAGATAGACAGAAAAAATAGGGGACATTGAAGAAGTGCTACATATTTCAAAGAACGAGGAGCGGCAAATAGTGACAGAAAAAAGCGTCCGACAAAGTAGCAAAGTAGAACTAGGGTAGGTAGTAAGTTCTCTACATACTAATTTCTGTACTGCCTTCTGCTAGGCCCGATCCCATTTGAACCAGTACAAAGCCATCACCACCACCATCTCCACGAACATCACTATTATCGATGTCAGATTCGCTCGCTTCGCCTTCACCACCGTCACCGTGCATAGTGAGATCGACCAACATGTCCTCCGCTTCCTGCGGAGGCTTTTCGTCGTCGATCAGATCGTTGGACACTTGGGTTACGATTACCGCTACTCGCGAGGAGGTAACGGTGGACGAAGCGGGGTGCGATTCCTCAGCGAAAGCAGTATCCGTTTCCGGGTTATCGCAACCGGCATGATCACTTGCAGCCTGGTGCATGTCGACTTTACCTTAGGTGGGAAAATTGAGGAGGAAAAACCAAATTGGAAGACAAATATTTTGAGCGTGTTTTACCAATAGAAGCAGCGGCGTGTGTAACATGTTAACGGGAATTGTAGAGGTACACCGATACGTTTCAATTTACAGAAAGTGTTTGTAGAAGGTGAAGCATTTTGATACATTGGGGAGAGGACAACAGTTGTCGATACTTAAATCTAAAAGCAATACTTAACTAATATACGTTGCTCGGGAATATCTTATAGTAACAGGTTTAAAAGGTACGATTTTGTACATTGTAGATGCGGACATTTGTCAATATTAATTCTACAGTTGTGGAACCAATCTACCATCATCACGGGAACCACCACCGACAAGCAAGCGCTTCAAACGTGTGTTACGGTTTGCAAACCATATAACCCTACGTAACTCGTGTTGAACAGAAAACTCCATTATCGTACGGATTATTGGCAGAATAGTTAGTACAGCGTAAAATGACGGAACTTTTCCTAACAACCAAGTGACGCCAAAACAACAACTGAAATCACGAGACAAGTGAACATAACAAATCAATGAAATTAAACCTCTACTAAACGCCTACAAGCAAACCGAGGCAGATCATTATGCTGCCTGTCGAGACAAGCAGATGTCTCCTATGCGATAAGGTTAGTTATCAAAGGTACAGTCTATCAACATTTACGACTCCCCTTCTTGCGCGGGTTAAGAAGTAATTGCAGTCGCAATTGTCTCCAAACAAAGCTGTATGGTAAAGTGAAATGTATTTGTGTGTGTGTGTGTGTGAGTTTTGTTTTTTTTTTGTGTGAGAGTTAGCGATAATTTTCTTTCAACTTATAAAATGCCCGTTGCGATATGATGAAGAGAAAATTTTGAAAATCTCCAGCCATCTCCATTCAAATAGTTGCCAAATATCATCCTTTCACAGGGGGCGCATACACATACATCTTTACAACACCATGTAAGGCACGGAGGGACACGTGAAACGAAAACAGATGAGCACTAATGAGATAGGCAACAAATAAATGAACTGATAGGCGGGAGGAAATGAGCTGGGTATGGTCGAATGCATGATCGTGGATGGAGGATGCAATGTCATGTTTTGGCTGTAGGGCTGAATGTTTTCATATGGTTCTTGGGATTATGATTGAAAGCGTGATAACCGAATGATGAAAATCATGACCGGAATTAACTGCCAACAATGGAAATGAATGTATGGCAATGGAACGTAAGGAGGGGGTGAGGGGTTCAGATAGTTCAAAGCTCTTAAATGAACAGCAAGAGAAGAGAGAAGAGTGGGTGTGAGCTGGGTGCGCCATTTACCTGTTTCATCATCATCGCTCAGCTCGCCCGCAGTTTCGTGCAGGGCAACGTCTGATCCGCTCGACGATCCCGGTCCTGTGCGGATAGAAAAGTTGTTGCTGGTACTGCTGGAGGGTGGCTGCGCCGGTGGCGGTGTTGGCTGGCAAACAGTAATCGCCGGACTGGTCCCATTGGGCTGGTCGTCCTTCAGCACGACCGATTCATCCTCGGTAATCGTCAGACCCGTAGGCACCGTCTTAGTTCGCAGCGTGCGTCTAACGATAGATGTCGCACCGGATTGATGATCATGGCGCCGCTGTTGAGGATCTTCCTCACTTTCCGAACTACTGCTGCCTCCGACAATAAAGCGCTTCTGGCCATCCGCTCCGGTCGCTCCGGACGACGGTGCGACCGTGTATCCTTCGAGATCTTTTTCTTCGGGCGGTGAAGGATCCTCCAGCAGGCTAGAGGATCGACGATCATCGTCACTCGTCATTTCGTAATCGTAGTGTTCCTCCGTGATGATGACCAAGTTGCTGTTATCGTCCTCATCCGTTACAACTCCACCCGTAGCTTGCTCCTTTTCCATCTTGGCAAAGTTCTCCGGTGACGTTTGCACGAAAATGAACTCATCGATATCGCCGGAATAGTCGGCCGGTACCTCGGAAATGTTGTTGTCCGACGAGATGATGACAATTTGCTCCGACTTCTTTTGTTCGGTTTCGCCCGGCGTCGAGAGAGACTTTTCGTACGCACGAGAACCGGGCGTGAGTCCTTCGGCGACGGGATCAATGTGATCCAAACTGTACCGCCGATCGTTTGAAACGTCCTCCAAATTGACGGACGATATCTCGATCTGAGGGTGCCGTGCATCCGGTTCCGGCACTTCCCACTCAATGTCCCCGACCGTAGGACGTTGGGCAACGGTTTTATTGATTTTAATGTTCACCTTCGAATGTTTTTTAATCGTTTTCACTTTACCACTTTTGTCCGTCTCTAGATCGAGCTCAAATCCTTCGGAATCTTCGTCACGATCGCTGACTGCCGAATCGCTGCCAGCTGTTTCCACCGCCACCGGACCGGGTTCCTCTTCGTCATCGTCATGCGTGTCATGATCTTTGATGGCTTGCTGAATAATTTCTTGCACATCCTCGGCTACTGCTGACCGGAGTGAAGGAGTTGGAAGGGATGATTGTTTGTTCAGCGTTGTGTTTAGATGTTGTATGTGTTTCAATTTCATGATTATCAAGACATTCGTTAAATTCGGCATAGGGGATGGTGAGATGGTACAAGTCCGTTCATTTGCAAAGTGATTGGCGCCAAAGGTGAGTCAAAATGGGGAGGCAACAGACGGGAGCAGACGGGTTTCATGATTAGCCGTCGAATACAATGCAATTTTCGCGTGATGTTATTAAGAGTAAAAGGTGTAGGACAGACGGCGAAGAGACATAAAAACGGAAACAAAATTCACATACAGAGTTTGGACGAATAATGAGTTTGTTTTTTGGATAAGAGAATCAGTGATGGAAGATATTGTGAACGAAAAACTAGACAGCGTGAAAAGGAGACAGTAGATAACAGATAAATGATCGAGATTGTGCTGTTTGAAAATTGGATGAATTGTGAGGGTGCACACTGGGGTACCGAGCATTGGCACGATACTTGAGGACGGCAATGGTATGGTAAGTATCAGATGAAACTTTTTGGCAACGTTCGTCACTATACAAACACATATTACGTTCTATTTCTGCACTGTTTCACAGCGGTAGATAAAAACAAACTATCTAAACTCTAGTTAGAGAACGAACATTCGATGGAAAAGTAGAAGAAGGAAAGGCAAATGGGTTTAGCTGACCACAACTGCCTTTGCACCTGCTCCAACTGCATGAAACATTTTGAAACGCTCACATTTCCTTTGTATGATTGGATTTTTTTTGTACAAATCGTAATGAAAGAATGGTGTATTTTAATGATTTGTAAACACTATTATGAAATCAAACATAAACCAAACAAAAGCAATACTACATACAGAAAAATGTAAAATAAAAATCCGAGAACATAAACATTCACAATAAATAAAACAAGTTGAAACAGAATGAAACAGAAAAAATACCAACAATTCAAATTTGTTTTCCCACACAAAGGCTTTTCCCGCTCTGATTGTAGCATTCCAAAATCGTTTCCACATTTACTATCCTAAATAACACATTATCTTACAAAATAGATTAAATGAACAAAAGGATTTTAATCCTTATACTATCTACTACTTTCTATAGTTCAACGATCAAGATCCATATGGTAGAGGCAATAAATAACGCGCACTCTAGCTTTGGTTGATATTTTGTTCACGAAAGTAAACTAGTTCTGTCTAGTGGTACGGAAAACGGGACGAAAAAATCAACAACGAATCCCAAGCAACAGTCCTCGTCTCTATACAGGTAGTTTCCAATGTAGTTTAATACAACTTAATCCTATGAAACGCTTTGCGGATGAGATACGCGCAATAGTAAATTTTAACAACGCTTTACTCGGGCGGAAAAAATCAGAAGGTAACAAAAGTAAGGGAAAATTATAACGTTTTGTTTTAAACTATCGAAACATAAGCATCACACCTATGCTTATGCAAGTACAAAACAGTCAGTTCATTGTCACTGTAAAACAAAAGGAACACAAAAAAATACCACAAAACTTACAACAACAACAACAAAAAAAGGAAAATCCAGGCATTTTAGAGTTAAAAAGTCGGGTTAGAAAATACGAACGTTTACAAACCAAACCAAAAAATCAAAACACTAGAATTTGAGCAAACATCCGGCGCTCATCGACGGAAGTTGGTGAATGGGTGTAAAAATCCTTTCAAAATTTCACATAGTATCCGACAGCAAAACTATTAGGTTCGAAGTAAATATATGGAGAGTGAAAACTGGTTCAAATGCAGGATGGGATTCAAATTGAGATGATAATTCAACACGAAACAGCACCGGTAGGTACAAAAAGTGTGTGGCACACGGCCTGTAACTTACCGTCATTTCGTCCTGCTTCGGTGCCCGCCTGGCTGCTGTTCTGACTGACTTGCGTATTGAAATCGGCCGGACTGGGCGGGGGTGTGGAAAGATCTTCCCTTTTGATCGCTGCTATTCCGAGGATTTCGCTCTCGCGACGAATCTGCTGGAACGCTTCCGTATTGTCTGGGGATACGGAATCAGTTGGTGAACTGTTGTCCACTGGGGTTTGTTTGTGTTTTTCGACTGCTTCGTGTTCTTGCTTTTCTTCCGTCTGCTCGTGTTCAGATTCTGTGAGAGAATGAATCAATCGTGTATAGAGGAACTGTGTCGCAAACGCTGTATTGATATTTAAAAAAAATCATCCACTTACCGTGCATCATATTGCTAGTTGTAGTCACACCGTTCACTTTTGCTGGATCGATTTCATCGAGTCCGTTCATCGAACCGATTTGCCGCTGAGCTACACGTCGCTCGTACTCGTCCGTCACCGGTTCCAAATTTGTAATCGATTTGTTCACAATGTCCGGCCGATTGATTTTGATAAGGGCCTGCTCTAGCACATTACCGGTTGCATCCCGTCCGGCCTGGCGCAACCAGAGCCGCAACATCACGATTGCCTGCTGAGCTTCGTCGTTCGGATACTCCGCTCGTATCAGCTCCACGTCGGA
This sequence comes from Anopheles stephensi, assembly GCF_013141755.1. NCBI lineage: Eukaryota > Metazoa > Arthropoda > Insecta > Diptera > Culicidae > Anopheles > Anopheles stephensi. Next base: position 49,027,180 of record NC_050203.1, read on the forward strand.
CGGGGCGATTGCAAGCTCATCCGCCAACAGTGGCCAATCGGATCCGAGTAGATTGCAGATGTCTGTAATCTTTATATCCGCCTTGTGTATTTCATTTGCACCATCTCCATTTTGGAACGTGAAGTTAAGCGTTTTACCACGATTGGCTGCAGCAACGATGGCCTGCTGTTCGCTGTTGAGAACTTCGGTCGAGCTCTGATCAAACTCAGACGTCGTCTCGAGTTCGTCCCCTCCCAGACCAAACTTTTCGGATGGGAGTGTGAAGTTTAGAGTGCAGAGCGGCGTTTGAATTGGTTCGCCCTTCGCAACTTTTGGCTCGTTCATGAACGAGATGCGTCCAAGCAGATCGTCCAGATTGTTTTTGATCTTGACCGTGAACGTGAGACGGTTTTCCTTAAATGCATTGAACTGCAGTGCAAGCTGCTCTCCGGATTTCATCACCGGAACGATGTTGCCAGCGAATTCCAGATAGATTGTGCGTCCTTCGCATACCTCGATATCCCGCGACTTGGCAATCTCGGTGAAGTGCTCTTGGTGCTCCAGCGTTTTGTCCTCCTTGTCGTCCGTCATACAGAACACGCTTAATTTTGCCTCGCTTTGGTCTACACGCTTCGCAAACACCACGAACTTCACCATGAAAGGCACGTGTGCCATCTGCGAGTACAATTCGGTGGCCATTTTTGTTGCTTCACCAATGTTTCGGCAATCCATTAGCCAGAAGCGAGCGGACACTGTCGTCGTGAACGAGACACAGTCGTTCACGAATGTGAGCGGCGTTGAACCGGTTACATCTTCCCATACAGCTTTGTTTTGACCGCCCGTGATCGAGCAGAGCAAACGCAATGTCGGCGCATTGCCCGAATATTGGTTGATCATACCCGAGTTGTACGCCTTCGGTGCGGGCATACTGAGCGTAATTGCCTTGTGGAACTTGCGCCGACGCGGTTCCACTGTCACGACCGGTGAAACCGCCACACTGCGACCGAGCAAGTTGGCCGTTGTGCTCATGTCAATCGGTTGGGCCTGCAGACCGACACGGATTTTCTTCGTCAGCGCATTCTGGGGGAAAATCGCCTGCACCTGTGGGACAGCCGTAGCCGACACGGTACCGCCTTCCGGTCCAATGGCGTGCACTTCCTGGCGGATGCGCGACACGATCGCAAAGTAGTGTGGGAAATCGTTGGTCACGATGCGTGTAATCCTATTCGTGTGCAGATCCTCGAGCAAGTTGAGTGTATCGCCCTTGAATGTCTCGTTCAGGACCTCGTGGATGGCTTCTTCGCTATCGTAGAGCGTATGTTCGCGCCATGTTTCACCATTATCCGAACGTAGAATAATTATTTCGCGTTCCTTATCGCGCAGCGACGCAAAATGTGGCACCTCGAGTATGACGGGACTGTAACATAGAGTGCAATGAAATTTGTTACATAAACCCCTTCAGTGCTATATCATGCACGCTGTAAACCTACCCAAGGAACTTGGCCCCAACAGGGGCTAGCTCGAGAATGCGGCTTATCAGAGCCTCTCCTTCCATTAGTGGCGGACCGTTGGTGATGCGTTGTGGTTTCACATACCGACAGGTAATTCTTGTTGGTTGTGCAGCTGACCGGGGTGGTACAATCACACGAACACCGCTGTGGCGGCAACCACGCATGGCGCCGCCACGCGCGTCTACCAGGAACGACACCAGGAATCTAGAATGTTAATATTACGCAATATGAACAACTATATTATGCAGTAATACTATAAACAAAGGAACTGTACAAAAGAAAATCGGTACAGTTTTTAACGGGAGATTGTTACTATTATGGTAAACTTCTACGATGAACATGAAATTTATGTGAGCACTACCAAAACGAGATCAAAAATGGCAGGTGCCAATGATAAGATTTAACCATCACCGAGCAGGAGTCCCTCATAATCTATAGACATCTATAGTCTAACTATACATTAAAGTAAGGTACTTGTTAGTTTAGATCGATAAAAATGGTCTTATCTAATGCGAATTTTAAATGACTGAACACTGTAATACATTTTATTCTATCAATAAAAATAAATCGGAAAGAACGATCGATAATGAAATGAAGCATAAAAGCAATAATAATTCAATAATGTTTGAACACAAGCGCATATAACTAAGCAATAGAGGAAAATATCAGCTTGCTAATGTGGCATGCAAAATAAAAACCCTCAATGGTCATTAAAATCAACACACTTAAAACGAATGCTTGAAAGTTAGTTGAACAAATGAAATTCACACACAAAAAAAAACTAAAACCAGACGCATTACTTGAAGTTAGTGGTAGTCAATCATAAACAAAACCAAACAAAATAAAAATAAATGAAACAAATTTTGTATACCTTTCCCTACACATCGGGACAAACTTTTTCTGATCACCACAATAAATGTTGGCCAATCGATCAATGGTCAACGACAGTGCGTCATTGCTGAGCGACCTACGGATCAAGTAGTGTTGGAAGTTCGGTTTTATGGCCCATCGTTGAACATGGATGCAGATGGAGGAAATTTCGGGATGCGGGACATACACGTTTCCGATATGTTTTTCACGGCAAATAGCGCAAATGTTATCAGTGTAAATGGGATAAGAAATGCACACGAAATCACACATTGAAACGAAACATAGAGTCGAGAATGCAGCATAGGGAACGGGAACCGGGAAGATGATTTAAAGGCAATAATGTTGCCATTTGGAACAAATGTAATGCAAAACAAAAGATATTGGGTTGGGTGGGGTAACCAAAAAAAAACAAATAAAATTGTATGTGAAACAGGATGCATGAACATAGGAATTAAGGAAAAAAAAGAAAAGAGAAAATGGTTTCTAACATTAATAGAATGCTTACACTAAACCCACAAAAATATACAAAAAGAAGTGGGCAATTATGAAATAACATAAACACAATCTGTTGTGCTTTACGAAAGGTTACAAAATGTGAGTTAGTTGCCAGAGAATGAATAGCTAAATTAAAACTCTTTCGTTGTGTTTCCACGTTTCGTTCGCAGGAAATTAGTTTCAGGAAAAATATACATCAAAGTTTTTAAAAGAAAACAAAACACTATTCATGTTGCAATCCAATCCAAATTGTTATCCTGAAATCGGTTACATGTTAACTTTACGAAACTCTTCAATATGCATTTCAATTTAATAAAAATAATCTGATGGAGACGCCCAGTAGTGCACGAGCCCATGTAAACAAGTCGTTTGTTGTTGTTAAAGTTAATTAATTTTTTATAATAACCAAACGCTTAATCTGACAAATAAAGGTTTAAGGTGCAACAATGCTAACTGCTCTCAATAAGCCAAAATCATTTTTTAATATGGTAATACATATTAAATAAGAATATTGCTGTGTTAATTACAGTATAATGTGATAAACTAATAAAGCTGGTCGAACCTTATCTGTTACTGATGACTTAAAATATTTCAAAAAATATTCTTTAGTGATTTTCCTTGTTTTTGTAGAAAGGTGGAATAACATGAAGTGAAGTCGTGATGTTGTTAAAAGCGAAATTTGTTAATTTATATCTAAGTCTTTGTTATACCATGAACGACATTAAAACAACATCACTGGAAATATTCATTACGTACGATAAATGATTTTAATGCGCCCAAGCAACACAAAAGATAATAGACTCCCACAATCAATTAAAGACCAACGAAAGTAACCCATCTTGCTAAGCAACACCAACACAGCAGCTTCACTGATGAAGCCAAGCGAATGAAGCGATCGATCGATCGATGATCGTTTTAATTTTAGAATTTTTATGAGTTTTAATGTGGTTATGTGTTGGAACCATTTCGTATTTCTAAACAACGGTCAAAAAAACTAAAGTTAAGTGCGGATCAAATAGGTTGAGACTACATCTACAGCTCCACCGAATGCGCTCACTAACTGTGCTCCAGTGTTTGGATGATGAGTTTCGATTTTTTATCCTCTTTTGAAATCAACCGATTGTTTAATTGAATGTTTTTTTTTTGCGATATCTAAAGAAAGCAACAACCAAACACTGTCTTACTTACCCAACGTGGATCGGCTTTCGAGTGATGTTTACATTATCAGTCACGGTGATGTCCAGCGGATTTGGCGTGTGGGACCGATCGGTGGCCGAAACGGTGTAGTTCTCTGCACGGGAGATGATTTTTTCCAAATATTTATCATCCTTCAATGGATCGATGCTCATGTTGGTGAGATTTGTGTCGTCAAACTGTTTGTTCTCGTCGCTTGTCATGTAGTTGTACTGCTGCTGGTCGGACATGATAGGATCTTCACCTAGCGGTTGAGTACATTGGATATGAAAGACGAAAACATTACTCATTAGTTTCTGCTGACCACAACGCTGAGATTGCAACGTTTGAGATGTTTGCTGGTTTTGCATGAGAAACAACCGTTCCATTGTAATGAACGCGCACTGTCAAGGTACTCGAGATGGCGATCGATGATCACAAGATGCACTTCTGTCACACGCTGGAACTTGAAGCTGATAAGTGACCAGAGGCGTCACGTCGAGAACAATGTTAATACTCAATCGAAGTGCGCATCCCAAGAACACTTATCTTGATCGGGGAATTCACATTCGATCGACACGATTACGTTTGCTCAATGAGTGAAGCATGAATAATCGCAGTTATCGATAAGCGTGATTGTGAGATGAGTTTATGGTGACATTGGTTCAACGATGGTAGCTGCAATGGAACACTGAACGTTGGAGGTGCAGTTTTGAACCTGCTACGTGTACACACTTGTGCTATAATATTTTCTAAAGTTGACTCGCTTATCTACTTATCAATTCTTGAGTGATCTAAGAGCTTACTACCAACAAACCACACAGCATAGGTCAATCGAAAACCAAACTTTAGCAATTCACAATGTCGAAAAATCGCTAGCGGCAGTGTCACACTTGTATTTTCAGCTAGAAACAATACGGTACTGCGATCGTGTCTGAGTGCGTGATCGTCGTGAAAACTCCTACACAAACAATCTCTCCGATGTTCGCACCATGCCCGTGTTACCATCTGACACAAACACACACGTTTTCACGAGAGACGCGGGTAATGTACTCAATATAGAGCAGACTCTGACCGACAAAAATGACACATAATCGAGAGAGTATGACTAAATCGGTGTTTTTAATTTATCTGAAGTCTGCTTTGAAAATTAAATTACGCATGTCGTAAAATTTTGTTAAATAACTCTTGTTCATCATATTGAACTTACTATTTATCTACGTTGAATGGCTAATTAGTTAAAATATTTTTGTTTTTCCGTTTCCATAAAAATCATTAAATCCAAGAGCATATTTATTGACATGGCTAATGTATGCAATGTACTATAACAATATAAAATTTATATTTAAATAAACAAACAAATATGTTCCTCTTCAGTCGATAGACTCACACCATCGGCCGGCCAATGAGAGTAAACCGTTTGTACGGAAATCGTACGTATCCGTAACGAACAACTTCCCGTCTCACGTCATCGTACAAGATTTTGTCGAGTTCAAAGAGAAAATTTATTTTTATCCCCCAAAACATCGACGATGAAGGGCGACGGTTCGAACGTACATTCAACGCTGTACGGGGATGCATGCATCTCTCGAACACTACTTCCAAAAGTGTCGTAAAACAGCTACTTAAGTTTTTGGGACCAAAAGGAGGTAAAATAGAAATCGCCGAAACTCGCTCGTTTGAATATTTCAGTAGACAAACTACAAGTCACAGTTAGGCACATCCCTTCTTTTCCAATCATTCCGCTCATTTTTCAATCGAGAAGATCACCACCGCATAGACTATTTCACCCACAAATCATTCGTTTACCGTGCAGCATGAATGAAACTAGCACGCAAGAGCACGGCAAATATCTCTTCCGGTATGGCGCGTAGGGACAGTTGATGGCGGTTCCTTACGTTCCATGGGCTGATTGTGCATCAAACCGTTCTCTCTCTCTCCTTAACAGCCGATTTTACTTCGAAACTCTTCACTGCACAGTGGCAGTTTATTTATAGCGGACGAACACGAATCGTAAATGCGGCCATGCCAGCAGTTCAAAATTCCATCCCAACAGCGTCCGTCTGGTTTGAATTTATGGAATACGAAAAACGAATACAGTGTGGCGGCACACTGTATTCTCCACAGGTTATGAACTCGAATGCATTTACGAAACATGCCAAGTCCGCCAGTGCAAGTCTAACGCATTTCCTCATTTACGCAGTGCGTGTCCGTGTCAAAATGACAAGAATGATTACTCAAAACACTACCGCATAAGAATGTTAGGGAAAGGTGTCTGCCTCAGTTACAGCACGATAGATTACTTGGCCAAAGAGGCCGTCGTTCGTACTGTGAAAATTGTCTGTAGTTTAACTGTATCATTGCTCTGCCGTAATGCCCTGGCTTGCTGTCATTTCTTCAGATTTTACTTTTCTGAAATAAAATTAATACTTTATTCGAGAAAAAAGTATAAATGAAGCATGATTCAACTTCATTCACCAACTGCTCTACTTGTATATGTACCTATCTACAACGTAGACCATGGCGGCAGACGATCCACATTCGTACTGGCGACCCAAAGAGCGACTGAATTGAGTAGCTTGCACACTCATCGTGGCCACTTGTGCTACCATGCTATGGTTTGGTTGTTTTATACACATGAACTGTTTGGCCAAATGCTTCAAATTGAAACTAGAAACAACAAACACTACAATCTGCTTTGTACAGGGCCGCGCGTATTGCGGATCCGGGAAAAATGAATTGATTGGACATCTTCCCTTTTACCTAACTTCCCCCCCGGGAACCCGTATTCGCACTCACGATGCGATAGACTCACAATGTCACAATAGCACACGATACGTTCGCCACCTTTGCGAGAAACAATCAAACCGGCAAATGAACGATAATTAGTGGCATGTGGCTTCTTTATTGCTTAGGCTGCTGCTGTTGCTGCCGTTGTCGGTCGGTCGAACCGCTCCGACCACGTGAATAAGCACAAACACGCACACTGCCAATGCGAGAATAATTCTCCACGAAATATGTAATGCCACAGTACAATTCAGAAACACGGCTCCATGTATAAAATAACCGCCCAGTAACGTTGGAAGTGGAGGTCGATTTCACCGAAAACATGCATTACACTTGGATTCCTACCGGTTAGCTGGGGCCAGCGTTTGTTGGGTGAAGTTAACTGAGGATACTACAAGTTTTGAAGGAAACCGGACACATGCGACGCTACTACTACCGCAGAGTACGATTGACTAGAGCGCGCTTCACGTGCGTTTGGAGAGTTGATTCGGACCGATCGTCAAAGCCACACACGCACACACTTTTGCCCAAAGCAGTGCTCCAACGACGTACGCTATTTGTGGAGCGGCCCGTTGTTAGTATGTTTACTCCCAACCCTCGCGTTCTGAGTTCGCTCGCCGGTTGGCGGTATACTAAGACGCGGTGGTAATAGGATTTGCACAATGCGGGTGGTTGTGTGAATGCGATGTAGTAGCGCGGGTGGGGTGAATAAGTGAGTGAGTGATTTAGAACACGCGGCGATTTATGATGGATGCCGAAGAGTAGAACGGGTCAGAGGAGAAAGTATGAGCTGGCGCGGACCATTCGCAACCACGCGTTCTGTGTGATTGAATGAATGGGTACGAAACGAGGAAAGTCCACCACCACACGCTAACGCCATCGTCACCATCCTGCCTCCATCTGACCATTATACCCTCGAAAGGCTAACGGAATTCCAGAGCAAAATGTTCCGTCAAAGCAAGAAATGGTTGGACGTTGGTGAAAACCCAAAATACTACGGCAAAACTAAGAGTCTAAGCTAACGCAAACATGGTACCGCATATGGACGACGTCATTGTGTTCTAATGTAGCTATGCTTATGTATGATTATTATGTATGCAATTGGGCAGAGAGCGAAAGAGAGTCGAAGAGAGTATGTTGGCGTGTTGATGTTGGTGTAGTTGAGTTTGTATGTGGGTGTGTGTGTGTGTGTGTGTGAGGCTGATTAGTTTACGGCCAACTTACGTGTGTAACGCATTTGCGATTGATAGTACTTGATAGCACCACTACCGCCATACAATTGCTGCGCTTGCATTAGGGCTTTCATAGCACTAGGTGGGGGTGGCGTGCCTCCTTCGGGCCCTCCGGGGACGAACGGCGCAAGCCGCGAAGTAAAGGTGTGGACAGCGAACAGTTAGGAGGTATTGCAGGAAGATGCGGAGTTATGCGGCAAAATTTGTTTATTTTTTCCGCAGGAGAGCGGTTTGATGCCAGTTGTTTGTTTTCGTTTTCAGAATGCGAGCCCATCAACAAACCAACCGGGAAAAGGAGATGTTAGGTTCAACAGCCAATCATGGTGAAGAGTTAACCATTTTCGATAGTTGTTGAGTGTTATGAAAAATTTTCGCAATGGTCATTAAATTGAAATCGTGTAAAATATGATGTGGGAATAAGTTTCCATGAAGGAGTAGACAGTAAAACCAATACAATGGATGAAAGAAGGAAAGGAAAGTAAAAGAGATAGAAAGATAGCAGAAGTTAGAGATATTAAGATAGGACCGACAGTAACATTTGAGAGTGGCTAAAAGAAGCAATTGCAATTGTAGCAACACAATTTGTAGTAAGCATTTGTAGCAGAAACTATAGTTCTCTAACCAGTCATGGTTAAATTATGCCTAGATTGTTGTAACTCCTGTTTCTCCTTCGGGTAAGCTTGTAATGCTCATGTTGTTAAACTTGTCTGTGTTTGTTTCATGTGTAGCAGCATAATGATTCATCGCAACCAGTCCACCGATGTCTAATTCGCTACGTGAACACGGATCAGCAACATATTTTGATCAGCACTTCACATACCAAATACAAAGGCAATATTTACAAATCACAATAAGCAATGCTTGCGTCAGCAAACCCTTTCTCCACCACAATAATCATTCATTCGAGGCATAAATTACAAAGCGTTTGCTAAACGTAAGTATAATCCAAACAGTGACTGTTTTGAATCCATTCTTAAACTTACCCTCATCTTCGGAGTCCGACAGGAACGTTTCGTGGATAGTTTCTGGTCCAACGATTTTAAACTTTTCATCAACCGTCTGCGTGACGCTTGTTTCGGTCACTACTTTAAGCGTCTCCACCACGGTGATGTAGCCCAGTTTGTCTGCGATCGATAGCGCTGTCTGGCCACCGTTAGTCACCGCTTCCGGATTGGCTTTGTTTTTCAGCAGAATGTTGATGATGAGCGTGTGTCCTTGCTGAGCAGCCTGATGCAGCGGGGTATGACCGATGTTGGTCTTCATCTCGATGTTTGCGTCATTTTCGATCAAATATTTCACCATTCCGGCTTGACCAAAATGAGCGGCCACGTGAAGCGGAGTAAAGCCTGTCTTTGTCACCGGATCAATGCGAGCCTTGTGTTCCAGTAGCGTTTCAGCGATGCCCACATTGTCTTCCTGTGCGCACAGATGTAACGGTGTCAGCCCATTCTTGGCCGCATGGTTAGGATCGGCCCCGTTGTTCAAAAGGGTACGAGCCATGTCACCGTGACCTTCCTGGGCTGATAGGTGCAGGGGTGTGAAACCAGTTTTGCTTTCTGCGTTAGCATCCGCCTTGTATTCAAGCAGCGTTGTGGCGATATTCAGCTGATTTTTCTTTGATGCAATGTGTAGCGGCGTATGGCCGTTCTTGGCTGGCGAATACGGTGATGCACCTTTCTCTAGCAGCAGAAGTGCTACTTTCTGATGATCGTAGTGACTAGCAACGTGCAATGGGGTCACACCATTCTTGCCCTGTACATCCACCTGAGCGCCTCGTTCAAGAAGCAATTCAGCGCACTTTAAATTGCCGTACTTCGCGGCCAAATGCAGTGGTGTGAAGCCCTTTTTCGTGACCGCTTCTACGTTAGCTTCATTGTCCAACAATAAGGAAGCCACTTCATCTTGGCCCTCCTTTGCCGCTATGTGCAATGGCGTGTAATTGTCCTTCGTGACGGCATCGATCTTTGCACCATGTTGCAGAAGCAGCATCACTATTTCCATGTTACCGATTCTATGGATGGCAAAAACAACAGACAACATTATTAAACGATTACACGTTGAGTATTCGAAAATAAACCTTACCGAGATGCGACATGTAGCGGTGTCTGATCTTCACGTGCTTGCGCATTAACGTACGCGCCGTTTCGCAGCAGGATACGAATGATGTCTGTCTGCTTGGCACGTGCTGCCAGATGAAGTGGTGTTTCACCCCGCACAGTCGGAATGTCCGGACTGGCATCGTGCTGCAGAAGATAGATGACGATGTTCATGCATCCCATGAAGCTAGCCACATGTAGCGGCGTTAGACCGCTCTCCGTAGTAGCTCCAATTGTGGCACCATGGTTTAGCAACAGCTCCACTACCTTAATCCGATTCTTCTTGCACGCAATGTGTAACGGTGTAAAGCCGTTCAGTGCACGCGCATTGGGATCGGCACTTCGATCAAGTAGCAACTTTGCCACTTTTACATGTCCACAGTGGGCGGCGACGTGCAGAGCGGTTAAATAGTCAATCGTAATGTCGTCAACTGGCGATTTGTTCATTAGTAAAATGCGCGCAGCGCTCACGTGCTCGCCCTGAGCCGCCATGTGCAGTGGGGCAAGTCCGTTTTTGGTCTTGGAAATTATCTCCGCACCATGTTCTAGCAACACTTCTATTACTTGATCGTGACCTGAGCGAGCTGCACAGTGCAGCGGAGTAAGACCGTCGCGAGTGATACTGTCGATACGACCATGGTTTGCGATCAAGAGCTTCACCATGTTCAGCTTTCCCCACTTGCACGCCACGTGCAGCGGTGTGATGTTGTGCTTTGCGGTAAAGTTTACGTCGGCACCTTTCTCAATCAGCAATTGAGCGACATTTACATTTCCGTAGTGTGCAGCAATATGCAGCGGAGTAAAGCCACTCTTGGACGATACATCTGGATTGTGCTCATTCTGGAAATGATGAATAGAAACAAATATTTGTGAATATCGAATACAAAATCCTGATGCGAATCATTTAAGTTTTACCTCCAGCAAAAGTTTTGCCGCCTTGACATCATCCTTCTTGGCCGCTATATGTAGTGCTGGTAATCGAACCTTGCCGCGCGTATCGCTTTCAAGCAGTACGGCTACTACTTTGTCATGACCTTGCTGCATCGCCACTGCCAATGGCGTAAAGCCGTCCTGAAAATGACAATAAATAATGAGTTTACGTTAATAAGGGAGACTACGCTTTGTTCAACATTTCGAATGACCTACCTCTGTAGCCAACGCAGGATTAGCGCCCTTTGCAAGCAGATAATTTACACACTCATCATGGTTTTCCTGTGCGGCCATGTAGAGCGGCGTGAATCCATTTTGAGACTGCACGTTAACCGATGCGTTATATTGCAGGAGCAGCTGAATGATCTCCTTTTGGCCAGCCAGTGACGCGATGTGCAGCGCTGTGTTGCCCTTCTTAGTGGCATTATCGACGAGTGCACCGCGTTTCAGTAGTTCGTTAACGATGTCGTAGTGGCCATCTTTTGCGGCAAGATGCAGCGCGTTGAGACCATTCTGTGGTGGGAAAATCAGATACACAAACACATGTACGCTATTGCAAAAATTGTACCACATGACGGGCCGTCTTACCGTATTGCACGTGTTGATGTCGGTCACCTGACCAGTTTCGAGGTACTCTATCAGCTTCTGAAGATCTCCTGCCCTAGCTGCCCGTAGGAACGCTGTGTTTGTGTCGTTCTGAGTGAAAAAGAATAGAGGGGAAAATGTATTAATGAGCTGTCACAATTACACCGTGAATTACTGTGATTGTAAAGATTATAGCACGTAAGGTCGTAAACAGGTTTTGCAGTCGGAAAAATACTTTAATCTGTTCCATCAATGCCAAACAATTTAATTCGAAAATAAAATTTCGAAAAGAACTTGTATGATTTTATTTCTAAAATTTTAAAACGCTCACTCAACTCAAATAAAATGTTTTACGTTATACACTATTGTAAACATTTCTTCTGCATATTTGTCTTCGATTTTTTCGTGTCTTGGTTTTCAATGCCCAGAGGCTGGCAGCCTGACGATGATGATGGCAACACAGCAAATCTTTTGCGTAGTATACACACGTTCCAAGTAAGATTTCAATCCAAAACCTTTCGTATTGATGATAAGTGACTTAAGAATTCTTGTACATGACCGTGCTAAAACGATGATGTCTTACTTATATTTTTAATTGACAAAGCAATCATCTTTAACAAACTATATCACCAAAAAGGAAACATTTAAAATAGCATCACAATTTAACCAATTGGGCGGCGGTAAGATTCAAACTCTAATATATCAGGCATGTGAGCAACACTTGCAGAACCACAACACCATTCGGGTGCTATAGCGCGTTGATTGGGTGCAAAGGTTAGTTACGCACGGTGCATGGCATGGATTCAATATTGTTCCGAGTTTCATTTAGGCGTCTGGATTCCATCAACGTTTGCTTAGGCTATCTTAAATGGTATGTTTGTATACACGCGGAATACCCATTATTTTACACTTTCCTGCCGTTACTTCCTTTGCCGCTAGGAGCGTACAACATTAATCGCATTTCCCTGACTGCCGAGAGGAGCGTTCATCTTCATGGAAGAAACACTTACGCCGGTTGAATACGATTATCGAAGTTTTCGGGAATTGTATAGTTTTTGTTTTCTACGCCATTAGCCAATTATCAATTAATCAATGATTTAATAACACTAATACTAAACTAATCGCAATATTGGGCCGTACTTAACAAATAGAAAAAAAAACTCAAATAACAACATTTTTAACAGCTTTAGAATCAAAGAACATTGATAACAAAAAAAAGCACGTTTTCTAATCGTTCACACCATATGTTTCGTGTTTTCTAATTTGTTGTAATTATTTTGTAAAAAAAAACTTTTAAAACGAGTTGGAAAAAAATTTGAAACTCTATATGTTCCCACGGATGTGAAAACACGCCATTCGTTAAGAAGCAAGAGTATAATTCGAAAGGATATGTTCAATAAATAATAGCTGAAGCAATCTTTTCACAACTGTTCACACCATCAATAATGAGCCACATATTCACAGCTACTTCCACACAGCCATAAATCACTTCTTCGTGTCGCGAAGGCAGTGTTCCAGAAAAAATTGGTAAACCAGAGAAAAGATTTGGTGTAAAGATATGACTTGTGACAAGTGTTCTGTCCATCCGCTGCATTTCCTCAACCATCGCTCTTTGGATATGTGCCACAACGACTTTGTTGCATTTCGATTGCAAAGGATGGGTGTACCATCATCAAGTGGTATCCGAAACGTTTCTACTTGACAACTTGTAACTTGACAAGCGGTCTGTAATATATGATTTTTTATATTGCAATAAATTTCTAACGATTTGACAGCTTTTTTAAAAGATAACATCCAGTATATCGTCAAAAGCTATTGTCTCAAAATTAGCCGCATTTAGCCGCATTCGCCATTCGTATCGTAAAGCGTATCGCTCTTACGAAGGCCACTCTATTGGTTACGAAAGCCACTTCAAATTGTGACGACGACTTTTCAAAATTTATTTCCGTACTAACAGAACCTCCAAATGGGTAGTGTTTAGCGTTTTGAAAACATCTCGTAGCATCAACTGTGCTCCACTTGACATTACAAAACTTTTAGACGTACAGATTGGGTATCGAATTGAACACTGTACCCGCGACCAATAGAAAGCAGTTCAATCGGCTGCATCGAATTTTAAAATTTGACCCTTCCCTTTGCAAAACGTAAACACGAACAGATTCGATTCGATAGCTATTGAATAAGTGAAAATGCATCTGCAGTGTAACAGATGCGTTTATTATTTTAATATTGGTTGAAGTCCGTTATTATAACATAATACTGGACTAGTATAGTATAGTGTAGTAATAGTACTGGACTGGTAAGTTATTTAAAAAGAGCCATCAATCCAGCATTGAGCACAAAGCAATTGTTTAGGAAGACGTGACAAATACAACTCATATGAGAAGTATACACGTTTTTCAATCATATTGGCCAGCGTTTATACGTACATATTCTTAACCAGCTTAAAATACGTCACAAAACAAATAATAAAGTGGTCTTTAAATGCGCAACGGAATGGCCTCAGGATGGACCGAAATCCAATCCCATGCGTTGATTTGTGCTAGTTTACGAGTGCTTTCACTTGCGAGACGTTTTATTGCGTTGCGTTAAGTTGGATCTCAGCGATGAGTGTATAAAATGGGCTGTCCGTAAGAAGTTTCAAGATTAAGAAGAAACGGTCCAGCGTTCTCCTGATGCAGGCAGAAGAAGTTATGACCCCATTAATTCTTCATTGAGAAGAGCAACCTTCGATAGAGTGAATGTGGTTTTAAAAAGAGTCTATTTTCAATCTAGCGACTGGCCACAAAAGTGTAAAATCGACATAAGAATAGTGTAAATCTTTACTAAGCGTTTAAAACCCGCTGAAAACCCCGAAGAAATTTGAATAGAAATGTGGAATAGTATGGTTGCAATAAATCTGAATTTATTATCACAAAAATCATAAATGGAGTCATCTTAATTGAACGATGAAGCCTCTCGCTAATTGGAACGAAAATAATTGGCCGCAAGCTAAATTATCAACGCCATGACCAACCAACGGTCGGAGCCATGACCGACCTGCTTCATACGAAAGTGTCATCAGCGAGCTCACAGTTCATCTCGATGGGTACGTACCGTACCGTGCCTTACTATACGAGGTAACAAAGCTACTTATGCAAAACATTCCTTTTTCGAATGTCCACGCAGGTACGTGAGTCTGGTATCGCATGTACTGTCTTTCTTAATTCCAAAAATCACACATCTTGCGGTAACAGCGAATGCCAGTCGCTAATTGGATAAGAGTACAAATAAGGAGCAAATTTCGACCAATTCGGAATATCCACAGACACGTACTATAACGTATAACAGAGTCACGTAGAAGGGCTGCGGAATTTAATACACTAAATTTGATACGAGATACTCATTAGGACGTTTGGAGGCATACCATAAACACTTTATATACACTGTTTATAAATGGTTATCCCATGGATGATGTCAATTACATTTCTGCAACTCACATACACTTGGAAAGCAAACACGCTGAGTAACTACTAACTTGTACTTTCATTACACATTAATCTTCCAACTTACATTATTTTGTGTAAACAAAGCAAACGTAAGGAAAGCCCTCATCAACAGAGGCTCTGGCATACAACCCGTTCGTGAAAAATGAATGGAACAGAAATAGAACACCGTAAATCAGCAATAATCGTTCGTAGCGCAACTGGAGCGGATGTTGGTCGCTATGAGCAAGGGAGGTACGGTTATGCAATTGTTCTAAGGCTCATCATGGAGGGGAGAGGGTGATTAAGTACTTCCGATAGGACGAACGGGAACATTGCCCGTTCCGTCAGCACGTTGCTTTCGTCGAAACGTGCACAAAACTAATTAACCTGTCAATTGTGTCCGTGACGGCCAGAAAGAGAGGAACTTGATAACGAGACACCGGAACACGTTGGCACAAACAGGTGAAGCAAATTGTATTTACGATTTTTACACCTTCTATTTTCATGACACAAAAAAATCGGAAGTAGGTGTCATCTGGCGGCATGATTCGAGTTTGACGCGATTGTATCGATACAGTGTCAATAAATCGATAGTCAATGTGATGAAGAATACTATCAAACATGACATACAGCACCTAATCTATTGTGAAGCGATACCCTTGTTTTCCTCATTGCTCATTTTGCTCAACATTTACAAACATGTTACTTTTTATGCTTCTACGAACAATCAAGGCAAATCATAAACGAATCAAAACAGGAAATAAAAAATACAACAGCATGTTAAAACTTTAATCTGTGGACCTATTAAATAACCAGTAAGCGCAAATCAAACAGTCGGATTTGTGTCCGACGCTGCCCTACGTTTTGAATTTATTTTTTAACTAACATCAGCACTGATATTGCTCAATTTGCATTTAACAGTAAACATTTAGCTTTGAGCTGAATTGTATGACTCATATTCATTTCATATTTTTTTGAACAAAAACTGCAAAGAGAGATCAATAGTTAGTTAGACAAAATCAATCCCTACTCTCCACCACCACAATCTTGTTCTAAAGCCATTAAACCATGTTCCACGAACCAAAACCACGAAAATCTGTCGTCTAGCATTGATTGTCACGACAGCTTGTTAACGTTCGGAAATGGTGTGCGTCCCGCTTGTGTACCTTGCTCGAAAACATCTTTTCCGCTGCAATGCGACACACTGAACAGCGTCGATGAATTTTGGGGTTTTTTTTTAATGCGGCATCAAAATCCAGCTGCGGAGAATTCTTACATCGGTCAGAAGATTTTGCCCGTGTTCTCCACTATTCAACTAAACAAATTTTATCACGATGATATTTAAATTCATGCGCATTTTTATGTATATTGCTAAAAAATATTTTATTTAAATAAATGTTATTTATACTTGATGACATAGTTTGCCTACATACTCATCCAAACTGTTAATAAAGATTTATTTCACTTGATTTGTTTAAACAAAAAGAAAAAAAAACTATATCCATCAAACATTCTCCCACATTTAATGGATGGCCAATGTGATACAGCTTAAACTTTCTCTAGATTGGGATAAGTAGATATTGCAAAAAATCCTATGATAAAAAATTTAAGCAAAAACCACATAACCTACACCAGAAGAACATACGTATGGTCAATTGTCACGCGAGTCTGTCCGGTCATGTCCTGTCCTGTCTGCATATCCTTCAATACACACCCTCCTATTTTCATTATGTCCGGCTCCTAATTTCATTAGCCATAACCCACAAAAAATGTATGGACGTGCGACACGACAAACTGACACCAAAGCGGCTTGTCAGCGTAAAATCTTTAGCCAATTTGTTAAGAGTGTTTGTTTACCATTGACATTCGTAGCGTTGTGGTTTTACATTGGGTCGCAAGGAGCCCCACCAATCTTTTGTATCCAATATTCATTTCATCGAAACTTATAAAATGGAACAGTTTTCACTTTTCTTCTTCTTTTTAATATTTCCCCTAACTTCGTCGGGACAAGCCGGGAAGCCGCCAAAAAAGTAGCAGATGGTGTATTAGGTAATCTTCCCACGAACATTAACACAATTCCTTATCCCTGGGTAAGCACGAGTTCGCAAAGGAATCCTTATTTTTTCAAGAATAGCTAGTCGCATTCGCTCCGCGCTTTAAGATAGATATCGATCAGCTGCATACCAAAGGCTTCCAAAACGTTGCGTGTAATCTCAAACATCACTCTACTCGATCCCTGGATTCGAATCATGTTATAATGTAACCTAAACAACCCTCTATCAAAGCATTAGTCTAAGCCGGCTTACGGCAATCGTACACTTATGATCTACTTGAAGACATGACATGAGAAACATTCGATTGTCTACTCCGACCACAGATTTTGAACAAAATATTGTATTTTGGATTGTAAAAAAAACTGTGCTATCAAAATTAATAATCCATTGCTTTCTTTTTTATATCAGTTGCTATGAATTCTTCCGGTTTCGAAATTATGTACTCCATTGTACCTCTAATCGTAAAATAACGACCATTTATAAAATGCCAAAATGGTATTACACTGTATTTAATCTACATTCTCCGATATTCCGATAAGTTAAAATCATATTAAATGCTAAATGATGTTGAACGCAGACTCAATTTATATGTCATGTCCAAAGAATCAGCGATCAATCGCTTAAGAAGGCGCGATAAAACCAAACCAGCCGCACTTGCTGTAGGCGGTCACAGTTTGAATTCTCCACTCATAGGTGTGATATCAGCTGTGCTTGATAAGCAATATTTGCAATAAGATAGCGGTTAATTAAGAAAGCTAATACGATTGGCGAAGTATCGCCGAAACCTGTGGAATGAAGTATAGTCAGTCTATGATGCCATTTCTTGCCCATCTGCATGTATGTAAATGTTTCGACGTACATGGTTTACAATAAGTAAGGACTAAATCAAATTTCTGCATCCACATCTCCGTCTTCCGGCAAGATAAAATGTCACTTGTTGCAACTGAAATAGCGTTAGAACATTTGCACTACGTGCTATATGAAATTTAAAATCAGAATAGACTGAAACGTGGTTAGTCTTACAGGGAAAATATGTTTTCATGTATTAATTAGTAAAATACATAAAAAAGCTTTCCCCACTTAATCATCAAAATAAACAACACATTCGCAATTCTTCAATACGCTTATAAACGAATAACTGTCCGATGATTTCATTTTTTACAAATCTCATTTCAAATTCGGGAATGTCAAGTGGTTTGCGCATTAGCGAACGCATTTTCGGGACGATGCACGAGGAATATCTGACTTCTAGCGATACAACAAAGGCGCATAAATTAAACTCTCCAACATTAGGCATTAGGCTCGACTTGTGTGCGATACCACACATTGAAACGATCGATAATCTGGTCCGCTTTGGTTTTGCAACACACCGCGGTGGCCAGTGATGCGCCACCCTTTTTTAAACCGCCCTCACTCGAGTGCTCGATGCTTGACGTCAGTCGTACGCTCGGAGAGAACCGGAGTGTGGACAACAATCGAGGCCGACCGAATGACGCCAGCGCGAAGCGGCAAGAGCACTTGAACGCTTCCGATCGCATTTTTGTTTTCCACAGTTTCGTTTCCTTTTTTTTTCAATTCTTCATCATTTTTTTTTCTAAACTCACAGTAGTCACAATCGCGCAATTTGAATATGAATAATTCAGCGTGTAGGCAGCAGCCTACAGGGAGAGGTAGGAGTCGGCCCGTGTCTGATGGACGTGCCGGGATGTTCCATTTGCTAGGTCACCTAATCGCCCTCGTTCCTGAGGGTATCTAATGGCCCAGATTCCAAACACACGATAGCTACCACGCGTTCGCTCGTGTTGATGGTACATAAAAATGGATTCCAAACTGTCTGCGATTGCAATACGTCTCGTACTAACAAAGAAGTTACCACCCTAAGCCATCTGACCAGAAAACAATCAACCATGGAAGTTTACTGTCTTTCTGCTCACAGAGGAATGGATGGAAGTTGTAGCTGCAAGATCTGCACAATTCCTTGTAAATGACACGTTCTCTACGAACAGAAAATAATGGAATGGATTATTCATCTAAAATAGAGCACTTTTTGACGTTAGGTTGTCAGTAATGCTCCTGGCATTATAAAATGACCATCGAAAATAGGACAACACGAAATGCACAATGCTAATGTAGAATAGACTGCTGAGTTATGAAACATACTGATTTAAAGCGATGCAACAAAGTCAATACAGAGAATTGAATGTTTGTAGAAAGATTCAGCCAGCTGCTGTTACGGAACGTATGATTGATTTAGTCCGGCAAATAAGGCAAATAAAATACACGTGCCCCGTCAAAACTCTGAAATTAGATTACATTCAAGTTCATCATCTGTACAAACTCGGCTAACCACACACCTATCGATGTGGTAAAAGTGAATAACATTACTACGTTAGTGTATGTGTACGACGACGAGGTGTTGTGTACAGAAGCAATTTGCACCCGCACTTTAATTTATTCACATATTGTAGTCATGCACGGGACATGCTGGAAGAGACACCAGCCCGAAGCTGAGTTGCTAATCATTTTACAAAACATGTTTTAAGAGATGGCATTAAAACCAATACAGTGAGATGTCCATTCTACTCAATATCGATTTTTTCTTATCAATGCATTACATAAATGATATGCAGTGTATCGAAATTAAGTAACTAAAAATATATTCTACGTTTCAAATGACGGTTCCTTTTCCTTCAAAATACCAAGTGATTTCTGCAGAAAAACGGCAAGTGTATATAATAATTATATGCTAAAAAAAGCTCAAATTAAAGTATTACACCTGAACACGATCTAAGCTACTCCCTCGATTGGACAGTCAGCACAAGAGTAACTTGTTTTTACATACATGACAGGCAACAACAATCCGAATCAAAACGGCTTTCCAGTCAGTCAAGGTCATAGGCCTAAAAAGAACTCACTACGATGAATAATGACGCCCGATATGGTAGGCTGATGCAGATGCTGTTAATGAACGTCAGGTAACTACGCTAAACGCATACAGCTCGACCGTGAGAAAACGTATGGTTGGTGTTACGACACGACTAAACGCGTCCTGGACCGAACGACACACTATCCATTACACAGGCAACACAGATTGTTTGAACACAGATGACTGTACAGACAGGTGAGTGAAACGCTGTGGTAGTAGACGCTAGAATGTTCACAGACACTATCAACAAGTTGCGTCTGAAATAGTCTGGCCTGCGATAGTTTTACTTTAAATATGGTTACATATTAACTCGACCATCTGCACTGTTAAAAAATAAATTAATATTCAAAACAAACATCATTGATCGGAAGGTCCTGCGTGATACAAGTATCAATTACATAGAACATCAATTGAAAGGTGCACGTGCGGAGCTCTACACAGATGGTATCGCTCCACAGTTGATTGATCCTCATGCAAAACAAACGACCATGTCCGTTGGCTGTTTCAATCGAAACAAGAAACTGGATTGCTTATTAGAATGATGTGATCAGAACGAAACAATAAGCAACCAGTTTGCAGCCGCTACAGAGCTTAGATGGCAGTTGTTGACAAATCAACGGTAACAAAACATCGCAAGCATGTGAATCACTTCCGTATCTTACGTTGTCACACACGTTCGTGTTATTGGCTGGCGTCATCAGGAGCGAACATTCTCCGGCAATAAAAACATACTTGGGTGGAGCGAACGGCCAGTTTTTGCCTTCGTTGTTTACTGACCCAACGTTTATATACTTTTCAAACACGCGGCGAGGGTGGCTAATAGGACGACTCTCAGTAGTGGTCGTCACCCATTTGATTGTCAAGCACCAGAGGCCGAACAAGTTTTGTCGATCTCCGACCCAAGGTGCGCCTCTTTTCGAAGCTATGACATCATTGACCACGCTGAGAAGAAGTCGTTGTAATTTTTTCGTGCTATCTTTTAGCTGTAGCGCACAGCATAAGTCAATAAGTTCGGTTAGCGGGTGTGACCTTTGACAAACATCAAGATCACATCATCAATGTCTCCTCTACCATGCTTTCCTTATCACAGGGGAGAATGGATAGTGGTAGTTGTTCCAGCATGGGCACGAGCAATAGATTTCAAATTGATTACAAGCCACCCTAACGAATGTAACGACCACAGTCCACACCTTTTCAGTAACCTGACTACAAGGTTACGCGTCCATATTGGACGTTGCTTTGATACTTTGTGCGGGCTTGATGCCCCGAAGTCCCGCAATTCGAACCAGCTGAGTAGTGACATCATCGTGAACAGGGAGGAACGTTTGTTTGCAGTCTAGGGGTAAACTGTACCTTCGTATCACATTCTCGTTCGTCACCTTCCCGCGGTGGTTCAATTCATCGAGGGAAAGCGAACTGTATTGGTGTCACTTGGTCAAGAAGCCATTGGTCGATTAATATGGCTTCCATAGTTTGCACAACGTATTAACGCTCCATCTTGAATGAGTACGGTTTACAACTAATCAAGACCATTTTGGAAGTAAACTATTAACGCACTACGTTATGCAAGCGAGAAACATGTAGGTCAACAAGTTTCATACACAAAAAAATCCTTTTACTGTTTTTGAAGTGTTTAGAATATACATTGCAGATCGAGATTATCGCTTTACACAGCATTGGATACATTAAATATCACAATTGAAAGATAGCCAGTGACAGACACAAATTTACTACCCATTACTCATGGTCACCATTTTGTGGGCGTTTATCGCGATACACATACGAAATAGTTGCTAAACGAAACGATCTCGACGAATATCTGAACCGTGATGTTTCTCACGCGTCCTTTATCGCACGTTGACACACGCACACACATGACCAACATTATTGAAGCAGTCTGTAGGAGTTACTAAGCTGCAAACGAAGAAGCTAAAGAAAGTGTTGAAAACCGTCTCACAGTTGATTTAGTTGAGTTCAATTGATTGAGATAATAAATAAACTTCACTATCCGAAGGCGCGGGCTTGATACCAACCAAAAATGTTTTGGTACACTTTAAGGAGCGCCAATGGTGCTGTTTTATCGCTCCCGAAATTGCACATATATTGTCACTTAACTCGTTAATAATGTGTTTAATTCCATGTACGTACCAGAGGACGGAATTCCATGACCAACTTCGCATACAATAATCTCTGCCTTGTCGGACATACGCTGCGGCATAAATTCAGCGCTACTATTTGATTTTATCGCTGTTCTTTTTTACAGCTTTCAACCATAAACCACAATTGAAACGATGGAAGGAATCCGTTTCAGGGACGGGACGGCATTGAGATACAAACCTCACATGGTAGCGCAAAATGTGGCTGTTCGAATTTTGTCTCATATCAACAATTTAAAATACATTAGTGAGGAACCTGTGTGCCAATGACAATTAAGGTAATCGTGTCATTCCATTTCGCTTAAATGAGAAAATAATGTCCTGTATTAATTGTGCACAATTTAAGCTGAAAATAATAGCACTAGAGCTCTGGTAAATATGCATATCTTCTGAGAGAAGTATTTTCCTTGTGTAGTATTTTCCTTACCAACTAGGCTCATCGAGGAAGATCTTACCTGTAAAATGCAAGAAAAAGAAAAGAACAATTAGTATGCTGAATTTTATCATTTTCACGTTGATAAATATAATATTAAAATAGGCGCTTCTTCCATGTATCGTTTCAACTTGCTGTCTCTTATCGTATCTCTCTCTTTCTCTCTCTATCTCTATCTGTTCTGCCCCTTTCTGCCTCATAAAGACCTACATTTTCTTGATAACTTTAACTTCCATACACGCACAACATGCAACCGTCCCGACGCAGAGCCCTCAATCCATTTGGAAAATCCATTAAAATGATACACATTACAACTGACGCTGTGAAACATAAATCCGAAAAGAAAACCCACTAGCCGCACTATCCCCTCAAACATGCGCTTTCCGTTTGCTACAGGCGCATCAGTTGACCGCAACGGGGCGACACGCATGGTCTAGTTATTAATATTATTTATTTCTACTTTGCGCAGACACTATGGAATGACCGATCGATATGCCGAACGTCCACTGGTCTTGCCAGTTATTATTATATTCATTTAAATTGCCTCATTAAACGGAGTACTTCAAATGTACACATTACCACACCAAGAAAGCTATATAAGAACGGAAAAAATAATGCTGCCCATTGAATTTTTCAGTATTTTTAAACGAATAATATAAAAAATAAGCAATACGGCCAAACCCTTTCTCAAGATTTAAAAAAAATATATATCTTTTAGGATCTTCATTCAACATAGAGTAATATAACATAGGGTAAAGGAAAAAAATCAAAGAGACTTTTACTTTTACCACAAAGACTGTTGATGGGACTAAAACATGCTTAAAGAAACAATTTTTGCATCGTGTATAAAGCTTATGGTAGTGAATGGTCAAACAATAAAATACCACGTTCTTTTATCACAAGCCCTGCCAAAGGGGTTTTTATTTTCTTTTTTTAGATGCAACGTCGGAAAGGAAAATATCACCACAAACAAAGCAAAACACGCGCACACACCCTTAGAATTGGGGAACCTACAATTTGTTTTGTCTTGCACAGACATTAGAACACAACAGCAGCCAAGAGTAAAAACCACTCCCGCCATCTCGTGCGCGAGTCTGCAGTGTGTTAATTCGCTGAAGTATGACGACATCTCCTAGGGTAAGGCAGCGCATGTGGCGCGACAGTAAACAAGTGCACCGCTAAAGTAGAAGCGTAACATAAAGCATGCTTCAACCATCGCCCAACAATCCACTGATCGTTCCTATTTTCCGCGCCGTAAAACATGTGCCGAACAGGTGGCGGAACTCTAGGAGCTGGAAAAGTTTGCATTTGACTCGTTTTTCCCCCATGGGTTTTTTTTTCTGCCTCCCTGGTTTTATCTTCGCTTTGTGTATTGGTCTATTCCTCAGCTGCCAGAACCACTCAGCCATAACGCACGAATGAAGAGGTGCACATTAGCCTGTCGCATCGTCGTTCGCGTTGAGTCACGTTTTATTGGGTACTATTTCTGTAAAGTTACTTTTAAAAGCGTGACATTGTCATTTACGTTCAAAGCAAAGCAAGCACTCGGATGTTAATGACCTTATCGGAGTTGGATCAAGGGAGAAACAATTAAAATTCACCTGTTTAGAACCTCAGTTCAAAATGAAGATCATGATGAGATTTAACGGGAAACAACTTATTCCAATGGCAACGCCTGTACTTGAAAAGCATTTATTGCAAGTGTAGTAATATAATTAATATATTTGGCAAATTAGATTGTTTGAAAAAATATAAAAACTTCGAAAGTTAAACATTATCATTGTATTATAGATCAGCTTTAAGAACTTCCCGCGAGTACCTTTCTGCAGATATTGTTAAAGTTGTTAATTTTTTCCACAATTGTACGATGATGTAAAAAAAGGTGTGCACAATCCTTAATACAATCTTTAGTTTGATAAGCTGTGAGATTTTGTTTTTTTTTAATTAAGTTTGGATAACTTTATGTTCGATACAGTAACACTCAGATGTAAAAAGCACAGTGTTTGTTAGCACAACTATTTGTCATAAAGCTTTATTTTGAAAAAAAAATGCATTTTCAAAGAAATTTCAAATTCTTTTCCAAAGGCTAAGAACAGGAAGATGGGAATGATCATAAGATTACTTATACTTTACTTTCTAATGCTAATTTTACACGTGAGCAGCATACCAAAGTGTACACTACGCATTCTTGTACTTGTCATCGTTTCATGTGCTATTTATACTGACCGCATCACACAGGATGAAACCTAGAGTTGGTGGCAAATGCGAATAAAATAGTATATGCAATGGGAGACTTTCAATGCGCTGATTCATTGATGAATTTGTGTTTGTACGATAAATATCCTTTTAAAATAGATTCAGGAAATTTATATAAAAAATTAATTTAAGACAGCATTTGCAAATTTTATGTAAAATTTACAATCGAGATAAAACCGGAAGAAATATTATGTTTGTTAGATACTGCAAGTCATAAAAAACTAACCGGGGAAATCCTACATTTCTTGCCTAAGTAAAGCTGTATAGTTAGCAATAAATGGTACAAAGATGACGTAAAGTTTTTTATATCTGTTTGAAATACACACCACAACTATATGTATTTACAGTCTTCTTTACAAGGCAACGCCGGCTATCAAATCCCCATATAAAGGACGGACTATCGGAATACGCGTTAATAAGTCTAGTAAGCCATTATATAGCCCGCATGACCTGACAGGTCGTTAGGCCAAGAGAAAGGAAGCAGCAGTAGTCTTCAAGAAAAGGGCTTCTTGACTTGAGTTCAAAAACTGCCGTATCTGCATTCCTCAGTAACATATATGCTGCTATGACGTGGAAGCGAGTCAACTACTTCGCTGTGCTCTCAACGATATATACTCTCACTCAATAGCGTACAATTACCGCTCCCAAACAGTGCATGACACGGTCCGAAATATGGTGGGCAAAGCATGTTCCATGTTGCGACATATACCCGGGCAAAGGCAGGCCTGTGTTTTAATTGAAAAGGGTATTCCACTTAATTAACCCACTCATTCGAGGAGCGTCAGTGATGACGCATCACAGACTGGCGTTTATTTTATTTCGCTTTGTGTACGGCGTCTCACTTTTCTTTAAACTACTTACAGTGCTTATTTTAATTTGTATTTTTCTTCATTCCCATTAAAAACATCACAAATAGGTCATAGAACATGCGACAACTTCAAATACATTGGTGATAAGCATCTGAATTCTAATTGTGCCTTTGCTTCATTGTTCCAAAAACAAATCTATCACCAGACGAAATTTACAAACACTGAAACACTGGTGGCTGAGTGCAGCTACAATTGTTCATACAAATTGCCACCCTGGAGGTACTAGCTGTGTAAGCATCGGAACAACAAGGCAACATTCATGCAAAGTTGCTCTTGCAAATTTATGTATGCAACTCGCGAGGGAATCGTGCGAAAACGCGTTTTAATCTTGGCATCCACAATTTTGCAACATTCTCCTGCTGCGTTGTTGCGCTGTGTGAACCATTTCGATGAAAGCCCGCGATGGAAGTGACCACCCTCATCAAACCCCTATGGAAGCTAGCCGCTACGGCTTTGTTTATACTCGAACCTTCGGTTGCTGTAACGATGTGTGTATTTCCCACTGTATTTCCTCAGCCATTACGTCAGACCGCCGCGTTAGGGCGCCCAACCAGACCGGGACCGGGCTGGGAAAATGTGTCCGCGTACAGATTGAATCCAAATGCAAAGCACATTGGTAACCTCCGCACTCAACCTGCCTGGACCACCCGTTTCGGTGTTTGGCATTTCCTTCCGACATCCGCTGATAGACGGTATCGATGGGCGTGCGGTGGCATGCGTGCGGAGGTAACGTTGAGTCGTGGAATAAATAAACAACGTTTTAAAATTTAAAATTAGTACCAGCTGTTGGGCGAGTGACGCGAAAGCCAGACATCGTGCTATCGTGGAGAAGAAAACGAAACATCATCCTTCGTATCACATCCAACAATTTCGTATACGCAATGCCAAAAACATTCGTGCAAACTCTTTAGTCAATGATCAAAAAAACAGCCCTTACTTCTCGGTATCAAATTCACTGTTTTGACAGACATGGGTCGCCATTTTGATTGACCTTTTGTCTCTCTCGCTCTCGCTGAAGATCTTTCGCAAATGTTAATTTGTGATGGACGTCAGCATAGCTTATCTGGTGTTATGCAGCAAACGCCAAACACTATCGTAGTTCCCAAAACTTATGTAGCAGCAGGATAGAGACCACCATTAACACCTTGAGTGCCGTTTCGTTCGCTTACGATGGACGCAAAATGTATGCACACAGGAAAT
Organism: Anopheles stephensi; assembly: GCF_013141755.1. Classification (NCBI taxonomy): domain Eukaryota; kingdom Metazoa; phylum Arthropoda; class Insecta; order Diptera; family Culicidae; genus Anopheles; species Anopheles stephensi. The sequence goes on from NC_050203.1 coordinate 49,054,199, forward strand.
GGCAAATGTTTCCCCAACTGAGGATGACAACAACAGTTAAATGGACAGAAACCGTACATTTCGAGACGGACCGGATGACCGTTGTACCGTTAGCGAAAACTTGCGTGTTTTGGTTGTTCGATGCTTTCAGTTTATCGTTGTGAGTGAGTCTAAATTTTTTTCAATTTTTTCGATACGCTACCTGATTTGTAGCGAACGTTGCAGCATAATGGCTTCGGAAATATTGCTAGTAACGATGATACGTGAAACGCCATATACCGCATTGTTTCGAAAGATAAGAAGAGACTTACACTTGATACGGAAGAGCAAACCGACTTTTGAAGTAAGGTAAGTCGCGCACTTATTTGTAAGTGAAATTATTTGTTGTTAAACAAACCCTAGGTGGTGATATCTAGCAATATCTAAATATACCAACATCTTAGTCACAATGATTATCGTAATCTTCATAACCGCTGTCATAAGTCTGTTCCCGTTGACAGCATGTCACCGAACGCACGTGATTGTGTCGGTTCCAGTTCGTTGATCGCAACGTGATGCACATTAAAAGCATTCGGGGTATACCTTTTTAGATTCAAAGTGTACATAGCGCTGCTCTATCTATCTGTTACTGCCTGCGTTACTTCTGTCATGTGATGAAGCTATTGTTTTCTGCTCGATTTGATCACGGTTATGCAGTCAGCAACAACAATAAAAAAAACATAATAACAACCACTGAAAACTGCAGATGAAGCCATCGAAATTAAGTGCTTGGATGTTTGTTTCTCTTTCACTACATCAACCCATGCATAACATCATCACACGACATCACGGCAAAGGTGGGTCTTCAGGTTTCACCCAAGCACGACACACCAAAAGGCCCTAGAATACGATTGATGCAACGTTAATAGAGTGTCTGTTCCTGATCAACTCAACGTAGTATTGATGTATTCGGGATAGGACGCAGAATAAAAAAGGGCAGCCCGTCTAAGACGCCATCACCTGGTTGGCGCCTTTAGTGGCTCGGATAAGAGAAAGACACCGTTAGCTAATTGTTGTGTCTGCCATAAATAGCACGAAACGAGATGAAAGTTCACTTTCCAACGCGCAACGACGCTTCTTAACACCAAACCGGAAAGCAACCAGAGAGGCTTTCGAAACAATTATAGACCAACGATGGTAGCAGACGTGTATCCCTTTTTTGGCGGATAAATAGCATCGGATCCACAGTCGCTCTGCAGTGCTATGTAGACAGCTTCCTAGGGAATCGTTTACCACTGCACAAACGGACACATTCGGCATCATTGCATTCCTGCGATTATTTTTAGGTTCGCTTTCCTACACAATGCTTCACGTTGGCTGAAGATTTGTGAAGACGTCATGATTGTAGAAACCAGTTGATCGAGTTAAGTTCAGAAAACAAAGATCCTCCCCATCGGTTCACATCGGAATCATTTTTTAACCGCGTGGCGACAGTATAAGTTTCACTCAACTATAATTAAGCGTAAGCCTTGTAGTAATGAGTTGGTAAACTAGTCGATAATGCTCACACACGGGTTTGGTTGTAAGCTCGACAGGATCGAGAAACGATACATCTTAATAAGTCCGTTACCAAGTCTAGTCCTACCAAGTTCTTGTGCAATGTAAGTCTTTTAATTTATCTTTGTCCTTCAAAAGTAAATGATTTGTTAGTATATGATTTCAATGCGAATATGTTCATCCCACATCACTTTTTGAAGCTTAAGTTTCTTCTTCAATGCTCTCCTCCTATCGTCTAAGAGCATTACAAAACAAACCAAAAATCTCTTTCTTAATATAGAACATTGATTCAATAAATTTCACATTTACTGCACACACTCAACCCTCACGATCAACGATGTTATTCGCATTACCTCCATTTCACCTACGTTCAATTTGGAACTTATTTGGCTCTCGCCAACAAGCCAGAACGTAAAAAAGTAAGCGGCAAAAAATATCCAGCGTCACAGAGGGAAACAAGCCAAATCCAATAGGTGCGAAGATTTGCCATTCCGTCAGCGTCCAAATTTAAACAGGTTTTTATCGCTATTTTCGGGATGATGCTTTTTTCTTTGCCCGCGCAAAACTACAGCGTCTTGCTGCAGTTGCGAGAACTGCCAATGTGTTTATGTGAGTAATACCCAAACCAAAAGAAAATCAACTCCTCTGCTGAGATCGATGAGCTGTGACTGCTTTTCATCCCGCCAAGCGAACTCCAATGGACACAGTAACACAAAAATCGGTCAGTTTGACAGATTGATGGGTGCTGTGGGTGGTTGTTTAGTTGGCTGGAAGAAGTGTCAGTGTGTGTGTGTGTGTGTGTGTGTGTGTGTGTGTGTGTGTGTGTGTGTGTGTGTGTGTGTGTGTGTGTGTGTGTGTGTGTGTGTGTGTGTGTGTGTGTGTGTGTGTGTGTGTGTGTGTGTGCTGTTTGAGACTACAAAATTGCTGACGTTCGTTTCTCCCATGCCCAGAGCACTGCCGGTCCCCCATCGAATAACGCGCAATAGCAGCTTATTGTATGTTCCGGTGGCTCGGAAACAATCACCGTCCGAGGTCCGGACAAAGCTTTACTGTCCAAAGGGAAAGCACCGTTCCAATGGCAAATAAAATTGAACTCGCAGTTTGTGTTGGGAATTTCATTACCAGCACCTCAACTCGCTACTTCCTTCCATGCGGTACTACCATGCGCGGGATTTACCTTTCACCGAAGGGAACTCTTCAACACAAAACGGCCACAGCGACACAGCGAAACCACCAAGTTGCTAGCTTGTGTGTGGGCGTTTCGTGAAACTCGGAAATGGGGGTGCACACAGAAAGGGCACTCTTTCGTTGATGAGATTTATCACCGCCGCTGATCACGATGTTTGGCCCGGGCCGGGCCAGTTTCAACCACTTTCGTTACCGTTGCATCGTTGCACTTTTTGTTGCATCTGAAGGAGTGGAACCTTGCCGACCGTGTCGAGCCTGGTTCCGAATGCATCACAACCACACATACACATCAATCCGGTGCAGAATGGTTTGATTTTTCGTTTGTTTCTTCACAGCCTTCGCCTTAAAGTTTATGTCTTCTGTGTCCCTTCACTCTCACCTTACAATGCTTCTGACCCGAATCTTTCCCTACCGTGCGTGGATTTTGATCGTAATCGTTTATTAAACAAGATATTTTATTTCTCTTTACATCAGTTCAGAGCTACCAGCGTCAGAAACTTTCACTACACTCCGAGCGGCCATATACACCTACCAACAGTTTGCTGGTGCTGTGCCTTTAATGATTTTCCATAAATCTAAATCAAAGCTACATGTTTTGGCAGAGTTTTTGGTTTTGCTTTTGCAGCGCCATCCCATATACGGGACTGGTAGTCCACAAGTATTTGCTCAGTATTTAATTAGAAGCGTAGCGTTTGGATGCCAAGAATATCCAGACTTGCTGTACCAAGTTAATGTGTATGTGTGTGTGTTGCTCTCACCTTCTGCACTGCACAAGCCATGTCAGCGACGAAAACCTATTACTTGTTTTGTAGACATGTCTACCTTCGCCCATAAGTCGGCCATCATTCGATCTGGGCTATGTTACGTTAATGCTTCTTTAATGCTCTCCCTTCACCGATAATCTCCCACCATCGTCTTCGATCTCCGCGATGGTGTTGTGCGTCTCAAACCCAACTGGCGGAATTACGACTTTTCAGTAGTCGACAAAAGCCACACCAGAATGCGTTCTCCTCTAAACACCCCACCCCGATCACGCTCCTATTGAGATGCTAGCGCTACTGTAATTCGTTTCACACGGCCAGAAGCCAGAACGGTGGGACGTGAAGAGCAAAAAGAAGAAGCAAGAGTTATTTTCCGGCGGCCTTTATTTCGTAGCGTTGATTCTGATGCGCGACTGGTGATTATTTTTGGATGCAGTAGAGAGAAAGAAAACTCAAAGTGAGCGATGACCTAAAAAAAAATGCTACACTACACTGCAAACCGATCCCAATTCCAAAGTGTACGCGTCCCGACGATGTTCCAGATTGATTCTGTCCTAACATCTCCTCACCATTTGTTTGGTCGGGACCTTGTTGTACCGTTGCGGAGCTAAGGGTAGCGATGATTTACTGGAGACACTGCTTCTTTTTTGGCAAAGACAAATTGCCAACTGTCAGCGAGACAAGCATAAGACTCTGCAACGCTCAACCAGAAATAGATAATTTTACATCAAATAAAATAGAATAAATTGTAGTTTTTTTAAACTAAAGATTTAAACAGGCATTTAGTAGCTTAACCTCTTCTTTACAATAAGAACATTAACTGTATTTGTGGGTTTAAAGTAAACCACACAATATATTTTATATTCTAATGCATTCAGTCTCATCAACGATCGTACCAATGAAGCCGTCATAATTTGTATCCTTTTAAAGAGAACCACAATTTCCTATGCTATACTCTAAGTACCGTTCTAGAATCCTCAACCAATAAAATCAATCGTCACGATCACGGCACCCACCCTATTGCATCAGTGTGCATGTTTATCGCCACGATAAATAGAAAAACTTATTTACGAAATTGCAACCTCACGTTCTCATACTTTCTTTTTTCGCTTTTCTTTCACATTACTACATCCCTGCGCACGGCACAGACAACAAAACTGCCGAAGAGGAATAAATGTTTATGAAATTTATCCTGCCCTCCACAATCGATCTCCATTAACCCCCGTTGCTGTACACAGTTCCGACCATACAATACTGATACAGCTGCTCATTTGAAACCGGAGGAAAATGCTGGGGTTCCATGATTGCCAGAGGTCCGATGAGCAATCCGTCCATTAGCATATTCTTCCAGTCTCTAACTGACTCGAATTTGAATGCTTGCTGTTTTCCGTAATGCGCGTACAGCCGACTCAAAAGTGAGATGAAGATCGCTCGTAATTGGGAATAAGTTTTTTTTTTTTGTTTCTTCTCTCACTTTCGCGGCGTACCGTGCGGAAAACTCCAAAACCCTCCCATTTGCTTTACGCATGATACTGTCCGTGAGTTATTTTGAAGAAAAACGCCCTTTTTAGATCGATTTTCTCCATTACTATAATTTTTCCTCAGTTTTATGTGTCATATTAACTCAAAAATGCTGCCGGAAAACATGCAATAGTTGATGAGTTAAACTCGACAATTTTATTCACCATTTCAGTGTTAATGATGTGCAACCATGATGATCATCAAAGAGAAAAATTGACGATGATCTGCATGAAAAATGTAAAAACGTTCCTTGCGTTCATGTGAAAACAGAACCCATCAGCTGATCGAGGCTGACCATCTTTTTCTTGGCTTTGTATGGCTTTGTCAGCAAGAAATTTCTCCAAAAGATTAGCCTGAGGAAAACTTTGTTGCCTCGGCGATTCCGCGGAAATGACGGGTCAAGTTCAAAAGGAGAGAAACAAAATTTCTTTTCGATTTCACTTGGCTCTCTTCACCGCAGCCAGCCGACTCTCCAAAACAGTTAGCTTTTCCTTCAGCATTATGCGTGATTTATGCTGGTTTGCCGCTGCCTTTTTTTATTCAGTTTCAGTCAAACACAAAAATCGTTGAATTCAACGAGCGTCGATAAATAATAATGGAAACTGGAAAATGAATTTCGTCTTCATTGATCCGCACGTAAGCCACTGAGCGCCACTGAGTGAAAATGGATCGTTAAAGAACGACGAAGAAATGGTGAATCTTGAACCCGGAACCGAATGCGGCGGTTTTGTTCATTGATTGTGGAGCTTTGCGAACGTTTACGCTTCACGCATCACTGCGGCAAGGTATGATTATGATATGACATCGAAGCATAACAGCAAAAAACGGCAACGAAATAATGCTCACCTGTCCTCGGCTTTGTTTCTTAAAAATGCGCAAATATTTTCCAGATGTATTTATCAATCCTACATTGTGCATTTATGAAATGAAGAAAGAAGAAGGTTTTTGTAAGAAACCATACCTAACTTATTAAATTATAAGACACCAGAAAAATTTAGCGGTATTTTTTTCTAAGTTTTTTTCATATTTTTTGCATGCTTCAGGAATCCTCGATAAAGTTCAAGGTGTAGCGTCGTTGTCTGCCAATCCAATATTCCAGTATTTTTGGCGGATGCATCACCTCCATTACTCCCTCTCAATTTACGCCTATCACGCCTTCCTTAAGCCCAAAAAACACTGGACAGTCTTTATTGGCTGAATCGTCCGGTGTCATTCTAATGACCTGACTAGCCCTCGGGAGCGTCTAGTTCGCTTCGCGTAGTGGGATCGTAATTGCATGTACTGTAACATTTTCTGGAACTAATTCTAAGTTCGAATTCTAGTAACTAAAAGTAATTTATCAAATTGGGAGAGAATCTGAGTTTAAGCGAGCTTTGCGAGAACTGGAATTATAAATTTCCTATATAGTCCCAGTTTCGTTCGTCGTGAAATGTACTTTGAGTGCAGAAATCTCGTCTGACTAAAGCATGACCGATGTGGTATTTCAGCATCTATTTTGTCGGTGCTGACACTTGACTCCGTAACGGCAAGAAACTAACATTGAAAAAAGTGTTAAAATATCTCTTCCTAATTTGGTCACACAACGAATCATGTTTTAGCTTAATTAATAATGCAAACAGAAAAAATAATTGACCGGGCATGCTTATCTTTGCGTGTGCTGATTTTTGGTCTTTGTCCATGTACTCCTTTTTTATCTCCATCCACATTGCACTTAATTTTTTTAAAGAAGTTCAATCTCGACCAGCGACGTCCTTTTTTGATTTGGTTTATGGTCTTTTTAGTCCAAATTGATATTATTTTAGTAGGGTTGCAAGTTTTATAATTTAGTGTACGCACTATGCATCATATATTAAAACATTTAGTAACAATTTACTTAATCGTTAATTCTATGTTTCGAAGCAAACGTCTAGCATACCAATATTTGATATGGAACATTCGTTATAACGCTTGCAAGTCTCTTCATTAGCATTCAGATGTTAGAAACCGAAAGACACATCAACCATATTAACACCTATCTTTTCTGACCTACACAAATGGAACACAACATTTTAAGAGCAAGAGACTTTCAATGAATGGCATATTGGTTTCTTTCCGGCGAACAAACATCGTTGCTGCGAAGGACAACATCTGATTTAGGAGTGAATAAATAGAACATAAAATAATGGTTTAATATTTTCTTGGCATGTTGTTCATGTTTTGTAGTTAAATAATTTTCTTTGAATCTCATATTTCGTGCAGACTGAAAAAACATTTTGAAACCTTACGATTTGTTGAAGCAGTCACATCCCTCAATGGAACATGCCGCTGCTTCTAGCTACTCTTTGATTTTTGTTACTATTCCTGACTTTCCCCATTTTTTCTGAATCTCTGACCATGGAAGGTCATAAATCAATAAAAGATATGGCCGCTGTTCATGTCACGCAAGTAAGGCAACCAGGCGGTACGGTGCAGGCGCCAATGACGAACCCTACAGAAACTTCGTCCACAACAACAACAAAAAATCAACATTGTATCAAGACTCAACAGTGAACTTTTCTTTCGATTGGATAATAAAAGAGCCACACTATACAATTACCTTAATTGGATCCCAACAAAAAACAGTAACGACAATCGGAAAGAAACACACATGCACATGCAACCGTTCCTAGACCGAACGTGTTGTACTGGTCACTTTGGTTACATTTCGGAATATGCCACACATTGACTGGAACTGGAGTTAAGCCTTAAACGTGTACTTCAATGCCCACGCATGCTTATGGATTAAAGTGAACTCGGGCAAGCTGAAGAAAATATTGTGTTAAAAAAATCCTTTCGTTGCACGATCGTTCTGCTCTGTTGTTTGCATGAGCAATTCACGATGCAGTGTGCTTCTTGAACGATCGCTACACATTTAAAATTAAAGTTCAAAGAAGTAAGGCTTCTTACCAGAACTATTTCAGATAAATGCATCTTTTTAGTTCACTTTTGTGATAACGCTAATAACACTACATAATAACGAAGAAAAAACAATCTCCTAATAAAATATGTTGCAAAGATGACCTTCCACCGAACGAAAATGACAAAACAAGAAATATCTTGGCTATTAAAATATAATTACCAGAGATAAATCAAAACTTCCAATAAAACAATCCAAGTTGGCATATCTTACCGGACAACCGGTGCGCCTTGTAACCGTCATAAAACGGTGGATAAATGCATGCCCTTGTGCTTAACTGCTGCTATTTACGGTAGGCATTCAAATCAACCCTTGCCCGGAATCTGAGTTGTTGTCTGGCGCAACCATTTTTGCGAAGCAAGTTGATAAGATAGTAGCATTTTTCTTAAGCCCTTACGTGAGCGATAATTTTTTCGAAGTGGAATTGAATTGTTCGTAAGATAGACTGACAGCTAAATTACAACTTTATCAGTAGCTAGATGAAGTTTGAGTGTGCTGACCTGAAGGTTGCACATTATTTTGCTTCATTAAATAGTACCTTTTTGTATAATAATTAAAGTCTGTGATTGACGCTGTGTATACCAAAATACATTTTAATACTACGACTTAAGGATTCTTTACTTGATGCAACATGTTGCTGTATAAAGTGTGATATGCTTAATAATCCAAAGCCAGGAGATTTTTTTTTAATTCATTAAGGACGGCCTGACCGTGTTGTTCAAAGGCAGGAGATAAAACATATAGACATGATTATTCAATTTCTAAAACTAACTATAATCTAAAACTACTACAATCCAGCTTTTGGGGCATGCGCAAGTTAAGATGTTTAAGAGCAGCCTCAATATGCAAATGGCTGTAACAGATTGCGTCCAAAACTTTTTCAATAAAACAACGATACACTATTTCGTACTTCACGATTCCGATTCCTTCACAAACATGCACGACCCGCGACGACCCGCCTCGTACAGGTTGCGGCAAATTGGCCAGCCATTATCGATTGACACAGCAGGGTCATCATATGCCGTGCTGGTGAAAAGTGCGCCACAAAACCGTCCTTCCCGGACGGATTGCGGATTGCGTAATCAACTCACCATCGTTGCCAGGTCCTCAATAAGCAACCAAAACGGCACACGCAAAAGCTAACCGAGATATCGATTGATGTGAAGGTTGCTGCCTGTTTCTCCTGCGTACACTTTTTGTTCTTCGCCACCACCAATCCCGTCCCAGTGACCGGTGAATGATAAGAAAAGCCTCATCTCCCTCTGGTACGGAGTGGCTACGGAACCGGTTCCAAGTCAGCCAGTACCTTTTTTGGAAACAGTGAATAAAATGAGACAAACGTAAGCGGTGATATAAAATGGCCAGAAAATGGTCGTGCGATGGTCGCGGCAAGGAAAGTAACGAAGACGAAATAAAATAACGTAACATACGGAACAACACAACCACAAATGCGGTCCAAGGCGAGCGGGAAAGAAAACACAACATGACGATGGCCACGCGGGTCTCGCAGTGATTTAATATCTTGCCTTTCTCAAAACCACCACCACAAACTGTGCTGGCTGGAACGAGTCTTTCCAACGTTCTCGTCTGCGATGATCCCAGTTTAGGAGGTTATACATGGCAAATGATTCCGTATCGTCTTCAAACAAGTTTTGCTTCGGTTGACTTTTTTTTTACTCTGGACGTTTGCTTTCATTCGACAGTGACGTTTGTTCTGTGTGTTGGAATTGATGTCAAGATTATACGAAAGGAGGAATAGTTTGGCAGAATAAACACTTCAGAGGCAGAATAAATATACAGGCTAACAAATTAACTATTTCGCTTAACGCACTAGTAGGGCTCAGGAGTGCTTGTTAAAAAAAATATATCGAAAAAATTACTTCGTGAAGAAAACTAAGCACCACACATATCTCCAAACTTGTAATGTTTAAAATAACATAAAATTCACACTTTTCGATCCACCAAAAACCGCCCGTACCGGTCTAACCATTTACGGATATGATGACCATTTTCACAGCTCTTGTGGATGAATTAAATTCGCGAAATGGTACACGATGGATTGCAAAGATAGAAAGGAAAAAAAACACACGCGAATCCCTAAATAAACCGGTTCTGATCAATATCTCGGTCGATTCATCCCAGTATAAGAAAATGGTATGCGGACGCTTTAGTAAAGCTTCAAATTACTGGTAAAAGCAACATGTTTATATGAAGCGTTGTTTTTGCGTTATAAATTTAGTTTATCACATTTATGCTATGTTATTGTTTAAATTTATTTGATTCTTTTACTTAAGAAACAGTGTACTAAGCTAAAACCCCCTTTTTAATAAACGTCCTCCTCTATCTTTCCTGCCAATTTTAACTAAATAAAATATTAATCCTTTGTGCTACTGCTGGTACTCCAAGTTCTCAAACATAATCGAAACCTGACCATTACTAAACAGTGGATGCCAACCCTACAAGCACTACAAGAGTGAGATTTAGCATCTAAATTTCATGGGACCTTTTCACGGTAGGTGCAAATGAACGAAAAAATACATTTCACTTCAAGTTAATCTACGTGAAGATTGTCTTTAAAACTGCACATTTCTTATGACAGTTTCACCCGACTTGACAGGCACACACATGTTTAATTTTTTATTTAACTCTTACTCCTCTTTTACCACGTTTGTCCATAGAAAAGGCCATTCTACTGTACGTAACATGGTTATTAAATAAAAGAAATATGCCTTAAGGCCACGCCGCGATAAGAGCTACCGAATAAAGTTCCAGTCTTATAAGGCTCGATTACTCTCGTCCGTCCTTTCGTCGAGCGAAAGTGGTTTGTAATTATAGTTTTATGGCGTACTCTTCCTTCCGCCCAGCTTTTCAACGCACATCAACGAATATTAAATTTAAAACCACGCGTCGAATGGTACGTACCAGCAGCAGTAATGATTCGCTCATTTCGGATCCATTTTGCGGTCGTTAGATGACAATTTTGCTGTTGCAGAGTTTGTAGTTAAGCTTTTTAAAGAGGATAGCAGCAGAGGTACTGATAATGTTGTGTGGTGAAGAGGTTATTAAATTTAAGCTAAAAACACGAATGTTGATTAATCTTTTAAGTTGAATGGAAGATAGGGTGGAAAATATCTTCATTTTTGTACTATTAAAATATAAACATCGTAGTTTACTGTACTAAGTTTAGTCATGTTTGCAAACTAAAATGCCTCTAAATATTTGCTCTGCAAATTGTTTCTAAAATAGAAAAAGTGATGCCCTACAGCCAGAAGTTTTCAAGAAGTTCGCACAAATACCCAACGAGGTTTCCGTCATTAAACGTTCAACTGGAGAAGGAAATGATCTCAGTTATCTCAGAACGGTAGCTGAGCCATTGTGGAAACTGAGCGAAAACTACCAAGCGTAATTCTATTCGTCACAAGTGTCTGTTTCCTCTAAATCTTAAACCAACCAAATCATCACGGACAGTGTGCTCTTGAGAATTATTTTTTTAAACCCACAATGATCCCCATCAACGGTGGCGTTCTCCGTCAATAGCAGCAATCTAAGCATATGAAATCATCCACCACTAGATGCTGGAAGCGGACTGGTTTATCACACCCCGGCTTCTGTCAATCCCTCCGCACCGTTGGCCAAAAAGTCAAATCGGGGTCACTGGTAGCTGTGAATATAAGTTTCAATTTAGCATGTTTCCGCTCGGCGATGACATAAGCACGTCTTCTCAATGTCGAAGTTAACGACGAAAACTAAACTTATTAATTCCGCTTGTTTTGTCGAAGATGCGCGATCGTTCGTGCAGGAAGAATGCACACTCGACCGGGATGGAGCCGCCCAGAAGCGAACGGATACCTCGTTGGCTCGGATACGGAGTGTCGGATGCTGGCGTCGAGTTGATGCTTGCAAACGATAAAACGACTATCTTGCTCTACTGTAGATGAACCCAACGAGTGGTGTTGATGCTCTGCTTGGTGTAATGTATAGTAGTGCCTCAAGTTATGGAAGATCCATGAAGAAATCGGACCCTCAGCAACGGACAAAGACTACACACCATCCGGTAATTGGATGGGCTTTGCGCTTTTGATATCGGTAGCCTCAGGGTGGTGCGTGTGTATAGTATCTGTTTCATTGTCCCATACAAATGATCACCCATTAAGAGTGATAGATTACAAGACTATTTATACCAAATGAAGACATATCTGCTCACCTTTGAGCTGGAGAACGTTAACGACTTGCAGATACTTCTTTTGATCACTTTTGCGTGAAGATGTTCATTCACCAGCGTCGTTCTGACTTGAATAAAATCACCTTCATCTAAATATGAGATGTGCGAAATGTATATCTGAAAATTTAGTCTTTTTGCATCAAATATTACATACAATTCCCGTTAATATCACATGATCTAGTAGTAAAAATATCCCAAAATCACGAAACGAAAACCACATGGATGAACCATCGCCTAGTTCGCTAAAAGATTCGCACTTACCCAAGCTCAACCCCTTAGCAGCTGGGACCAAATTCAACGATGACATCAGCCATAAGCCGGTATCTCGGTTTCGGCGTGTTTGTGCAAACCCGCTGGTGTCTCCTATGCTTCGCTCGCTAACGTCTCTTAGCTCTCTCGCGTCCCAAAACGGCCTTTTCTTATTTGATAATCTACCCCAGGTGGGGAAACTGTGCTGTGCCCCGACAAAAGAATACAACAATCAAGAAAGCCGAAACGACCCGGCCCGGCCTGTATCGTTCAGAATGTGGATGCTCTAAACTGGCTAGCTACTGCGCGATTTAATCCGCACGAAACCGGGTGACCGCCGCTGTTTCATCGCGCAAACATCGCGTTTGGATGACCTTGAAACATTCTCGCACTGGCGCGTTGACCACAGCTCAGGAAGTTCGTTCGTAAAAATATTCCGCTGACCAAATGTACCGACTGTGGCGAGGGATATATGGATCAAGTTATTGCCAGCGCTTGAGAGGATGAAGTTATTGTCAAATCATCACTTTCTCTTCGGGCCATTTTGAGGAAACTATTGATATCAGTACGTTAGGATGTCTACTTTTGCTTCATCTGTTCTATTGAATTTAATAAGCTTAAACCACGGAATTTTGTCATGGGTCAAGCCTTATCGCAGCATTTCCCACGGTTTGGATAGTTATAAAAAACGGTCGACAAATGCCTATCTCGTGCAAGTTCCAAGGTTAAATCAACATATGAAGCATGGACGGAATGATGTTTGTTTTTTGTCCGCCGATGCAACCCAAGCGCCAACTCCGAGACAAATTGATAATGACATGGTCAACACCTTTGGGCTGCATCGCGAGCCTGATAAGAAGATTGGTTTAGCGGTACTTTGACACATTGACAAACAGTTCAACTGAATACACAAAACGCAACGAAAGTACACTTCCGTTCATGACTTTAATGAAAAACTGAAAGACTTTTTTAAGCTTCCATTGTACGGAACAGTTGCAGTAAGTTATAAAAATTGATTGATGCAATCAACTACGAAGAATTGCCATCCGGTCAAGGCTATAACTTCTTGCAAACGGATATTGCAATCAACAATAAAAGTATTTGGCCCACCGACGACGGTGCAATCCACAGTGCCCTTTTCAAAGGACGCGTCGAATGTTGCTAACGGCCACCCGCCAATGCTTAGGACTTAGGATGACTGAGAGAGAGAGAGAGAACGACCGAGAGAGAAAATCAAGTCGAGAAAAGATAGAAGCTCGATGAAGCGCTACCACAATAATGGACAGCAACGCCGCGAACAATAGATTGCAAAATGTCAAATGGACAGGAAAATTAGAATCATTTTCCCGAAGCAGCAGCCGGACCTTTTGCTCTGCGTAAGAGAAAAGATCCAGCATGTTTCGCTGGGTCGGTCGCCTACCTGTTTGTTGTTGGATCGTGACTTTTCCATCGTGGCGCCACCACCGTTGACGATGTTGTTCAGCTTTTCGTTCGATGTCGACGGTTGTACCTGCGCTTGACCTTGCGGTGGCTGTTGTTTGAGTGCTGCTGGTGGAGCATTTTCCTTGGGCGCTACCCCCACGGCGGACCCATTGTTTTGGGTCTCCTCTAGTGCCATGTTTTGATTTCCTCGAACCGTCCGCGAGCTAGTAATACGATGCCGTATTCCGGTGCTATGGTTCACAGTTGTTTAATGATTGCTTCTTTTCGGTTAGCGATTTTCAGTTTCGCGATGACAATAATTACACACACTCACACTCACACACTCACAGTAAATTGTAGAAGAACTATAATGTAAAAAAAACGTCCGAATTGTAAAGTAATCAGGCAGGAAGGAAGAACATCATTAAACGGAAAGATCTTGAAACAATGGTCGTGAAAATTTTGCAGTACAAAAACACACACATTATTGCGAGAAGAACAAGAGCCGAACTTGTGCACTTGGGATTTCCCCGGGATGTTTGGAATGGGCGCCTCAGTTCGATGGAGAATATTTATTCTTGACTTTGCACTCAACTTCCAATGCTCATTAAATGCACTCTACTCTTGCCAGTAGGCGTTGCACGAAAACCCATCGATGACGACAATCGACCTACAAAATCGAACAAGAATAACAAAGCAGTCACCGACCGTATCGATTTTTCCGAACCGCGCCGCCACACACAACAGTAAAAGACTCACTCAATCTCTCGTTTTCTCCTTCTCTCATTATCGGACTCTCTCTTTTCTGTGTTGATCGACCCCTCACATTTCACTAAACACCCTACGGAAGCACACATACACACACATACAGCCGTACAAACAAACTATCCCTGCATCATCATCACCACAGGTCCGGAATCGGGGGAGACTAATGGGGAGCGACCGGAAAAGCCACTACTGGATGTGATCAGGAAAATCGAAATGGCTAACGAATGATTTCCTTCGGCCAACTTCCGATGCGTTCATCTACACCAGTTAAGCTCGAATTGACTTAATTATGCACACCAACAATTGGAATATTATTTATCTCACTTTTATAACATGCACCGCTGTAATGAAAAGTTGATGCTTTGCTTTTGTACTACAAAAATCTCGCACCACACATGCACGAATGTCAAAGGGAGATGACCTCATCTCACTCTCACCTACCTACCGAGGAAAGAAGTGTGAGGAAAACTGTTTTTGCAATTGAAATCTGCTTTTCGCACTTTTTATCCAAACTGGCACACTTTTTAACTAGCATGAGAGTAGTTCCGTTTGTATGTAATCACTTTCGAATCATTATTCTTTCTTCGCATAATATTTTCTTGAATAAATGTGAGAACTACGCAAATTACGCCAAACACTCATAATTGTATACTATTCACATCAATTTTACATTAAACTGCATCAGTACCACTCGGAAACTCCGATATTCTGGAATTGGGATGACCCACCCAGCACAACACCGAACCGAAATGAATTTTTCTTCACAGAGCATAAAACGCGATTTGCGGTACATGGTAGACTTTTCCATTCCATCTCACTGTCACCCATGCGTGAGTTTTGGGCGGAAATTCTCACTTCCACCCGTCGCCTGTGGTTACTGGATGAGAACGGTCTTTTCCGCTACCTTTCGAAGCGGTCTACACGTTCACGAAGCGTGAAAAACTCCAAAAGCACTATTTTCACTCACCACCATCACCATCACCTCTCTTCTCTACCCTCTCCATATCCAAACATAAAAACGCAACATAAAGATTCAGACGCCCCTTTTTCTCTTACCTACGTTACACACTCACACACGCACACATACACAAGCGCGTTGCATGAAAACACGCTCCCGAAGCCTTCTTCTATGCTGTTTGCTCCGGGGTGCACTCGATTTCTTAAGCTAGCACTGCTTTTTAAAATAATCGATACACTTTGTTTTCCTTAAAACTACGTTTTACTTTCACTGTACACAATTTTAAAACACGACCAAATGTATATCCACCCTTGAGAAACTTTACAGAACGAACGCCCGAATGCGCCCGGGAAGTTCAAAACTTGTGACTGTAGCGTTTCGATGGAAAACGATAAAACCCCTCAGCTTTTTACTGGGTTGTGGTCAGCTTCCGTTCCCGGTCAAGTTTTATGATATTTTAAGAAATGATGCTCGGTACAAATATAAACAACAAATACTTGATCTTGAAATCCGACTGACGAGCCAGCAGTACGCGTCCGTCCGCACTCACGACTATCGGAAGAATATCCCATGAAACAAATGCATGACATTCAACATGCTCAAACGCTGCGTACACCCCAAATGCAAGGGTGTTGGGTGTTTGGCAGCATAATATAAATAATAGAAATATATCAATAATTTTATTTTACCTTCAGAAATAGACAGTTTCTCGAGGAAATGTTCCTAGAAGCCGCTAAAAAAAATTTTGTTGAAAAGTTGATTTCGAGTACAAAACAGATTTTTTCAGTAAATAATCTGCACGACAGAATACACCCTCAAAAGAAAAACATCGCATGTTTCGATTTGACAGATTGGGCAGTTCCACACTAGCTCATTCACGCGCAATTCGTTGGTAGAAATACGAAATTTCGTTTAATTAGTTATATTACGAAATTATTTTATGTATTTAAAAATCTTAATACAAAACTAGTGTTCACAAGGTTAAAACACTATGTGGTTAAAGATAACAACAACAGGAAGTAGTTGTAGGTTGTTGTGTATTTTGATGCACGTCTTTTTTCCTACAACGTGCGCAGGTTTACAATGAGTTTATTAAAGTGTACTGACTTACTGGAGTAAGTTACTAAAACCATTTAGTTCTCTAGCCATTCCTTGCTATGTGGGAACAGTCCGGATGGGATTTAATTCCAGCGGTCCTTTCGCAGAAAACCGCCCTCGTCAACCCTCTGCAACTGGACCAGGTCAATTCAAAAGATTAACCAATTTTTTCGATACATTCCGCTCGGTTTCTCAAGCGTGTGATCGACTTTAGAATGCATTTCATTTGTTTGTTTGAGCTGTTTGCCAGCCTTATGTAGAGAAAGATTATGTATTTTATTTGCTTATGCGTAGTAATTAATACCGTTGTTGGAACCCACCCTGCTGAGCACTGTTGAACATCATTTGATTCTGTTGTTGCTGCTGCTGTTGATTTTGTTGCTGTTGCTGCTGCTGATGGTACTCCTGCTGTGTCATTCCTCCTTGCGAATTATTAGGATGCCCGTTTGGACCGGAAAGTCGTACACGTTTGGCATTGTGATCCATTCCACCACCTCCCTGACCTGTGCCGGTTCCACCGCCTGCACCTCCACCGCCTCCTCCTTGCTGCATTTGCTGTAAAAACCACAAGCAAATATACAATAAAAGACTGCTAAATACTACTCAAATGGTGAATGATTGCTATTACATTTCCAGATTGTTGTTGCTGCGCATTTTGTTGTTGTTGCTGTTGTTGCTGCTGCTGCTGTTGCTGTAAGAATTTGTAGCAATATTAGTTTACAATTATATAAAACAAAGGTTAATCGAACATACTGCTGTCCGTACATTGGCTTGTTGATTTTGTTGCTGGTTGTTTTGTTGTTGGTTGTTTTGCTGTTGTTGTTGCTGTTGTTGTTGCTGCTGCTGCTGCTGCTGCTGTTGCTGCTGTTGTTGCTGCCGCTTTTCTCCTTTATCATCCTGGTCCTCGTCCGTGAGGAACTCACGTTTAGGATATGGAATTGGGCATCCCGCAAATACGTCAGCCGTTGGCATGGGATCTTCCGAAAAATACGGATCCTGCATGGCCTGTTCCGACGTGATGCGTTTATTGGGATCCATCAGCAGCAACTTTTGTAGCAGATGAAATGCTTTGCTGTCTGGTTTGATCTTGTGCCGTTCCATGTATTTCACCAACGAGCAGCTTGCATAGCTAAAAAGAAACAAAATTATATTGAATGTACAACTATTTGCTTTTCAAGAACAGTGATGAAAAAGTCTAAATTACTTCGAACGCTTAAAGTCTTTCGTCAGAGTGTGATGTTCCGGCATTTTTCTAATGTCCTCCCAGTCTTTGTCCTGCGGAAAGCCCATTACATTGAATATGCGATCCAGCTGATCGTGATGGTACGGATTGCTTGTCTTGATATCCTCTTGCCGACAGTGGAAAATCGGTTCCGATGTAAGCAGTTCAGCAAAGATACAGCCAATAGCCCATATATCGATCGCTTTCGTGTAATGACGGGCACCCAACAGCAGCTCTGGCGCACGATACCAAAAGGTAACGACCACCGGATCAAGATCGGCCAACGGTTTCAAAGGTGCGTTGAATAAGCGGGCAAATCCCATGTCTGCAATTTTTACCCGTCCACGTTCATTTCCCTCTCCCATGACCAAAATGTTTGCCGGTTTCTGAGAATGGAAGGAACATTACTAAGCAATTCTCGATGTGTGTTATTCTGACCACTTACCAGATCCCTGTGCAATACCCAGTTGCTGTGTAAATAATGGATTCCATCTAATATTTGATACAGTAGGCTTTTCACCATGCCTTTTGGTACCATTACAGGTTTTTTCGTTGCTTTAGCCGCTCGATGGAACTTGATAATATGCCACAGATCATGCTCGGCGTAATCGAACAGCAGCCACACTTTGCGATCCGTATGCGATAAGAACACCCGGATGAGGTTAATCACATTGGGATGTTTCAATTCGCGAAGCAACTGTGGACAGACAGTGGAAAATAGCACATCTTAGTATCCTAAACACAACTAAATGGGTAAAATTTACTCACAGCTATCTCACGGCAAGCGGACATCGACAGACCAGTTCCCTCGATTTGCTTCAGAGCATAATCCTTCGAATCGTTACCCTCCTTGCGTCGTGCCTTGTACACGTGTCCATAAGTACCCCTGCCTACCTTACAACCTTCATATTCGAACAGGTCTTCCACTTTGGCTCGTTCCTGCTGCGTTTTCATCTTAAATTCGTAATCCATCATTACAGCGGTAGTCATGGTACGGAATCGAGCGACGAGATTAAGGTTTGATCACTGGCTCAGAAGCACGACTTATTAGCGGTAGTGTGAACAAATGGTAAATAATTGTTCACGAGGTGTATTTAACCAGCTACAAAAGCATACTATTGCGTTATAGAATGAAGAGGACGTTCTACAAATACGAAATTGGTACAGGAGAAATAAGTGGTGTTGGTTGGTGATGCTTGTTTGTTTACGGTTCCGCTTAGGAGCACCTTGACAGCAGAGAAGCTGGCACTATGTGTGCTTCGTTGGTCACGTCAAGTGACGTTTAAAAAACGCTTCATTCGTAAAGTGAACCCTATATCACCTAACATTTGTAGTGCTCTGTTACGAAAAAGGAAATTTGAATATTTGATCGTTTTTAACAGCGCGGTTGTGAGTTAAATTCTCTTCTTAAGAAGTCATTAAATTGAAATTAAGTGAAATGCAACTTATTTGCATCATATATTATAACCAAATGTAATACCAGTGTTCTAAAACAGTGTCTGAAAATATATTTTTCAAATGTTTTTCGACCCTTGATAAACAAAAGAAACCAGCGTTTTGATAAAGTGTGTAACTGTTTTATTGTATTTTTCACTCCGCTGCAACCCACAATAAGTAACACGTGTAAAGAGTGTTTGAAATCCAGCGTAGGTAGTAAATCAGAGTTAAGCCGTAAAGACGTTGTCAGTCGCTTCTAAGTATTCCATCGGCCAAACCGTGTGCATTAAAATATTCTGTTCATCATACAACAGTCAACAAACTGTATAACATCAATTAAACATTCTTCACCAGTATCGATCACGGCTAGCAATGTGCTTGCAATCGTAGTCTAATATCACTGAAAAACGCGTCCATCACAAGATTGATGGACCCTTCGGTGCGAGGATGAATATGTTTTCCTCGTGCAACAATACGTCAAACAAAACGGACTCGTTGTTAGGATTTGTTAATATGGCAGCGAGCGAGCAGAAGCGGGCAACGGTGAATCGCGCCGAGCACTGGTCGCCCATCTCGGACAAATGCTGGTGCTCAATGTTTCTTCGACTTGATGCGCTTCATATCGTCATCCATGTCCATAAACCTGCTCAAGCGTTGTCCATTGTACGGATCGTCACTACCGGGAGGTTTGAGACGCATCTGCAAAAAAGAAAAAGCAAAAGTAAATCAGACATTAATTTGAACGGGAGCGTTTCCACCATAGCAAGTCATAATTAATGTTCAGAATAACCAAAGCGCATAGGTCCATGCTTTGAGAATAGCCGGTGTGGCATCGTTTATACGCACCTTTTCTTATGCCAGGCCTCCATTTCCCGTGTAATGCTTATAGCTGGCGTTTAAGCAGCAGGTGGTGTGGTTTTGTTTTTAAATCCCTTTTTTACGTGTGTAAATTCTTGTGCAAAGCGATATATTTTGTATACTGAAATCCGTCTTTCAACCTGTGTCTGTGTGCGTGTGCAGTGAGGCGTATTGGTTGGTAGAAAATGTCCCACAAGAAAGTCTTGCCTAACGATGTCCACAGTCACGTACGGGGAAGTTAACGTTTTGCAAGCTACCAGGTAGTCGTTACCGTGATACATCGAATGTTAATTGAAAATAGTGAAGAACACCATGCAGAATACATAGAAGCGACCGAGAAAATTGTTAGTAAAAAAGACACTAGGAAACACCTTCACCACCATGTGGAAAGAATTGGGGACTCGAAGCTTGTTAAATGAATATAAACACTGGAGAACGCTGAATTAAAGCGTCATAGTGATAAGGAAGTAAGTGGCTTAAAAAGGTTAGTTTCAACACTTTTTCATCAACGAAAGCTCTCCTCTGTTCGTCGTTTGGTAACCGTTAAAAATTAAACGTTGTTCTTCGGAAGATAATTTACCATTTTGGGTGTCTTACTTGTAATGATTTGGTATTTAGTATAATTGATTAACCATTGACTAAGGCAGTAGTAAACGAGCTTAACGAAAAGGGGAAGAATGGGGGAAAAAACATTATCTAAGCAAATGTTAATCGTAACTCAATAAAATTGCAACAGCAGTGTTCGATAAGTTCTACAGCAGAAATCAAAAAGACGAAGAAAATAAAGAAAGAAGGAAAGAAAAAAGTCGTTTAAAGTTTCACAACGTCTGAAGCACTCGTTATAGCGGTTCATCGTTGCTTAAGTAAAGTCAAAACGTTAGGTCGCTCTATCGCTCGCACGAGAAAGTCGTTGCAAATCGTTATCGTAATGCCGAGTCGCGCCTAGATCTCAACATTATCTTTGGCGAACCGTTTCTATACCGCAAGATCGAAGGAAAGGGGGAAGAGACGAATCAAAAATATTGGGTTTAATAATCCGGCACAGTGCCTTGCTTCTGTTAGTAATGTTTGCAATGGTAGCCGAGCGATGTGCAAAGCCGTTTGCTTCGTAAGGGAAAACCGAAATTGATTAATGTTAGTTCTTAATTCTTATTCGCCTTCAGCAAAAAGCCCATACGCGGTGTAAAGTGGCGTTTCCGCGTTTCAAAGAACGCAGCACCGCGCCGTATACTTTACCATTATTCTGTACTTCTCCTTGCAGGCGTAGTTCGACTCGTCGACGTCATTGTAGCAGTCGGATTTGTAGTGCGCCGGCAGCGGTTTACCCTCGTGCTCGCAGAGTTTGTGGAGTGGACGGGACCTTTTGGGATGGATAATATTAAGATCCGTATTAGCTATCCCACAGATTTGAGTTGAGTTGCGATACGAAGCAACATTTGCCACCCCTTACCTCACGATCATCTTATCCATGCCGGTCGGCTTGCTGACGGGACAGTAGAACACATCGGGCGTGTTTTTGTCGTACACGATCGACTTTCGCAGCAGATCTTTCTCGGTGTACTTGATGTGTTTCTCCTTTGCTGCCGCCTGTTGGATGGCTAGACAGATAACGACGCTGAGAACTAGTGCCACGACCTTGCCCATGATAGCAAACAGTTGCTCGCCGATATGATGCACACACACAATATGTGGAAATTGGCGTCTGAGAAAGGAACCTGAAAGGAAAGAAAGGGAATGTAAATTGGGTATTGAAAGTGATTTGCTTATGTGGAACGTGAGAAATTCGTGACACACGCGGTTGCTACACGAGCGCTGAAACGAAAGTGTGCAAATTACTCTTTGCGATTCAGGCGTTAAGGTTGCTTGGGGTAATTTTTAGTTGAAGTTTTTAAATATTCTGAGTCGAAGTTGGTTTAACGAACTCAAAGGTCATGAAGCCTGTAACTCCTGGCTTAAAAGGCTTATTAATACCACGTAGTAGGATAGTCAGTCCTCACTACGAAGAGACGGTCCGGATGGGATTTGATTCCCTATTCTGCCTCTATCACCCCGGAACTTAGAAATGTTCTGTGTGTAGTTATTTTTGGTCTTTAAACTTTGACTCATCCCACCAAGGCGAAGATGTGTTTCCTTGATGCGTTCTCTCGGTACATTCAGTTCCACACAAGCATCCCCCCCATTCTCGGTTTTATTTAACCACTTTATTGAAGGACATGGGACATTACTCATTCCACCGGGCTGACGTGATGCAGTTCTAATACCTGTACGGCCGCTGTTGGAAGAGTGATAAATCAACAGAAAATGCAGTGCCTACACACCCAGCTTCAATGACCGACGGGAAATTTATTCCCCATGTAGGTAGTAAACAATTTGCAAAAATGAGAGAAAAGTGAGTAAATCCTTCTACCTAACTAATGTTTACTAGCGAACAACGTTTTGGCATACGTTCAGCACAATTGTTCCTTTCGTTTTGACCGTTCAATCTCAATTCCTCCTATTTCACGCAAAACCGTTGCCTTGCGATAATGTGCCAAACACCCCAAACCCA
This sequence comes from Anopheles stephensi, assembly GCF_013141755.1. Taxonomy (NCBI): domain Eukaryota; kingdom Metazoa; phylum Arthropoda; class Insecta; order Diptera; family Culicidae; genus Anopheles; species Anopheles stephensi. The sequence goes on from NC_050203.1 coordinate 49,076,901, forward strand.
CATATTTCCCACTAGATTCTTTCGGTCAGAGTAAAAAAAATCTCCAAGCGCAAAGTGAGGACCATTTTAAAGTTTACGCCTCGTCTGGTGTGGTAGACGGGCTCGCAAGATTACAGGTCACTTCCCGTTCCCCAGGTGATGCTGTTGCTCTTAGACAGGGTGAAGATCTGCGTAGAAGGTAAAAAAAAAGATGACCAGTCATCTGATTGCTGAAGGTAGCAGAACATTCCGAGATAGAGCTCCCATGAGCCTGTGCCTACCCCCCGGGGGATGGGGTAGAGCTGCTAACGGGATCGTGAGCAACCCCACGAGTATTTTTGTTATTATTTCACGAGTTTTTTTTTCTCGTGTCGAGCTGCCCACATCCCACGGCAGTTTGTTCTGTTCCGGCTTATGATGAGCCGAGGTTCCGATTTGAAATGAGGTGGCGCGTGGTGGTCAGCGAATTTATGGTCGAGGTGTTAGAAAAAGAGGAAATACACTGAAAAGTGGGACGCCTTCGGTGGGAAATTTCTTTGGACGCCGCCGTAATAGGTCGGTTAGAGTCGGGCAAGAATGAATTATGAATATTCATCTAGAATGTTTAGCTCAGTTAAGGTTAGCAAGATTCGCAACAAACAAACTGATTGCATTTAATAGGATTCTTCTTGCGCTCTATTTGACTAATTTAAACAAAATCGTTGATCGTTACGTAGATCTTAACAGCAATTGTGATTCTTCGTGAGTTCAGAAAACATCAGTCAGAATTATTTTCAGAACAGAACAGAACAAGAAACCAATTACTTGACATGATCACCCAGAAATATCTATCGAAACGGAGCTGTCTTATATTATTCCAGCTACCGTCATGAAGCTTAAGAACAGCTTGTAAAATCGACTCACTTTACAGCCAAAAATGATCTTTGCAGCCATTCCCCACAACTGTCGTGCCATTGACAGCGTTACCGGACCTGAAGGTGGGATTACAAATCCGGTTCAAAGAGTTCTCTTGGTTGTTTTTTGCGTTCATCCTACCCCAAAATGGACAGGGTCCGTTGTGCGTGGGTCCACGGTACGCACAGAAAACTAACGATGACGCATTCGTCCCCGATCTGGCGTATGCTGATCGAAAAAGGAGCAACAGTATAAGCTGGTAAACAAAACTTTAAACTTGCCCGATTTCTACACCGTGTCCCTTAGGGGAAACACGTCGGTAGTCCAGCCGAGCTGGTTTTTATAATGCGCAAAAGCCAACGCAAAGATGAGTTGACATTTTACAAGTCCTCTCGGTACTGGACTGCCATGTTTGCCATTTTTTGTTTGCGAGCATTTGCAACCGCTCGCAATGGTAAAGATTAATCTTAAAGTAAATATTAAGGCCAACGCGCCAACAACCGGTAATGGAAATGTTGTCTCACAGCTCACCGATTCCAGCCGGAATTGGACCACCTTCCGTGCGATGTAGATTAGCAACGGAGCATCTCGGAATCTTGAAAACGGGGGAAAAGAAAAACTCTATTCTTAAACTAGTTTCTTATACACGTTAGACAGCAGCGGAAAAAAGAAGAGGGGCAACGAAGAAGATGGCTAGAATGTCTAACGATTCCAAAGATACCATTTCCCGGCGTAAGGAGATGACTGCTTACTGTGAGTGCTTCTGTGAGTGCGATCGTGTAAAAGATCGTCGGTAATTGAATTATTTAATCGATTTGTTCTGCTGAAAGCGGGAAGGCAGCGGCGGTGGCCAGTGGCTACATTCCCGGTGCGTTGATCAATGAGATCATTAACGGAGTCGGGGCAGCCCTTTATGGGAGGTCCGTGATACGTTTTGGAGGAGCCGCTTGTAGGTTGAAGTTGTGGGAAGTTCCTGGGAAAGCACTAAGCTCCGGTTTGGTTTGAATTTTCCAATCTCTTCAAAGCGGTACCTATTCCATCCGCACTGGCGGAAGGTTGGGCTTGATAGACTTTAAAGGATAAAACATGTTCGTCGATCGCGCAAGAAAAAGAATAATTAAAATGAATTCATCGCTAATTAGTCGATGATTGTCGATCGACCTCAGCTTGATAAAATACCACCGGATGCATCACTGCATTAATCGCAAGCTTTTGCTCCACTCTTGTACCTCCAGTGTTTCGTTTATACGGATGAGCGGCCGCTTAAGGCTTGTCTGCTAGATCCATCCGTACAAGGTTACTTCCAAGCGTGCTTTCCAAAAGTTTTGTCGTTTTTTTTTTTTTGTTTTGTTTTGTCCTGCGGAGGTTTGTGTTCACGAGCACACATAAACGATAACCCATTTCCATACGCGCGGCGCCGAAGCATGCTACGGCAACTCTTATTGTTCAAGGACCGGCGGGCTTGTTCGTTCAGTCAGCCGAGTGAGCTTTCGGTTTGCGCAACATTTAAGCCAATGTCGGATCGTTTTGCAAAAGCGGCGTTTCCTTGCCGCTTGTTTACCAGCTCGGCCAATTATGCCATGTTAGCTGTTGATTTGCAACTGTTTTCTCTTTTGCTTCACCACTGGCCAACACTGGTGAAGGTGCAGCGCACCGCGTTACGGGCATACGTTATCCATCATCTCGTTACGATCATAACTCGCTGCGGACTGGTCGTAGCTGCTACACACGAACGGCCATCACTACTTTGCCCATTTCGCTGCTGACGCAATGAGTGAAAGTCGACGTATGAGTTTCGGTTTTCAAGAAGACAGTTATCTGCAGACTGCGTGTGACTGCGAGATGAGCGTGTGGATCTTTTTCCGCCATTCATCACGCAAGTGCGGTATTTTCAACGTACCGGTCTAGGGTAGGCAAGAGAAGGCCCATCGAATGAGTTTCGTGTCGTTTATAAGGAAACAAAAGGCAGTTGCTTACTCAATTATATGAAGCAGAGGAGAAATGAAAAGCAAAATAAAGTTCAAATTCTTAAAATAAGCTGATCAAAGTTGTTACATGAGGGATAGTTAACACCTCTTCGTTATTTCCTGTGCGATCATCGACCCATCCGACGAACCCATCCTAAACTAATCATCAATCGGAGTTGAACTTCTTCCCAAAACTGCTTAAGCTACTTCCTTCGCAAAAGCTTTCTTTGTCCGCGATAAACGTATCATTCATATCTCAGCGTCGTGCCGCCGGGAACAAAACCAAAGAAGGCCAACGAAGGCCCTTCCTCGAACCCATGAAACACGCTCAAGGAGTTTTGGGTGGTGGTGGTGAGGAGTAGGAGCAGTTCGAAAACCGGTTTCCGCGTTTCAGCGTAGCGTGTTCGATGCACGTGTATTATCAACGTAGTCAATGCTTGTGGCAACCACGACCACGGCGTCTGTTGTCTGCGGTTGTAGCACCGGAGCAGCTCCCCGTATGCATGACAACAGTCGTTACAACAACAGCAAAACCTTGGATCGACCTATTTTCCTTGCTCCGGAATGGACCGTTTGTGCTTTCGTTTTCCGATCACGATTGACCCAGCCCGCCGGATAGAATGCCATCGTAGGGATCGGTAGGGTATTACGAAGAAAGAAGGCCAACGCCTTGCAGGGTAGAGTTCTAGTAATTTTTCAAAATTGTAGATCACATTGTTTTCTGCTCGATCGCTTCCATTTCTCCATCTCTCATAATGTTTTCAAGAAAATGTATCGGTCGATCTTCTACTGCGCGATCGATCGTGGCAAGGATTTAAATAGGTTTCGTGGTTTTCGCCTGTATTAACTTGCTAGCCATGAACAGATGGCTTGTGTTACGCACTCTTCTACGCTCCATGAACGGTAGACAACGAACTTGAAATATTAAAACAGTCGCTCAATCGCCACCGTTGGCCCGCAGCCCACGTAAATCTCACACCACACCGAACATCGACACCGGACACTGCAAGTTGACTCATGGTGGTTTTGAATATTGAAGCGCTATTTGCCATGGCACACCGTCAGCTTATCCCACCTGCAACTGATTTCACCACTATTTTCACACTCATTCAGCAAGCAAACAGTAAAGCTGTGCGGTAACTTTGTACAATTAAATGAAGCGTATGAAACACTATAATTTTCTTCAAGCTGGCAGCATGGTCTACATAATAAATATACACAAACAATACACAAGCACACACACACCTTTCGCTCGTACAAATGTCAGCCGATCGTAGCTGTGCGACGGTTAAAAACGAAAGACTTGCGCGCCAACAAGCGACGAACGCGTGCACCTTCGTCGACGAACAGATTGAAACTCTGCCGTGTGGAGTCAATTCCAAGCCCGCTCAGCTTAGCATTTTGTTGTGAATGGCAGAGAGCGTTAAAGAGCGAAAACAGGCAACGAGCATCAAGAGAGATAGAGAGTTTTTTGAGAGATATACTGTATCTCCATATGATATTGATTGGTTCATTCGCAGAGAAATGCAGCTACCATGTGAATAATTGTGCTGATGAAACTAGCTGCAAAGAACTACTATTTTTGTTAGGTAACTTTAATTTGAATTGGGCATTTTTCTTCAATCCGTAGGATCACAATTCAATTGTCTAGTACGTACCCGCAAGATCCTCATATGTGTGCGCTCCCATGATACTGGCTAGCCATGGGTCAGAGAGTTGAAAGAAAATAGTTAGTAGACAACGAACCTCTTTAACCATGTGCACCGAGGCGCGTTTAATGCGATTCACTTTCATTTTCGCGCTGCAGGCAACAATGCGGTGTGTGGCTAAGGATCATTTACTGAAAATGATCATATCCGTCCGAACATTGCACTCGGTGGGTTTGTATACGTTTAGTTGCAGTGGTTTGATGAGTTGTCAATGGATTAGTTGTATAGATGAAATTTCTATAAAAACGAAATTAAAGTGAACCAAATGCATTTTAGCTCAGGATTGAGGACATTAATAACCTAGAGCAGCAAGTATCAACTAATATGAATCATAATCTGGACTTATTATTTCTTACATTAAAACAATAGCCTTCGACCTTTTCTAAAGTTTTTTTAAATGTATAATTTTTTTGTAAATACCAAACCATCAATACAACCTCCACAATAGACATGAACAACCACACTGCAATCTCCACACACCGACAACCGAACATGCCCGGGATAAGGCAGAATAACAGGGAGGAAATGCCTTGTTAATATTTGTGAATTTGTAATCGTCAACACATGCGGTGTTGACAATACGGCGTCATGCCGTAATACTGGAATTATAAATAAATAAAATAAATAAATAAATAATTTTTTTGTAAATAAATATTTCGTGATCTTCAGGTTGATTAAATCGGGGCACACCAAAAAAATTAAAAAAAAAATCAGCTACAAATAGTACAAAGAATTTATCTTTAAGCTTCCTCTTCTTACCATGGCATTTAATGAAATGCATTAGCCTGTTCCCTTTAAATTTCTTCAAATCGTTTCTGTACTCTTCGTACCGAATCGATTCAAAGTGTCAAGAAGTTGGAAGAAGCTGTAAAGAATAGAACGAAACGCTAGGTTACGATCCGGTCCATTTTCATTCATAGTGACAGTTAAAATTGAAAAGTGGAAGAACATTCTTCGCAAAGCACCGCCAGAAGGGCCGCCCGAAGCGCGAGAGCTGCCAGTGGAAGATAATCTAACGGGGTTTTAATGGCGTCGAGAGCATTCGTTGATTGTCGGTAGTTCACCGAGGCTCTCGGCCATGGCCTACCGCGCGGAGTCTTGCACCTGGAGCTGGCACACAAACTCGGCAGCCGCCCGTGGTTCAACGGCTAGGCAGAATTAATTCGCTTCTGCCATGAGGCCACTCATGTGGCGGGCTCGGCTTTTGGTGGATTTTGCACGGGAGTGAAGCGATGGTGGGAAATGATGCAGCAGCCATTCTTTGTGGCCAATCGCTCGTGGATCGTGTTATTTAATGTGAGTGGTGGAAAAGTTCTTAACACGGGTAATGGAGGAGGCGGCGCGAGAGAGCCCGGTTCAGCATAATCTGTGTGCCGCAACAGGCCGTACGGTACTGTCAGACGCCGTGCTGTGCGAGATTGGGAGCATGGGCGAAAGAGAAATGTTTGGCCGGGGTTGGTGGGCCCACCCTTTTTGACGTTGGGTTGAGGTGCGGTAGAGTCATGAAAGCTTTTTTACATGTTTTATGTTCCGCTCGGTACGAACCTGACTTGACGCCAAGATGCGAATAGCATTAACCTGGAACCTGGGTAAGAGGTTGATTTGCACACGAACGTGCATCTGTAAATAACTGTCTTTATTTCGTGCGTCGCTTTTTGTGTGTGTGTGTGCATTACTCCGTCGTTTATGGTCGGCCGCCTTGGTACGGTAAGTATTTGTTCGTGAAAAGTGAGCATTTGCGGTACTAATACCTTTTTTGTCTCGTTTTTTTTTTGAGGAATCATGATGTCATTCGATCCATTTCATACTTTCTAGGTCAAACACATGGGAAGCACGTATGAAAAGAATGCATTAAAAAAATGGGTAGCGTATTCGAAGATAACTTCAGGAGCTTTCGGTTCTTTAGGTTCGCTTCTTCTTCTTCTAAGGTTGATTTATTTATTTTATTTATTTATTTATTTATTTAGTTCATATTGTCCGCCAATGATGGTTCAACAATGTTCATTAACACTTAAAGGGAAAGCGAGGATGACAGTCAGGATTAGGTGGCAAGGAAAGAGACTTCTCGAAGACGGACACGAAAACGAGACAAGGAGACATTATAGTCGAACAGGTGATAGCACTTGTTGAAAGCCGACAAAGCTCGTAGCAGAGGATCGTTCGAACCGTAACGGGTGTGGCGGGATGGGATATAAAGGGGAGGTCTATCGCGGAGGCGACGGGAAGGAGCATAAAGGGGGATGGCAAACAGAAGAGAAGGGACATCAAGTTCATTTAACAGGAGACCTGCAATGAAGCTAGCACGGATATGGAAATGCCTATCCTCAATGGTTTCTAGCCCAAGAAGACGGCAACGGACTGGATAGGGAGGGAGAGCAAGATGATAGCCGTTAAGGAAGCGACGAACAGCCACACGAGTGAATTTGCGCTGAACACTCTCCAGTCTTGCCATCGCAGTGGAGCCTGGGGGAGACCAGACTACAGCCGCGTATTCCAAGGAGGATCGCACCCAACAGCAGTACAGGGACTTCAAGCAGAGGGGATCGCGGATTTCGGACGATAGCCTAATGATCAGACCCAGTGATTTATTAGCCTTGCTAATTACATAATCAACGTGGGAACTGAAGGACAGCGTTTCGTCGAGCCACACACCTAGATCTTTTACAGAGGATACACGACGTATTACTGTATCACAGAGGGTGTAGCTAAACGGGAAACGAGAACGAGAACGAGAAAACGAGATCACACAACACTTATCGGGGGACAGGAGTAGGCCATTCTTACGACACCAAACAGAGAAGGAATCAAGTACAGTTTGGAGAAGACAACAGTCAGCAGACGAGGACACAGGAAGGAAGATCTTAAGATCGTCTGCGTAAAACAGAAAACCTTCGGCGGGGAGGATGGAAACACAGTCATTAACAAATAACAGAAATAAAATAGGACTAAGGACACTACCTTGAGGAACACCCGAGGAACCTACGAAGGAATCGGACAGACAAGACGAAACTCTAACTCTATACGATCTCGCAACCAGGTAAGTCTTCAGCCAGGACAGTAAACGACCCCCGATACCAAGTCTTTCGAGTTTGGCAATCAGCAGATCGAGAGGAACACTGTCAAAGGCAGTACTGAAGTCGGTGTATACGACGTCAGTTTGACCACCGGATGACATGTTCGATAGAGCAGAGGATACAAGACACATAAGGTTGGAGGAAGTTGTGCGTTTGGGAATGAATCCATGTTGGCGCGGGGATAGGTGACCAACAATGATAGGAAGGATGGAGGAGAGAATAATTGATTCAAGGATTTTGGAAATGGGGGGGAGTAGTGAAATACCACGGTAATTGGAGCATACAGAGCGGTCACCTTTTTTGAAAAGGGGGACCAGCCAAGCAGACTTCCAAATGGTAGGAAAGGAACCCTCATTGATGGATCTCACAAAGACGCGAGTCAAAAGGGGAGCAAAAAAGGAAGCACATTTCTTAAGGACAGAGGAAGGGATACCATCAGGACCAGGCGAGTAGGACAACTTGATCTTTGACAGGGCAGACAATACAGAGGGAACATCAACGTGAACATCGTTTAGGGAGAAGACGTCACAAGGGGTGTACGATAGACCGTCGACTAAAGGCACTGCACTACTGCAAGGATCAACGAAAACACTAGAGAAGTGTTTGGCAAAGAGGCGGCATTGATCGAGAGGATTGGAGGCGGTTTCATCATTAAGGGATAGGATAGAAGGGATGCCGTTAGGATTACGACGCGCATTACTGAACCGCCAGAAAGATCTGGGGTCGGTTGTGAAGCGGTCTTGTAGCCGTACTACAAAGGACGCGTAGCGCCAACGGTTATAAGAGCGATAAGCGCTGGATGCATATTTAAAAATACGAAGCGTAGTCGGGTTACGGTTGCGACGATAATTACGAAAAGCTCGATTCCTGTCGGATTTCAGAGTGCGCAACGATCTGTTCGACCATGGGGGGTGAGGAGGGGGATAGAGGAAGGGACAACAGGAAGGAAAGGCAGCGGTGATCTTCTCATTGAACTTGGAGACAGCAGCATCGATGTTGCAGGATTCCTCGATGAAAGACCAGTCGACAGCCGACAGGACGGCAATAAGTCTCGAATGGTTCATTTTCCGGAAGTTGAATCCACGGAGACCACGGTCACTGCGAGGTAGATGAGCGGCTGGGGGTGACGGAACCGAAATAGTGGTCTCCAGTGCGGGGTGATGCAGGTCGATAGGCACAAGGGGGCATGGTGCGGAATGAACAAACGAACAGCTTTCAGCGGCGGCAGGGTTAGCGAAAAGTAAATCCAGCTGGCGATCGCGATGATTTTTCACCCCTGACAATTGCAGCAATCCATTGTAGGTCATGCCATCGATGAGAGAGCAACCGGATGATGAATAGTTGGGCATGAAGTGGCGTGGTGGGTCGGTAGCGGCATGCCAGGTAATAGCTGGCATGTTGAAGTCACCAAACAGCAACAGTAGGTCGTTTTGCGACATACGTTCGGAAATGTCACATACACTCTCATGCAGATTGTCGAACACATCCACAGAGGAACTGCGTTCAGGAGCGATGTAGATAACACCGATGAACAGGCTGCAGCGATGAAGTTTTACGCACACCCACAGGAGCTCAAGCGATGAGAAAGCGTGACGTAACATGAAGCTGTTTAACGAAGCGGCACAAGCGATGAGCACACCTCCACCACGAGAGTGTATGCTGTTATCAGTACTTCGGTCGCAACGGTATACGATGAATTGCGTGTCTGCTAGTAGTGCGCTGGGTATCGATTCGTCGAGCCAGGTTTCGGTAAGTACCAATACATCGAGATCAGCCTCAGATAATGCGAGTCGGGTGTTGTTCAGCTTGGTGCGCAGTCCTCTGACGTTCTGGTAGTATAGGAGAAGCTCTAAGTTAGGAGCCTGTGCATGTGTCGGCGGAGTATCACGGAGAACACGTGTAGTTAAGGCAGTGGTGGCTCGGGCATAGTGGCGTGGTGCGGATCGGAGAGCGGCGGATTCAGGTGGTTGGGCGGCAAGTTGACTCGTGTACTGGTGGTCGGAAGTGGTTCCCGGGGTCCTGTGTGCCAAAAATTCTGTGCTGTTTGTGAAGTGCGGTGGTCGGTGAATTCACGGAACACTATACCGTTGTGCCAAGTGGATGGTGAAAGCGCCTTTTCTTTTAAGTCAGGCGACATCCCAACTTTAAAGGAGATAAAGCTGAGAGTGCCTGGATCCTTGTCACGTGGCACCAGTCTAATAGTGATGACGTCATCAGTACCTAGCTGAGAAGCCACCATCAGCTTGAAATCGGAGTCCGACACCGATGGAGCAATTCTGGTAAGGTATAACCAGAATTTCGGCCCGTTGGACACATTCAACGGGACGGTCAGCACGGTACGAGACGATGGTGAAATCGGTGCAGTGCCAACGTTGAGAGGTGGCGCAGAAACGGCATCAGGAGGCGTGAAATCGACAAGCCTACGTTTAGGCGCATTGCGGTTAGGAGCGTTTTGGGACGCTCGGTCCAGTTCACCGGGGCGGGAGCTTAATGGCGTTGCTGCGGCGGTTGATGATGTTAGTGGTGCGAGTGGCATCAACGTGTGCGTGTTGGAATTGCTCCTGTCAACAGCCGACAGTACATCAGCACGCACAGCATCCAAGACGGCAGTAAGACGACCGTCAAATTCACGAAGCAACTCGTCCTTCAGAACATCGAGAGCGGTATTGAGCTCATTGAATATAGCTCTACCGCTAAGCCGCGATGCGTTGCAACTTGCGCAAATCCAGAGGGCTTGAGCATCGGGCCGTGTGAATTCCGGAAGAGCAGCTTCGGGGACTCCAATACAACGAAGATGGTAAGATGTATCGCAGGAGCCCGCACACTTGTACAGTTCTTCGTTGTTTACAGGCAGGGAGCACGAAGGACAGGACGTAGCCATCGTAAACACTGAGCTGCACTGACACAGGAACGAAACGCACTAACACAAAACAAGAACGAGTGCGTGAAACGTCGAGGACGCTAGCTCGAATAATAGTCGATAACAGCGCGGTGATGCAACAAATCAGGCCGGAATCTGACACGAATTGAGGACAAGACACCAGTGCAACTATAGACAGCAAATTTCACACGGCAAGGCACGCAGAACACGTTGAAAACACGTAAAAACAACGGAGCTCGAAGAAGTACCAATCGAACGTGACGAAGTCCAAGATGGATTTAACGACCCATCTTAAGTCATGGCTGCCATGTATGGCTTAATCGACTCATAAGAACCACGCATTTGAATAATCAGGCTGTCCTTACGGTCCTGATGGGAATTTATCCTCATAGAACACTTTAAGTAGAATATACAATTTTTATAAAGTCAAGCTGTATTAATACAATTTAATTTTAATGTCTATTTTAATTACAAAAGATATATGTTTTGTAGAGAGCATGTGTTTTTCTTCTTTGGCCTAACGACCTGTTAGGTCATGCCTTCCAATTCTGGCTTACTAGCCTTCATGATACCACGTAGTTCAATAGTTAGTCCTCTCTACGGGGCAACGGTCCGGATGGGATTTGAACCCCGGTCCAGCCGTATGAAGACCAGCACCGTTGTTGCCTACACTACCGGGCCGACTCCTGTTACAGTACATATTTAAAAAAAGACATAAAATAGCGACAGACTTAAACAAAAATACTTGAAAATGAGACCTGCTGCTACATACATCGTTTCGGCTCATGGTAGATCGCCATCGTCTATCCAATATCTCGGCCTTCCAGAGGAACGCATTAAAGCCATCACTCTATCTTAGTTTGAGCTAACCACACATCCTTTGTGAATGTGACGCCATAAATGTACTTTACAAGTTGACCAGCCCACCGGAGCCCGATGCGTCTGATTCATTTGCACTATCACCGTAAAGTTTGTAGAGCTTTTTATTGCAGAAGCTCTTCCAATGTCCTTCTACGCATATGGGATCAAAAATCCTTTCGAGTATATTTCTCTCGCACACATGCTTCCACATCTATGTTGTATCCGTTGTTGACTTTTGAAATGACAAATATTCCCAGATAGGTGATGTGACTCGTGCGTAAATAGGTTGTCCCGTACGTAAGCTAACGCAGACTGTTGTGGTTTGGATTTCATATAGTTAATATTCAAGCAGAGTTGCGTGCCGCTTGATCAATCCTTTGGTAAGCTTCAGCCAGATAGAAAAGCATCGGTTCAAAGATGTCAATATCAGCAGCGTATTCCAAGATCTAGATTGACTGATAGAAGACTTATACTCCCCGAAGATTCCTCCTTTGAGTCACGGACGAATCTCTCCGTGTGCTTGATTGAAGAGAATGCAGGCGAGTTTATCTTGCTGGCACAAGATCCTGAAGTTTTTAACTATACCTTCGACGAATGGAGCAAGACGATGATGTGGTAGCCGAGAGAATCAATATTTATATTATTAAAATTATTAACAAAATAATTGAAAAAAATATTAAAATTAATTTTTGTTCAAAGCTCATCTCCAGCGTATAACTCTGGCCCAGACGAAGATGTGTGGCTGCGGTGACGGATTTCACGATGTGGATCACCTTCTGTGGTCCTGCGTGGAGTTTGAAACCGCAAGACCCTCCTTGTTGGGAGCAGTCGAGAGCATCGGCAGACGAACGGGTACAGAAATCAGCCAGCTTTGGTACAACGGGGTCGCCTGTGTTGGTGTTGGGTTCGGGAGTGGTCGGCGGGTACGGCCTCGTAAGCAGTGGAGTCACTCCGGCTGTTGTGAGATGGAATTAGCCGATTGCTTTAGAATTCGATGTTGACTTGGTCGATCATAGGCTGTGTCATGGCTGGGCTATTGGCGATAATTGCACGCAGAAAAATTCATGTTTGTACTGTCCAAATATCTGTGCTTGTTTGTTTCAGTCCAGACCCACAATAGACAACCTGAATAAACCAACCCCCATCGAAGTCATAGCCACAATAATAGAACCGGACCATAAAACCTACAACACACACACACACACAATACAACAACAAACAATAGAAATGGACAACAACCACCCATCTTCCCTGCACAACCGAGCATGCCCGGGATATGGCATATAACTAGGAGGAAATGCCTAGTTAATTATGTTCAATTGTTTTTTTATATTCATTTAATTCGCATTCAACACATGCGGTGGTGGAAATACGGCATCAGTTCGTCATCATTAATTAATAAATAAAAATAAAAATAATTTTCGTTCCTCGCCCTAGCGCTCTACTGTATGTGTCCAAAACATGCATTCTTTTACAGTTGGTAAAACATATTGACGTACATGGTATTAGATTCATGTATTATTTAAGTGTATAATTCTACATCAAAAAAAGTTTAATCACTATTTAAATGAAATGTTTTTGAGAACAACGGCTATAGCACCATTATTTAACGCTTATTATGTAAACATCGGAAAGCTGCGTTGCTATTACGTTTTGTTTCTTGGGTATTGCCTGTCTCGCATATTTCAGGGGTCGACAACTTGCCCGTACCGGAATTTAAATGCGTTATAATTGTTTTACCGGATAAAATATTCCTTTTTGAAAGCATTGTTAAAATGACCAAACATTTGAAGTGTTATTGTTTATTTATATAATTGTCAGTCATAACTTGCAATAATACGTTTGCAGTGTATGAAACAAAATTCATTCAATTACTATCGATGCCTTTTTTATTAGTTAGCTGTTTCATTTATTTTAAGCACAATATCTGTAAAGTTCATTGTTTCTTCTTCTTATTCTTCTTCTTCCTTGGCACTATAACCACGAGAGGTGGCCTGCCATTTCTGGTTTTCTGCGACTTAATATTACCCATAGTAAAGTAGTCAGCTCCATGTACGGGGAGGCGGTCTGGATGGGATTTGAACCACCCTCCTGTCGAGTGAAGACCGGCGCGCTTATCGTCTCGGCCAATAGACCGCCCCAGTTCATTGTTCTCTATCTATCTATCTAGCTTACTTAACATAACTATCATAACCTAACATAACCCAGGGTTGGGTGCATATAAAGGATAGAAGTTTTTTTCATTTAAGCTGTATAACCATAATCATTACAAGAAAAATAGCTCAAAATATTTCTTAAATAGTTTAATGTACTCAGGACTAACTAACCAGCTACAGGAAAAAATAGTAGAGGAAGCAAATAGAAGCCAAGATCTCTTAAAGTTGTAGAGGAATATAAATATATATTTTTTTATTAATGAAGGACGGCCTGGTCGTATTGCTAGTTGTAGAGGAATATAAGAAGAAAACTCATTGATTTCTCCTATCACTTATTACGTTCAGAAAAGAAGTAACCGTAGAATTGTTTTATCATAAAAATAAGCTAACGGGTAAAACCGGGGCGGTCCGGGGCGGGACTACTTTGCTACGGGTAAAATTAAATCACAGGCAGCCAGAAATGGCAGGCCAAGACTTCTCGACGTTTTAGTGCTACGCCCCTTACAACGCAAAATCATTCAAAATTCTTTATATACTTCATGGCGAAAGTGGGAAGAAGTCTAGGAAGTTCATATGCGGTGCTTATTACAATAATGACGGTGAAAACCTCTTCTGAAAGCTTTGGGTAGGACAGATTCACTGTTCATGATGAATATATTGTAATCGATTCTTCAAAGGCCATATCTAATGTAGAAAATCAGTGCCAAATTTTGCGAAGGCATGTGGCAACATATTTATAGAGGTCATAAGCCAAGTAAATTCGTGTATAAAACAAGAATTTATTACAATACCATGAATCGGATATTGTTTGAAACATGGTGCCTTTTGTGTTATGACGTGATGAGAAACACTGTAAGTAGATTGATATAGTATTTAGCTATTTTTCTAATAAAATTTAATTGTACAAATTTTATTTTTTTTCCGGCCAATATAAAGCACAAGCTGAAAGTATAAGCCATAAAAATTTAGCAGAAATTCAAAAAGTGAACGGTCCGTTGCCCTTTAGGTTGGTACTATTTAGCATAACTCTTATGAAGTCGTGGAAAGCAGTAGTAATCCAGTAAAAATAAGTGCCTTTCGCTGTCACTGTAATATTGCTGCATGTCCAAAGTTTTGAACGCATATAAAAGTTTCCAATATGATCACTCAAATAGCAGGAACCGTCGTCGTCTGAAACACCAAACCTTCGTCTGATGATTTTCGTTTCATGCGGATGGATGGCACGGATGGATTTATTTTCCCAAATCTGAGCACAAGGAAAACAGCAAAGTGAAACCAAAAAAAAAAAACATAAAGAAAAAAGTGTATGTATCACCTCTCTGTCACGAATGCGGCAATCGTTTTCAAAACACTTGCCTTGTCGTTCTATTGCGCTGTTTGCCCCACCGGTGAGGCTAAGCGCGCGCGGAATGGTGGAAACAAACCGATGAAAGCCGATACCAGTCAGATGCCAAACGGCGGCCCGCGAAACGGTTGGCTGCCAGCTTCGATCTGCCACTGCCGGGATGCGTTGATGGATCGCTGCTACGGGGACCTGCTACGAGCGTGTTTCGGTGCCCATGTCGAAGGTTACGGGTGCGCGGTTGACGAATGGTCGGTTTCGTTTTCGTTCATGTTCCACAGCATCACAGGCTGGCTGGCCTTCTGTCCCGATGCACGCCTGACTATCGCTCTCGAATGCTCACTCTCGCCCATCCGTTCACTCTCACTTTTGCTGGAACGATGCTCAGAACCCTTGCTGCTCCTGAGAGCAGTGTAGTGGTGGTAGTAGTGGTTTGCTCTCGCGCTAGTGGTCGTGTGGGAAAACTCGCTGAAGCGGGAAAACTCATCCACCTCAAGCGGCTGAACCAGAAAGGACGACAGCAGATTTCAGTTTTGTGTTGACGATTGGCGCGTGTAGAACGACCACCGTGCTAGCAAACAAACCTGTGGCTCGTTCGTGGACAGCCTTTTAGAGATTTATCATTTGTTGTGCAAAGTGGAAAGACGGGGAAGAAAAGGAAGAAATTAAATTCAGAAATACAGTGTTAAACAACAAAGTGTTTTAATAATGGCCACTTGCTCGTTCTCCATAGGCAAATGAGCTACTGTTAACCTATCATCTCCCTGATAAACTGCAAACTAAAACAAGTAAACAAACGTGTGAACGCACATGCACTACAGGTGGTTTGTTCAATAGGAGGAAAAAACCCGGTTCGAGTAGTTTTTTATGTCAATTTTTCATCACTTTCCTTCACATAGCCCGTGAATGAATGTTGGGGCGGTCTGCGTTGATCAGTCGATAGTTTACCAAAGCCTGCTTTATGAAGCCGTGTCATCGGAAGCAGTTCGTTTGGTTCGGTAGCTAGACTAAACAAAGTGACGTCGGTAGTCTCCCCTTCATCCGAGAGTCAATTTTGGAGAAAAACTCCGCCGCCATTATGTGTGTACATAGCTTCACTGGACGATTGGTGTGAAGAATGCTTGCAAGTGTCTGAAAAGCGTGCTATCGTCACTTGCTGTTGTTGTTGTTAACGCAGTGAGAAGTGAAACTGTGAGCGAGGTGAGAGATATGAAGGAAGAGCAAAACGACTAGAAGAGAAAAAAGAGAGTGCCGTAAAGTGTGCTTGAGTGAAGGAAAATCGACCGACATTGTGGAAAACGCGCGTAGCGAAGGGATAAAGCTGGAAAACAAACGTAAAAATGTAACTTTTACGCGAGTGTGATTGCTGCGGTACGGAATTCGGTTTGTTTTTGATTAGCTTTGTTTTAGTTTTCGGTTCGTGCTCCATTTCGTACTTCCAGTGGATAGTTCTGTTCTATGGTCAGTGGCATAGGGTGCGATAGTTCGACATGGCATTGAAGATGTAAGCTTTGCTGGAAGAGCACAAAGACCGTTTGAAAGGGATATTAGTGAAAGTATGTAAACTATTGTGCGATATCGCTTCGTGTGACAAAAAGGCAACAAAACAGAAAAGATTGTTAAGGGGCTTCCAAAATTGGTACAGAAAGCAAGCGATGGGACAGTGAAAATCCTGCAGACAACGTTTGTACAAGACAAAACTGGCGGTCACATTTTAAAGGATAACATTTTTACTTAGGTAAGTATTGATTGATTTTATAACATGTTCGTTTAAGAACAGTGGACACCATTTTAATCCTCAGCAGATTAAATCCTTTCTTGAAACAAATTCTGTACATTTTTCATATTGGATTAGTGACAAGATTGGAAATTGATTAAATTTCGTAAGATGGCACGTTAATCGTACCAGCGTCCGTAATCCTTCTGGCGGGATAGAAAGAAGCCAGCCACGTTAAGCAAGGACAACTCCCAGCGTTGGCTAATGCCTTCATTTAAGCGGCATTGAAAGAAACCTTTTTCCCCAAGGCAACAATAGCTTGACCCGGTAACAATCACGACTCTATCCATCGGTCCCTCGTCAGTAGTGCCCAGTGCTAATTGTCAGATGACACCTACCGAAGACACATCGGCAGGGAAGGAAGCAGCAAACTGTCTTGGTTACGGAAAGCGCGTGCCTACCGTGCCTGCCCCACCTTTTCTCGGGCGGCCAACGGTCAAAGTCCTAATGGTTAATGGTGTGGTATGGCTCTCTAAAAATAAATGTAGTTGCCTGAGCCACGGGTCTAATCTAAGGATTGGTTCGGCCGCATAATGTGACGATGTGGATAAATTGAACCATCGATCTACTTTTCTATTTTTGTTGCCGGCGAGTTAATGCGATTGTATCCCGATCGTTGCCGTCCATCACGGTAGCATAAAATATTAATTCCGTAATACGATGCTGCCACGGGACACGTGCGTTTGTCTCTGCGTAATGGTAGTAAGTATTTGGGGTTCCTTAAAATATCGGAACAAATGAAATAATGAAAAGAGAGCTCCAAGAAATGGATGGTAGTGTACGTTTGATAAACTCGTTATTATTTATAATTTAGTATTAATCGTTTTCACAACGGTTGGTGAGCTGTGATTTGAATTGCACAGTGGAGTAATCAGTCCTGTGTATGGGTATTTTGCATCAAACTGGAATTGAATTCTTACCGGGCATGTCGGTTTTATTCTTCGTCTAGGCTTAACGACTTCTTAAGGTCATGCCTGCCATTTCTGGCTTACTATGCATCTTGATATCATGTGAGTTGAATAATCAGTCCTCAATAAGGTGAGAACGATCTGGACGGGTTGTGAACCCCGAACCTGCCGTATGAAGACCGAAGGCGCTGTTGTTTCTAACACTGGTCCATCGTTGAGCTCTTGCAACTCTGTTATTTATTATTATTAAAATGTTATTGAAATTCATAAAACTTTATTATGCTTTAAAATTTATGCTTAAAAATCTTCAAATTACACTGCAAAATGCAAACCTCTTTGATTAGATTTTTTTCCTTTGGATTAGTTTCGTACAATTCTTTCTGCTATTCTAAATTAAATGTTTTAGGTTCAGTTTTTTAGTATTATAAAAACAGATATCCAATTTTTCTATGGCATCCCAAAACGAACCCTTATTAATTCATCCTGTCAATGCCGCCCAAATCTACTACGAACCTTTTTGCTCGTTAGACTAACATGCTCACAGTTTATTTATTTCTAGACAATGTAAGCACTGTAAGCACGATAGAAGTTTTATTCGAAGGGTAACAAAGATATGAAGGGAATGAAAAATCCTCCAACATGGATATATCAACATGACCCTTCTCGTTTACTTCTTTGCTTCTTTTGCAACACTTTTCCTTCGTGCTTTTCGTCGGTGCTGGGGGCCGGCAACATCATTGCCGGCCACACTTGTCCGGCGGCACAAGGCTGCGACTAAATTATGCTACTATTTTTAGCTTGCCCTAGAAGAAGGCCGAAGCATAAGCTACAATCCCATCGCTGGAAATCCACTTAAAACTCGCTTGTCGGGCTCGAGCGTGCGTTCAGCGTGCGGAAGGAGGCTTGTGAGTGTTTTTGTCGTTGTTTCGCTTCTGTTTTTCCCTTTCTATCCGTTTGAGTTTTCCTAGAACTGTAGCTTGTGACAAAAAGTGTACATCAACTCTTCCCGTGGCAGTCGGTCGCGGGCACGGCATAGCACGCAGGGCTTTGAGCATTCTTCGCACACGGGGGGAAAAAGATGTAAAGGTAAGGTAGTACAGGAAGCAGTGTGAAGCTCCTTTTCCGATATCACGTTCCAGGTTTCTTTTTTAGGACGGGGCGAATGTCCTTTGGCAGCGTTTCGTTCTTACGGAAGTCGTGCGAGCGAGAACTGGAAAAAGAACTTTATTCGATGTCACATTAGAGCGGATGTTCTTCGTACCATCGTACGGCATGAGATGGGTTGTACGATAATTCTGAAACGTAGTACGAAAATAGAACCTGATAAACCGGCGTACACTGTGGAAAAGAGGTTACAGTAGCTGGAAACGCTGTAACCCAACTTCTTGAATGTTTTTTTTTCCAGCCGTAATCAAATCATTCTTCTTTCCTCCGTGAGAATCGCTGCAGGTGAAGCGAAGCTTTTCCCGCGATACATTTCGACATTTATCTTTGCCAACACCAGCAAACCCACATGTATGTACTTCACGGTGATCGATCGAGGATCATTGGTGAAGGTAAACATCGTTCCCGTGCTCGTACCAATTGGTTTCGCTGGCTGATGAATTGGTCGAAAACGGTCCATATGCTGTACGTCTTTGGCGTAACGCTTCTCCACCGGAAGAAACTTATATTTGGTTATGTCGATCGATGAGGGATAAACGGTGGACAAAAACAAACACGGAAAAGGATGGTCGTTTGCAGACGTTATCCTTTCCGTACGGAGGAAATTGTAATGGATTCCGAGCGTCGGTTGGACTGTGTTACATGGATCATACAGTTTGGAAAGACGAGCGAATCAGATTACGATACATACGAAAGGGATGCGGATGAACTATTTACCCAGTTGTATTGATAATAATTTAATTTGAATCATTACCTTTTACTATGTCTTCTTCTATGGCACAAAAATCTCGAGTGGTCTTGGTCTGGTCTATCTGGATTCATTGATTAAGCTTACCGGAATACGGAAGGACAAACCGGATGGGATTCGTTACAGTTCTTTTACATTATTAACTAGACCAACGAGGCATCATTTTGGCCCATTAAAATATTTTTATTAAATTGTACTCACATATATACTCACAATTTAAGTTTGTTCAATTTCTGAATACAATCATAATATCAACGGAATGATCTCATAGTTCAAACATTAGGAAACGAAAAAAAACCATAATTTCATCTGCGGCTGGAATTCGCCGCCATGTCGTCGTCCAACTTTTCCAAGGTTATCTGGACGGGATGGTATTTGCCTCCCTGAACGTCCCTGATCTTGGAAAGTAAAAACCGGCGCGCGACAACAGGCACCCGAAAATAAATCCCTCACATTGTGAATGCAAACAAACTCGAATGCAAAGAAAAACCGCTCCGCACGCACGCCCGCCCATTTGCTGTACCACTCCTTGAAGAATTCTTCTTGTTCCAGTGGAAAAATAACGCACCTTTTTTGCTTCCTACAAGTTGTTTGCACCTTTGCGCTGCCCACGCAGCCGAATCGCGCTGCTGAAAAAGAAACAAAAAAGGAAGAAAGAAGTGTTTCAGTTTTTCGGCTACGATATTTATTTTCACTCGGTCCCCGATCAGGTCCGGCGTGCGTGTGGTGGTAGGTGGTTTTCACGTCCAAGGTTTGCGACGAGTTTATTCTCTTGAATGGACTTGCAATGAGTAATGGTAGGATTCGATAAATTCTAAAGTGAGGTAGGACTGCCTGTTGTCCACTTTTTGTCCATTAAGCTAGTCCTCGGGTCGAAGTCTATTGGGCGTGTATAACATTTGCCATAAGGTTTAGTCTGTTCAATTATTTGGTTTACGTCGGTGTAGGATAATAAAAATCATCGAGTAGAGTACTATAATCAAATAAATATATGCAGTATATTTTTTCCCCAATATTCATGTTGTTATTGAAAGTTTTATTTAGTATGCAACTTGATTAAAATATAATTTAATTAATTATAATAATTTTAATATTTTGTTTAATTAAATATAATCATGTGTCGGCCTTACAAGCTTAATGGCTTACAAGCTTATTAACATCAAATGGTCAATTGTGAAAAATGAATCATTTTTATGTCATATAACTGAAAACGGTCATACAGAACAAGAAATATATTCACGTAACGAATGTTCCGATAATTAGGAATCAGGACGCAGGCACGCCACCCACAGGTAGACTACGGATGTGCCAAACATAGCTAGTTCCCATTAATGCTCCTTTCCCAGAACTTGTTACCGATGTCCTTTCTAGCGCTCAGGCTAGCCAGCAACGGTGGGCGCTTCTCTTACCTCAAGCCCACCTCCTACCGACGCTCGTCAACAGAGGCTACCTTCAGGTCCAAGGAATTTTATCATCTAATTGAATTCCAGTTCCAAGAATCTAGGAAATAGAAAACACTCGGTTCTTAAATGGACGAAATATGCTGCACATGATTTGCAATAGAGTCACTGTTGCTTCCGACGGCTACACACGCACAGGCATGCGCATTCTCGGAACACATCGCCAAATATGGCACTAGTAGTCGGCAACGGCCACTCAAGTGTCGAAGTAGTATCAGGCTGAGAGCCTTTTGAAGTGAGGCCATGTTCTTCCGGTTCGAGTGGGACGTGGTACGATTGAGTCAGATCTTGAGGTTTGAAGTGGATGGGCCATATTGGTTCCTCGTAGCACCGCACCCACACGCTCCGATGGCAGGAAAAGTTCCGGGAAAATTTTACGGTAGCCACACTCTGACTGGTTACATCGCTGCCAAAGCTCTCGTGCGTAGCAATTTAAATGAAGCTCGTTTGTGGTAAGATTTCCCGGGAAGGACGAAATTCATCCAGTAGAATATTCACTTATCACGATGGAGTTATATTAGATCAAGCAAGCTTAAAGAGTATTTTTCAAGCTTTGTTTTGTGGCTATGATACTTTCCTGTGCCTCCTATAGAACGGGATGGAAGTAATGTAGAGAGCCCTGCCACATTTTGACTGACAAGGACAATGCGCTCGATAGCATGTCACCACCTGTCTTGCTGAAGTACGATTGGCAACACGATGCTGACATTGGTCTCCCACAGCGAACGAAAATGAACTGGCAAACTCGTTGATATGGCAAACGAACGAATCACTATTCCTGTAGGTGGTCTTCTCCTCGTGGAGATTGAGTGTGTCCCCAGCAAGCGCTACTATCGATTGCTCCCCAATATACATTGCGCTCTGGACAAACTGTGGCTAAAAATAGCGCTTCAGAGGTTCATTCTATTTCGGGACAATCATCTTTCCATCACACTCGTACGCTGCAAACAGACGTAGCAACTGTATCAGCTCACTGAAAGCCTCGGTTACCACCGGAAGGCTGACGGATAGGAGTTTTCACTGTTCACGGCATCTACTGCAGCGGAAGCAACAGCTTGTTTGGTGGCTTCATCATCCACTCATCGGTGGATACATTCAGACAAGTGCACTGCACGCTCAAGAGCGAAACATTTACTGCCGGCAAGCGCATTGGAGGGAAGCTACGATGTATTTGTGTACGTTTTCGGTGGAGGTGGATGTTGACGGGACACCCTAAACCCTATATACTTTATGTGAAGGTTCGCTCCAGTTGCACAAGGAACATGGGTAGAAGGGGTAGATAAGCGTGGGACATGTTGAGTTTGTCATCCCTTCTCCAGCCATCCAGTTGGCACTGTGGGATGCGTTGAAAGGGTCTATCAGCAGCAGCAGTAGCAGCTATTTTGCGTTCATAATGACCCACCTGTAGTTAGCAGGCGGTATAAGAGAAATCTTCATTGAAAATCGGTTAAATGGCTCTTGGATGGGTCGCTGTACTGTGGGATGGTCTTCATATGTCACGAAAAACCACTACTTACTCGGTTCACCCACGTGCTTACATCGACACGTTTTCAGGGATGTATGTATGTGTAACAAGTGACGAGAACAGAAGAATTTGGTCGTTTGGTGTCGCTGATGTGGAATGTGTCTATTTCAGATTAAACGAGCTTTCCAGTTTTAGATGAGCTTTCCTTAGATATGGAACCATAGCTTCAAAGTATGATAGGATATTGTTAAATATTTTTACTATGGAACATTTATAATAATTTCAAGGACACAGCGTATTCTCCATCGTCCAACTGCCATTGATGTTTGCAACTTTATGCAAATTGTAAAGTAAACTCTGCGCACACATTAATTTCAACTGTCACCCCTGTCATCTCGGATGCACCCAGCGACAGTTGAATGCTTCTAAATTGGAAGGTTTTCGACCTTGTACCGCTGCTCCTTCGAAACGGCAAGTCCTAACCATAAATTAACTTGTGCCAAAGTTTTCCCTGCCAAGCGCTGAAGGTTGAAGCTCACTAGCCTAGCGCGGGGAACAATTTGCTCATTATGCGTTTATTTTCACCATAAATTAGAACTTTCCACCAGTTACCATGCACACCGTGTCTGTGTGTGCTGGCTGTGTTAATTGGGATCATTGAAGCGGCTTATATTAATAGACCACACCAGACAAGGGTGCTGAACTTGCAGCAGGTGGCCTGTTTACCGGAAAGGCATTAAATCTGAGCGGTGTAGGTTGTAGCTCCGGGTCACAGATCAAGGGGGGGGGGGGGGGGGTTATCGGTGTACTTGCTCCAATCGATATCATTAGTTATGATTATTAGGAATTGAAATTTTTGTTCGCTATCCGTAGCAGTACATTAATTTGTACGCGCTGTTTGCTCGCGCACGAGCAGAGATGTGGAAAATTTCGTGGAAAAAGTGCTTCATTATTTTCTGGCAATTAGTGCCTGGGATAAGGATAAATCCGTAGTAATAATCGCTAGAATTGGGATGGAAATAAACAGTGAACGAAGCTGTAGGAGCAAGTTAGTAGAACCTTTTGTTATGTTTTGTTCTAGGAATGAACAGCTAAAATGAGACAGCAATCATTCCCTCAATAGTGTGCCACAAACATACTACATTTGAAATAAAGAAAAAAACTGATAAATTAAATTGAACTATTTTATCATTTTTCAAAAATGAATCTCAAAATTAAAATATTTTTCAAATCAAATAATTGACATCCTTCTCCATTCAGGACTTATATTTAAAAAATGTATGCGTCACTTGAACACGATCATCTTCGTATTATTTACTCTTGCATAAGCGAAATAAATGTCTATGTTCGAGACCGAAACTCAGCTCTATCCATGTGCGTTGGTATGCAAGAGGTCCAATCCATCCACACCTCAAGTGGCAAGCTCGAAAGCGCAAAAAAGGTAGACAAAAGTGTGTGAAAAGAATTACGTTTCCAATTTAGCTATTTTTGTGCGAATGGCCACACCACACCAGACCACGGAGCATTGCAAAATAAAGATCTTGTTTCTGCTATCGGTTGGCAATAGCTTGACCGACGATTTGCCTGCCTTTCACACCGCAGGCATGTGTCGTGCGTGGGCCAGTCGAAGTAAGACATCGATTAGCTGCTGTTCGTAGGCAAAACCGACATGAGAGAAAGAGAAACCCGAAAAAAATCGCACACATCTAGGTACCGAAGCGCCGATAAACGATGAAAACCAATTCCTCTTTTTTCCAGCCGCTGGACCACCCCGGTGTCGGGTGTGGGTGTCGTCAATGATTTCTGATGGTTTGTTTTACTTTCACCCGCTAAAGCACGTAAATATGTGTCGTATTTTTGTTTTCGGTTTCAATTCTAGAACAACAAAATAAAGCACGGCGCTCATTGGCAAGATAATAAAATGTGGTACAGCATTAAACCCCCCGGGAAACGTGCGGCAATCGAATGGAAATATCTATTTCCACCGCGGTGCGTAATCAGGTTTTATGAGATTTTTTTTTCCGTTTCGTGTTGCTTAGTGCAGGAATTCGAATTCGGATCAGTTAATCCCAGTCAGTTAATGGAGCTGTGTGTAGCATAGGGGGATGGTTGTTCAGAAACGAATTGATACACACAATCTCAAGAAAACAGCAAAAGTAAACTGAAGCACTGCAACGCTTGTAAAATAAAGAAGAAAAACAATTATTTGTTCAACAATGCAATTTCTTCAGAATTTTGGTCTCAACAGCTTTAGGGAAAATGATCGTAAGCGCTTTGGTTTAAGTATTTCGCAGAACACTTGAAAATCTTCATTATTCCCATTCTTAGCTCCACCATTTCCCATTCATTAAACGGTTCTCCAGAATTACAAGTCATTCACCTTCAACGAACAATATTCCTTTCATCGAAAGAGCGGAAGATCGATCAAAGTGTTTGTGTCCTAGTGGCAAGGTACAGGCATAGGTACGGTTCAACCATATTCCCAAAGCGAGTCTCCAGCAGGATAATTTTCATAAACGGAAGTGTTTCCTCGTTCAACTGCTCACTTTGAAGTAACGCGTAAACAATGCCGCCTCGAACGGAAGCTCGAGAGCCTGAATGTCCGGAGAAAACAATTAGCTTCTTAGAATCGCGTCTATTTTAATATTGTTTTAAAACGAAATATAACAATTCATCAACTTCGTGCGCTGGTTCGCACCGATATTTTAAGCTGGATCGCAGCGAAATATGTAACGTTCGAAGAAAACTTATTTCCTTTCGCGTACTTTAGTGAATCTGGGTGTTTCCATGTCTGAAAATTCACCAACGGCTAAAAGTTTAATCAACTCATCGTAAATAGATTGGAAAATTTTAATGAAATCCCTCCATCCCGCACTGGTTCGTTCGACCGTGCACTGCGCACCAACCCTTTAACAGAGGTCGATAGAGAGGGTGAGAGAGAGAGAGCTAGGGCCACATTCAACCGGCCATAAGATAAGATTCTTAATTTAATTTGACATTCTTTACCACAGTGACAAATTGCTAGAAACGCTTCCCTCGCCGGAAAATTCGTGGGCTGGTTTGCCCGACGCCCGACGCCAAACCCATACAGATCAGATTAATTGAATAAATCAAATTTTAAGATACTTTCGATCCGCTTGACTCTTTCGCTGTTGATGAAGAAACTTTCGTCGGTTGGAATGCGGTATTCTAATGGAAGGGTTTAAAGGGAAGTGTAACCCTGAGAAAATATACAAAAATAACCTATATATAGTTTGTTCAGTCTATATTCTCAACCATTGTCCTTGTAAAAAACTGCTTCATTATGGCCGTGTCCGGTACAGGAAAACACAATTTGCAATTTCCTTCCCCTTTGTCACGATCAGTTTTTCATCTGCCGTACAATACATTGCATGTTGTACATTGCATCTGCTGGTGCCGTGGCGAGTTTTCCTGTAAATGGCATGATTTTATTAAAAATGTTTCAATCCAATTTCCAACTAATGGTGGCCGGTTCCAACGCTGGCACTGTCTGGCGCTTTAAAAGAGAGAATGAAGAGACCTTCAGCGCGTTCGAGCGATCGATTGCGGTTGAATAGAGTACCTGTACCGGTGCACTGAACCATTACGTATCGTTGGGGTTTTTTTGCTGTTACAGCAGTTACCTATCCGCGTCGAGAGCAATTCCAGCAGGAATGGAGGGTTTTACGTGTTTTGCCTCAGCATCCGGTAATAAATTGCCCTTTTTTACCGAGCGCGCTACGTTACGTTATCCTTTCGATCCTGGTGAACGGTGAGAATCCTGGTCCGCCGGATTGCGATACCGAGCGTAGGGCAGAGCCCGAAGAGTGCAGGCACACTTGCCGAGAGTAATGCCGTAAGTTATCGATTGCTGCTATTTTTAGCGGGTCTTGTCGCTGAAGTGTATCACTAATTTTTTTGGCTCGGTTCGACGTGAACGACGCAGATAAACCGTGCTAACAACGGCACGTGACGGGAAAGCGGTGGCGCGAGCCAGGAAGCGAATGATTATGTAGACGTCTTACGGCTTATGGGATACTTGTTGAAGCCGAAATAATAATGATTGCATCTCGGGCGGGAGTGTTACAACAAGCTATAACCGTAATCGGTATCGTTGCCGGAAATGACAAACTGATGGTGAGTGAAGGTTTGTAATTGAGCTGTTCGAGTTCGAGTCTAAGGAAACGATGCTACTAATTAATATTTAAAGCGTTACCTAATGAAACGGCACTTAGATTTCTTGCTTATTATTAAAAGTTACAAGTCTCGCAAGTCGTAATGCTCCACTGTCCTTCAAAAGTACGACTGAACTTGCCACAAGAGAAACGTGCTTCTCTAGTTACTGTTCAAGATAGAACTTTTCCGATACGACTACGATGGGGAGATTCGTTCGCGAAGAAGACAAACTTCAGTGTGATCGATTTTTGCCCGGGGAACAGCATAACGCGCTGCTCCTTCGCCCAGAGTGGACGAAGAATCAACCAACTTAAGGAGCAAGTAAACCGGCTCCTAAGTGATTACCATTTTCCATCTGCATCGAAAGTAGCTTTCGCAGTAACTGGTGAAGAAGTTTCCCGAGAGCGCCCACGGTTCATTGCACGCCAGTTTTCGCAGCCATTTCCGGTATTCTATCGTCTGCCTCGACCTCGATTATGGTTTTGTAGAAGGGCTGGCGTCCTTCGCGCCAAATCACGGCTGCTTGTGGCGTTACTTGAAGGATGACTATGGAAGGGATCGTGTGACTTCACAAGTCCTGATTTCTCGAGGGAAGCTAAAAAATGTATTCAATTTCTAGAGGGAATGGATGGGATGCTGGAGCAAAGTCTTCTACATCGAGAGCATTTTGCTGGTCAAGAAAATTTGCCCGTTGCCTGCATGCAAACCGAATGTGGTAATTCTCAATTCGTGGAGTCGTGAAGAATTAAGATTTTGTTGAATGAGATTTGCGAAATGTTATCGTAAACATAGTTGTGGGTTTAAAATATTTTGTTTTCTAAAATAATTGCCTTGAAACCGTAGAAAGATATCAACAAAAATAGAAGAAAACCTTGATGTGATACGATCACTTTAACATGGAAGAATGAAAATCGTAGTGATTTATGCCAGAAATCTTCTTCAAATTCGTAAAACCGTTAAACGTTTAGCGTGATGGGACATGTCGTTGATCGTCCCATCGGGTATGATTGATTCTCTCTCGCTCTGTCTATCCTTTTTTCTTTCCTCTAGCTCTCGTTAGTTCAACCAGGGTTATTTTTTTATTTCACTTCATTAGCCCATCACAAGGCCATACTACCGGTGGGCATCGTTAGCATGGTAAAGGAGGACATTGCTAAAAATAATATCGCTCATCTTTTTTATGAACACGATTAATCTTAATTTACGCAGGCACCGTGTCATGGACGGTGAAAATTCGGCAAACCGCTAATTCGATCCATTCTTCGGCTCTTCCATCTCCTCCCCTTCAGTGTAAAAGGGGTCGCACGTCCCCGGGCCCTCGAATCGATCGTAATTTTGCAGCTTTTTTTTCTTCAAACGTGCGATACTCTTTCATCATTCTGAAAAATTTACTTCGACACTGGTTGTGAGGCGTTATCGTCGAGTACATGCAAAATTAATCATCATTTCGCGTAGGAGTTTTGGGTCGATTTTTGGGGAAGAAGTAAAGCAACACTGACTGATTCCAGTTGGGCGCAGCGAGATAATCATGAACAACCACAATCCTTTGGTCTCGAGGGTCCTCTTGCATTGCCTGTGTTCGGTGGGCTACACGTGGGCTGCTGCTTTTGCGGCGTGAATTTGATTGATGTGCTGCTAGCGATTTAGCAAACGGGATCCCGTTTGGTTGTACGCCACGGTTTACGCTACGCCAACGCCGGAAGAGGCGCCACAATGGTATGAAATTTCTCAGTTTCAGTCACGGTGAATGAACGTTTTTGTCCGGTAATGCTTGAAACGCCATCCCAAGGTGGAGCGGGTAAGTTTCTGTGTGCAAGTGGGTTCAAGTGGCATTCAGTAATCGGTAAAGCTGCCCTTGAGGCAGAGTGGAGCAAGAGCAGAGTTAGTGGGCATCAAGTGCGAGCCTTTTTCCGGATTCTCAAGACTCGAGCACCGATATTTTGAGAGCAGGTGATTCGGGAGTGAGCGATTTGTTTCCCATCTATGCACGGCAAACGAGCATTGACAGCCGACCATTTGGTGTCGAGTCATTTTCATTTGATTGTCGCTTCCTGTGCGAATACTTACTATTGCGTGATGAATGATTCCTAAATAGATTGATGGTGATGGAGAAAGTTGAATAATAAATATCCATTCTATACTTACGAGCGAGAGTCGTAGGCAGCTCCCGGTAGGCGGAAGACCTGCTAAAACTTAGCTTGAATCAATCAAAATGGAAATATCCGAGAAATCGGGATGACTAGTAGTACTATTGGTACCATGTAAATGAATTCCGAGTAAAATTAAACTATTCGTTTCACGATTGGCGTTTCACGTTTATACGATTGGCGTATCGATCAGTACTCAGACGAATATAGTTTCACGTCAGAATTCATTGCATCAGAAAACAAGCCGTATTGCCGGCGAAACTTGTTCTACGCGAATGAGTTTCCAACACGGTGAAACTAATGATAGTTTCTACTACCGTGCTTCGGGTGGAAGCAATTAATTTTAACTTCAGCCTACATCCGACCATTAATCACAGCTACACATTTTACCACAAAAAGGGCATTGGAACACCCGTTGGACCAAACCAACTAGCAAACAGGCCGTCAGGCCGGTGGTTCCGAAAACTCGTTCCAGACTGTAACGCACGAGCGGGAGTACATTGGGCAAAGTTTAGCTTAAACCACAACCGCACCGGTGCAATCGATCGATCACAGCGCCAACTTCCGGATACATCCCGCCGACGTCATCGTCGATCGATGCCCTCCCAATACGCCGCGTTTGATAGCGTTGTACGGTCGAACGTTTATGTGGTCGGGGCCCGATGCATTCAGCCACCGCAATCGGGGCTGGTAAACGAAAATTGCACAGCCTTTTAATTATAAACATTGGATCATGCTGTTGCCAGTGGCGTGTGCTTGCCGGGGCAAATGCATAGTTTGGAACTATTTTCCATCGCTCTCGCACGCGCGTTTGTGTGTGAGTGTGGTTAAGCGAGGCAAAAGCGAAGCAACACACCAAGGCTGATTGCTTTGGCTGCCCTCATTGATAGGAATCTTTATTGCTCGATTTTCACCACGACACCACGGCCAGCTGTATGAGAAGCACCAGGCGTCTCCATCGGTTTCGTTTCGGTGAAAATTAATCTCAACCAAGCAATTAAAACCTACTATAAAACCGGTTTCACCATTAGCTCGCTACACTTTCATTATGGAACCAAGGCGGGCCAGTGCATCCTCGTACGTTTGCAGTAGCGTTCTCAGGATGATGCTATTTAAATGCGATCGCCTTGATCGAATGTGGCGTTTGATCGTCGCAGAGTTTGTCCAACCGGGAGATGTACAATCCCGCTTCGCGTAACCCTTCCCGCTCGATACTGTTCCAGTATCTCTGACCAGCTGCACGAACGAGCTATGTGTGGATTTCGTTGACCTTTGGGAGTTTCTTAGTCGTTCTTTTTTTGTCGGTGGCTTGGAAAGCGAGAAATTGTGGAAAACACTTTTATGATCACCGACGGCAGCGAAATAGAGTGAGCAAAAATAAAGCAATAAAACGTGTGCCGTACCGAGCTCAACGTAGCACCGTAAAACAGCGCACGGCCGTGCGTGACCCACTCGATTGTCGTTTATGGGCGTCCCTGGAGGGATAAACACCAGAGTGTGTGCTTCACTTAAAATTCCGGCCACACCCTCACCGACCGGACATTCCTGTCCGGCGTGCTACAGATGCCCGGTGACAGTGGGAGAATAAATTTGTTTTCATATCTGTCAAAAATTTAACGAAATTTATGATCACTGACGCGGTTTTGTGAATCTCTTACTACCACGCTTGTTCGCGAGGGTGTCATTTTGAGGGCAGGTAGAAATATGTCGGTGATGATTCATGGAACCAGTCTTTGTGAATCGAGATGTAAGTTAATATGTTCATAAGATAACTCGGAGAATGATTTCTTTTTGTTACGATAAATTGATCGAATTGTTGGGTTTGTGTGGGCTCAAAGATGAAAGCTACTTTTAGCATGTGATGTTTACTGCTCCATATGCAATCACATCCTATTAAGTAACGTATCATCCCAGTTGTCGTGACGATAAATTAGAAGCGCTCTGTCTCCAACCGGCTCGCGACCTGCTGCTCTATTGCTAGACTCTCGGAGAAGCCGTTGAACCGGCCAACCCTCCGGCTAGAGTGAATCACTTGAAGGCGACAGCGTGGCTGACAGTTTAAATAAACACATCACCAGACGAGCAGGTCGCGCTATGTCGAGCGCTAACTGGAGATCCACCGGGTCCCCAGCGCTTCGCAACACTCAGACCAACCTACTTTCTTTGCTGCTGCTGCTGCAAAAAAAAAGATAGTAACAAGATTGCGACGTTAAAGTAGTGGAAAAAAGGCGAAAAACAACTAAAACCCATCGTCTTGTCGACCGTTTGGCTGGCTGAGTTGGTTGTGATGGTCCATAAAATCACCAGCAGTAACTATCCCGGCGCGAGACCGCACGCACAGCAACCTACGCACACAGCGAGACATCATTATACGTACGCAATAGCGCACACAAGGATAAGATGGGGAGAGAGATTCTGGTCCCACATCGACCCCACACAACAGACGCGTCCATGAGCGTCTCTAGACAGCTGAGGCAGTGCGTAACGAATCGTTGGTGCGTCATCGCGTACGCAAAACCTTTTTGCGCTCCCCAGAAGCAGGGACCCTGGGATGTGCGGGGAAGGGTGTAAAGGGGAGACACAAACACTTTTCATCGGATAAACTACCGATGGGTGACAAGGAAATCTTTTCATCTTTATTTCAGCGTGTGGAGGTAGAATCATGCCGGACTAGAAACGGGACACGAAAAGGGAGAAAGAGTTGGAATGATAAAAACGGGAAAAGCGATGGATACACTCTACGGGCAGCTACCACGCTACCGATTTGTTGTTGCTTCAGTCTATGACGTGAGCGAATACGGGCGAGAACGGTCTGTGCAGAACGCATGTTCTGAACCTGAAGAAGCAGCATGATGGTGGTAAACCTTCACCAACTCGGGACAATGACTGCAGAGCGATTGTGTGGAAGTGAATGGGACGAAAACAAATCCTCAATATCACTGCTGACGTCATTGTGGCATTGTAGAACGGAGCGGAAGGTTTGGGTGGGGGGCGCGAGAACTTTGTTGGGTGCGGCGAAAAACACACACAGTAACGTGAGAATCTCCAACCTTGTTCTTGTAGCGCATTTTCCGGATTATGTCGAGGGTGGGTGTGTGTTTCGAACGCGAATGGAACAGGACGAAGATTTTTTTTGCATGAAGTTACCTCAATCGGGAAAAATGTTGGAGATGGGAACATGTTTGGTAGAACGCTTTGCCATGCAAATATTTTTTATCAATTTGTAAGAACAACAATCAGTTTGATTTCATGTTTTGAAGTTCTGGATGAAATAGGATACTGTAACTTGATGCGGTTTTGAATAGCAAAGTGAAGCATAGTTGATTGAATTTCGCCGTAGCTTCTCAAGAGATTGCTGCCGGTCTTCATACGAGAGGATCGGATATCGAATCACGACCGGACTAGAGACAGGAATAATCACTCTATTCGAACAGAGTACATGGGTGGTTATCAGAATTTGCTAACTCTGTAGAGATTCACGAAAAAATAGTACTCTAAACTAATCCTTTAATTTGAAGAGTCACTAGTCGGCACAGAGAGTGAAAGTCTAAAAAATTCTTTATGCTGAGTTAAAACCATAATTTCTTTCCTGGACTCAACTCACTCACTCACTCTGACTCAGTGTGCGCTTCTTAATCCACGCACTCAAGAAGGAATGACCGGGGATCAAATCCCTTCATGACTCGCATGCAGTAATTAACCTACAGCTACGTGTAAAATATAGTTACAGAAATCCATAAAGCCAAGTCCTTTCGAGGTTGTAGACCAAAGAACGGTCCGACGGAGGCAGAGGCGATAGCGGCGCCGGTCATCTCACGGGATGAGCGAGGATCAAATCCCATTGCGTCTTATGCTCAGCACTGACCTTCCAGCTACGAGTATAATCTAGTCACAGAAAGCCTTTCAACTGTGGTTCAAGACTTTTCAACGTTGTAGTGCCAAAGAAAAAGAATCAAATCTCCTATCTAAACCACCCTCAATGATTTTTGCAATCGTATCTGGATATGTATATGAACTTTAAAAACTTGATCTACTACACTTTTCAACATGGCATTCTATCACATGGTAATGATTCAATTAATCGCTACAAACCAGCCAACTGCATACAATCCTTCAACGGTACAAAGTCTCTCCTGCTCGTCCACCTAGGTCTGCTGCTCGCAAATGACCGAATCCATTATCGCCTCAAAACAGGTAGCAGAGCTGCATCGGCAGTGTATGCTAACGGTACGATGCACAAGCAAAACCCCAGCCATGAAACGGATTCCATGGAAAGTTGCCAGCAAGCACACTCACGTGCACATGGACCCGCACCGTGGCTACACACGAACGCTTGCACCCCCTGCGAGATCGGGATTAGAAATTTTCCCGATTGGCGTCATTGGACGCGATTGGCACGGGGCGCGATATTGAAATGAAGCAGATCGCCTTTCCATCGTGCATCGTGGGGGTCGCCGCAGTGCGATTTATTCTCTTAAATCAATCAAAAATTATTCGTCCTGACATGTTCCATCTGTTGCGGGTTTGTTAGCTGCTACAGCAGCAACAGTAACAGCCCGGGACTGTTTCGGCTGGCGATCGTTTAATCCATTTCTGTATTTCTATTGCATTTGGTTCTCCCAACCACCCGTATCGGTGCGGTTTGTCCACTCTTGCCCGTTGTGCACCACTCAACATCAGCAACTCGAAAGCAAGCATTTGAAATTTACAGCAAGATGCTCCGTAGATATCGCACCGTAAACTTACAATCGATCGAAGTTAGGCGGAAAAAGGGCAAATGTTCTTCTGGTAGGAGCACAGAAAAATCTGCTAACGATTGATCGCACTTGAGCACCCTTTTGCTGCGGTAAGTCAATACGCTTGCCAATACATTAGTTCATCCTCCGCATCTGTCTCCGCCGATGACACGGAAGCTTGGCGTTATTTTACACTTGACGCAATGCATTGGCATTGGTGCCGTGTTTCGGGCCGCTTTCGAATGACGCTTGAATAAGCTAATTTAGCATGATGTCAGGGCGCGCTCGAAAGGTGAAAGATGCAATCAAGATCACTGCTTGCGAGCAGGGGGTTCGACCACTTGGACACAGCAGTGACAACGATCGAGACAGCATCGATTGGCATTTCCGACCTGACTTGCATCATTAGTTGGCCGACGACGTTTCCATACGACGAGTCGGTCGCCTGGCGAATGGTCATTTACGGTTGCAGCTGGAGCGGGAAATCGCCGTCTCGACGCCGGGTGCCAATAGTTTACCGTGGTTCGTAGTCATATTTTTTTGCTGGGAATTTGCTTACAGTGGTAGCACATGCTTGCTGATGCAGAGAGGTACAAGTTCGAGCGCCATTTCAGCACAACGTACGACGACTGCTAGTGGTGTCTATTTTTATGTCCGTGTTTGACATCTCGGTCTCGGTGGGGCAGACTGCGATTATTGCTTTTTAAGATGAGATGCTTTCGCGAGTTCTGGGTTCGTTAGAACGCACAGGGGTGAGGTCTAGGTGAGGTGAGGAACATCTACAAAATGTTATTTTCAGCATCCGGTTCCATATTTGGACCGATAAAAATACCCTTTTTCCATTTGCCATAAGTAGATTATAGAAAAGTGATTTGATGGTTTATTTTGGGCAACATGACAAAGGAATTTAATTTGCGTCTAGATTAGGAACTTTTATATTTGGCTCATTCATTTCATTGACTATTGAATTCATTAATCTGTAATGCAATCAACAGTCACCAGTAAGGCAGGGCATTTTGGAAAGGGCATTTGAATTAATCTCACCATAATGAAAGATTAGTTTTCGATTCGAGCATTCTCTTATCTTACAAAGAACGATCAATAATTTTTATATTTTAAACAGCTCTACTCCATTTCGAAACATCCTCAGTACGTATTGACCAATTGACTCCGGCGTCCTGCAAACTTAATCCTATTTTCATCGAAACACTCAACGAAAGACACCATTTCCAGCGTTCCGGGAGTGTTGAAATATGGGCACCATAAATCCTATTGACTCCCGGCGTCCAAGCACCGTCATTTGTCACCGGAGCGAAAAGGTTAAGTCATTACGTATTCCTGCCAAGCGCCGCAAAACGTGTGTACCGTTTGTTTCGCCGTTGTGCAGCGTCTCCGGCACTGTCACAATCGCTCCCTGGAGTGAAGTTATGATTACTGATACTGTACCGAGTGTTGCTATCGTAGTCCAAAATGTTTCACCGCATCAACCGTTCAAAAGTGAACCCGCTGCGCCCGGTGTGGATTACGAAAGCAGGTATTATCATCTCGGGAACCATCCGTACGACGCTCCCATTTAGACTATTTCGGTTCCGAACTGCTAGCGTACAGATGAGTGAAATTCCCACAAGAAAATCAAACCACTTGCTGATGGAATTTACGAGCGGATGGATAAAACATGCAAAACGGAAAGCCAAAGTCGAATCAGAGGATTTCTTTTCCACCACCCAATTCGTCGTGCGGACGAATGGGGTAGATCCTGCAGAGAGTTAGCAAGCAAGCAAGCTAAAAAAAAGCGTTCGTCATCGTGCGAAATGGAATGGAAACGTTTTCACGTCACGTCAGCAAAAGGGAGGAGTTGGGTTCATTTACATCGAGCCTTTTTGCCTCGCAGACAGGGACACGCCGATGGACCCGGCGAGACAATGGTAATTCGACCCCGGGCTCTGTGCCAACCGTCCCATCCGAGAGCACGGATCCAAACATTCCAGCACCAGTATCTAAACTTTCCGGGCAAACTGAGGCAAAATATAATTTATGCTGCTCGTCGGGCGCACCGGAAACCCGCTTCAACAATCGTTTGCGTCATCGTCGATTCGCTTTCGTTCGTGCCTGTCCGCACGGAGCGGACGAGAGAGAGAGAGAGAGAGAGCGATTCAACCGTTCTAAAGTCGTCGTGTTCTTTTGTGTCTTGCCATTGTCCCTGAGTGACGTCACAGCGGAATTGGAAAGCTGGACTGGGGAGGTGATCTGTGGCAACCATGGCAACCTGTGGCTTTGTGAGGTAGTCAGTCAGTCCCCGAGTGGGTGTCCTGTGTTCCCTTATCAATTAGCCACGCGGTTGAGTGCCGGTGGGGAAATGGAATTTACGGACCAGCGAACAAATTGTGGGCAAATGTGCAGGAAAAACGGAAGCCAAAACTTTGCCCTGGCGTGTTTGTGTTGTGTGCCACCGGCTCACTTTGGCTTTGACGTGGACAAATAAAGCGCATCGTTTCGCTTCGCTGGAATGGTAATATCGGCCCGGTGCCTGTGGTATCATGCCCGGACCGAATGAGCGCGTCTCGACCGGAAGCTGTCGGATGGTTTTTGTGTGTGTGTGCGAGTGTGCGCAAAAACTAGCACACAAAATGGCACTTTTTCGAATATTGTCGAGCGTCGGGAAATATGTTTCCCCGGCTTTGTGGCTTAACGGAATGCCACATTGAGTTGTAAAAGGAATAAAACTATGGTTAGTTTAGCTGAATGTGACTTAATTGATATGTCAAACTGCAAATACCTTCCCTGACATAGGGCCGAGACCATTTTACTAGGAAGGATTTGCGTGTTTACTCTCAAATAACCGCTCTTCCTCGTAGCTTTAGCTCAAGGTGTTCTTTAAGTAAACTGTGCAGCGAAGAAATTGCTTGGTCGATCAAATCGAATTAATATGTCTCTGTATCGGCTTGCTTCAAATAAACGAAACTGTTTCTTGGCTCTTCTGCAGGCAAATGTTTCGCTAAACCGTGTATCCTTGTATCCTCAAGAGGATACATGCTAGCATGTATACATGCATCCTTGAGAGGATGATGCTAGATATAATAGAAAAACAACACAAACCCTTCACTGGCACTATCCAGCCAGCAACCGAGCAACATGATGTAACCATTTCTAAGCGGTGAAAATTGGCGTGAAAATGGTCACCGTCATTTGGGACAAATGAATTTCACCCTCCCCACACGGTAACCCTCAAACGAACACATTGGAACATGTGTTGCCGATGTGTAGACGATGTGAGATGCGTACCCAACCCAATACACACCATTTGCGTAGACGACGCACGGTCTTCACGGATCGGCAAACGGGCAGATGTAGCCGGCAGCCTCATCTCTCCGACAGCTTGCACGGTTCCGCCAGCTTGCCACCATTGGCTGCACCCCGTCACTGGAGGACAAAAACTCTCGACGAAAGGCAGACGCCAAACCGATGGGCAATGTGCGTGTTTAAAAATAAGAATTTATTTATAGTAGAACGTGTGTTTAAAATAACTTTTCTCGTGACCTTTTTCCTCACCCACAACCAGTGGCCAATCCCTGGCAGCTTTGTGGAGAGTTTACGAAGTAGCGCGTTTACGTCTTGGATCAGCAAGCCGTGGAGAATTGGCGTGCTAGAGCGACAGGGATGGATCGTACGGATTCTTTCCATCTTGCACACCCAAACGGACAATAGTTTGCCAGTCTGTCAGTTCGCCATACTGCACGATCGAACCGGTGTGAACAGGGTTAAAGATTTAAGGGTGTGGGATCTAATGAACCGACGATCGGATCGCCTGTATCCATTCTGCTACTAAATAGTAATAGTTATAACTACTTTGTTGTAATAAGTGATCATCAAAACAATCATTCACTGATCGAACAAACTGAATAAAAATTACAAAATGAAAGCTAATAGTTAAATATTTTTACAAATGATATAGTCTTAGATAATTTACTAATGACCACTCCTCTCGATCTGTTTCTTCCTCAGATGAGAAATAAAGTACCGACCGGCGCCATCATGAAGCTATCCGAGAGCAAATCCGACACCTCCATCATTGCCAATCTGTATAAGTCGATCAACCACAGCTACCGGCGGTTATCGAACACGAGCAACGTGCTCCATCGCATTCCGGAAATGGAGATACCCAACATGGCGATCGCCGATGAGTACGACATCGAGAAAATGATCGCCGAGGGCTGCTTCGCCAAGATCTACCTGGCGCACCATCGGCCAACCGGCACGACAGTGGTGCTGAAAGCGATCCACACCGAGCTCACCAGCCTGAAGGAATTTGTGCGCGAGTTCCACTACAACTATCAGCTCAGCCATCACCCGAACATCCTCAGCTGCTACCAGGTGAAGTTCCAAACGAAGGAGTACTACGTGTACGCACAGGAGCACGCACCGTTCGGTGATTTGGCGGCAAACGTGGGGGCCAGTGGACTGCCCGAAAGCAGCTGCAAAAAGATCGCCGAGCAGCTTAGCTCAGCGCTCGGTTTCATGCACCTGAAGGGGCTGGTGCACCGTGATTTGAAGCTAGAGAACGTGCTCGTGTTTACGCCCGACTTTTCGCGCATCAAGCTGTGCGACTTCGGGACGACGACGCGCGAAGGGGTGCTGGTGAGCAAGAACAACAAAACCTGGACCGCCTTTCTGCCGCCCGAAGTGCTGGAGGTGGTGAAGAACGAGCGGTTTATCTGCAAGGCATCGTCCGATTCGTGGCAGTTCGGGATCGTGCTGTACGTGTGTTTGACCGGTGCGACACCGTGGAAGTCGGCGGACTGGGTGCGCGACGCAAAGTATGCCGCGTTCATGAAGTATCAAAAGCGCGAGACGACCAAAATTCCGGACAACTTTAGACGGTTTACGCCCCGTTTGCTTCGTGCCTTCCGACGCATCTTCGACCACCGGGACGAGGATCGGGCGAAAGTGACGGACATCATGAAGTACATGAAGAACCGCTGGATGGACGGCAAGATTGCGGTGTCGAAGTCGGCTTCCAACATTGCCAGCGTGGGCCAGCAGTACCAACAGCAGCACCATCAGCACACCAACTCCGATCAGGACTCGGTGAAGTACATCAACCATCGCGAAAGCCGCAACTCGTTCGATGGAAGCTTCGGGCACGGCGCATGACCAGCGTTGGAGCACTGACGCCGGACTCGGTGCCGGGCTCGATGAACCTGGCCGGCCCCGATCACCAGGATGCGATCAAAAGCAAGGTGTGGGACTGGTTGGAGTCGAACGATCTGAATGCCAGTGGTAGTGCAGATGATCTTACATTCTGGAGCACCAAGGATACGAAAACGTTGCAGCTGCAGCACCACCAACACCAGCAACAACAGCAGCGGCGCCAGAGCGTAGGAGGCCATCAGCTGCAGCAGCATCAGCAGGATCTGATCAGCTTCAGCGAAACGCACAGCACCATGACCTCCACGAGCATCGTCCGCGAAACGAGGACCATCACCAGCAGTGGTGCAAAAATGTTCAAATGAAAACCCCTCTAACCTCAAATTCCACCTAGTGTGAATGCGTGAACCGACAGTACACAAGTGAGAACAATACTCCTCAGAAACTCTTCTTACCCAATACACATCAAATCGGAGCACCGAACGTGGCCTGGCGTTCCAGCGCAGCGTTCGTTTTTTTTTTTCGGTAGAGTAACTAGCTAGTACATGTGATTATATTAATTATGTGTGTGATAATTGCCAAATGTGAAAAGAATACCTGTAGTGTGTAATGTCAGTCGAGCTCCCGATGCCCACAGGGTTTCACCGAACGCCCATCAGGTTACGTAATTTGTGGTAAAGTTGTGACTCCATTTCGTAGAAAAACATTTATGCGTGGCCCTTTGAAAATTGAAATCCAATAGGAAACTTCAAAGGTTTTCGGAGCGAGTCGATGGAGTTGTACGGTTTAGGGCAAACAACATGGTACCGATTTTGTAAATGTGTGCACAAGAATTGATAGTCTCGAGAGATAGAGAAAGAGATAGAGGGAGAGAGAGAGAAATATATATATGTGAGACGCGTTTAAAACAGAGAAACAAACAGGGAGAAGTTAGCCATTAAATGTGTTATCTTTAGTGAACGTGATACAGTATAAACGAGGGTATTTATACATATATACACATATTCAGATATACTGAGCTGTGTATACATACATATTTATGATACTACTTTTAGAACCAACCAACAAAACACGGGAGTTCGTAGCCGATCGAGAAGGGGAAACCAAACTGCTCACAGGAGTATTAATTGCTTTCCAAGTAAGTGTTACCTTGTTTGTACTTCGTAGAGTGTTGTAGCGAAACTAGTGTTTACGAGAAGAAAAAAGAAAGAAGAAACCCATAGAATGTACTCAAAACTAACCGAAGCGAATGCAAACCGCAAAGCATAGCGAAGCGCATGCAATGAAATATAAGCTAAGCATATATATATATATATATATATATATATATATATATATATATATATATATATATATATATATATATATATATATATATATATATATATATATATATATATATATATATGGGAAAAGCTCTAAGCTCTAAGTAAACGAGGCAATAATAGATAAAAGTGAAAACAGCAACCTAGAGATAGCAAGGGGATCAAACAAACGGAGAACGGACGATGATTTACCTTAATGTTTACCAACCACAGCAACACTCAACCAAGCAAACAAACAAACAAACAAACAAACAAGCATACAAATACGATAAGAGCCGGTAGGAATGTGTGGTAGATTTTTTAAGAAGTAACTTTACTCTTTTGAATGACAGAAGCGGTTGGCCGACGATTGTACATATTGTGGAAGTGGTGCAGGCAGCTGACATGGTTTGCAGCCGTTTAGTCGATTAATAAAGTATGTGATAGAGAATGAATTGAAAGAAATACGCTTGGTTTGCATGATTACTGAAATATTGCATCCGAATAGCACCAAAAAAGTGATGAGATGAGATGATTTTTTCTCCGTTTGTCTGTGTGAAAGCTCGGTTGCAAACATTGCACAAATCGACGGAACTTCGACAGCGATGGGTAATTGAATTTCGAACATAATGCCGTCCATTCGTAAACTGCTAGCGTACCGGCTGTTTGTTCCGCGGCAAACAGCACCCGTCAATAAGTCGTGCCAACTCGAACCGTTAGTCGGGGGTGAGAGTGTCAGTTGCTAGAAGAAATAAGAGCTAAACCGTGCTAAGCCGACACGTTGGACACCGTGACGTGAGCGTGGTGGTTTGGTGAAAAGTGTCGAAAAACAGAAATTATATCACAGCATGCATGACTGCGGGACGGAACGAACGACGGTGGGTTCAGTTGTGTTCCATTTTGCTGCTGGTACCAGGAATTGGCGTCCGAACCTGCGAGCGTAAACCGTCGACAGGACTCGTGAAAGTATAACAAAATCAAAACAAACCGAAATGGATGGAAACTCGAACCAGGAGTCGAACCGGTGGAGCGTTCATTTGCGTCTCGGACAGTTCGGAATGGTTGGCCAACGAAAAACAAAAAAAAGAAGGCCGGCGAAGATTGCTGATGGTTTTTGGTTGTAAAATTGACCACTAAGTAACGTCACTGTCGCTGCCGGGATTGGTCGAGCGGGACACAACGGTCGCTTGACTGTCGTTTTCCACTGTCAATCCATTTATGTCAGCTGAGAGCAATAATATATACGTGGGGAAGAAAGAAAACGACAGATCGCACAAAGAAAGCGGCAAGAAGTTCAATGTGCTTCACGGCGAGCATCTATTCATGTGCAGGAACTGGAACCACCGAGTAAGAGATTTGAATGAGGATTCTACCTAAAACACGTATGTGACTGTGATGGGGCTTTAGTACATTAAGTATTTAAGCCAGCGTGCATGCTGTATCTAGCGGGGCCCAAATCAAAACGTCCTTTTTCTGTTGTTGTTCCCTTACATGAACAGCACAACTACGCTCGGCTGATGTTTCCACCGTCAGCACGATCGCTTCCTGACGTTTGACGAGCCGTTTTGTTCTTCGTACTTTGAGTCGTCGGTAAACAAGCTAAAACTCTTAAAGGTTTTTGTGTGTTTTTCACAGGAATTGGGGCCAACGTTGTGCCATGGTCGTCATACATATATGGTTGCAATGATGGTTTTGTATGCCACACAAGTACCACAGTTGGAGCACGGGAGCAAATTTGGAGGCGAGAAAATGGGAAGCAAGTCACATTTTTAGAGCTGACAAAATGAAAGATTTTGTTGGAAAATGTGAGGATTGAGGTTTGGAGGATTTTGATACTCATAAGAGCTGAACCTAGTCATTGGCCTTGTTCGGACCCTATCCGGTGTCACTCATGAGCTGTATTTTTCTTTTGTTATGTTTCCCTCGTTGAAAGAACCTTTAATTTTTGAAATGTACTAACAGATAAACAGATTCAGCCATTGGCTGACATTTATTTAATCATTTTCCCACTTCAAAATTGAAAGCCTATCCTGAAAGGCTTGAAGGTAAAAAATAACAATTCCCGTTTTTTTACACCAAATAATTTCCTCTACATTTTGGGATTCGCTGGAACTGATGGAACGCCACCTTCTGCCAAATGGTGACCTTTCTAGAAATTCGTAGAAACATGGTAAAATTGAAACGAATCTCTTTTACCCTTCCGACCTTCTTTTTTCCTGCTGTTTTCGATCCTGTTTACTTTATCAAACTTTTCCGAAACACTCTGTGGATCGTTTTGTCCCGTATCATGTGTAAGTGTACTATTTTGCTATAACTGGTCGATGATCGAACGAAAAAGGTAGCATTGATTACGTTCATAATAAATCACAAACGAGCAAGGT
The DNA here is from genome assembly GCF_013141755.1 of Anopheles stephensi. Classification (NCBI taxonomy): domain Eukaryota; kingdom Metazoa; phylum Arthropoda; class Insecta; order Diptera; family Culicidae; genus Anopheles; species Anopheles stephensi. The sequence goes on from NC_050203.1 coordinate 49,119,175, forward strand.
ATGAACTGTTCAGCGGGCACGTGGGTATCATTGTAGATAGCGTGTTGAGAATTACCGTTGTAGTCCTTCGGAGAATTTTACCCTTTTGCCTAAATCAGGACTCATGTCCCCGGTTTTTTACAAACTCCTGTCAACATTGTCAACAATGTTCGTGTTTTGTCACGTACCGCGCCAGCCGCTCGAGTGACGCTGGATGGGTGTTTTCTTTGTCCGTCCGGTAGCATTTTCGGGTCGCGATACCGATCGGTAATAGGATTTAAAGCTTACCTTATGATGGCTGTAATGAATTCAATGTAATTTTTGAAGTTTCGTTTCCCTAACCGATTTGTTTTGCAATAGGAATTTATGTATTATTCATGTATTTGGTAGTGATTGTTTTATTGATCATTTGATATCCAGAAGAGTGGCAGTAATAACCACAACATCAACACATTAACATCAAAAAGAGAATGCTAAATTATTGTAGAAAAAAGTAGAGTTATCTGCAACATATTTCATGCATTTCCAGCAGAAATCTTTACTTTAAATGTAACATAATTAAATAATAATTTACAGAGGAAACAATTAATTTTTACTAGTTCCGATTTCTATGGATTTTCTTTGAAAATGCCAGCTTAATATGAGGAAAAAATATTATCCAAACTAACTTCTTCATCTTCAGACGCCGGTTTTCAATCCAATATCCTGGCCTGGCTTACTCATCAACACCATCTCTCAATCTATTTTTTTACGTACTATGTCTTCTTGGTCCTGTATGTGGACGGTCTAGAAAGACTTTTCGGTCTAGAAAGAGGATCCTGTCCTGAATACTCTTCTGCAGCTCCTAACGCATTTATTCATTGACTTCAAGGCACCCCCTGCTCCCCGGTCAGCAGATATCTCTATCATATATTTACCTGATAGGAGTCCCAACTTCCATTCCACCAAAGATCTCCAAGGTGCTTGATCTGCTTCTGCTTACGATAACATAAATCGGCTACCAAGCTACGGAACAACATGCGGCAGTACGGTTTCCCTGAGAGGCTGGTACGGCTGTCGAAGGCCACAATTGACGGTGTGCAATAGAAAGCGAGAGTGTCAAACATGCTGTCGGAGTTTGCTGTAGGCTGTTCAACATCGCTCTGAAAGGCACCAGGCGAAGTACAGGCTTCGACTTCCTGGATGAAATTTTCACTCTATCTCTCTATTTCTTTGACCTCCCAAATGTCATCGGACACAAGTATGCGGCGGTGTGCGAGGCGTACCCCCGACTGAAACGAAAGGCAAATAGCATTGCTATGAGGGTCCATGCGACGAAGACAAAGTACTTTCTTGCAGGAGCCTCTGACTGTGATAGTGTCCGCCTAGGAAGTAGATCACGGCGACGTTCTCAAGGTGGTAGACGAGTTCCGCTGCCTTGGAGCGACCGATACTGAGAAAAATCAGCGTTATCAGTTAAATAGAGAGGCGCATTGTTCACGGGAATCGTGCCTACTATGGGTTCCATAAACTTCTGTGATCGAGTAAAGTTCAACAAGGCACAAAATGCACGATATATCGCACACCAATACGTGCGGTACCGATGCGTGTGGGTTCTAATAATCTGCCGAAAGGAGGCAAAAGCTGGGGCACGTGTTGAGGATGCCGAACTCATGCCCATCCAAGAAGGTTTCGACACAAGGCGTAAAGGAGTAAGGAAATCAGGAAGAGTCTAACCTGTTGCACATTGAATGCAGCCCTAGACTATGATCCTGGAAAAGGATTGGTGACTTGGCCATGTCGTATAGATAGAACAAGAATGTCAGTAAAGTTCATACTTAACAATACAAATAAGGATGGTGTTAGCAGATCTACAACAATTTCACTAACGATCGTGTATATATTTAAACCATTTATAGCAAGCAAAGTCGCGAACAATCCACAGCTAGTGCCATAAAATGTTTCCGATCAAGATTTAAAATTGAACGATTGAATGTGTTGTTACGTTCATGGAAAACAGATAGACTCTTACAGTCTGAAAATTATAGACCTATGCGACAACAACAACAAAAAACGAATCCAACAGCAGATAAGGTGTGTGGGAATCATAAAACGAACGAAAACGAATGTGCCCGTAATGAAATATTTTGTAAATACTAGGCCAAGCATAAGCACCTCTGCACACATCTATTATACGTGCCGATAACGCTGCGCATGTGAACCACTTGTCTTGTGTTTACATTCCTGTAAGACATGAGGAATCTAAGCCTCCCTTCAACTCATCTCCCTGGGCTGCCTGTCCCGTTCGGATCCACCGCTCAGCGTACCTTGCACGTGCAGGCGTGCCGAACACTCTCCTCCTTTTGGTTTCGATTTGTTTTTTTTTTTTTTCAAACGTTGCGTATGTCTCCATCTGCTGATTCGAAAAGGAAAAAACGAAATCCGACCCAAACGGACCCATAATGGACGGAAGCGGTGAAAAACGGTTCGGCCCGGTTGCAGCGAAACGATCAAAGGTAATTTGTTTGCGGTATACTATCACCACGCACGGGTGTTGTATGGGTGTGTTGATGTGTTTTTTTTTTCTTGTTTATGAGAAATAAGATGGATATAGGTTGTGCCAATGTAGGCGCAGCAGCCTAAGGGTAAGAAAACACCAATGTAAATAGAGAGGGCACTGATGGGCACTAATAACTTATTCTGTCCGCCATGACGCTTATGACGCCCGTTCTTCCGCAGCGCCGTTTGATGGGGATGCCACGGTGGAGATGATGATGACGGTTAAAAATAAACAGAACATATGCCAAACAATTTGTGTTCAATGTTTTCCCCGCCATGCAGCCCCCAGTCCCCACCCAGAAAACCCCGCCCGCAACGTTATGGTTCGTGACAAGGAGTAGATCGGCAAAACAAAACCAGCGCGAAAACGAAGAGCGAAAATAAAAACAGACCAAAGATCATAGCTAGCGATCGTTTTCGTACGATTTGCAAACGATCTTGGACCGAAACACCTTCTGCGCAAATCTTTGCGCGGCCGGTATCGACTGGTCGGCCAGCCGTATTGATAGAATGGGGTGAGCTCCTGACTGTGGCAGGGCGGCAGTCAGAAGGATATTTCTTTGTTTTATTTTTCGCTCGCGAAACATTTTCCTCCCAAGCTCCTTTCGAATTATGAATGCTGTGCGCTCTTCTTCCTGCTTTGTTTACGTTCAGCGATGGAAAATCGATACATTTTCCTTCGATTGCCAGCTTCCCCGCACTCTGCCTCGCGACAGGATGGCCCAACAGGCGCGGCACTATTTGGGTGGTGAGATATTTTTAAATTTCCCACTGCCAAAGGTTAATCGGTTTTCGAATAGGCAAAACGGCCAAACGGTCGGAGTAAAAATAATATCTTTGAGGTTTTGAGCCTTTGCCTCTACTGCAGCAGTCGATCCAGACGGGTGGTGCGCGCGGGTTGTTTTTGCGAGGGCACAACACAACCGAAGGGTTATACCGTTCAGCGAAGCATGGAAGGGCATAAACAGTCACGGCTTTCGCTTTGAACGCTGGCTGACTGCTCTCGGCTTCGGTGAAGGATCGTTTATCATTTCGATTGTATCACCGTGCAGCAACACACGGCATGGGGAAGGCACGGCAAGCTGCTCGAAATTGTTAAAGCGCAAGCCTCTACTGCACCGGAACCACCGGTTTGTTTTGCTATCAAAATAAGATTTCTAATGAAGTGTTTTTGTGGTTTTTTGTTATTTAAAAAAGCTGGAAATATTTGAAACCTTTGCCGCCTGTTTATGATAAGATGTTTTATGAGCAAAACTCCAAAAAAATGTTTGCGTACGAATCTCTCACCATCTATCTATCTATCTTACAACTATAAAATGGGACTTTTAATCAAATCAGGATAAGAAAATAATTGTCTTTGATCTTCTTTTCCAGCGTTCGCTATAGCTGGATCTTAGAGGGAGAGTTAAGCAGGTTGTTCAGAGTAACTTCCAGATACAATTTTAAACTTCATTTAAATTAAAATACAGCATATTATGTTATGAGTCAAGTTGAATTGAATTACTGTTTATAAAAAACCACTTAGACATATTTTTCGGAAACAAAACACTCCCTTTGTGCTTTACAATATACAGGCATCACATTCTACGTCTTGGAGATGAGTTATTTCAATAAGTTCATATCGCTTATTTGATATTTTATTTGGTTGGCAAGCGACGTTGTATGTGCGGCCCTACAAAAAAATTCAGGTGAATTAGGGCCGGCGTCCTGGAAGGTCACAACGTCCTTAAAGCTGTGAAATAAAAACAAAAACCAAGAATGTCAAATTCTCCCAACAATACGCTTGGCCGATATTGAGCGTGTGTGCCGGTGTGCCGTCACAGCGATGCTTCCCGAAGAAGTCGCGATATGCCGGGTCCCCAACTTCCTCTAGAACCTCGTACCTATAATTGATAATTTGGTGGTTATCACTTTTTTCTCGAGCAATGGGAGCTACCCGCCGCCTGGGTACAGCACCGGAAACTACTAGCGTTTTTAAACCACGGTATGTTTTTGTGGAACGATACGGGATGCTCTCAGCTGTACATTTTGGAAACTGTGTAGCAGCGACTAAACTAAAAAATTCTCATGAGCAAATACATACTCCTGATCTGCCTCAAAAATATCAGTTTGAGTTTGTCAAGCCTAAGAGACCTGTCAAAAAATTAACGATAAATTGTAACAAGTCGACACTATGAGTGAAAGATAGTCTAAACGAACACCAGTATATATATTTTTAAGAATACAAGAATAGCTAGAAGCGATAGTTTAACTTCACGTTCTAGTAAATTGTAAATAATAATAAAACACACCTAGGACAATATAAGCCTATTTTCATATTTTGATTTCAAGTACTTTTGGTATTACTTTCATTGCTTAATTTTTAATTAAAGAGTTTTTTCTCAGTAAAAACGATAATATTGTATATTTTTTTGTTAGAATGGGCAGGCCTTCTATCATGTCAAGCCCTTAAACAAATTGATCTTACTAAATAGAAAAAAATCAGCCTAATCCTACATCTCTATTGATTCTCCTACAAATTCTCCACAATGGCGTCTCTAGTACTGCGTTTCGGTACGCCCTGGATTATTGAAGGCTCAGATTAAGTTGATTGAGTCTTAGCTTTGGTATTCTCGAAGTGAAATTGTTATTAGTAAAACATATTGATACAAAAAATCAGCTTAAATTAGAGAAAAATAAATTCATAAAAAATTCCACTTGTATAAGAGTGAGAAACTTAGACGCTTTTATTGAAATAAAAAAAGCGTTTAAACTAATTAGTTTTACTTATTAACCATAGCTGAACCTTTGGAAAATAAAGGAGAGTAAATTGAAGTTGATACAATGGTATCACATAACATGTATTTGCCGATAGTAAAAACGGAGAAAATGACTGCATTAGTACTTACCAGGGCATCGGTAATTCTATTCTATGCTCAAAGACAGCATAAAAGATTTGTAGATGAAATGGTAAAACGTACATCAAAAGAGTAGCTCATTCGTAGCAATGTGAAGCATACACGGGGGTGGATAAAACGATACCATCAGAAGAATAGAATTCAATTGTTCATAGCTTTTGTTCGCAGCGACTAAAGTTTGCAGCACAAACTACAAACATCCAAACATACGTTTACTTTCGAACCAAACAGAAACACAGTGACAAACAAATCGCTACAAAAGAAAGCCCACTGAAAGATAGAAGAAGCACATACAAATTTCCCAGCATCCTTGACTGTTGGCTCTGTAGCTCCATCCCACTTGACTCTGCCGTTAGCCATCGAGCCATCACTCCTTACAGGACGGTTAAGTAGACCGATAAAACGATGTCTCTCCTGGGCGAAACAATGGACACATCCTGAGGGGTGTGTACCGCGTGAACTGGGTGGGGGTGGGGGAGGTAACCGATTCACCGAAACAATAGACTCATGATACCACCGGCGGCCGAGTGATGAGATGACTCCGCCATGTGATTCGCCGCTTTTCCTGCTTTCTTCTTGTCGAGTGGATCGCTTTTCGCCGAAAGAACGCACAAGCAGCCAATGTACGAGGGATGGAGTGCGAAGCTCGTGCAAACAAATCGTCCGTTCGTCCGAAAACGTCTTCAAGTCACGGTTTAGTCTGCACCGAACACACGCACGACAGCCATGGAGAGAAGGAGAGAGAAAAACACGCTATCTCAAGCACCATTTCAGCAGGGGAAACAACGGCGATAAAAGTTTCGATGGTTTAATCTCGTACGATTATGATGTTTCCATCTATTGATGCTGACCAGCAATGGGACTTGTTGGCTTTTATCGGGAAGTTTTGTTTCCAAGTTTTCCGTCTCTATTCATTCGTGCCAATTTTTCTTTTGCTTAGCTGCGGCGTCTTTCATCACGTGGAAATGCTTGATTGAAGCAAACAACACGTGATATGATATATTTTCTTACAAAAAATGATCCGAACGCAATACGGCCTCGGCCCGTTCTATTCAATTAAAACAATAAGATACAACTTCTAACAACACCTATGTTGCAGTATATTCATTTAAACTCTGCACTGAGCAAAATACCACCATGGTTTTTGGCAATACATTTACTTTATTTTTATATTATACGAAGGATTCTTTAAATGGGATGCGAAATAAAAGAAGCACCAGCAGGCAAACGAAACTCGCTGCTAAATTATTGATTAACATTTGACTCGGGTTTCAGTCAGTTGCAATCAATTACCGAAAAGAATTTTAGTAACATTTAGTAGCAATAGTTCGAGTGCAACATTTTAGGTTTTGAGGAAAGGTAACACGTAAGCATCTGTTCAGCAGAAATCGATCATAATAGCTTCCAATCACAAGTCAATGACGTACAATTTGTGTAGAATTGCAATGTCAAGTGATGACAAGACATGTACAGCATATTCTGTAAACAACAGAACACTCGGAGCTCGGAGACTCCGAAAGAGTCACTTGGTAACTCCATCTTAAGAGATCGTCATAATTCGATGGATGAATGTGAATATTTGGCAGATGGATGAATGTGAAATATTCATTTCTCATAAAAAATTATGTGCAAATAGTCGAGATTCGTGTGAATTGCCATTTGCTCTGTCTTTAGATGAAGAGTCTCATATGATCGTGTATTTTCACGATCAGCCAGTGTTCATTAGAACACATTAACGATTATACAGCTAGTTTTCTTTCTCACTTATTTTTCAACAGAAAAGACTCATTGCTAATGTATACATTTTACAAAGATTTCATTGTATTTTACTTCCATCATTGGTGAAAGGTAAACGGTAAATAATTCTACCTTTCGGTGCTAGAAAATATCTGCCCTTAAAACTATTACATAATGGCGCTGACGGTACAAATACGGGGTCGATAAAGTTTGATAACTAAACTTAACTACCCAAACACTCGCGTACACACACACACACACATACACTCTCGAACACACTTAGCCTAGTAGGGTCACTGGTAAATTGATTGGTTTGTGATAGCGTACTGACGACGGTGGCTGCATTATAAACGTGATGTATGGGTTTCGGCTGTCGATTTGTTTGGTTTATCGATAGCAAAAACGTAGGACGTAGGTAGAATATTACGAAACAAAACAAAGAACGTAACGAAATTAATTAATTTCACCCGAGGCCTTAACGTACGCGGCCGATACAAACAACCTCAGATGGAAAGCATGGAGCACATTTCGCGTTTCAAACCAAAAACAAAATGAAACATTGATTAACAGAGCAGAAAAGCCAACGAGAGAAAATCATGCTCCCCTCGCCGTTGTGGGGACACGCTAAGACACTTTAATCTCAATGCTGTCCAAAAGTGGCTAAAATGTTCGTTCTTCACCACTTTCGTTTTTCCACTCACCGTGAGTACCTATCGGTACCTACCTTTCTGGATTGGTTAAACAAAACTTAAGCAACACAAGTTTTTCCCCGAGCTGCCCATACATTGGCGCATAGGAACAGCGCTTCATAATTCGCTTACTCTAATGCAATACTTGCAAAACACGCAAAGTTGGCACTTGTGGAAGTCTCGTCAAAGCAGGAAGGAAAAGGTTTTCTTACAGCTTACCGTAATATTAACGCTTCAAGGCAGCTGCATATGCAAAGTAAACGAATCGTGGTAATACTCATATTGTTTTTTTTTTGCGCTGGAACTAAGACGTTCATTCCGGGAATGTAACTCCGATGAGGAAGAAATGGTCCTACCCCTAGATACTTCCTACAACAGTACTGTACTACATAAGTGCATGCTTTAGTTCAACTTCTAGCATTGCTAGTCCTGTTTTGTTCCGTGAAAGAAAACCATATTCATCTTGCAATCCCTGCTGAAAAGATGAGCACGTTAAATACTAACACTATGCTTATCGTTAGTGCTACAACTACTCAACCTTATTGCTGTGTGCTTAACAAGTCTAGTCTTCTCTACGTGCTTACCCTAGGTTGTAGTAGAAGAGCGTTTGTGTCGAGACGGCTTATTCTAAACGATTCCCTGTTAACACTAAAGTCTCAGAAATGTAACAAAATGCAGTCGTTTACCCTGTCGGAATACTCGTCTCCGACCATCGCTTCCACGGGAGGCTGTACATTTTCAAGGGGGTCGATGCTCATATGTTAACCGCAGTAGCCGTCGGTGGTGGAGGTACGGTGGCTCCGGAAGGTGCATTGCCAGCACCGCTCGGTACGGGAGCAATCGTCTTCACCAGCTCCATGTACTGGAACGGCACGTGCAGACTAATGCCGTTGTGTTCCACTATCAGATGACCTCGTCGATGCGATGCTCCAGTAACGGTGACAGCTTCACCCTTGCGCAGCTGCTCGCCAAGACCGACAGCGGCCGGATCTTCGGGGAAGTTCATCTTCATGATACGTGTCTGTGGGTAGCCGAGCTTTGAGTTTCCGGTCACCGTGTATGAACGGGACGGTGGCACTGGTGGAGGTCGTTCCTGTAGACATCGTAGAAGATAACGTGTTAATACAAACGGGTCTCGCGCAGTCCCCTTTCGGCACTTGGCACTTACCAAATCCAACCCAAAGAGCGTGCAGGTTTGTGCGATAATCTTTGAGTCACACTTTTCGTTCGGATCTGGCGGCGGTGTACCCGCGATCGGTTGCGGTCGTGGTCTCGTAGCCGTGCCCGTATTGTTCGCATTTGCGTGCGATACATTGCCGGTTCGAGCACCTGAAGACAAAACCAGTTTGACCATTGCAGTCGTTGTGTTGTTGTGGGAACGCTTGTCAAAGGCAGAACTGTACTTACCGGAAGCTTTGTTTACGGACAGCAGCGCCCCACCCATTAGCTGGATGTCGTGCGTACGCCGAATCGTGCCGAGCCGTTTGCGCAGGTTCCAGCCACGCCATGTGGCCTGAATCAGTGTCGCACTCTTCATGCGTACCTCCGTGCGCAATCGCTCCAGATGCTGGCGAATGCCTTCACTCAAGAAGATATGTCGCTTGCCGGGGGCCCACGACAGTGTGACCGACCCGTCCAGCTCGGGCGGATTTTCCAGTGCAAAGTCCAGGATCACCTTGCAATCCTCGAGAGCTTTCTCTTCACAGCGGCGAAGCAGTCGGAACGGGGCCAACATACGGTAGCGGGCCGTAAACTGTTTGAAGCGCATCCGGTGCGGGAATCCACTCGCCATCAGATTGACCGTCTCGAGGACCTGCAGTGCACGGATCTGCCGGACGACTGCACCCCGGTCAAACATTCCACCCTTCTCAGCCGTATTGCTACGAATGCAGCGAACAAAATGTGGCCTCGCGTGTACCAACGTCCTCAGCAGATTATCCAGCCGGGTGTGGAAGTCTTGTGTGAGCGTCGAAACGGGTTCATCTCCATTGAGCAGATCCGTGTGAGAGGTAGGTGCTATTCGGAAGCTGAGACCTCGCGGACCATTTTCCTGGGCGTACAACGCCTTCAGCTCCGTACCGAACAAATGCGTTGCAAAGCCGAAATTACACGTGTGCTTGTAGAACACGGACACCAGATCGTCCGGCACCACGTCCCGGTTCGTGTCGAGAAAGTCGGTGGTGTCGTACTCAACGCGGCCGGCAAAGTGCCGGATGGCAAAGAGTCGTGGATCGTACGGTTCGAGGGCACGCTGCTCGAGCCGGGCCGAGTTGCGATGCTGCACCTTGATCTTCGCGACGTAGCTTTCCGCCGTACCACGCACCGAACACTCGGCATCGAGCATACTCAGCAGCCCGGTACGCAGCGATGAGATGAGATCGATGCAGGGCACGTTGTCCACGTAGTCTACCTCGGTGTCGCAGATGATGCCTTCCTCGCGGCACGATTCAACGGAACTCTTGAAGATGTGCGTGTTGTAGAAGTGTTGCATCGTCTCCGCGCAAAGGTTGATGCACAGATGCTCCAACTGGGCTGGCCGGGGCTCCTCGAAACCGAACATGTCCAAAATTCCTGTGAAATGTAGTTTAGTTTAGAAGGAAAAATTGTAGTATTCAATTTTATTTAGTTACATATTTTTTATGCTTAACTTATGTTGCGTTTGGTAAATAAATTAGACACAAAAACGTTGATAAAATTGTAATTGTATTGATTGTCCATTGATGACGAATTCAATATATCATAAAACAGAAACGTCCAATATAAAAACGAGAGTAAAAACGAAGAGTAAAACGTTCAATATAATCCTTCGCATATAGGTAGTTCTTTTCCAAACAATTGATAAGCTCAAGTTAAGTTCAGATAAATTTTCCTCTCCAAGTTTAATAAACTCTAAAGTAATTTTACTCCAAAATGCGATGCACTTCATATCATGAAAACTAAGTACACATTTTATGATCAATGTTGATAATAAAACTTCGGATTCTTCATCACTCTAATTTTTAATTGTACTGTATTAATTTAAAAAAAATGTACATTACCGTCAATTCATCTTGAACCAACGGAAGAAAAATGTGGCTGCATCCGTTTTTCAATACAGTTGCGTCCGTGAAACTTCGGTTGCAGCCTTTTTTCATCTCTTTCCATTCAATCTAAATCTCACTAGAGGGCGCTAGTACAGCTCTTGCTATTTTTAGGCATGGCGTGTTCATCTGTTCCGTGAATAGCGATGAACCTAAAATAAATTCATCATGGTTTTTCTCTCGGTGCTACTTGTTTCTTTTTTCTATTATTTAATTAAGAGGCATTTTTCGAGCTGTGGTTTGTAATAAAACACTTCATTTGAATAGGCAATCATGCATTTACTCACCGATGAATCCATCCGTTGCATGTCGCACCGCATTGTTCAGCGCTGCCATAGATTTTGAACCAGCGTTTCCGCCGATCGTGGAAGCATGCTGACTTGCCACTTCTGCCTGATTGTGTACCGATTCGTTGCTGTCGGAGCTAAGAGTGCCGAGGGTTGATCCAAGTCTGTGTAGATTTACAATTTTGAATGTAAAGTTGTTAATTCTACTTGGGAAAATTGTTCTGAAATGCTACAACGTACCGTTTCAAACTGTTTGCCCGACGAACGATCGTCGCTACCGTCCTACAATACAGTGCCTTGGCCAGACAATCCCGGGTCATGTTGGACATGTTGGCGTCGCAGACCGATTTGATAAGCTGTCCACGAGCGTTGTGCGTACGTGTCGTTAAACCACGAAATAGTTGTGCCGATGGAACACCCAGCAAGTTGGCAACGGCGTTCAGCTCCGTTTCTCCCACAACTTCTACCTCGAGACCCTGTGCACACAAATGAGTTTAAAAAATCAAGAAAAACATATTTGTAAAAATCCCTCTGTTTGTTCAGCATTATATCAACCAATAGGTTATATTGTAAGGAAGAAAAACAAATTTTGCCTCTCGCTATTCAGACGTTAAAGTTTTTCTGATCATAAAACGGCACCTTAGAGCGCCGCCGTCAGCCGTAAATTACCCATAAATGTTCATTCATCATTACAGTCGAGAGGAAAAGTGTTTCATTCAGGTAAAATGAACTCTACTTTCCAGAAGAGAGTCATTGTGGTCCGAGAGCTGAATCCACTGACCTACCGTGTGAGACGCGAGCACGCTCACACAAGACCAAACTTCAGCATTCTGCTCTCGGTATTCATTGGCTAACAGATTTGGCTTCACTCGCATACATCATACAACTAACCTGTCCGTCGATGAACTGCACATTGCCCAGAAGCAATACTGCTGCGAGGACGCGCACTACATCCAGGAAAGGTATACCGAGGATGCCAAGGCAGGCTTTCCACGCCTGAAAACGAGCCGCATCCTCCTGCTCGTCCTGCCGGATGTCACCGTGCTGCAGGTACCGCAAGTTCGCCGGTGAATATCCTTCCAAGTTGAGCCGGGCGCACTCGTCCGCATTCAATCCTGCCAGCATTTGGTAGAAGATGTGGTAATTTTTCTCATTTGGCAACGGTCGAATGACGCGCGTCTGGTCGAGGAAGTAGCAATGGATCTTGGTGCGATACAGTGCTCCATCTGTCACCTGAACTTCAATGAATTGTCCCTAAAGGAATAGAGCAAACAGTGAAACCCGATTGAGCATTTTGAGATCAATACCGGGCACAACAAGATAAAACTTACGATTCTACTCGATTCCGAGTTGGTGGTAGTTTTGGCGGATCCAAGCGAACGCAGCACAGTGAAGGCTGCGGCCAAATGTTTGAACGCGTCGGTTTCTGGACCACCGCCTGCCACCGCGAACAGCTGCCGCAGCAGCAACATCGAACAGTGTGTCTTTCCCGAACCGGAAGTACCTTTTGAGGGGGGAGAGATAGTCGATAGAAGATTAAACCACGAATGGAGGAATGTGTATTAGGGCCTCTTAGCGAGTGCTAATGAGCCTCGGGAGCTTTTGACATGTTGATGCGAGAGAAAGTCACACCGTTGGTCGTTGGAGCATTTTTTTTTTATCAACAGGAAATTGAAATGGATTTCGGGGCTTAAATCTACCAGCCCTGGAGCTGTTGGAGTTGGAGCTGTGGGTCGTCACTTACCAGAAAGAATAATCGCCTGCGGGTAACCCGTTTCCGCCTGCTGCCGAACGGCTTCTTGGACAATTTTTCTTAGCTGAGGGGCAAGCGGGACGGATCGGGTTGAGGACAGTGTCAGTGGGTTGCCGACATCGTGGTAGGGATTGACAGACAGCAGTATTGGGCCGACGTTGGTCTAGAAAAGAGATATTCAATAAGGGAGACGATTGGAAGAGTACAATTGCTAATGTGTATCAAAGTTCCAGCTATCAATGCTGAATTGAATAGGAGATGTTCTGGTACTTTAATTACTAAAAAAGAATCCTTCAATACCTCCTATATATTATTCCAGCTCACCGGGACACAGATCGTTATGCGTCCTTAGTTTAGCTGGTTGTTTTGTGCTCTATGTACGATCATTTTAATTGCACGTGCAAATTTGTGTAGCCTGTTTTTTATACGCACACCCACCTTTACAGTAGCTGATGCCACAAGAAATGTCAGTCTATCTTATCTATGTACGGTTTTCTGTGTCTGGCTCTGTGTAACGCAGCTAGAAGTGAGCGGAATGGTTATGCAATTCTGCTGTGCCTGCGCTCGCCGAGCTGTCGTGCTGGTCGTGCTTCTACCACTGCACGGGGTAGGTTAGTCAGACATACATAATTTGACGATCGGCAAGAAAACTGCACGTGTCCAGTTTTTGCACCGCGTTTTTTTGCAACCGCTTGATCATTGGTACGCTTGATGTAGTAGACTTTGACTGTGAAACATGGTAGTACATGGGGTAGTGATTCTGTTTCTTAAGCATATGCCATACCAGTTTTCTTTCAGTGTACTGCTCATTTAAAGGTGAATCAACGGTTGTTAAAGTTTATAAATCTTTAGTTCTTCTATAAGATTTCCAATTATCGTTAACTAAAGCTTGGTTCATTTAGAAATGAGACTCTTTCTATTGCTTGGATCTTTTATACAATTATTCAAAGTCCAATGTATTCTTTGAATGAAAAACTGGTTATTACTAGATTTGTTATAAAAAAGGGTAAACAATTAGTCATCGTTTTTATGAAGAAAGTCTAGCATTTTCATTAGTTGATACAGCCCATCAATCTTGTGCGCAGATTCACTTCAGTTACTGTTTTGGCCAGTAAATTTGACCAATTGCTCAGCTATCTAAGTTTAATAAACGTTCTCTTTTTCTTCAATTTTTGTTTCAATTTTGCCCAATATATCTGTATCGGACGGTGGATTCTAGAGTTTTGATTACAATAATCGCAGCTGAATAGGTCTGCCCAAAACTGGACCAACAAGAGACCGTAAAAGGTATAATTCGTTTGTTAAGACAATTCTTCTGTAACAAATCTAAACCAGGGTTCTCTATGCCTCATGAGTAAATTCCGTCTTGCAAATTTATCAACGAAAAAAAATCAATTGCTTAGGGACATTGTTGCGAGCAGAAGCCTTTGGGGGGTTCTTTAAAGTCGGCTTTCGAAATTCAGACATGGAACTTGCTCAGCACCAGATCGTACAGTTTCCGAGCTTCGATTGGGATGTTTACTTGCATGGAAAAACTAAGACTTTTCGGAGTCGAGAAATTTTTCGGAGTCGGATTCAGTGTACAGTAGAGCTGTCAGCATAACGATTTTGGTCAACTCATAGCCCGAGAGATAAGGATTAGCCTTGATTTTGCGAATGACCCTCAATCGCTGCTGACGATTATCGGTTTCACTCCGACGCTTTGTTTGCACCTTACGAACAGCTGTCTGAGTCACGCAAACGGTCGATTTAGTGAAATTTAAACCATTTTGCCGGCTATCCTCTTGCGTGTTATTATCTCGGTGGGTTAACAACGAAATTGCGTGAAAATGTAACAAACTTAAGACTTTCTTAACACCATTTCTTTTCCTTTAATAGTGCCAATATTATTGATTCAATGTTCCTCATTTCTAAATTAAAAATTCGTATGGAGATGCCCAAACGGATGGGAGCTGTACCTTTTTTCAAACCTCCAAGCAACGAGGTGCACTCCCCACATTCCGGAAAACCCCCCCTTCTCGAAAGAAGCTTCAGAATGAGGATTAATCGATCGACCGGTGATCGAAGCCGCACGTCACAGATGCCGTTGTACGAAGATCGATTGTGATTTATGTACGGCAGCCCCACCGATCGGAGTAGAAAGTAAATGCTGAACGGGAACTCTCAAGTAGGTCGACGGCCACGAGCGATGATTACATCGGTTATCGGTAGGTACCCTTTCGGTGGTCCGTGACGGAATCGGACGCTACAGCCCGCTTAAGAATGTCCCCCAAGCCAGCCCCAAGCTGAATGGGTGATGTGTTGTCAAGCGATTGGAAAAATGCAACGTGTCGGCTCAGAGAATAAAATATCCGCCATTTCGATTCCTTCTCGCAAGGCATAACAGCAAATCCGCCTGCGGTACGGTGGCTCCCCATATTCTCGCCATATTCACGGAGGTCGCCGACATTAGCGCTTGTGGGACGGTTGGGCAAGCTAATCGTGCGGTTAATCGAATCGAATGAACGTGAATATCTAAAGGAACTGGGAACAGGGCGGATAAAAAACAACGTAACCCTGCCAGAAAATCGATTTCTGCACTGCCAGAGTTCTCTGCGCGCATCTGTGTTCCGGTGCGCGAAACGCGCAAAACCACTTAAACGATGATTCCCACCTTCGTATGATTATTTTTAATCTTCATTTCATAGGCTCAAGCGTTTCCCCACCTCCCGTCTCTGCCCTTGCCTTCAACCACCGGCCACTAGCCCACTAATGATCGGGGCAAGCCCGGTGCCCCGTTCGTTGCGTTTAATTGGAATGAACCAGAACTTCTTCCTCGGTTGCGATTCCACTCTTGACACGATCCGGCTTGAGCCGTGATCCGATGTGTGCAGCGTTTGCTGCTAGAGGTGGATATACGTACGTACGATCAGCTCAAAATGGCAGCCGGCCCGCGAGCTTCCAGGCGGAGCATTCGTTGGCCGAATGTGGTGTTTGTGTGTGAGCAATGAGAAGTTGTTTCCTGCAGCACCGTTAGAAGAGCCGGCCGTACCTTTCTTCTCCGACTACGAACACAGCTGCTTCTACCTCCAGCTACTCGTAGAGGATACGGACAAAAACAGAAACTGCAAACAGGCAGGCAACATGCATAGTTTAGCGAGCTTTTTATGATTACTTATGTACGGTTCGGATTTATTCAACCGGATAGCGACCGAGCGGAAGAAGAAGGCCACCGGTCAGAGAAGCTCTCGTGCGAGCACGGCTACCTTTTAGCAAATGAAATGAATGTAAAAATGGAATGCAAAAGGAAAAAACACAAACCCATACCAAGAAGACACCCCAACACGGCGAGTGAGCAATGCACAAACACTAAACGACCACACCAGCGCAAGTGACCGGTTCTTCCTGCGGAGATCGCGCGGCTTTGCAGCGGAAATGCCGCGGATCGTTGGAATAGCTTCTCGCGTGGCGTTGGGTGTTGATTGTTTTATTTTCATGTTGTTGTGGTACCTTTGTGTGTGTGTGTTTGTTTTTTTGCTGTCCGCATGCGCTTTCGTTCGCCTCTTCGCGAATCTATGCGATGAAGGTGGTTGGAAAATTTATGGATTTATTTCATTCATCCACCACCCTATCTAAGCCCTAATTGGTGTAACATTAAGACTTTAACAAGAATTTAATAGATGTAGGGAAACGATGCACGCCGAATACTTTCACGAATATCGCTCTGTCGGGCTTAATTTAAAAATTGGACTTATCTGAACCATCTGGAGAACGGTAAATTGAGAAGAAAAGATTCACCATTATACTATTTTAAATCACCTCACATCCTAACGCGCGTGTATGTGCATTTGCCTCTTACTCCACGCTTCACACTTCACTTTCCAATGTCCCCAATTCGACCGTCGTTTGATTCACATTTTCATTTTCATTCGGCGCCAGATCAAAGCATGATCCACTCACTTTCTTTTACGCTCCTCCCGAGCATAGTCCTCACAGTCGTCACAGCACAATGGATGATTGCAATTCCGTCCCATATGAGCAGCAACATTCGATCGCCAAATTGATCGAACCATCAATCAAACGGGCTAGACTCGGTGCCGGTGGCGGCATTATTATTGTCCGAGCCGCCGCCGACCGCACAATCATGGCCGCTGATCGTTGATATTTTTGTGGCGTTTGCAACCAAAATTACCGTGAACCAGTTTGGCGGAAGTCATGCGAAATTTACTTCCCAACGCTGCTCTAAGCTCCATAGGCTTCGTGGATAAATTTCTCCACGACGGCTTTTTTCCATCGTTGGTCGTTGGTGGTTTCCGTGAGAAACGAAACATGCACGCCCGTTTCCAGCTAAACGATCATCACAATCGAGGAAAACGTCCGAAAGCGGACCGACCACATCACTGGCGGAGGGAAAATCGCCAAACGACCGACGCTACGAAAGCCTTGGCTGGAGGAAAAACGAGACCCAAATTCGGGTTTACCCGAGCCGTTCGGCAGTAAAACCGTTCATTAAAGCTAATTCTTTAATCAAGACCAACCCGCCTGATCAACGCTCAGGTGAAGGCGGCGGAGGATGTCCAGCCCGAGATGGTAAGACAACGAATGTACAAAAAGTGAATTTTGTGAGCTCAATTTACAATTCCACTTCGCTTCATTCTTTCGTCCGTCGCGTCTCGAAAAATCCAACTGTAGACGAAGAATTTCGCCACATTGAGCGTTTTTGAAGGAAAAGCCAATTTTCTTTACACGTGCCCAACTGCAGGCAGGTAGCAGCAATCGACAAGACTCAGCACCGCTGACCCTGACATGCATTCGCGATTGTTGTTTAATGTTTGATTGTTTAATTATTTGGCTGCTGCCGTCTACATATCGTAAAATAGGGGAAACAGTGAAAGGAAAATGGAAAATAAAAGTTACTTAGCACAGGCAGCACCAAGTGTTTCTGTGCGCGATGCACAGCCAACGCCTGTTGAAAAGCAGGTCAGCAACTGTGTGGCTTGAAGTTTATTTTCACTTATTTGGATTTCTTTGGGTCACAGCAGCGCATTATTCAGTGTTTGAACGAACGGTTCTGTTGGGGTGTTTGAGGCTTTTTTAACTAACGATAAACCACCGAACGATCGAGCGAAAGTGGTCCAGGCCATTTTATATGTTCCACCGGGTGGGTAGAATGGCGTTTGGCGTCAAAGTGCAGCTCCGAGTGGGTGTAGTAAATGTAGTTTCTTGCTCTTTCTGTTTTTGGACAAAGATACTAGACAGTGACGATTATCCGTCTGATTTGGATATGGGCTTTTATACAGGCTTTTTTAAAGACTGTGTTGATTCTGCCTACAAATACGATCACAACACCGGTTACTATAAGAGCTCTGACACATTTAGCAGTTCACTGTATCCCCATGATGGATAGATCGCAGCCAGAGTTAATCATTCCTTTGCAATGACAGTTTGGAAGCTTCCCAAAAGTGATATTTCCTAAGATACTTACGAAATATTTCCCATCATTGAAGCGGTTGTGCAACGTACGCATGACGGCATCCTCGGTAAGCGGACCGGGCAGATGTATCAGATCGTCCATCTCGTTAGTACCGGTGCCTTCCTGCCGATCTCGAAAGTGGGCGGTGGAGGACCCGGTACCAGCAGGCAGCGTTCCAGATCCACCACCGCTCGGTGAGACGATTGTGCCGAGTCCCCCGCTGCCGGTATGTCCACCCATGTTGTACTGGATCGAGTTGCCACCGAAGCCCATCGCCGTGCGCCTCGGAAGCGTTCCACCGCATGGTATCGTATCTGATAAGAGTCAGAGAAAAATTAGTGATCGCTCCCATAGGAGTACAAATCAGAGAACAAGCATACAGGCACGAACATCAAAACACCTCTGATTACAATGTTTGTTGGAAGCTTAACATTTACAACAAAGCTATTGCCCTAACACACTGCTGTCCTACTGCGTCAAAATAATTATTACACATTAAATGCTTGATTAAAGTCAATTCATAACTTGCACGAACCATTCCAAGGTTCGTATGATATACGCAACGTCTGAAGCAGCCTTTTTGAAGACTAGTTCTGTAACTTTTCGCCCGCAGGATTTAACGGTGTCAGGTAATGCTGGACGATTTTTCACTTTAATAGCTTACGCATATACTTATCCGCCCGGGCCATTGGGCCAGGTTTAGTAGATGGAGCGGTCCTGATGCCTTGATAATGGCTGCAACTTTCGCCTCCTATACGCATGCGCTCACGGCAGGAGAGCTCATAAATTTCCAAATATTCAAATGAGCTATCAACGGAATTGTTAGCAGCGACGATTAAGGCTGCACAGCGACAGGTTTCCGCATCAGTATCGAGATTACTCATCACTATCTTGCCGAGCATTTGAACACATTTTCATAAGCTCATAGCGTTGATCGTACAGCAAAAAGAGAAGGCCCGAATTGGTGATCGACGAAATTAGTATAACGTTGACAACAGTAAAAGTTTACTTTACCGACCGAAAGCCTAATACCAGCTGTTGAGAATGGAAGGAAACTCTTCTTCCCGTTCATTTCCGTTTTCACTCTATCCTTACTGTACAGTTTTTGTCTACAACATGTCTTTCACTTGATGTTGGCCGAAGATTCGATAATTTTCCGCCAAAGAGGCAAGCGAAAATGATACAGTCCGAGGACTTTACTTTTGTTTGTTGTTATTGCCTGCTTTAATGGTTTGGTACCTTCTCGCTTCGTTCTGATTTATGCTTCTCCAATAAAACAAATTATATGGTCAATAATTTAAACAACATGTTCACCGGTATGTAATGCAGCGGGCTCGGTACTCGCCTTATTATTATTATTAATACCGGTCACCTCGAAACGCATGCAGCAAACCAAAACCCCGTGCATTCTTTCTCCGTTTCGCGGCGACGTGAACGAAAGTAAAATGAACTATAATCATGGCCGTTTTGATGAGGCCGTGGCTACAGACACAGCGAAACCCATCCGCCAGCTACCCGGTAGGTACCCGCACATTATGCAACGCAGGATCGCCGCCACATCAGTCACTGCCATCGTTTTACTACGCCGGCTCGAGAAGAACTACAGCAGAACGGAGACCGTGCGATTTGCACGGACACGAACAAATTATTATGCCGCTCAGGTTGGACGGCTGATGGATGATCGCGTACGCGACTTGCAAACGAAATCACGGCCACAGAACGAAGAATCGGAAGAGCAGCAGCGTGTTCAGGGTCATACACGAGATTCGAACATGAAGATTCCTGTTCTACGGCTCGGTGGTCGGTTTGTTTTACACTAGATAGGTGTAAGGATGTCGGATGGATATGTAACATGTGAAAGGAACTCCTATACTATCATATCTTTTAGGTGAAGAAGAATTCGCTTTGTAATTAGCAACTTTTTTTTAAGAGTTCAACTTTTGAATCCCATGTCCAAGCTATTTAATTCGCCTTTTCCTAATCGAATAGTTCCTACTCTTCAGTAACCTATTTTTCAAAGTTCCTAGCTAGTTTCCAAACGAGACTAGCAAACATGCACACAAATATCACACGAAACCCACTGTTCTACTCACCTCCGTGAAGCATAGTGCCGCTGCTAACATTGTGATGTGGCAAAGGGTACGGTATTGAGGTATTTCTTGGTGAAACGATTGGCAAGACGTTGACGTTGTGTTGGGAGGCGTTCAGATTGTTGCTCGCCTGGTTTGCAGGTATGCACTGGGCTGCACTCGTCACTAGCATGTGATTCTATCGATAGACACGAAGAAGTGGAACCATATGGATGCATCAGTCTAAAGTCACGAAATCGGTCCTATGCTGCGGGCATGCAACAACCCCGCAGGACCCAATACGACGATAAATCAATCGCTAGGCATTTGGCAGCCGTGCTAGCAGCCAAAGAGTGGTCCGAGGGCTCCTGCCATCGTTCCCGACTTACCTTAGCATTATTGGTAGCGCTGTTGTTCGAGTTGCTGTTGATGTTGTTGTTGGTGGTGTTGTTGCTGTTGTTGTTGTTGTTGTTGTTGGTAGTGTTATTTGGACACCCGTTGGCAAGATGTGGTAGCACATTGATCCCGTTCGCTCCGACCGTGCTCGTTAGGAGGCCGTTGTTGCTGGACGCGTTGTTTGCGTGTGTCGCCAGTCCGGCCGTTCCATGCGTTCCAACACCATGACCCGAACCAGTGTTGGTAGTATTTGGTGCAGATGTTGGTGATACTACTGCACCACCTCCGACAGGCACACCGCCTCCATTGGGTCCGGTTCCGGTGGGTTGGCCGCCGGTGTGCAGTCGATTCCTCAGCGTCACCAACTCCGAGCTGAGGCTCTTCAGTCTTTGCTGCAGGTGGACGGCTTCGTTTGATGAAGATGCATCTGAAATGGTACAAACACACTCGCATGAAAATGGCTGCTTATTTAATACGCCATATCCCTGTTTCTTTTAAATCGTTTATTTTCGCTTTACAGAAGCGTGCAGTTTGCTTCCATTCATTGGTAGCTTCACTGCTTCTCAGCTGATGGTGGCTGGTGAGTTCAATTAGGCTTTTTTTACAAAAGTGCACCCGAAAACAGTGAGGAAAAACAAACCCAGGAACGATCGGGCAATGGTACTCCCATTACGGTCAAGAAGAAATAAGAAACACTCGGTGCACGCAATCGAATATCAATACTTAGCCGGTAGATTTGCGTGTGCTTGCATTTTCCTTGGCCCGTCAATCGCTCACGCACATACCCAAGCATAATGACACCCTGGAAAGACCGAAGACCCCTTCACCGGGCACGAGATACACGCAC
The DNA here is from genome assembly GCF_013141755.1 of Anopheles stephensi. Classification (NCBI taxonomy): domain Eukaryota; kingdom Metazoa; phylum Arthropoda; class Insecta; order Diptera; family Culicidae; genus Anopheles; species Anopheles stephensi. The sequence continues at coordinate 49,140,899 of NC_050203.1, forward strand.
ACGTATCGGAACATGCTTCCCAACACGGTTGGACGTTCCTTCGGCTACTCGATTTCATTCACTTCCAGGCGCGTACATATGCGTAGATAATTGCGCCAGTTCTGCAAGTTCCCGAGTTTTCCATCCCTTGTTTCCAGTACCGTTCGTAAACCATTACAACCCGACCTGGGTGAATCGAGTGAATGAGCGAACGAGAATGAGAAATAGCGAGCTGCTTAAGATATAGCGTCAGCTGCGTCCAGGCGAAAGAGCAATCGATAGGATTGATCTTAATCTTATTATATCATTAAAATTCTCCAATCACACTGGTTGCGCTCACGTCGTGGCGAGTATGAAACGATATGTGGCTCACCTCGAGCAATGTGCCGGAATGTTCCTGGTGAATTGTCCAGCTTATTCGTAGTGGGCACCAGCATGGACCTACTGGAACTGACATAGCAAAGGAACGGCGTACAACTCTACCCCAATTTAGACATCCATCCGTCCATCGAGGCACCAACAGTTGGTCTCACACCAACCAGGTCGGTGATGTGGTGTGACATATTTTTAACCTTGCAAGCTTTGCAAGCTACCTACGACGCAATGCTTTCGTTTGAATTCTGCAGGCAACCAATTTGCGGAAATCGCCGAATCGTGATCGGCCGGTTCAACTGCAAAACCCTCCCATCCATTTTCCCCCCATCGGGCGAACCCATCCCATCCGGGCCTAGAGTTTCCCGTTATGATAATCACAGCCACGGCAGAACAGCGACCGAACTCTCCTTCACCGGGGCGGACCACGCGGCTTCCCCAAAACCGTAACGCAACGCGGAACAACCCCAAAGGCCATCATTTCGTAAATAAGCATTACGAAATAATTGACTTCGGATTGCTGCTTACGGGAGCGATCCGGTGCGCTGGCACGGTTTGATTGCAACCGTTTGCCCGGGTAGGGTTCGACGCTTCTTTTATTTTCTGCAACGAAACACACGCATGGATATTCGCACCATGCTTTCGGGCGAAAGTTTGCGTCAAATCTGCAGCGCTTTGGAGTGCGTACGTGGCCCCATTTCACACCCCGGGTTCGGTTGGCGGTAAAGATAAACAACCATCTTCCCTGGCCGAGGTTGCTGCGGGCCACGACACGGAGGTGCAGGACGTCTCGGGAGACGTCTCTTGCAGCGAATGCAGTTAGTATTTCGCACTGCAATTGCGTGGCGTGGCGAATTTTATGCATTTCGGTTTATTACGCCCAGTCCACAGCCACATCGTGGCCATCGTTCACGGGTTCGTGATAGTTTTTCATTAACGGTTTTATTATAAACATAAAGCGTAATGATATGTTTTATGCTGCCTCATTTAGCGGACATCTTGCGAACAAACGAAGTGCCGACAATAAAGCAGGCCAGCCAGAAGGTGCTGCAAGAGCATAGCGAATGCACGCCTGCAGGCTGCGCTGTGCCTGACAGAACACAAAAGGTGAAGCCTATATGCGCAAAAGGTAATGTATAAGATTTTGCTCACAAAATGAGCTGTTAACGCCGGGATCGCGGATGAGCAGGTTTCATGAGCAGGCAGAAAGTATGCGTATGATCGTCGTTTGGTGATATGATCGCGATCGACCATGATCTAAGGGTCGAAGCTTTGTGTAACTAACACGTGAAAACAACGAATTATTTCGATTTTTGTTAGCAGTTCATATTCAAAAAAGTTATATTAAAAATGCACTCGTATAAGCTCAAGAAAGACAGGATACAATCAGACAAGCGAGAAAAGAAAACTGTCTGCAGTAATGGCGATTAATTAAATTTACATCTCCATCATAGCACGTTCCACGCGGCTAATGATAACCGGAAAATCCAACCTCTCGGGGCAACACATATCTCGCTTCCAGCAGTTCCCCGACTGTCTGCAACCTACCATCACAACGACATGAAGCGCGAATCATCATGAATTTCAATACCTGCGGAACTAGGGAACTAAAGCGCGTTGCCAGCGGGCTAATGCTCATCTGCACCGTGGCTTTTGTCACAACCACTTTCTAGCCATCCATCTATCCATCCAGCGCACTGGTAGACCATAGATGCGCGACAGTGATTGCAGACATATTGTACGTAGGTCACACTCAGCGAAGGGCTCGCTAAAGAAGTGGGACATCCGGCCGGTAGAAAACGCGTGCCACGGTAGAGAAGAGCCATCGGCCATACGCCAAGTTCAACGACCAGCCGCCTCCCGATATGGAAGATGCTTGGCTCCTTTGATTTGTTCAGGCTGGCGTTCAGGCAACGCCTCATCGCACACAGCTGTTCAGTGCTTGGAGCGAATCTTCGCGCCTTACTCGAAACAACTTGAAAAAAAAAACTGAACAGGCGGCCACGAGCGCGGATACTTTGGGCACGAGATTGTACTTGTGAACGCACATAACGTTACGCGAATTCCCGAACGGAAGATTTTATACGTAGGGCGGCCATTTTGAAATGTTGTTCTCTCGACTATGATTACAATGCGAAGCGTAAAGTGAGATCGCACGATCGTTTACGAGATTAGAGAGATGATCATCGAATTAAGCGATCGTTCATTGTGGAATATACTATGTAAAGAATTAAAATATTTATGATGAACATTTTTCCATACTTTACTAACAAGTAAATATTGATTCATTATGGAGCTATTACATCTGAAATAAATAATGATAAGTAGTAGTTAAAGATGCGAACGAACTACCTATACTATCGCATTTCCATTACACAATCTCAATAAAGGTTGGTAAATAAACGCTAAAAGTAGACGCTTAAATAGACCAAAATGAATGCAAAGTTGGGCGGAGTCAATGAAAACCGCTAGCAGCATAAATCGTCCGTTAATGCTTACCACCGGTGCCAAAGTCATTCGGTTATAACTGGTGTGTCCAGCCCAGTAGCAGCGAACGGTAATTATATTTCGTTGCTTATGGCACTTTGCAGTCCATTAGAGTTTCTTGGTTTTCTTGGTGGCATTTTTACTGCAACCTACAACTTAGATTACTGCACACTAGCTCTAAACGCTAACACCGTTAAGGAAACGCTCGGTTGTTTGTTTAGGTTAGCAGCACACAAGCAAGCAAGCAACCAGTACAGTTAGTCCGTTTTCAAAAGTAAGCAGTGCTTGATACGCAATGCTTTTCCATATTTAGTTGATCTTGTTGTAGCACTCATAAGAAAGCCAGTAGAATAGCGCCGAATATATTAGAAACAAGAACTACCCGAAGAGATTGCTTGAAAATATCTTGAACATCTTGAATTCTGGGAGGCTATCTTTTAACTCCACCAAAACAGAAGCTAGATTTACCCCGAACCAGGAAGAGAAATGTGTTTCGTCTGATGTTCAACATCTGTTGAGAAGTTTGTACCTAAACACCAACAAAAACATGGCTCATACGAGCAAAACCACCGGTCCACTAGCCTTCGGAAAAAGTTCTTTCATTAATGGTAATCATTAGAGCGCTAATAGTCCATCACTAAGCGTTGGGCCAGTGGCCTCACTCCTTCCCAACAGCTGGAACGTGCGTCGATAATTTAAGCCCTCGAGTGGTCAAACAGGGCCATGCACAAGCCACGCCGAACGCAACCTTCCATAGAGGCGAGATGGCGCAGAAAGTAGGCAAGCAAGGTGACGCCAGGTGACCAGGGCTAAAGGGCTCAGGTAATAATTTCTATCCTCTGTCCAAATCCAGTTTCGACGGTGGAGTTTTTCTTTTACGATGGGGGCTACTCTGCTGCCATCTCTTTCTCTTTGCTTGCCGAGAGTGAGCGATCCCTACGCAATGGATCTGGACGTGATGGAACAGACACACATTGAGCACAGTGCGTTGGTTTTGCGATCCGACAGCCGAAGTATCTAGAAAATCTTCCAAGATCGTCAAGAAAGCTTTCCCCCTAGTTTCGGGCCTTTGTGAGTGAGATATAATCGCCGGGCATAGTGTGCGGAAGAGTCAGGGAAAAGTCGAGCTTCAGTGTTGATCGTCGTCGTACACGCAGCTTTAACCTATCGACAGCCTGAAGCGGCTGTCTGGTGCTCCTGCTTCCCCACGGATCCTGTCCCTCGGAGCCGGTTTCGGTTGTTTTTTTTTTTGTGCTATAAGATCTGGCCGCCAACGTGTTGTGTCTGTGGACAAAGTGTCTCGTCTCGAGCGCAGGTATGCGTCCCGCAGGTAGGACCTCCAACCAATTCCATCTGCTCGATCCACTCTAAAAGATTAAGTAAATCGCTAGTCCCGCAAGCATCGTTCTCCCGAAAAAGGCGAACAGGCGAATGGACGCTCTTTGGACGCTCCGATTCCGAAGAATTCGACGCAGATGATCGGACCCCTTGTGGATAAGGTTAATTGGGATAAAATAAGGCCCTGCCGATTTCACCCTGCAGCACCACAGCTAGAAGACGATGATGGCAGACGCACACGACAAGTGGATCGTACGTCAAAATGCCACGGCAGAAGCCCAGATCGAGCAAACCAACATGCCGCAGGGGCTACGCCTTTGCCATGCACGTGTTATCTTTTCTCGCACGCAACTTATGTACGCTTTCTTTCTGCGCAGCAACCGCGTGGTTCAAAGCCAGCGGATTAAACCTCGGTGTTTGGAGCGCAAAATTCGTCACAAAGCTTTGCTGCTCGATGTCCGCAGGCTATCGCTGACCTGCTTGTTCGAGGATAACGGACCGTTAAATTGGACGTCGACATGCTATTGGGTACTGAAAAAAAAAAGTGTCAACACCGGCAGAAAACTTCAACCGTCTGTGATCGTTCCCCGTTTGCAAAATGTCAGTCTCATACAACGTCGAGGAGGGTTCCTCCAGGAAAGCTTCCGATCGGTGGGACATAGAAATGGATCAAAAACTGACAGCGTCAATTACGCTACTGACGTCGTTCGTCTAGGGTCTTACCCCTTTCCGAGATCTAATCGAATTCGTTCCGATATTCAATTAACAAATGTACGGTTCGGTACATTCGACCATTCGTTTCGACCATTTCACGTCCGATTGTTTCGGTCCTGTCCAGTTGCGATCGATCCCATTGCGTTATCTACGCATCAGATACTGACATTATTGTACACACCCATCGCGCACGACTAATACGACGGCAAAACGGCGAATCACCGCAAAACTTCAACGTGATGCGACGCCGTTCTCAAGGAAATATGGCATATGCCAGGCTGCTGGCGAATCGAAACCGCGCAATCATCGATCGATCCCGGTGGTGCGTGGACAGGGCGATACCAGTACGGCAACAGGAGAGCAAATTAACAATTTCAGCACCTGCCGAAAATGGAGACCTTCGTCACTATCCAACCTTTTTCTCTGCAACCACTCTGATTCTTCTGACTGCAACGAGCAGTAACGATCAATTGTACGATACGCGTACCAACTGGAGCGAACGAGACCGGAGCAATCAAAAATACATCGAAAAGAAGAGCAATGGAGCTCAGTGTTTGTCCCAGTGTCATCAATTAATCACCCATCTACGGAACACCGCGATTCTGGCGCAATAAATTGGCGCGTGAAATAACGTGTCCGTGGGATCCGGTGCAGTGGCGGGTTGGAAAGGTTTCGATGGGGGTCCGGTTCGAGACGGAAACCGCAGCCGATGGAGAACGGTATTATTTTTGGTAAGACAGGCGTCTGTGGAGCTTGTACGTCAGGGTAGATTTTGTGATGATGAGAGAATTCGGTTGTTGTATTCCGTTTAGTACTTCGTTACGTACAATCGATCGTTGTTCCTTGCTAGACGGAAACTGGAAAACTCTTGGGTGTTTGAAGTTAAAATTAAACGTTTTTCTAGACTTCAGTTGTATTGGCTTATCTCCAACTAAGAACAAAAAATACATCGGTAGTTACGCACTGTATAATTGAACCACACCATATACGGTCATGTTCTTGGCTGACACTCCCCTTCCTGAAGTGAGAACTCACAAGGCAATAAAAAAGTAACATAGAGTTTGCCAGCGAAAGGCTGTGACCAGCTTAAACTGTATTGCATTTGTTTGAGGTTCATCTCAGTCTTGTGCCCCCTTTCGAGTTCAGTTACCGCATTTTCCTTCCACCTCGGAATCTACCGTACACGTTAATGGCCCATAAGACACCCTCTGCGTAGTGTGCCTAGCTTGTAAAGCACACGCGGGCCCGGGGAAATGAATGAAATATGCGATACAATTAATTCAACGAATCGATATAAAATTTATGCAAATAACCGCATATCTGCATACTCAGGTGGCAACGCGCTCCAAGGCGCTTTCGGAGTGCGCACACAACGCCCAGTGTGCGCACTCCGCTCGCACAGGTCCTTTGGGAAGAAAGTTTTCTTCAGCTGTCACCAACTGAACTTCGAGCAAGCTGCGGACACGATGAGCACCGCAGCAAGGTAAAGTTATCCTGTTATCTTTCGACCCGTCTTTCGGACCCCGAGTGACAGAGCGGGACGGATCGAAACAAAATAAACGACCCGATCAAAACATTTGACTGGTTCTGGCCGCGTTGCCGAACTCGAAGCGCGCTGTTTTTCTCAGCAAACGGTTCGCCAAGTGTAAGGTGAAATAACTGGTTTTTCGGTTCGATATGATCGGTGGAAGTTTAGTCACATCGTCAAGGTATCAAACCTGAGGACCTGATTTTATCACGACAATAAGAGACGGTCTCAGGGAGCACGAAAACGCGTTATTCGAAACCGTATTAGTGTCAGCAGGAACGGAAGCTTAACCAGACTCTGCTGACTATGCTGCTTTCGGTAAGAGTCTTCTATTTATTATTTCAAAACATTTCCTACACTTTGACTGGATGTTTGCATACAAAAAAAATACTGCTCGAATATTTTTCAAGCTTTACAAATACAACTTTTACTCTGCTACAAGAAAAGATCAATAAACGAACAACCTGTCCATCAGCAATATCCCTTGCTTTACACCCAACAAAATCTCATTCAGCGATTTGATTTCCTCTTCTCTCTTTGATCACGTTCGATTCGATCCCTATCACATCTCATCATCATCGTTTGCCTTGTTGATCAGTCGGTGACGGAGCAGAAATTCGAAACTTCGATCGCTCGATATGGTGAGAGTCCGTTAAGAACATAATCCTTATTATAAACGCTCCCGAGGAGGATAAAGCTCTATAATTGTTGTGCTGTTGCCGACCCATACAAGGCAATCGAACGCTTTCGGCGTTCATTTCTACTAGGTATGCAAAGTTTTCGGAAATGGGAACGAAAACAGGTCATTACATTTCAAATATATTTGATGATTCCGTTAATATTGCTAAGAAAAACATTCTTTTGATGTTCGTTTTTGATTGCCGTACAAGTCACCCCCGTTGTAAATTAAAACTGACATCATCAGCATATCATCAAAGCCCAAGTTCGTCAAAGTCTTTAGCCACGTGTTGAAGTATTGTTGCTAAAGGACAGTTCCCGCTTCCTACACTTCATACAGAGCCTTCACACGCATCAACTGTCACTCAACTGTCTACGAAAAATTATCCCTGTTTTGGAGGAATCATATACAATGGTTGTTTAGTTTGCTTCCAGCGTTTGTCAACCTTTAATCAACAGTGGACTTCTGCACGGACTCAGAAGAATGGATACTTTACATTCCGTATTACGCGTCGCGTAATCTTGCGCTTGCGTTAACATTCTTCGTTGCGAGACACCACACGCACACGAAGATGGGCTTGTGTGAGGTACATCTGCTCTGGCTGAGACTAACGTGAGTTTATCGGTGTCATCCGCACCAGCAATTGCTGCTGTCGCTGACAGGTGATGGAAGATTTCCTGGATACCGGGATATTGTCTGTCCCTATCTTTCTGCCTCTGTAGGTAATCGCTTTCCAGGCTTATTATTTTCAGTCATCATGTACTCATTACCATTCTTCGCTAATTTAATTTTAAAGCTCTTTAAATGCGCATCAATTTAAATTCACCGGTGTCTTCATCGATTAACATGCAGTGTAAAACAATGCATTTTAAATATAGCTAGACACAAATTTCGGTGTGTTGCAATGTTTTGTCGATAACCAATAGATAGTTCTTAGTTTACTGCTTAGCCTTATTTAAAAATTATACCACCGATCCAACAACCTGGCTACAAAGTACAACGATTGATTTAATTGCGTTAGCGCTAGCCGTTGACATTGATCGATGATGCACCGGAAGTGTCTATACACGAGCGAAACGCATCAGGCAGATAAAGTCAGCAGCCTAACATGCGATCGAGTGTCTCCCAGAGCAGCTTCTCTCATTGTTATTAAATATCTCGATGACTTTCTTCTCCATGAGTGAAATGTTTGATTAAATTCTGATTTTTTTTATATTCACTCGCTATGCAAAGCTATAACTTGCTGACCAACTGGAAAGGAAGTCAACTAAAAGCTGTAATTAAAATTCCTTCACCCAAGCCTGTCCACAACTCCGAATCAAACGAACCCGTTGTTGGTGATGACGTGGATAAAACGCTGGTTTCTTGGCCGTTGGTTTGTCTTACTGTTTGGCAGAGGCAGAAGCTTTATTTCGTAGGAGAACCATCAACATCACTGGCTTAACGCGTTCGTCATTCGGGGAGAGTTTTACGATGATTACATGTCTGGCTACTGCACCACGGAATAGAAAACTCGTCCAACGCTAAATGGACGGACGTGCTCGATAGGAGCGAAAGAAAGGCTCTGTTCCTGCCCTATGACTGTTGCGTCGCAATCGGGTGAGCTTAAGCCTTTCAGCATTTTACTGCCACCCCGTACAGACGTTCAGTGGTGGTGAGCCTTTCGTTTGCAAGACCTGTGTTTGCAGTGGCGCTCGCAAACCTTCACACTTCAGTAACTTTGAATGTGCTTTTAGTTTGAAAGAGAAACAACGATCAACGACCAGCTATGCACTCATCTCATAAATACATAAATTCCCTGCGAGGCCGAGGTAAGAATGTACCCCGTCCTGCCCTAATATTCGCCAGTTACTCGCACTTTTTGATTGGCTTGGCTACGTGTTGGGTTTGCAGTTGCAGACTCCAAACGAACACCCGGGAGACGGGTAAACTCCCCAATTTAAACCATCGCAATCCGACCTCGTTCGTTCGGTCGCAAGCTCCCTCGAGCAATGTATCGGACCATTTGAAGATCGCAACGACCGACCACCACATTTGCTGCTTGGCTAACCGGTCCGGACCCTTGTGTGTCCCCAGCAGCTTGTGAGCGTGTGTGGATGTGTGCGACTTTTCCATAAGGAAATTTGCAATAAAAATAAATTTTTGTTTCTTTAACCGGTACCGGGTATGTTTACGAGCTCAGCCGGCGAGCGAGCGTTTTCCAAAGCCCAAAGACGATTTTTGCAGTCGAGCTGCATTTCTGTTGTATTTTATGCTTTTTGGTCGACGGGCACGGGCGTTGCGAGTATCGTTTTATAGTGAAGCAAAATCGTTTAGGAACTTAAGGAAGAGATACCTTAAGTTTGAGCTACAAAGATAACATTATATTTTAATAATACATATTAAACCTAAATAAGGTTTACATATTTTTGAGAAAGCTTTCCAGGATCGAACACACAAAAAGCATCTCTACACAAAAGTCAAAGAAGAAGAACGATAATACTATCGCTGTATCCATCGCAAAGCAGCCACTACTGAATAAAACTGCTCATGAAAGGGGAAATCGTGACAACCGTGTTTTTTTACTTTGATTCGCAAACAAAACGCTGTCTCCTTTCAAAAGTTGCTCCATAACATCCATTGGGTTTGCAGCCTTGCATCGGCTAGTGGTGGTAAAGTTGAAAAAAACCCTTTCTAAATAGGGCTCATAGCTATCGAGTAGGCCGTAACCCCACGGTTCCACAGCCAGGGAGTTGAGTGTGCAGTGCAGAGGACTTTGTTTTTTTTATGTTACCGGGCCGCGCAAACCTTTCTGCCGACTGGGGTGGAATGGTGTTGGACGGATAAAAGGCAGAAGGGGTCAAACAACGATGCTGGCTTACGTTTTTCACGTTTTTGTTAGCTGAAATTCGCCCATGGGCCTTCAGTGGGAGTCACAAGAACGTGGTGGGTCTCGTTTGCACAAGATGAACACTCCGTTGGGCTGGAAGCCATACTCATTACGTTTGCTGCCCAGCCCGGAGAGAAAAGAGGGTTAACACAGGTCGGTTAAAACGTTTCGTCAAACCAGCCACGGCAGCATGTGGATGAGGATAGTATTTCAAAGAAGGTTGGATTTCTGTGCGCTTCGTGAAGATTTTATCAACACCTTTTACTAAAATTAACACGGACTCGAAGGGTAATAAGTAATTACCTAAGAATGAAATTGATACAAGCTTCCGGCCGTGCGGTGCTTTGCTTTAAAAGCTTTGAGGACAATTGTTTTTTGAGGGACAAAAAAGTCCGATAAAAGCCATTCAAAAATCGCACTGAACGCATTATTTTGTGTTGCTGAAAAGATTTATCAAATGAACTGCTTTTCAATCCGTTCCGAAGCATACCCAGAACAATAAGCTCCCCGAAACGCACCGCAGGAAACCGAGATCGAGTGGCAGGATTTAATTATAAAAATGAAATTTGATACGCCCCAGCGTTCCTGGCGGGATCGGACAAAATTCGAAAGACGAAAAACAGACCCACCACCGTACCACCGCAAACTAACATAAATTATGTATGAATATAATTTCTGCCGTTGTGTGAATTCTTTTTTATTCACCTTCAATATCTGCCACCAGTCCACCAGTTTGGTTTGCATTCCAGGTAGGGTGGGGTATCTCCCCATCCATCCGATCGGTCGGTTTTGTGCTTTTCGTCTTCGCACGGGAACCCACAAGAACAAAACATTCGTCGGAATGCAAAGGATGAGATAGCAGACCTGGTCGGGCATTGCAATAAAACTAAAAAAAATCGCAACCCGTTTCTCGGCTCGTTTTACGCGAAGGTAAACAAAACAAACCCATCCTGGACGGACGGAAAGAAGTCCGTCTGTGGTGTTTGGTGCCGGAATGGTCGGAATGGTCGTACCGAACGGGAATGAATACTAACAAAATCACAAAATGCAGCTTCATTGCAGCAACCAACCTGGTGGTTACCGGGCGTGCAACACAATAGACGTGTTGCACCAAGCGACCATTGGCACGGAGACAAGGGCAGTGAAGCAAATGGGCAAGAGCGACGAATCGACGAACCGAAGTCAACAGAATTGCGCACACACAAAAATGGCCACCACAAATCATTGCATAAACATCGCTGCATTGGAAGAAAATTGTGTATCCGTTGGCACCCGCCTGATGCTCGTGTCCGGGGCTGGCTGGGAGCGGTGGTGATGTAGCCGATCTTGCAGGTCGTTTTTCATTCGTTTGTCGGTACGGGCAAACGGGGGACGACAAACACTTGCGCTTGGCATATTTCTTGGAAGCGAACCGAAGGACACACAAGGAGACCCGAGAGACGACGCATCGATTGCGCGCCAAATGGCAGTCATCAGGGCATCGTCGATCGGCCGCCAGCCTATAAGCCAATGAGTACGCCCGATAAATTCTGTTCCGCTCCGGGGAAGAAAAAACGGAAGGAAGAAATCGAGCGCGAAGTGTGTGTACGTACGGCCGTACGTACGCTGGCAAACGGGGAAATCAAGTTCCAAACATGAAATCGGAACATCCACCACGAGCAGTCTGCGCACAGCCAAGCGATTGCATCCTGTTTACTGTCTGCATCGCTACATCGGAGGTTCGTCGCTTATGCGCCCGCTTAGCTCGTTCGCCGTTGCTGGGCTCGCTATGTCACGCGAGACGGTAATGAAGCTGCCAGTGCTGGTGTTGTGCATATAGACAATGCAGTGGTAGGTTCTTGTTCATATGTTAAATTAAATAAACTTTGTTTTTTTTTTTGTTGGAAAATAATTTTAAAAGAAGTAATATTTAAAAGCCATTTATCTTGGTTTTATCGTTTGTATAAAAACTTATGGCAACACAAATTATATACAGTTTTGTTACACAAGAACTGTGCAAACACTAAAAACTAGTTTTACCCGATATACTTTTCAAGGTTCTGATGCATGCCCGAGACATAGGCATGGCGAGAAACACCTAAAATACCTCCGCAAATAACCATCCCGCAATCGCGATGATTCTACAAACTCCAAACCCCAAACCCAAGAGGCAGAAAGAAACGAAGACGACAGCAAAACAACACACCAAAGGGTAGTGCAAAATAAAACCGCCAACCAGCTCGGTCTGGCCATTTTCGAACCTCGCTCTGCGCCAGCCACCAGCATGCACCGGCAAAGAGCTAACCTTTATCCAGAACTGCAGCCAACCTTTCCTTTCAGTCAGGAAAGCGCCAGGCGTCGTCACCAACCTTAAACCAAGCGAAGAAGATAACAGCGATGCCCGGGCATCAGGAGACGGTCGAATGGTTCAAGGTTCCTTCATCTCGGTTGCAATCGACCGTCGTTAAATAACAGCGGAATCAAAACAGCAAACGAGCGAACCTCGAGAACGGAACGAACGAACGAACGAACGGTCGAACTATATGTATGTATAAGTTATAATTTTCGCAACGAACCCTTCTTTTCTCGTTTGGCTCCGTGAAGAGCGCTTTATTCTGGACGAAATTTCGACGACCGGTATGTGTCTCGGGACAAATAAAAATCCCCAAATGCAATGCATTCTGCTCGTGCTACGAGAACTCCACAAGCTTGTTCCGGTGTCGTTTCATCAACACCGTCATGGTACGCCTCTCAAAGTAGCCAGAACACCAAACCATTCCGGCCATCACACCACACAAAGCGGATCACGATGGAGAAAGATCGTTTGATAAACTGTGCGCTCACAAAAGCTCCGAACGAACGAAGCAATAATTAGAAGTACATCGCGAGCTCAGCCACGGAGCAGCCAGCCAGCGATGGCATTTCCATTTGCGAGATTTGAATGCAACTGCCAACGAACCATCATCAGCCTGCGTTGTTTGAACGTCGCGAAGGAATTGATGGTTACCTGCAGCTACATGCCTGATAAATGCATTTTACAATCATCCGCGAAAGTTGGTTTTGCATACCAGCCGGTTCGGATTGATGGTAGATGGATGCACGATGCAAAGTGCTCGGGGCATCCTTTGTGCGGTGCGCTTGAGCGAGGACTCGTTGCAGCTAACAATCGTTTATGATGATGGGCACGGTTGCGTGATAGGTTAAGTTAGTGATTCCATTTATTAAGTTACAGATAGGATGCTCCGTGAAGTGCATGCTCATTTTCTTAGCTATCACGATGATACACTCTTATTGTTTCGCAATAACCCTCCAAAAAATTGATTATGATATGAGTGTTTTCTAACGCATTTTCTAACGCAAAGCCGCTAACATTTAGAACAACGTCTATACACATTTCGGTTGAGTTAATTTTAGATTTTAAAAGAGGCAAGCAATGACATCATCAAATAACTCAACTGCTTGACAATGTTAGAAAATCTTCTCAAAGCGGTAAGGACCATTTATCGTTAACAGCCATAAAATCATGCTTTTAGCTGAATTTAAAGCAATTAGCTGTAGCCCTGTTCGTGGCTTCATTATCTGATTTTCTCCCTCAATTGATAGTTGACAAAATCTGAGTCACGAGTCACGAGTTCAGTCGTTCGGGTCCCCCAGAAAATCGACAATGTCTGTTTCATTAATTGACTCGCTCGCTCGCTTGACTCGCAGTACATTCCGCTTTGAAGTTATTCCAGACATCGCCGTATGCCTCTTCCTCGCTGGAGCGGCCCGAGCGTAAGAATCATTTTACATGAGTAACGATATAAATAGCATAATTTCGTTTCAAAATTAATGACGTGCGTCATTAGGCTAGCCCGATCGCTGACCAGCGGTGGTATGCTGTGGCCGGTGTCTGTGTGCGTGTGGTTTTTTTTTACCAAAGCATCAGTATGCTGGACAGCAGTAGTTTCGAGCCACAGCCAACGATCCGATTCGGGCAAACATCAATTTTGTGGCAGCAACAGCAAACCGAGCATACCTCAAGAACGCCATCTTGCACAGAGCAAAAAAAAAACTGACGGCTGTCAGCGTTGCTCAAACCACCAGATGCATGTGTGCAGCGTGAAAATACAGTGCTGACGTTGCATATTCTAATTAGAGTGTGTGGCTTTTGTTTTCGCTCTCAATGGCCGAAGATGTGGACTGTTTTTTCTTCGCGCTTTGCCATCCCACCTGCCAGAGGAAGATGTCCACGATCGTGCTAATAACATGGGTTTGGTTTTACGGTTTGGTTTTTGCTGTGGCATTTTTGTCGAGCTAGTTTACGTCGCAATCAATTCTACCATTTCATCAGTATCCCGGCAGCAGCTTACCTTGCAGCTTTTTCTCCGTTTCCCAAAACTTTTGCAACTCGGTAAAGTACTTGTCCAGGATGAATACCTTCGACAGGCCCAGGGTGGCCATCTTGCTCGGAGAAGCACTATTGCGACGCTCGCTCACACTCTGCGGCACATCTACCAACACCATGCGGGTGTGTTCAGGAACGCTGTACAATCATTCGCAAAGCTGTTACACGCACGATATCACTCGTTTATCCTTCCTTTTTTTGCCGAGATCCACAACAATTTTTAACCTTTTGGCGATGACTTCCACACACACACACACAAAACAGATCTTCATCAGATCAGAACTGTGTGTGCTTTTTTTGTTTACTTGATCTTCTTCAACGATCGTTTATGATGATGTGTTTTTTTTTTGTGTTGCTTCAAAGTTGTTGTTTTGCGCAAGCTCTGGCGCTAAGGTAGGCGATTATGTGTTGCTGTAATTATTGGGTAGGAGAATCGTTTTTCTTCTCCCGTTCTTTAATTTCTTCTATTTTTTGTGCCTTGTTTTCGGCTTGTTTCGCCCAGCTTTAACCTGCTGTATTGGTAGGATCATTCCCCGCCCGACAGCAAGTTTTCATTCATCTTCTCTATCCTTCGTTTTAACACTTCCACTTCGGTCACAAAAATCACGGTAATATTTTCTCCTTTTTACTTTTTTTATTCCAGTTGTAGCCTTTTGTGCCCTTCACTATATTCACAGAAAAAGAAACAAATACACATACACAAATAAAATACATGCTCACAAAATCACACACACACGCACACATACACTATTCTAAATTGAAAACACAGACACAGCTTCAGCACTTCCAGCTTCAAATAAACAAAAAAAAAACCCTTGCACGGCTATATCCAGATATATCCAAAGCTTATTGTAACACCAGGTTCCCTATTTTTCTATGCCTTAGCACCACCACGTCGTCCACTACGCAACGTTGGACAGCTCTTTCGCTATCTCTCTTCACGGCTTCCCTCCCGGTCCGGTTTGCTTCCTAATAGCACTTCGACCTCTCTAACCATACATCATTCTCATTTATTTGGATTTCTTTCTCTGGCGAGCTTTTAACAGCATTCCGTTCGCTACAGTACCGCCTTCTACGTCCGTCAAGCGCGAGGGCAGCGAAGAAGACAAAACACGCTCGACACAGCGTTCGCAACCCCCATATCCACCGTAATCCTCATCATCAGCCAGATACGCTTGTGTCCATTCGTTCACGGGCGCAGGTTTCCCGAAAGCCCTACGGAGCCTATGATTTATAATGCTTCATTTGGACAGCCGAAGAACAACCCCAGCATGGTTTCCTTCGGTGCGAGCTTCTCCACTTGGCGCTGTCCCGTTTTCTCTTCAAACATTTCCCCGCTGGTTCCGCTGGGTGGTGGCTCTCTTCGCTCGGTGTTGTTTTTATTTTTGTTGTCGATCCTTATTTTCTGTAGGTCTGTTTCTTGTTCGTCTAACCTGCGCCGTAGCTTCATTCTTTGTGGCCTTTCTTTTCAAACACACCGACCCGGGATAATTTCGACGTCCTCACTATTGTGGTCGGGTTCCTTCCTTTCTATTGCGTTTTGTTCAGTTTGTTGTTGATGATGATGAAGATGATGATGCTGCTGCTGATGCTGCTGTTACTGTCACTGTTGCTGCGTTCGTTGGCTAATGGCTCAACTATCGCGAACCAAATAGGGGTCACGAAAGCTCGCCTAGCTGGAAAAGGTTCCCCACGAAAACAAAGCACCAAACTTAACACTAATGATTCAATGATTCTGCTACTGCTATTATTCCAACATCACGAACTTTGGCCAGTTATTGAATAAGTATTATTTTTACGCAATTAAACAACACATTTCATTTATCCCTTGCCCGTGCCACATTTTCGTCTTTCACTTCACCAACAATTATTTGCAACTTGATTAGAGTAAACAACCACTTCTGCAACTACCACCATTCAGTACCTTCACATCACGGTTGCACACTCACGAAACGCACGCGCGCTGCCATCATCAACGGAAACTTTCTCGATTCTGAAACCATGCACAGAAACGACCGCACCGCGAACCGCTTTTGCTGTGCTTTTCTCTCGTT
The DNA here is from genome assembly GCF_013141755.1 of Anopheles stephensi. Taxonomy (NCBI): domain Eukaryota; kingdom Metazoa; phylum Arthropoda; class Insecta; order Diptera; family Culicidae; genus Anopheles; species Anopheles stephensi. Next base: position 49,157,285 of record NC_050203.1, read on the forward strand.
TCTTTACCAATGGTCCTCTCTTTCGATTAAATGGCGTGCGTCTAAACCGAAACGCACACCAGAAAACGCGCATAAGCGTAAGGAAGAATATGTGCACAGCCTACTACATGACTGAAAACCTGTGCAAAGCAGCCAACACTTCTTTTGAATGGTGTGGTGTAGGAGAGCTTTCCGAACTGCGCTTGAGCGTATGTGTGCAGCATACGGCAGCATCGAAAGACTTCACTGCACAAGCAAGCGATGAACCTCACGCGACAGGTAAACCGTTGACGATGAACATCGGTATTTCAGATGTAGCTTAAAGCTTGGTTTTTAAACCGGGAACAAAATGTGCTCCATAGCTTGATAGTGCTCTCTGTTACACCCAAGGGTGTACCTATCCGTACCTTTCGTACTGTCATTACAGTGCTTTTGGTCTCCAATCGATGTTCTCTGTTCCTGCCATAAAAGCTCTTGTGCACGTATGAGCAAGGGTTCGAGATGTTATCCACGTTAATTGTTAGTTCAAAGGACTTTAAGGTTTCAAAGGAAAGTTTAAGTTACGAGACTGAAATGCAAGTTTAATATGGCCAGCACAAACGCGTGTATACTAAAATAATTACTGAAAGAATTTTGCGAATTTTTAACTTTTAAATGGAAAAAAGTTAATATTCTGCTCCTACGTTGACAATCATTAACACACCTTAATCGTGAATAATTCGCTCCCGACCGTTAATACGTTCATTCCGAAAGCTCAAGCCTATAAAGCTCATCGGATAAATGAACTTAGCCGATTACATCCGAACCAGCCAAGGGGAAGCGAATACAGTAGAAACATGCAATGGAAAGATCATCCAGTTACGACTGCTGCCAGCATTGCTCGTAAGTATAAGTAAGGTTCCGTCTGCGTTTCCGAGACCTCTACCAAAGTTCCGCTCCAATACAGGTTTATCAAGCGTACACGCGTAAAGGTTCGGTCAAGTGAACAGGTTTTTGTTATTTTCTTTCTCTATCTGTACACCATTTCCATCTGCTTTCATTCGCTCTCTCTCTCTCTCTCTCTCACTCACTCCCGTTTTTCCTTCTACAAATGTCCTAAACGAATGTTCATGCTATAGAGCCAGTGGAAAGGGCCTTCGAGCCAGAGAACAACGTGATGAAAGAAGAGAAAGAGGCAAAAAAAAACAACACCACCACTGCGTTTGTCTCTTGCCACAGACGGACCGTTTGCGAACCTCAACAACAGGCGCGGCTCCTCTAAAGCATTTGAATGCTGGAACCTGTTTCTAAGCCTTTTTCACGTATGGTCAGCGTCAGCGTCGAGGTGTTCGGATTCCGGACCATTTCTAATCGCTACCAAAACCTTTCGCCGATGTTTAATTAGGAGAAAACAGGTCCCAGATGGTGCGATGGGTTCACTGCGTCCTAACGGGTCAGATGTGAGCTTCGTTCGATCGCTGCGTGTTGCGCTCGGTTGTCAGATTGTCAGGGCCAGAAGGTTGCCGTGGTACAAAACGTTGTCTGGCGTTGTACGGATGGCACGACACAGCCCGATGGGTTGTGTTCCTTTAATGGGCAAATTTAACCTGATTGCATCACACTGACCCCACCGAGCTGGGATAGGCAGGCACGGACACGACAAACTGCATTATCAATCGGCGTTTTCCGTCGTATGAATGATGGGCACAATCAGCGGGACCGAAAAAGGGACCCGCGAGACCATCATCACGCGCCCAAGTTGCGATGATGCGAAAAACACTGTAAGCATTCCCCACCGCAGTGATTCGTTTGCCCAGCGAGAAAACAAAAAATCACCTGCCAAGGGCAGCTTGCTAAAGAAAATTTACCTTTTGCAACATTGTAGTGATTCGATTTTTTATTTGGGTTTTGTTTTCGTCTGCTGCTTGCTTCCAGAAACCATCCGTCCACAGCCCGTAAATGGAAACAATGAACCTATTCTGGGATGGATGGGATGGGATGGGATGGGATGGGATGAGATTTTTTTTATTCATTCTTGCAATTTTCGACTTATTATCGGTGGCTGCAATCATTGAATTATCCTTCGGGGCAGCCCTGTTCCGTGCGGTTGAAGATGACCCACCGGCAAACGCAACGTTGAAAAATGTTCCGTGGCTCCTGGAGGCAGTACGGCGCTCCGAAATCATTTGTTTGCTCCTTTGAAATGGTGAGCTTCTTTCCACCATTCTCTGGATGCTTCGTGAATCTTGATCATATCGTGAATTTATTATGCTAATGCATATTTTTTCGAGTTAATCTGCCCATTAGGCTGGTGTGAAAGTTGAAAGGAAAACCCCAATTCCAACGATGACGGCGGCCGCACTATAGTGTTCACGAATGAAACCGGCGCATTATGGTACGTTGTATTGAGTGTTGGGGAAAAGTGATCTATCGTTAAAGGTCAAAGGTTTGCAATTTTTTTTTTGCAAATATGTTTTCTTCACGCGAGAATTGTCTGACAAGTATATTTAATTCGCCCCCCTTATGTTAGTGATAGTGATAGACTCCATTGTGAACTACTATAGAGACTTTTTGCCAATTTTCCTGCATTTGTTAGAGGTTTAAGAGCAATGAACTTAATTAAAATTATGTTAAATTTACTTGTGAAATGTGAACAACGAAATCACAAAATCGTAAAGTTCATTTCAGCTTTAAAGCATTTTTGAAGTTTCCATCAAAAACAAAAGCTTTCTTTTAAAGTCTGTTGTGCTTTCAAAAGCTTTGAGGAGCATAAAAGCTCCCGAGAGCTTTGCCCACTGCAGCACCAACATAGCGTTTCGCCGTAACAAACTACTTGGCGAAACCGTAAAGGTTTTCTATTGTAAAGCTTTTATTCATATCGTCTCATATTATTATCTGCATGGAAAACCGAGATCTTCCTCTTCTCCTGTGTACGATTGTTTTAAGTGGCTGCTGTTCTGTTATTTATCTCCAGTCATAGATAATTGACATACAGAGTAAGGTTCATCTCTTTACGCTGATTTTTCGATCTGAAACGCTTGAGAAACGCTTCAGTGTGGCGAAATCGTGAAACGATCGCTGGACCAACGGTTATTCGGTGTCTCGAAAACTGACAAAAATCTTGATGAAGAGTTTATTGGCTTATCTTCTTGCCTTTTAAAGGTTTAAGTAATTTAGTTCCCAACGAAAATATTTCATAGATTTTAATATTTTGCCATGTTTAGTACTGAATACTCAAACATCATCAGTATAGCTTTTTTCTTCAAAAACTTTTAATCTCCTTCTTCTCCTTTTAGCTTAACTACGCAATGTTGTCTTAAAAAACCGAACTCAGAACAGAACTCCACTCCTTAACGCATTTTTCCGTGCTTCTACATTGTAAAAAAGAACGCTTGAAATTTTATCTTCCGCTGCAATCTCAGCCATTGCATTCTTAACCATACGCTTATCAACGGTGTTCTCACCCGCCTACATTCTTTTTTATCGTGTTTATCTCATTAAAACGACGCTCATTCTTCAACCTGACCAAATATTACCCTTTCCCAACTGCCAACTCCATCACGCCATGTTGCTCCATATCCATCCGCAAGTGACTGCAACCATCCAACCTTCAACATTTCCCTCGCTAATACTACGTGCAAAGTCTCGGCTGACCACCATGTGTACTGCAGCTTCTCGAAAGCACTGTTGTGTATTTTATTCGCAGAGCCGATCGCATTATCACGCTCCGGTTGTTTATTTTGTTCGTTCGCATCATCCCTGGCCGTTGCGAAGGGCCCATTTTCTGGTATTTCACGAATCATAAATTTTAATCGCACCGGGGATACTTATGTTAATCAAAATTGAATTTAAACTGATAACATCGCTCACTTGCAACGTATAATTGAATGAAACCTTTGGCGTTTCGCCGGGTTTCAGCATGCGCCGGCGATAGTTATTCTCCCGGTGTCCGGTCGGATTCTCGGGCGAAGGTTGTTTTTCTGCATTTATTTTTCCCTTTCGTCCTTTGGGGCTATATCTTTCGCGGGGCCGTGTGTGATAACTGGCCGAGGATCTGATCAAGGCCCGGGCGTGCGGAGTCCGGCAAAATGAATTGTTAAAAAACCACCCCGTTCCGAATCGAGCACAGACAAGAAGTGAACGAATGGAAACACAGGAAATGGGTTGCACCATACGACGGTCAGTAGAGAGCAAACAACGAAACAAAAAAAAACAGAATCATCAGGCACCGAGAGATCAACCAGCAGGCAGGGGGAAAACGTCGGTAACGGGCCAAGTAAAGCCCACCGTGCCCACCGAACTAGTGACGGACGGGGTTGTGTTAACAATCGAAAGCGTAAACTCACTCTTCAAAAATCTGGACGATGAAGGAAAAATTACCTGCCACGGAACTGTTAATACAACTTAAATTATCATTTTTTCTTATTTCTGGTTTCCATAGCCCTGTGTCCACTGTGTTCGCTTGAGAACGTGCCCGTGCTCATGTCGAAAAGCTGTCGAAGTCAAATACTGTGGCAAAAGCGTCTCTGCCGTGTCATTGGACCATCTCATCAGTGGCTGATGGATGGGGAGTTCGTACAAAAACGACGGCACAAACACTCACACATACACACACACATATGCTCTGGTCCTGTTGTGATGGGCGGATCTTTTTTTGATGTTGTCAAACATAATGATAACTTGTCAGCCGCACAATGCCAATGGTAATCGCTGATGAAAGAATTATTTATCAAAAATTGCTCATCATTTTATGACGCCCGCTAATGTGCATAATGTGTTCGGGTCGTTTCAGGAACATGTCGGTTGCGAGGTTTTGAAGCTCAATCACACACTCTAAGTTTTTATTTAATACTAATCTTACCAATGCGAAAAATCGGTGTTATTGTTTGATGTTTGCTGCAAATTTGAAACAGGTGATCGATCATTCATGTTCAAACTCACAAAACAACAAATATGTCGGCATCACGATGCCAGCATTTAACAGATCCAAAATATTCCGCAAAAGAAGTATGCGTTGTATGGCGTTAACAATTCCGCCCAACAGGGAATCCTCTTCAGCAATTCCATCCACAGTTTTAGTTTGTATCCGTAACTTTCATCACATTCGGGAAAGTGTTGCTGTACATCATAGTTAGCCGGTGATTGATTGGTCGATGAAAATATACATTTAATACGATATTATTACTTTTGAACAAATGTAGACTATAAAGATCGTTTGGCAATCCTTACACAGCTTGGCTTTTCTGGATGGATTAATACCAGAAATATGGTAGATCGTATGAGAGCGGCATATCACCAATGAGGATCAAAATGACGGTTGAATGACAGACATCATCAGAAGTGTTAACAGAGGATCTTTGATTAAAAAGCTTGCAGCTTAAACATTTGATAAGTTGTTGCTTCAAATATTATTTACGTTCCTTATTACTTATGACAGGACTACTTAAAAATGACGGGTTTGATAATACAACTACGCTCCTGCAAAACTGTTCGAGCGTTCCGGATGAGATTCGATACCCAGTCTTACCATGTGGAAGATCACCCCGTACTCTTATCCAGAAGTTTTACAATAATCAAACAACATTAGAACGCAAAAACATTAGATAGCCATGGATTAAAGGAACGACTGATGCCCTGGCGCTAGCAGTCAATAAACCCCAGACACACGTTTATACGCGTAGAACGCCAACGTCATGCTGCTCGGTGTCAGATTCGGTCAGCGATCGGATTAATTTGGTCATTAATTTCAATTTGAGCAGTAAAACAACACGGTGACTACGATGAAATTCGTAGCTCTCAAGTCTGTGAAAGGTGCGAATGAGCAACAGACAAAAAACCCCATCAAAGAGCACAACAAATAACGTGTTAACTTACCCGCAGTTGGCCGCCGCTTCTTGCCGGTGCGATTTGGTACACTGTAGATCGGTCCTGGGCGATCGGCCGAGCTTCGATCGTGCGGCAAAGTTGCCGATGCACGCGAGAAGCTAATCGGTCCGTGGGCCCCAGACGCCGGTCTTTGCATCGGTGGTGACACGCTTTTTGGTTTCCGCACATCGATGGGAGTTCGCGAACGGGACAAAGGAAACGATGCCGGAGCAGACACTGGCGGACTTTTGAGGGGGAAAAAGGATGAGTTATAAGACGATAAGAAAGTAAGGACATTTAACACGCTCGTTCACCAAACATCAAACTCACTTCATTGCCGTTTTGTACTTGCAGAAGAAGTCTGGCCGCATCCGGTGCCGCATCAGGAAAAGTTCGCAAGCGCGCAAAATGTCCACGTTCGTGCGTATGCTGCCCCAGTCCGGTTCGGTGCGCTTGGCCGTGATGCTGAACGGGCCCAATGCTTCGCCCTGGAATTCCGGAATGTTGTTGAAAAAATCCGACGTCTTGTCGTAATCGTCACGTTCACCCGGGTCAGGACCGTCCGGCGGAGCAGGTGCGTCAGGTGACAATTCCTTCACATCGACTGGCTCACCATCCATCCGCGAGTGGCACATTCGCTGCCTCAATCGCGATCTTAATGCACCTTCAGGATCCACAAAATCATCATCATCGCTAGAGTTACTCGAATAGCTTAAGCTACTGCCCGGGGAGCTCGTTGATTCCAGCCCAATGCCACGATCCGTATGATCCTTCATCCGCGCTGGTGGTGCCACCATTTGACTATTCTTCATGCGACTTCTAGCATCGATCGTCTTGCATCCTCGTTCGATGGATTGGGCAGATTTATTAATGGAATGTCCGATCGCCATAGCAGATGGAGCCCGACCGCTCCACAGGCTCGCCGAATCGAGATATAGTGCGGTGGACTCCTCTGGCATGGGTAGCTTTTCAGCAGCATGGTGCTTGCTGCCACCATTTGTCATCGACAGACGCACATCAAGCTCCTGTCGCTTACCGTCCCTCGAGGTACCCGCCTCTCCCGAGCTACCGACACCGCTGCTACCACTACCTTCGCCATTCTCCTCCAGCGTTCGAATGCCAAATTTCATCTCATTATTCGCGAGTACGCCCGCCAATTCCGCACCCACGCTACCATCGACGTAGAGACGGGCACCACGCAGATCCTGCTGCAACCGCTTCACGTCGAGCTCCTTCAGTGCGAACAGCCGAGGAAAGCCGCCGTCATTGTACGCTGACGAGCTTCTCAGTCGCTCCTGACCCAGGGTCGCCTGCTCGTACGTTTGGTCCGGCAGCAACATGTCACCATGTCAACTCCTGGACGGAACTGGTTTGACTGTTTGTCGTTTGTTTGTTTTCGGGAGGCGAGCTTTAGTGAGTTGATCGATGTGTAGGGCAAGCATTCGTACGTAGCCTTTGACTGGGGGCCAGCTTGCCAGCTTGCGCTTTCTCACCTTAACCAGCGATGAGGATCCGTCGCACTGAGCGGGAACGATGCGGAGGGTTGGAATATTCAAGAAGCCCCAACAACTAAACTGCTCCCTCATTCACCGTGGGCATAATCAGACGAAAATGTCGCCACGAATTTTGTTCCCGGTTTTCTGTGTTTTTTTTTTGCGCTCTGTGTTTTCACATGCCTTCCGTTTCATCTACTGCACCAAAAAGCGTTTGTGTCACCAAAAAGAAAAAAAAACAACATCCAACACAGGACAATCGTAACGAAGCCCGGGGACGACTACGTTCCACGACAGCCGGCTTGTGCCCCTGTGTCAGGGGGATTTCTTCTTGAGAAATTGTAAATTTCACTTGCACCACTGCCCGGTGCACATCACACTGCACACAGCAAAGTTGGCGTGAACCGTGGACGATTTGGTGTTGCTTTGTCGAATTTTCATTGCGACTGCTTTTCCCGATCTGGTTGGCTGTCGTTTTGGTTTTTTGGCTTGGCCAAAAATTCTCCTTTCCCTTCTTTTTTTTGGTACGTTTTCTTTCGCTCACATCCGAACTGGCAGAGCTGTAGCTTTAGAACTGGTTTCGGAGACGAAAAGTCAGTCAATCCATCCCTGTCCTAGCATCGCCATCTGATGTGACGGATCGTCAACCCTGCAAATATTGGGAGAAGGAGAGCAAACTATTAGTTTATTCAGTGTTCTTTCAGTTTGTTGTAGTTTCTTCACATCGGTAGAAATGCAACGAATTAAGGGAAGCTACGTTCGGCTTTCCTGGTGCATTGTGGTTTGCAATGGAATAAAACTGATTGCAATTAATGATTCAAAGACCTCCACAATTCGAAAATAAACTACTTAGGTAAGAAATTTATACTTTACATTCATCTTTCACTCACTTTCCGAGCTATCTCATAGCTACAATGTACGAGCGTCAAACAGTGCTGTGTCCAATAAATTGTGGCATTACCCATCATTTATATGCTACCACTGTATGCTGAATCGTAAGAAATTCAATCTTATTTAAGCACGGTGAACAGTTCAAAGTTGCCCCACAAACCATCACTTACTGACGGGTAATATGAGCGTAATCCATTGGGGAAATAAAATATTGTCCGAAAGCCTCCAGGGCCTCCCGGAACCCGCTCGGAACGTGCCGTGAGTAAGTAGTGTCATAATTATTCTACATCAATTTTCAACCTCACATGGCCGCGCACCGGTTTTTTTCCCCGCTTGTCCCACCCCAAACTCCGGGAAATGTCCTCGCGTTTGCCTCTTCGCAGCGTTTTGAATCATCATAATCGGATCATTCGCTGTCAGCAGCACAGTAGAGATACGTCTTGTGCTGCCAGTTAGCCTGCACTTCAATGTAAAGTAGACAACATCATTACCATCGCTGCTAACGTTTGCAAGAAATACAGACCGCAGCAATCCGGTGCCCAGAGCAAGACGCGGAGTGGCCGCTTTGTAGTAACACAAACAAACAAGGGATGGTTATTGGGGAGAACTGCTTGGGAAAACAAAACATCTATCCATTCTATGTTCACCATCCAGGTGGTTTTTGACATTAGTTCCGACAGGTACAGCGTAACACAACTTATGCATGCGGATTCATTGTTTTCGGATACTTTCGTTCTGATCGTCGCGATGGATGTCCAAAACAAACCACACAATAAATTCACAAAAACTTGTGAATCATAGAGGTGGGATACACGTATCGGCGGTTCTTGTCTAAGGTTTTGTAACCCATCCGCGGGAGAGGATAATTTAATTCAATTGTAGGCACTACCAAACAGAACTGGTCCAGCTTAAATGTTTTGAAATCAACCGAAGCGTGTCGTACGCCGAGCTTGTTTGATCTTCCCAATCGTTTGGTGAGAGAACGTGGCAATGGATTGTGTTTGTGTCTGTTTGTCTTTATTTTCAACCAGCTCGTTCGTTACATTGTGCCGACACTAAGCTTCTTTACGGACGGCCGGAAAGTAGACGTAGACGCGAGCACAGCGCGAGTTTAATTTATACATCCATCGGCCAACAACTGTAGCCCACCGAATCGTGTGTTTGGATCTGGGTGCCGTCTATGATGAACATAGTTCTGTAAAAATTTACTGTCACAAATTTGTGGTTGTTTGCAAATTTGTTTCTTATTTTACAAATAGCCCCAATCAATTGAATCTGTTGAAAGGGAAAATCAGAGTAGTGTAACATAATTTGGTTGGAATTGCTTTGGTCACTATCTTTACGTATGTTCTATTCCGATAAGAAAATATGTAAGAAAATCGGCATAAAAAATCACTGTACAAGTAAAGTGAGATGGTCGGCTACAGTGTTCGCGGTCTCGGCTCTCTGCTTGTCCATCAACTGCATTTTGATGACTATTTTCTTCAAACGTCCAACAAAGCAAACAGTAAAAGTAAATTTCGGTCAGGCCCATGTTTTTAATGATCCTATGAGATTAAAGGCAATTTCTGTCACGTTAGTAAGACCTATCCTTCAACCCAATACTCATATCTGCAATACTTGAAGTCCCAATACTCATATCTGGACAAAGAAAGTGAGCATCTAGAGGCACTCTTCTTGGCATGGAGAGAACCCTGACTATTGCGCTTTATCTGAGACTATCGATATTATCTGAGACTATCGATATTAGGACATAGATGCAAAGTAGCTCAATGTACGCTCTTGGCAAACATTTTAAAAGAAGAATTCTACGCTATCACTCTGCTTGAGAATTTTAATAATAATGCTATCGAAAAGATTATTTGTTCCGTTCAATTCATTCAGCTATCACGATCCAGATCTTATCAGGCTGATCATGAACCAATAATAGACGTGAGAAGGGGTCTCAACAAATGTTAACAATATTTTGATTTTCACTTAAGTGTGGACAGTTTCAAAAGAAGAATCGAGTTACCGGCGATAGGATCTCATTATGTTAGTGTGAAGCTACTTATAAGGGGATTGGAAATGTCCTTTTAGATTGTTTGGAATCCGTAGGACCATATAAATTAAACAAATAAATAAATTTTCCAATTTTTCATACACACTTCCTACAAAAGTTGAAACGGTAGCAAGGATTTCCCACTCAATCGAAAGACTCTATCTTTTATTGTGAATAAATAAATCGTAGCTGGAAGATGGCGCTGATTGAAATACATCGGGTTACAACCCCCTCAACGAAAATAGACGAGGAAGCGTAGCAGCACCGTAAGTAGCCCATAAAAAGACATGCCACCCTTAATCGTTCATGCCACACGGTACAAAATGATCCACTGAACGCAAAGATCTGAATCTGTGGTAGCCACCTCGTTTGGGAACCGATTTGTCTTCCCCCTGCAAAGGCGACTCTCTCGACGCGGAAAGGTAACATCGCTAGTGCCAGAGGTAACAATAGCTTCAATGGCAGAGCAGAGCAGTCTGATCCCAACATAAATACTCCAGCTAAATGTGCTTCGCCCGGAAGGGCCATCTCTTGACGTCGCGACTATTTACACAGTGCTGGCGTACGTCTAGTACGCTGTTGATGTGTTCGGGTGGGGATAGGAAATGGTGCGGCAGAAAGATGTTGATTCGATTTTCATTTTCGATTTATGGGTGGCAAACGGCGAATGTGCGCCACACATCGTGTTGGACCGGAAAGCACATGGCCGCGATCGTAGGAAGTGAACTATTTTATGAGTCGGGTTTGTTGTACCATTTGCACTTCTGCCCAGACGTGAGCCATTAACCTTGATGATGTGGATTTGGTATGCTTTGACTTTATAGTTGGTAGTGAAGTAGCTTAGCTTTCTCTATTATTTCGTATTAGTGGCTAAAGATGAGTAACATTGAAAAACTCTTGTTTGATTCGAGTTTTCACAGAATTTTAAATTATTTGACTTTAATTCTAAAGCACAAAGGATGTTTTTCAACCATTACAACTCCTCTCCGCTGCAAACAGACGCTGAAAGTAGGCAGATTTTGCTCCAAATGTCTTATAGCTTTTCTCGTCGCAACGTCATGCCCCTATCATTAATCAGTCCTTCACAGTCAATCAATCGAGCGTAATCCACCGTACAGAACTTGAATCTGCAAAGACAAGCGGCACCAAAGATAATACCCAATAAGTCGTCGCTCTTCCCAAAGGCAAACCGAACGCCGGTGCCGTTTTCTTCCCTTCGGGAACACAACCGTCGGTTTGAATAATTGTAACAAAGCTAAGCGAACAATTTTCTCGTCACGACTTCCATGTAGTTTCGGTGCAGAGATTAAGCGCGAAGCGATTTTCGCTGCTATAGGATTTGCATTGGAATTTGCAGTCGTTCGTTCGTTTTTTTTCTCTCCCAATCTCCCGATTCTTATTTACCTCTGCTGGTCAGTGATATGTTTGTGGTAGGAAAAGACGAGTGGTAGGATGCAAAATAATTGTCCTTAAGGTCCGAAATATCCATCTTTACACCCGAACAGACCTGCTCAGTTGTCAAACAACACTTACGGTAGGGCGTATTTTCTACGAATTTAGTTTTATTTCCCCTATGCACATAAAACTCCGGCGAACTGTCTAACCTATCTAAGACAGTAAAACCTCCTGTATAGATTCAATCGAACACTTTAGTTCGCTCATCGTTTGTAACACATAGACGGCAGCGCACAGGACTTTTATAGCTTTTTAACGGATTCAACATTGTTTAACTCGTAACATGAAAGTATGTAGCAGCAGTTGCATACACAGCACATGTTGTACACATTTCAACGAAAGTTCCTCGTAAATTGGACAACTCCTGAAACATACTTCCCAAACAATCAAATCTACGCTGGGTAGGCAAAGCAACTGTAAGTAGCGATAGAGGCTACCCGAGAACATTCAATTGATTCCGTGTCTGAGAATATCACCAGTATTAATATTGGCATCCCGTTCGCAAAGTTATGTAAATTGCCCAGAAGCTAAAAGGCGTGTGAGTGTTGTGCGAGGTGGCTGTCCCATCCCGACGAGGTTCGTCGCTTGTCGAGTGCTGTCCGATACTTTAAGCGAGGCAAATTAGAACCACTTAATGCACGCTTTTAGCCGGTTTGTACATTTTATTTCCTGGATTCTCTTCTCCGGTCAGCCCAATCAAGCCGTGGTTCCAATCTAACGAAACCTAAGCATTGAATTTAAACTTCACTCGTTGCACCTTCTGCCGGGTCAACTGTGCGGCTAGCTCGTACACAGTTCTACTGCTTCTACACTCAACTCAACCTGTTCACTGCTGACGGAAACTGCGCACGACGATTAGATAAGCATTGCACACCTTTCAACGCAACTTGCGGAATAGCGTGGATGCTACGCATTGCACTGCAGCTATATTTTACATCAATCTGGCAGCCCGGGGACTCAACCTATTGGATGCTAGATTTTATTCTAATGATAGAAAGAAAATTCAATTCGCTACATGTTTCTGGAAACGAAACACTAAGTATAAATTCAATTTTGAAAAGAGGTAATTAATAAATAAACAAGTTTGTGCTCCGTTGAGGAACTTAGTGGACTACCCAAATGTCTCATTTCCTATTGAATAAAGAATAACACGATACTGAGCCATTGAGAGTAAGAAGATAAGCAAAGGATACTTCAAGAACATAAATACTCACTTTTCCTATCTGAACTAGATTGTTTTCACAACCTTCCAGCATATCTAAAATACATTGCTATAGTTCTACAGCATCATATTGCCAAATAAAGCATATACAAGCTCTGCAAGAGGAAGAGCTGCACGTCATTTCCTACAGAAATTACGATTGTGATAAAAACTTGTTCAAGATAATGATCCTTCACAGTACTGTGCGGGAACTCATTTCCCTTACCGCACTAGTGCATCACAGACGTCATCATTGGTGCCGACATGCATCTACTTCGCAGCTGCCAAATCGCCATTACGTGGCCATGACATACGTGCTGCAAGGTTCTTGATCTTTGCTGCGCGTCGGACGCGTACAATGCAGCCTCATGCTCTCACGTACTCGTAATCATTTCGCATCCGATCAAGCAAAGTTCCTTCAGCAAGTCCAGCAGTTCACCACAGCAAGCGAGGAGTAATTTAATTAGCCGAGCTGCTACTTCTAGCATGTCCCTGCGTCATGTGCGTCTCGTCAGTTGCTTTCGACATATTTATGATGGTCAGAATACAGTGGAGCAGTGAGCAGCACACAGACACCTAGTTAAAGTTATTGCTCCGGACCTTATCGTTTTACTTCGATCGCTGCACATCCAATCTAATCAGACTATGATCTTCATTTTGCCTTCTCCAGGCTACATTTTTGATTTGTTCTTCTGTATGTTACTGAAAACCATATTTCCGTTCTAGGCGAAAGCAGCTGATCCCATCAAAAATAATTCTAGGAGTTTCATTACGAAAACACACTTGCTATGTCTCTTTCTCTATTTTTCTCCTTGCATCAGAAGCTGGAAGATGTTGATTTAAAAGACAGCCAAAGTGACAAAAACAATTATACATCGCACTTTAATTTATACCATCAAACATTGGCCACACGCGCAACGCTGCAACTCGCTCAACTCTGCCAGTAAACGGTAACGGTTGAAAGCATAAAAAGTTATGACCCTTTTGACAGTCCACAAATCATTCTACGCGCCCATCCCTACCGTTGAAGCTTGCCTGCTCTTAATGTCCGACCAGAAAATATCGTTCAAGTGAGAAACTTTTGCACCGCAGGTGTTCTGATTAACAGCCGAATGTCGTCTAATTAAGCACACCATGTTGACGTTTTGTGTTTGTACGCACAGCAAAAACAGAAAGCAAACAATTAAACAAACTCCCAAAAATAAGAGTAAAACCTTCGGGAATGAATCGTGTCTCGCTCTTACTTATAATAAAGCTCACTTTACAGTACGAAGTAAAGTTCATGTGTGATTATTTTAGATCGTTTTTTTTTTTTTGTTGCTGCCTTGCCCTTTCATTCGCTGTGATTTTTTTGTAATGGTCCGCTAACATAATTATCATCCTCATCACTCATACCACAAAGTACGCCTGGTACTGAGTGATGATCGCGAAGGAAAGAAGTCATCACGCGCCGTGTTGCGTAATTAGATAATGACCGAGCCCATGCCTTTTAAAGTAATAAAATCATTCCTACCTACCGCGCTTGCAGCAACGTAACGCTCAATTACCTGGATAGCTGCTTTCAACAGTATGACGGAATGAACGATTTTCCCAATCTTGAGGATTATACGACACCTCCAATACTGGCAACTGGAGTTAAGCTCACCAAAAACAATTGAATCAGACCAGAAGGGTATCATCAGCGGTCTTCCGGATACGCAAAAAAGGCCAAAGGAAGCTAGTGTGGACCATAAATTCTTACCCAGAGATACAAGCGCGGTCCATCCTTTACTTGTGACTGTCGTAAACCTGTGGATTGGTGTTATAAAAATCGACCATAAATGTGTAACTCTGCAACTGGGCCACCATTTGGAAAGAAGAAGAAGACTACCTTCTTCTAAGCTTCTTCAGAAACATTGATTTGCTCTATGTCAAGCGATTTTCTGGCATTTCTTAACTTAACAGCACAATAATTATTTATCTAATATCTATAACAATTTATTAGCTCTCCGAATTAATTTCTTATTCTACTAAATAGTCGCATCATTGTCGCAGTTTTTTATTTATTTATTTTTTATTTATTTATTGAGTATTACGGTCCGATGCCGTATTGTCGTCGCAGTTTTTTCTTTTTTATATTATTACTGATGGGTTTGCTCTTCATATTTCTTATGACACAGCAGCAGCACATACCTGATAATATTTGTAGCAATCATGGTTTGGAAAAAAGTTTTTAAAACATTCTATAAAAGTTTCTTTATTTTCTTGGCTTAACGACCTCTTAAGGACATCCCTTTCATTTGAGGCGTACTAGACCTCATTATATCACGCAGTTGGATAGTCAGTCTTCTCTACGGGGAATCGATCTGGATGTGATTTTGAAACCCGGTCGTGCCGTATGAAGGCCTGCGCCGTTGTCGCCTCACCACCGGTCCGTCCGAAACAAAGCATAAGAATTTCGGCCGGACTAGCGGCAGAGACAATAGACCGAATGGCAAGGGGAACCCTCGTACGCAGCTACTATCCAACTTAAAAACTGTCCAATGCGGGTATAAGCAACTCAACGATCTCAGAAATTGCAGACCTCTCAAAGCTCTCTAGAGTAAAAGCAGATTTTTGGTAATGAAAAAATAATCATCAAGGCTTGTAAACCAAGGAACTCGGCCAGGGTTCTAAATAGAATAAAAAAAGATTTGTAAACTAAAAAAGTAACGATGCACAAATCAGAATAATTCATAAAACCTACACTGCTGCAAAAATACCTTCCGAAATAAACTCGCCTGCCATTTCGCTTCAAGCTTCAAGAACGCAAAAGTTCCCACGGAGCGTACTGTATTTCGTAATCCTCGTTCACGACCTCAACGCACTTGCGAATGACGAACGTCAGAAAATAAGTGTTCTTTTCTTTGCTTTTAAGTAAACTATTGCACTTCACAATTACCAAATATAAAAAAACGACCATAAAGCCAACAGCAACCAGCGTACCGCACGGCGTGACGCCGAAGAAAAACGATACCGTCCAATTGGGATCATTACCGATAATGCGTTTCTACCCCGTGTGCCGAATGCTGAGATTTTTGCCAGTTTTCTTCCCTCGCTTACGATCACGACGATGACCGCCGGCGACGGTCCAGTACCGTATCTCGGAAACCGCTGCCTTGCTGCCCTTTCGGAAAGCGCTCAGTAAAGAGGCAATAAGTGCATTATCGCGCTGCGGTAACGATCCACAATTCGAGTGGACGTACGGCATTGCACTCGGAACGATCTGCACTCGATTGGAATTTGATCGTTTTCCTCCTATTTCACGCACGATGGTAGGTAGCTTCCTGTGCGAACTGGCACCTCTCGACGACGCTCCGAAAACATTGCCGTGTTTGGGGAGTCTTCGACAGTACACACGATCCCATAATGATCCTGTTCGTGCTCCGTTGCATCCACGATCGGGACCATCGACGAAGGTGGATCTTGGCGACCGTGATTAAGTGATTGTTGTGCGGCGGGACGGAAAACATGCGAGCGAACCTGTGCGAACGAGACTGGTGCGTTCGCCGTCGATGGCATTTGGACGATATTTTGCCTGCACGGTAGAGCACACCCCCAACATTTTTCGCCGCCCGATCGCGCGATTGATGTATGGATTATTACGTCTTGTTTTATGCGCTCGAAGAATCGTGCTGGTGTAATTATTTTAATGGAAATTACCTTCGTCCGCGACTGTTGTGCGGTACTGCGTACCGCGTGGTGAGGATAGCGTAGGAAAATTATGACCGGGTAATGTTGCACCACTTTCCTGCCAGACCGCTTCTCTTAAAATAAGAAGCTAGCTGGCACGAGGTGAGGCCTTTCTAGCCAGCGAACCGTTCGCTTGACCACTTTTACCCGCGAGTCTTCCGAACACAACGAGTCGATCGAAAGATCAAGACAAAACCGGCGGTGGCTTTTTCTAAGCAGTGTTTCAATTGTTTAAATCTCTGCCCGCGGGCTTGTTTTGGTACACATCTTAATCCAGCCGAGCTCTCTCTGCGGCTCTGGAGCCTATGGTTAGATCTGAACATCTATGGTAATCACTGCTTTCGGTTCAAATCCCTTCCGGCTCACCTTGGGATAGGTGATTGTGGGCAGGTTGAATGATACATTACCCCATAATTTAATAAACTTTATGATAAGCTCAGCGAGCCACCACAGCACCACCAGCCATGCTCGGGTGTTACACTCCCCGGACTAATGGGTATTTTATGCAAAAAGGCTCATTAAGTTGGTCTCAGAGTTTGGTCAGATGCGCGTGGCAGGCAAACGCAACCACGAAGCTGTTGTTTCGGGGAAAAAAGAAGGGAAAACGTTCCGCTTCGGGTGTAGAATCGGGTGTCTTTGCCGACCCTTTCGCTGCTGAGATCGATGGGACATAGTTCGGCGGGCCATAAAACAGCCATTTGTTGTGCATCCAATGTCGATTTGAGGGCGTTGGAAAAGTGATCTCTATTAATAAAATCCAAATCAATACAAATTAAAGAAACCCAACACTTTTCCACCATTCTTCAGCATCATCGACCAAGAGCAAACACGAGCCGAGGAGAATAGAATGGAAATAAGTTAAGATCTGAGTTAAGTGTAAGATTTCTTCGATGTTGTTGATGAAAAAAATAAAAGTAAACCCTGTGTTTGTCAAATTTAGTGGGTGGACTGATGAGTTTATAGAGAACTTGGGATTTCCTTCATCTCTTGTATGACAATTTGAATGTCTCTGTGGGGTTCATCAGCAAAAGCTAATATTTCTCATTAGAAATAGTGTTCTAAAATCATCAAATTAATTGGTATTGAATCATTTTACCCAAAATCCTACAATAGCGTAAAATTTTTATATAACATAAACATACAATACTCGAAACAGTTCACGCGACACTAAATTTACGCACGTCAAGTTCGACAAAACAAAACACAGAGAGCCAAATGACGATGACAGAACAGAACGAAATGAACCACAACCCAGAGCGACCCGAGTCGAACATACTGATGACACGCGTAAAGGCAGGGTAAGATTAAACGCTGCTGGAATCGCTAATTAATACGGCTATTATTGCTAATGGTCGCTGCAGGCCGCTTGTGATTTTGTTTTTCGTTTTGTATTTACTTCGGGAGCCATTGCCAAAGACGAACGGTTAAAAATATGCTTGTAACCCGTTGGGCAGGAAATGTTGATATGCGGCGCACTCCAGCACGCTAAGGATATGTGATTGTCGTCCTCAGAACTCAGAACGGTTGTCCCGTTTTCCAATTCTGCTTCTCAGCGCCATGTGATCTCCTTTCAGATGTACGGAAGCATCAAATTATTTTTAAAATCATCCACAATTGATTTTGAGACGTTTTTTTTTCACTACATTTTTGCCATGATCGTAAACATCGTAACCACAACATGAGTTTTAAACAAAACTAAAGCTATAATTTTTACAAAATTACTCTCTTTCTCCCTCTCTGCAATCTAGAGCTCGAAATCAACTTCACAAATCATACCAACAGGGACAAACGTAAAGCGGACCCAGCGTACGTGATGACATATTCATCTTCATAACCTGCTTCACCCGAACGCCAGTGGTTTGCTGTCGGCACGACGGAAGCAAATAAATTCACAGATCATATCGTTTTGATAGCAACGACATGTAGTCGACGATTCGGACTGTCGGTTCCTTATCGGTACGCTCGTCATCGTGGGGACCTCACGTTTACAACCTACGACAACAAACCGTCCGGCGTGTGTTAGGTGCGAGCAAAGCCGGGGCTAATCGGCGCTAGTGAAAAGGTAAGTTATGCGCGAAGAACTATGTCGCCCGTGGAAGTACGTGACTGGTGTTCGGTAATCGGTAAGTCGTTGGTCGATGCTATCGTGGTTTCTCATGAAAACATGCTTGTTAAGATGCAGTCTCGATCAGACTAGAAAAAAAGTTCGAGGAACTACAGCTCTCGTCCGAAGAAGAGACAAAGTGAAAGTGTTTCCCATGTTATTGCAGAGTAAAAAATTGGGCCGTGCCAGCAAATATCATCAAGACTTTTCTACTTTAAATTTATCATAAAACCCAATCCGATTGCTTACTTATATTTTCTGCTTCCCCGTTCGCCGGATGCCTCAGCGGATCAGTTAGATTCTGTCACAAGATCTCAATCTCGTGCTCGTGCAGATCAGCTTACAAATTTAACTTCCTCCTGCCATAAACTGTTTGCCATAATTTGTTTACGCTTTGTTTCCTTCCATCTTGAAAACGTAACGTATCTAAGATCAACACATATGATGTTATTTGTCATTTCCTCACATAGAACGGTTTCGAAACAAAATTACAAACTATGGTTGGAATTGTATTAACCTGTGATGATCGCATACTCAAACACGTTGGCTAAAACTGTTGTTTAATTCGTTAGGAAAACACTCGATTGTAACACAAATATGACTGCGTTGAATAGTTTCCTAATGCCAAACAAAACTATGACAAATATGCGCTGCTTACGATTTGTAAATCATAATTAACGTCAACCGAATGCTGCGTTCCGAGCCTGAGCTAGAAATTATGCCTGAAGAATCGATTTCAGATTCCATCCACCCCACGTAGCGTACCAATGAAATTGAGGCAATAATTTATCGCTGCCGATTTACATAATCGATTATCATACTAGATCGAGCATCGGCAACTAATCGATATCCCGATCGAGAGATCTCGATCAATGCTTCCGACGCTGCCACGGACTACGCACGCACGATTGCCATGCTCACGGAATTCCGATTGAAGACGACATTCCCACATTCCGCTCTATATGTACACCAAGAGAACCCGCCGAAGAAAACCGTCATCAAACGCCAACTGACGGTTGGCGGTGGCATAGTTTATTGAGCGAACTTCTCACTGGATATCGGAATGCTTTTCGCCGTCCCATCAGATCTACCTTCCACCAACAAAACGGCTACATTTCGTAATCAATCTTCAACCGGCCACGATCCAAAAACGATTCCCAATAAAAAACCGATAAAATTACTTCAGCATCATAAACAGAGCCATATTTTAGCTGTCAACTCTGCGCAGACACTTGTGACTCTTTTTTAATGACCTCCACATTCGATTGAGTTCCTACGCATTTCGGTAGAGAAAATGGGTGCCGCCGGACCAGCAACGCACGGTCACAGTGCAATGGGTGCCGCTATCTAATCGAAACTCCGTTCCATCACGCACAACCTATCGCGCGCAGATGTCATCAATGCAGATGGAGCAGTTTATCCACGAGCCACTGACGCACACACATGAACAAACATATATGATTTAGCTAGACAGTCACGGCGAGATTCGGAGATGTGTGCGAATTCTACCGAACTTTATTGGGGCTCGGTATACTGTCAATAGGTCTTTTTTATTTATTTTATCGCTCATTCTTCACACCATAAATAATCCTGCCGAAACCGGCCAGTGAGTTTGATAAAGGCTGGTGTGTGCGATCGTAAAAGCTACGATCACGAAGTCTTGCAGCTAAGCGGCCGACGAGCTGGATGATCTGGCTGTATTAATATGGTTCCGGATTGAATGGACGGTTTTATCGCCGAAATTAAGTGTGAAATTTGGGTAGAGAGGCCGCTAGAACACACCGGCAAGATATAAATCTTGATCTTCTTCCACGGGATTCCGATGGAATAAATTATTTAAATCATTGTCGCTTTATACATTCAACCAGTTTTCTTTAAACTCCAGTTGACCAACCAGTTCAAAATTTTTTAATTACTCTACATATTGTTTCAAGTAATGAGAGCCAACACCACCCACAGTCTGAAATGTTCCGCATCTTCAAGGTATCGTCTCGAACCACGCCTTCCGCAAACTAATCAACTAACTGCATTTTCTAATTACCCACACTTCTTCGGGAAAGTGAGCCATAAAGTAAGACAGTTGATTGGAATGACTTTATAGAACCGACATTTATTATCCTCGTCGTCGTAAAAAATAACCCACTCAACAACCCGTTCTCCATTGCACAATAAAAAATGGGAGGATCCAGCAAAATCGGTAAAACTAACATTACTCACCATAAACGTTCCCGACGTCGTGAGCGCAGCTAGAAAGTATATCGGCTGGGCAGACATTCCGCGTAAAATCGGAACAAACCAGTGGCCGACCATGCCAGGGAAAGAAATCCTCACATGAGGACACTTCACACTGGACGGAAAGGCATTTCTTTGCACAAGAAACGAACCCACCATAGATTGACACCTTCGATAAGTCATCGTTTTTTTGTACCACAATCGTGTTCCCCTTTTTTCTACTTTGTCTCCTTTGTATGTTCCGTGTGTAGCGGGCATTATCCTGCCCGTAGCAGCTGCCAAAGTGTCGCACGAGATTTAAGGATGCTTTATCACGAGACGGTTTTGTTCGCTTTGTTTTGCTGCTCTGTTTTTTTTTCCGCCGGCTGCTAAATGGATGTAACGAAGCCTGACGCCACGATGCAACACCGGTGTGTATGTACAAATACTGCGCCAGGGAATTGATTCCCAGCGCTATTGAAAGTGTCAATTGCTGTCACATTTTGCTCCCTGCCACGAAGTAACAAGCAGAAGCGTTGCGATAGAACCGTACTCGGTTCATTCATTTTTTGTATCTTAAATGTTTGTCCACTTTTTCCCGGCGACTGGCGACCGACCGAATGCGATGAGCTCCAAAACGCACCTCAAGAACGGAAAGTCTTTAATCCGCAAACACTTTGCCAACCTTATCTGCCAAGACGGCTTCGAACCGTTTACCACGGCTTGTGCACTTGCGATCGGTTCAACAAACAAAAAAAAAATATATATATATCGAACTTTACGCAAAGTGGCCCTGCTAGGAACGGTTCTCTCGTCCTTGGGAGAGAACAACTCGCCGTTTCGACAACGGTACAACAAGCATGCAACAAATGGCATAACAAAATCGGCCAGCAAAATCGCCCGTAATAGCATCCCGTTGCTTAAGCGGTTTACTGATAAGAGACCCAACCGCACGAGCACTACCTCAAGCTGGCATGACCTACCGGTATCACGTCTCCATGTCTGGAATGTCCGCAGACTGCGTCAGGAGTGTGCTGAATCTATCGCTTCCTAGAGTAGCGACATGCCTCGTTTTATCCCGCCACGCCACGGCACACGCAAACGTTCCGGTGGTCGCACTCGCGGAGGTCGAGAAAATAGGAACAACCAACGCCCCAGCCGCAGACGACGAGCTAGCTCACTCACGGCCAGACTTGGAGAAATGGTCGACGTGCCGCTCGCGGTGTAAATTATAGCTGGTTATAGCGATCCGACACCAAATCGATTAATCGTTGTTGCGTTTGGCGAGGCGCACCGAAACCACCCAAAAACCGGTTGCGACTCGGCTGGAAAGTTCTATTGATCGGGGCTAGTTTTGCTTCCTTTCCAAGGCCTGGTGGGGAGCCATCGAGCGTGCAAGACGGCGAGGGTTTTTTAATTGACGGAGTTCTTGCATCACACCTTGACCACGAGGCCAAGACCCGGCAAATACTACACGAGATTCTGGTAACGGCGTCTACGTCGGTGCATGCCGTTCTGATTGGGGTGGGTCGAAAATGTTGAACCCCGAAAGCGACCACGGCCTTTTCGGTTCGGCTACCAGATTTCAAACGCACACTAATTACTTCACGCACACGGAAGCAACCGGACGATTCGATTCGACGGTAATTAGATTTTCACCTCAAACGCCGAAAATGAAACTAATGATCACAGGGCTTTGTTAACATTCCCGTTCAACCATTCAGTTTATCGCTCGGAACATACTTTAATGTCAACGAATAATGATAAGGCAGCCAAATATCTCATACCAGCGAGTGAGGTCATTACAGCAGCCCCATTACTCAGATCAGCAAAATTCGATAACGAAACAAAAGCAAACAAACAGCAGCCCTTCCAGCGGTCGATGAAAAGTCATAATTATGCATAACGTACGATTAAGCTTTGCAACCTCCTCCGGGAACGGTGGCGATCGGGCACATAATTACTGTCAACAGTGATCGCGCAATTAAATAGCGCGAACGACTGACGCCGCCGGAGGAAGTGCACTGACACATTTATCAAACCGTTTACTTTATACTTAGGCCGGCGGCTTTGCGTGATATTATCCGCATGCTGGACGATGTTGGTCGAGCGATGTTTTCTTGTTTTCGAGTCATCTGTGAACAAGGTACGAGTACGACGTGGAAAGCCAACCACATTTACGAAGGGAACATAAAATACTGATGAACTTGAGGTGACTTAAATATTTCTTATTCTACCACGAAATAACTGCAATGATGATAACAGCATGTTAAGCGTCTACTGAGTTTTCTTTTGGCTTCAAAATGTCCAAAATTTGCAAATCGATGGATGTGAGTTACTTAATAATAATTTTGAGCAAACTTGAGTACTTAATCATGTGGATACCAAATCACGAAGCAAAGCTTCATCGTAGCCTTTCAACTCACTGGCCCCGATAGTTTTCAATTATTGATTTGTCTCCTATCTACCCATTCTACCGTGCCATAAAATCAACACGGAAATGCAATCGTTTTCCGTAAAAAAAAATTGTATCGTGCAGAAAATTGCAACCGTCAATGTGCCAAAGGACGACATTGCTAAAATGCATAAAATAGCGCGAAACAAGCGTGTTGATCTCAGGCTGCACGCAAACGCTAGAAAACGGTCTGCACAGCTTCTGCACCCGGCGTACAATTTCTAACAAACGCACATGGAATACAAATCGAACCACCCAACGTAAGCCAGATGGATCCCGGTTTTATTCCATCTTCCATTCCGAGAGCTCCCTCACACAGAAATAAATGCACAACCCGACAAGAAAGACCCAAGCGTTCGGGGCCTACCATCCAGGACGTTTAATAATATTCATTACCCGTCATTAGCGCACCATTCTACGCCGTGGCTTCCTGAATCCCAGGCTGGCTCGCGGGATAACGTATGCTGGCCGTGCTCCCAACACCCAGTGCCGGTGTCTGCCGGCTGGTGGCGTTCCATGATGGAATTCTAACGGCTCCCTACTGACTCTGGCGCGACGGGGAAAAAGTGTGCCACCAGCGCGCACGCTGTATACATGTCTCCGTATGGCTGGCTCGATGAGCAATGTTTGAATGTTTGTAGAATCGGAAAAATGTCCGCAAGGGAGAGTGGAGAAAGATTTCAGCGCGTCGCTCATTTGGCAATGTTCTACACGAATAAAAACATTTTATTGATTTCCCGACTCACCCAGATGATGAGCTACGCGCTACGGTCGATACGAAATGGGAACCCAGACATGATTGCCTAGGTCACACCGCAAAAAGAATGGCCTTTCTAAAGAAGGGTTTCGCGAGACGACTTTCCTCCCGCGTAGAGAGACACGCTAGGCATTAGCCGCTCACCGGAGCCTGGATAGAAATTTGTAGCGGAATTATTGCCAGATAAGAGGGCGCTCGGTTACCCGCGCAAAGGAAACTGATAGCCGGTGTTATTGGTCTTCGCTGCTAGCGACTATTCAACGCGCGCTGCAATCACAAATCGTGATTCATTAATTTGAACACACGCTTAGAATCTGATCTCCTGCGGATGGATCGCTCTCGGGTCCAGCTCAACCGGTACACGGGTGTGCTTGCATGTCTTCGCTGCGCAGCTTTAGTAGGAAGTGATGTGACAAATAAATTACCCGGTGATATGTTAAGTACAGCTAGACTGGATTCTTTCTAGCGTGGTGGCGTACTAATTGGAAGCTAATAGAGAGCATGTCCTAAGTGGGTCAGTATGAAAGTGGAATAGAGAGAGAGAGAGAGAGAGAGAGAGAGAGCAAGTGCATGAGAAAATTCAATATATTGTCTAAATGGATAAAACTATTGCTTGATATTTCAAAAATTAATGATTTATTGTTTTTCTCTCGTTTGTTATAACAAAAAATAGTTGATTCTGTAATGGGGGCAGTGAAGAATCATTATTGAGTGTACCTATTATTCACAGAGTAGTTTTTTTTATCTAAAAGTAGTTTAGTAAGTCTTCACTACGGGGGCACGATCTAGATGGGATTCGAACCTCTTGCCGTATGAAAACCGGCGCCGTTGTCACCTCACGACCGGGTCACCAACAAGAAGTAGATTACTTTATAAAGCGCCTCTTGCACTAAGATTCTGCCTCCAAACAAATCGGTGCCAAGATGGAAATCTTCCATGACATTTGTCGATGTCGTTAAACTCTGTAACATATACTTTAATTTGTTTACATTAGCATTCGCATGTTCTGAATCGATTTGGAAGTGTGTTTTGTTTGTGTTGACAACTTTTCGATTTTCTGCTTATTTGCGTAGGAGCGACTGAGTGGTGTGAGTACTGCTTGTTCTTGGCTAAAATAGCTGCAGCTGAGAATAATCTTAATGGCTTTCACCGTACAAAGCAAATCTCGGCATATTTGCGATAGCCCACAATAACGGCCGCTGACACAAACTAGCGATCAACCAACAACACCCTTATGCAATTACTTCAGCCCGATTCAACCAACCAGTTTTGAACCCACTGGCATCGAACCGGCTATTTTTGTCCCATGATGCTTCAATACAAAACCCTTGGAGAAAACCCAAACCGCACGCAGCGTTTTAAGCGGGGGCATAAAAAGAGTCAATTTACCCACCCCAATCGTCCGACTGCAGCGGGTCAACCTGGGTGGCCAGCACCCATCAAATGCAGTGTTTTGTGTTTGGACCGCTCGATAAAGCAGCTCGATCAATTTGGTTCCGATTGCGATTGCCGTTCGTGCCGGGAGCCTTAATCGCCGCCTATCGCACTTGATCTCGGGCCGAACACGCTGAGGTGAACGATCACTAACTACCGAACAGAAATACCCTCACGCAGCAATATCGGAAGAACTCCCATCAACCGATCCTATACGGTGGGTAGGTGGGCTTGAAACCTGCGCTGAGGTATAAATTAAAATCTTATGAATACCTTTAATTTGCCATCAAAACCCACCGGGAGGAATCGATGTCGATGTGTGGTGCAATAAAATGTGTATTTAATTTCCATAATGATTCTTCTTTTCGCTTCAACAATTTCTACCTCTCTGTGTCCACTTCATACTCGCATGACGGTAAGGGACATCGGACAGAGAGTTTGACAATTTTGACCCTCGTAGATGTTAAGAAAGCCTCTTTTACAGTCCCATAGCTACAAAGTTATGGCTAGAGAAACTTTCTAGCTGAAAACAGTAACTTTATGCCTAAATCGATTCCCTTGGCATCGTTTTATCCACAGTAAGCCTTTAAAAAGGCACACCGAAGACCATCAACAAGCATCTCGTGTGTGAGCATGCCACCTTCAGCATGCTCGTTCCACTGATGCGATTGTCGTCTTTATCGATTAATAAAACCATCAAAGCGTTTCGACTCGACCACCGTGCCGAGGCGTCAAAAGGGATCGTCGCATTGACCTGTTCTGGAACCCCTTTTCTCTCTCTCACACACACACTGTCGCTCTCTGGCCAAACGTCTCAGACAGTCGTTACGGACGTCCGAAGATGGTCAGGCAAAAGATCCAAAGATAACCTAGCTACAGCCTGGCTTGGCTGCAATTCACTTCAAAATCAGTCACTTATGGCCGTAGGTCTTGTGATGTTCGCCCACTATGGCTCATGATGGAATTATTGTACATCAATTATTTTCCTCTTTTTGAAATATCTGCTGAAAAAAGTAAGATTTTACATATCTGTCAAAAAAGCCACAAACACAAACCATCGTCCATCAAATATGGCAAAACAATCATACCAAACGTCACAAAAGCCACAATTCTAGGTGTTATTTTTGATGCTAAATTATCCTTCATCGCTCATTGCAACTACACCAAACAGACCGCTAAAAATCGGGTCAATCTGTTCAAAATGTTAGGTTATGGAAAACATCGGGCAAATCGAGTTGTATTAATAAGAATTCTTAAAGCATGGCTCATTCCTAAGCTGCTATACGGAATTGAAATAGTATCGATTAATAAACTAAAATTTGAGAAAACTTTAGCTCCACTTTATCACGCTAGCTTGAGGCATTCTACCGGGGCCTATATCACTAGTCCCACTCTCTCATTGATCTGCGAAAGCGGTCAGCTTCCTTTCTCTCATATCATTACTCAGAGATTAGTTGCAGTTGCGGGTCGTCTACTGGAGAAAGATATTTCATCCAACGCTTTTATTGAGAGAGCTCAAAGCGAATTCATGAAGTTGACGAATCATCGGATACCACGCATCACAAAACAATGCAGATTTGGGGAACGACCATGGGATCAACGGAATCCTTCAATTGACTGGACTATGAAGCAAGAACTAGCAGCTGTTCCCAGATCATCCTTCGTTACCAAAATCTTCAACGAACTACTGCACAAAAAATATCGTGATCACCACCACATCTATACCGATGGATCTGTTGCAGAAAGCAGTGCAGGATGCGGAATCATATCTTCCAGGGAAAGATGTTCCATAAAACTAGCCGATCATACTAGTATATTTTCTGCTGAAGCGATTGCTATGATCTTAGCAGCAGAAGAAGCAACGGATTTCTTCAAACCTAACGCTATTTTCACCGATAGCGCTAGTGTCTTGGCCGCCATGGAAAGAGGAAGATCGAAGGACCCGTACGTCCAGATGTTAGAAAATCTTGCGTCCTCGTTACAACTCACGTTTTGCTGGATTCCTAGCCATTGTGGCATAAAAGGGAATGATGAAGCTGACAGGGCAGCAAATGAAGGTCGGGAACAAGATACAGGACATCAAGAAGATCTATCTAGGAAAGACATGATCAAATGGGCTGAAAAAAGAATAGTAGAAGCATGGCAAAAGGAATGGTGGAACCTAAACGAAAACAAGCTCCGATTCATTAAAATATCTGTGGCCCCATACGTTGTTCAAGCAACCAATAATCATGAGCAAGCCATCCTGACCAGGCTTAGAATTGGGCACTCACGACTTACACATGGCTATCGTGTAGCTAAATCTAATCCCGAAAAATGTACCTACTGTGGAGAAATTCTAACAATCAGGCATATCCTTGCAGACTGTGCAGGTTATAACGAGGAAAGGAAGTTACACAAAATAGGGAACAACATAGACGAAATCCTTGCAAATACAGAGGAAAGGGAACGTAACGTTTTGAATTTTCTAAAAGCTATAAACTTGTACAAAGAAATTTAGTTGAATAACAAATGAACTGAATAAGGGCATAAATTGAAGTAATTAATAAGTTACTGTATGTTAAATCAAAGAGGCGAATGTCAGCCAAAAGGCACAAAGCCTCTATAAAACAAAATAAAAAAAAAAAAATTATTTTCCTCTTTTAGAGGTAGCTCGGGATGCTTTCGGTTCGGGATGCTTCGTCGAAAGAAATAATCCTCCGGCTGATGGTGATCGAGAAACCATCCTTCAAGCAAGGTTTGGTCTCTTTCTTCCACTCACGATTCCACTCTTGGCTACTTTCCGGTTGACGGCACCGTCAAGAACATAATGATCTCTTTAAGGGTCTTGCACGAGACGCGCTAAAACTGGGAAGGAAATTACGGTAACAATTTGTTTACTTTTCGGTAAAATCATTTCCTGGAACGAAACGAAAGAATATTTATTCTTCTGAAGCGGACGAACAAGGCTATAGCAGAAGTGAAGCTTTTGGGATCGCTCCTCCATTCACCTTCAATTGCTGGTTGGATTAACCGTGACCACATATTCTTGTACCTATCTTAGCTTTGGTCGTAAATCTGTTTTAAGTCAAGGATTTCACACTTAACTTAAGGTGACTTCATGAGCTTCTAATCAACGCTTGGGCTCCATATCTACCATTCAAGCATTCTAGAAAGGCAAAATAAGTGTTTAATGGCCTACCACCAAAGTTTAAGCATTATATCTCAAGCTGATTGACTTTTACCACCCGAATGGCAACATTCGTTCGTATCCACCAAAGACCTCCTATCCCTGCAAATACCCACCAGCTCTGCTCCATGTATAGTTATCTTGGAACGGTCACTGAGAATCCCTGTACGTGCGGCTCTTTCATGATTCGTGGCTACGGTAATCGTGTCAATTTCTGTGCAATTCTGTACAATCTCCCTTCACGCCGATCAACCAACCACCTCCACGCGGTCTCGTTGCTTAAAGCGGCAGCGTACAGTAACCTGCTGCAAAAGGAGTGAAAATAAAAAATTAAACACACCGGCCAACATCCTTCTGGCAAACACCCAATCAACCGTACGGCGTACTTGTGCTATCTAAGTGGACGGTGGTCTATGTCTACCTGCATGCTTGCTCGCTCGCTTGTTTGCTGCTCGAGCGAACGTTTCTGTGTCATGATCGGCGGGCACTGTCATTATCGAGTTTGTGCTCTGCCACCCTCTAGACCGCGTGGTTGCAGTTGTGCAGGCAGAGTTTTCTTTCGAACTCTCTTCGGATCACTATTGATGCTGAAGTTTCACATCGCTTTTTATCTGGTCTGTCACTGTTTATTATCCCGCAGGTGTAATTAGATTTGTTGAAGTAAATATTGCAATTATGCGTCATTAATCATTGACAATACCGTGGCAAACTGTGACTTGCGATAATGGAAATAGCTTTATCTTTGACTAGAAACAAATTATTGCTTCCCGATTCTCGTTCGCTCAGTGGCGCATTGCAAAGTGTAAATCCATCAATCAAAATATAGTTCCAACACTAAACTATCGAGAATAATTCATATATTTGCAATAAAATATTCTGAATCAGCACAAACATTTAAACACTTCTAAGATTTTGCATTTAATTGAAAGCACACAAACTAAGCCTTTGACCGCCAATTTCTTATTGCCCAATATTTTAACGCCAGCATTCCCGGCCACGAAGCTTCTGACCTCTTAATGAGCGACTATTTAGCAGCTCCCGAGCCCCAAGGAAAACATCAATTAGCTTAGAATCCGGAAAGAATTCAACCGAATCGGGTGCCGGTGAAGCTCACTGAACCGCGCGCTTTATAGCCGTTCCGTCGTTCCGTGCTCCCCTCGACCGGCACCGGGACCAGCAACCAGTGTTGGACGCTTAAAAGTCGATAATTAGCAGAATAACATAATTATAAATTTAGATTATTGTCATAAACTGCGCCACCGCAGTCCGGAAAACACCAACGGTGCTCCAGAAGTTCAGCCACCGGGAAAAACAATAAAACATATAGACGCAACCGCGTGCCCGCGTCGCTGAAAGCTGCGTGCTGCAAGTGTTGCCGCGAGAAGAAGAAAACAACGTAAAACAAAAGCACAATATCCCAGCGAGCAGCAAAAACGTAGCAAACAAACAGCTCTCCGCAAAGCACTGCGGGAGACGCGGATATCGCTCGGACGGCGGCTCGACTCCACAATCCGTTGTCAGTTTTGTTTCGATCCGTGGTGAAGCAGCCAAAAGTGCCGTCCACTGCCGGCTCCCCACGAAACCAAGAGAAGGAGGAAAATAAACAGAAAATTATGGTTAATTGATTCCGTTCTTTGCCGGTTGCCTACCGGTCGCAACCAGAACGCAAGTTAATCGGCGGATGGAGTGATGGATGGATGAGTTGGATGAAAGTGTTAGCTTCTGTGCCGGGCCGATGGAACAATTGGCGCTGATTCATTCGCGAAAGCAGCAGCAGCGGCAGCAGCAGCATAGCGTCGAACGGCAAAACTGCGATGAAAAGACCATCACACAATTGTTCCAGGTTAGAAGGTTACATACCAGGTGATTAACAGGTACAAACGCTTCGCACGCTCGCCGGTCCGTTGAAATAGGTCAACCCGTTTATGGTGTGTTCGTCGGCAATGAGCACCCTTACGTTGGCTAGCATTTTTACGGGGCGTAAAAACAAACTGTAATCTTAAATGGTCTGTTTTCGACCCTTCCTGCCACCCTGCCGTACCCCTACACTGGAGGGTAAAAAGCCCGAAAAAAAAAACTAATCCATTGCCGAACGAACCAATTTCCGATCAAACGGCTCTTCAATTCGTCTTGCTATCGGGTGCTGACTTTTGGGGCCACATACACATGCATCCGGCCACCGAAAACACAGCCATTGTTCAATCTTAACTTATTTTCAACTTAACTTTGGATCGCACCCCCACCTCTTGCCCCCTTCGCACTCCCGACCACCACCGTACGTATCCATTTCGGATCGAATCTGTCAAGCCATAAGACATAACCGAAATGAAAATAGGTTCCTTGCCTGGGCCTGATTGAAGTCTTTTGTTTGGTCCATCGAAAGTGAAGTGACGTTGAGGGGAAAATGGCAAGCGTTAACGACCCAGAATCACCCAGTTGCACCGTGCAACTACGAATCTGCTTTCAGGCTCTCGTTTTGTCTTGGGCACCATAACCTTTCCCCCACGACGCGGCGCAACGCGACGCATATTCCCCCTCCCATTTAATGACCGATCAAGGCCAGTGACATTCACATTGCTAACGGTCATATTTCGCACAATTCGCAGGGACGTTTAGAGAGATGGATAAGAAAAAAAAGGTCTCAACCCATGCGCCACACTTGCAGCTCTCCAAGTGCAGCGCGAAACGTCAAGAGTTATCCTTTCTAAAGCGGCTTAAATTGTAGTGCTGGAGAAGAAGTGATCTGATTAACGTGACTTTGGTTAAAGTTTTTTTTTGTCATGCGGTGTTTAAGTCTCCGTCAAGCGATTCATGGTGACATTGTGAATGACTTTGGTGACTTTTTGCATACAGGTTCATTCATTGTATCGTGGTCTGCAGCAAAAACACAGTGGAGAGATTTAAAACATGGTTTGGTCCGCATGTAAATGCATGACGGCACGATTTTGTTGAGCTGAAGTGGGATGTTCGGGTTTGACCCCATCGGGTTTTTCATCTATTTCGATCCATGGCAGATGGGTTGGCTGACCAGCAGGTCTCGTCGTTCGAACAGATACTTTCCTTCGAGCCTGACGAAAAAGCTTATTCAATGACGAACCTTGCATTAAAATAAAATATAATTAATTAGATTTCAATCAACTTCCCACAGTATTATCCTTTTAACTCATAGCGTGCATACCGCATTCATTTGCAACAATCTCAATCCAATGAAGTCTCTCGATTAATAATGGGATGCACCTTCGCAGACCATTGCTCTCCTCGAGTCCGCCTTAATTTGCATAGCAAGTGGATTTGTTTGTTGTGTCTCCAATCCTGGCTTCCTCTACCCGTGAGGCTCATTAGCTACTCACCACCGAAACCTCATGACATCTTATCATACTGACGATGCGAATAACCAGCAGATTGCGTGTGCACGTGAGTGTTTCATCTGCCCCTTGAGCCCCGATATCGAGGTCGTTTATGTCGCTTCGATCGAGTGACATATCATCTAAACAGCTTAGTCGACACGCGACACACACGAACCCGATAAAAGTAAAAACTCGCCTATCGGCTTGACAGTTTCCTTTTCACTCCTTATCAACGTGCGACTTGTGCATCGGCCGTCTTGCTGTCAGCAAACGGGGCCGTTTTGGAATATTTTCTTGTGCAAAATTTTTCCCACCAGCCCGGTACGTGGATGACACTTTTGCCTGGGATGATCATGTGGGACTTCCTTCGTGCGGTTCACTGTGTTGGACGCTGCCCAGGCGAAGGAAATGCAAACAGCAGTCTGAGCAGACGGCATACTTTTTCCATCCGGTAAAGGTATTGCCACAGGGGAAACCAAACTACATCTCTCGGTGCACACTTCTTCTTCAACTATGTTTGTTGGTCCCCTTTTTCTCTTAGTAGACGGAAAATACAAACGTCATGAGAGGCACTCAATCCTCTAGCGTACGTCTGATTGTCATCGACCCGGCGTGATGCGGTTAGACCCAGTGCCATTCGAACTGAGTGATGATTAGCTGCCGAACCGGTTCCACGTTCCACGCTGACCACGAGCTACCTGGTTCCATTCCCGACGGTGGTCAATGAAATTGAAAACTTCTATCCATCCGTAGCACAACGGGAGCAATCGGATGGTTTGAATGTTGTTTTTTTTTTTGCTTTCCTTCCACTGTACAGCCGATCCATTTCCGCGTGAAACGTTAACCTTCCCCCGGCTGGTTATAATCGTACACCGCCACTCGGGATTGGTTTTCGATTTCACATTAAAATGGCTACAAATTCGATCTATCCTTCTTGTTTCTTTCCCTCATAGGCACCTCTGAGGCACCTTCTGGTAGCAGAAACGCTAGAAGAACCCGAACCGGAGACATTGAGCCACCCCTGCTGGTACCTCATTCCACATCACTCCGTGCAGCATCATCCCATCGTCATGATCTAGCGTGTGTTCAACCGCGTACAAGAAGAGATCTCTTCATCTTGCTACCGGTTCTTAGCTTTTAATCAACACGCTTTACGAGAGGAAGATGCTCTTCATTTGAAACTCGGCTAGAGCATTGAAATCAATTACCCATTACCAATTCCGATTATTTCCGGTTCAATGATAGAAATGTAATTTTAACCAAAAAACACGAGAACACCCGTTCTGAACGACTCTGCTGTACTGTATAGCGATTCTTTTTCTACTATTTAAGCTTTTAATCGATTTGGCAAGATAAAAGCTATCGCCGGAGTTCTGATAGAAGGCTGTTTGATCCCTTCTTTTCAGTTTGCTTGCACCATCACGAAGAGTAGATCACCACAACAAAAAGGAAACGGGTTTGCTCTTTGTTTGGAAATGATCGCTACAGATTGTACAGGTAATTCGTAGACTCACCTGAGTCTGCGTAACGCTTTCAGGATGTACCTACAAATACATACGCGGGGATAATTACATAGCTTCTGAATAAATGAATTCTATACACGCTTCAGACAGACCCATTACTGTGGCAGTCGATTGGTTTAGCTTAAGACCTTAAAGCTATAATGGATGTGTTCCTTGCAACGCATTTCTTTTCTACTAAACGATCAGAATTCAGGCAATTTGGAAAGTGTTCAAGTGAATCCAGTGCAATGATTCGATCGGATTAGCTGGCATCAATAAACTCACTAAACTTACAGTCCAATATTTACAACAATTGACGACCCTTACGATATTCCAAAATAAACAGCTTCCTTACGACATTCGACAATGGCGGGCAGAATGCCTCAACCACTCAACCACAACACGAAAGATTGCTCCATTTTTTGCCTTGAACCAGCCCGTTTCCTTCGGTGGCCGAAAACCTCAACACACGAAATTATATCAAATTACCCCTAGCACTTAACGCCAACGAACGAGGCAGACACTCTTTCGCACCGTAGCGCACCATGCAATTAAAGTCATACGCAACAAGAGCGAACCTCGCGACACGCACTACACCCAAGCGATTTTCCGTTTGACCCATCGTGTCAATCTTCTGGCCAAGTGCAAGTGCAGACATAAAACAAAGGCGCTAAATATTTATTGGAATATAATTTAAGGTTAACAAACGACTCGCACGCCCGAAAACCGACGAACCGAGCGCATGTGCAGAAGGAGTGAGCAAAAGATAAGAGAAAACAAAACACCACAAACGCACACTCGTGCTTAATGCAACCAGTACAACACAGGACCTGCCCCTTAAGGGCTTGATTGTTTCGCTAAGAATGTGAATCGCTCAAAAGGTAATAATCATATTATATCTATCTTTTAGCAATCAACCGCCCCACAAACGGTCCAGAGGTCAGATCCTTTTCAATTTTTTTAAACCAGCGAGCAACAGGTATGCTCCATTATCGTACTATCGGAACAATTTTAAGCATTCTCGCTTTCGATGCCTTTTTAATGCTCTGTTTTATCTACCACTCTGCGCAGAATTCCGATGCAAAATTACCAAACCTCCATTACCGGGGCCAGGGGTTTCGCCGGCACGAGTAAATAGAAACATCGCGCATCGAGTTGCCCGTGTTGCCCTTAAGGGACGGATTTTATCCTTCGAAAAACCCATAACAAGCGGCTGGATTTTGTTGTATCACGATCGCGAAGAAAGGGGGGCCCAACCAGTTGATTGGCAAATGGTTCCACGGGGATCGGCGTTCAAGAATGATCGGATGAAATGTTTCCCCACACACTCTCACATTTCCTTCCCTTTACCTCTATCCACCTACCGATAATTGCATTCTTCACTTCTTTCACATTTCTAGCTGAATCTTTTGATCAAATTCCTTCGAAAGCAAATCCCTTTGAGCGAGCTGAATTCCAAACATCGATCCAAGCGACCCGACTTAACCGTACAACCTTCTAAGCTTCGCACTTCAAACGCGCTTCTTCTTCGCTTCCGGTTCGTTTATGCACGAGCGGCTGGCGGGAAAAGAAAATAGCTGAAAAAAATGTGCCTGCGAGGGTGAAAATAATAACAATATTGCTCGTGCAGCAACGCAACACACGGCCATGGCGGTAAGCCTGAGAGCGTGGTATACCATTGCTGGCGAGAGAAGATTATGGGCTTGCAGGCCTTACGCTCCAGCTGCACCGGCGATACGTTTGTGGTGCGTTCCTTATTGGAAGGCGGCGCCCCGATCAACCACCCAAGGCCAAGATCAAATTCGATGATCGTTTCGGTGGAGCTCCGGCTTTCGGAGGATGTTGTAGAGCGTGACCAAACGTTGTCCGGGGAATGGATTACATCGAACAGAGATTCGATTCGAAAGGGATTGCTTTTTTTGCAAGTGAGCCGTAGGACAGTAACTGCTAGTTAAGATTGCACGGATAAACGAGTGTTCCTAGAAATGATAGCTTCATACGGACTATGTTGTACTCTGTTTAGAGACAATGCGGCAGCTACAAAGTAGCCATACTTATGAAGCAGTTTTACGCAACAGTGGGTGCAATTCTATGATTGTGGCCTTCGGAACCTTTGAAATAGAATCAATCCCACTCCTCCTTATCTTACCCAATAAACTATTTAATAATCTTTAATAAGCCCCGGCAAATTGGATAAAAGATCTACAACTTTTTTTGTATTTCAATTCAGTTCTATCGGCCTTCAAACTGAGTGGTGGAAAATATATGAACTATTTACAACGTAACACATTTAAAAACATCATTTGCATCACTTACCCTCATTAGCGTGATTTATCCTGCTTCCTGCGATCGATCGGCCGACGCCATTGCGTGCGCACGCTTTCTGCGCTAACCCAGGATGCAATTACTTAATACTCGCGTGCAACTATTTTTCATCACTTAACGAACGCTGCGAACGACCAAGAGAAGCTTTGCCCACTTCTTTCGCTTTTGGGACAAGCGACTGGAAGTTGTGTTATGGAAAGTAAGGAATAGATTGAATTCGTGTGTAGCAGCAGAAGAACCACACTCCAACCAGATTATTCTGCATCGGCGTGTCTCTTCAACAGTGGATGCACGGGCAAGGTGAGCACATTTTTCACACTAATAACATCATTTGTTAGATGAAACGTACCGGAACGCTGCACATACAGGGCGGCAGAACGATGTTTTCCTGTTGGCGATCATGACCATACGGGTTGGCGCAGAACGCCCATCGTTTTGAAGCGGGTGTTAGATGTAGTTGACTCGGTGAAACTTATCTGCGAAAGTATGTTTACTACCCATACTTCATGTATCACTCACTATGCACATGTAACACACAACCGTGCCCTATGGTCGTGGGCTTGTATTCTTCTGCATCACAACACTTTTCACAGCATTACCTTTGATTTGGCAACATACAAAGCGCAGTTGAATATTACAGGACTGGAGTAAATATTTTCAGACTTTCCCACAACACTTATCAGCACTTAAACTATGGCAGCATTCGATTTGTGCAAATTAGCGTAATAGATCCCACACAAACAACCCATTCGAGAACTTGCACTTTTAACAACCGAAACCACAAGACCTGGCTCAAAAACGGTACAAGCCATACCTACACAACCATTAGATCTATTTTTATACTAGCTCCTACAACTACGGATTCAACCTGTTTTATCTTGTAGAAAGCTTGTCCGATTCCAAGATATCTCAAATCGTACAATCCCACCTGGAGACATCCCAATACCGACGGTCCTACGGTACGCGCACAAAAAACTGTCAACTGTTTTGATGTATTGTCCCTGATACGACGTCACCAGGACCCATTCATCAAGATACATTCGCTGGAGCGACACCTCTCGCGCGCGGAACCGAAAACCGGCCTACCGAATATGATACAATCGTAGGAGAGCGAGTTCTTCGGACTCACCAAAACTATCCAATATCTGTCCGCGGTTTAAAATTTACTGGAGCGTGTTACCATTCGTGAACCACAAACTCCGAGACCACATGTCACGTACTGGGGCTGATTGATTAGTCTGAATCTTACGACGGGGTAACCTGAAACCGTTTTTCGAGTTTTGGAATTCTGAGAATTTGTCGCAAGAACTGTGTGTTGTCGTTTGGAATATTTGTACCATATCTACGGTTGAAGGTGAAACTTATACGTCCGTTTGCTGTAGGAGTACAATACTATTAAACATAAATGATTTAAAAAATCGTACTCAAAAATTTCTCAAAAGATTGCTGCATAGGCACAACTCAACTAGATAATACTCATGTTACAATAAACGAAGCGGTTGAGCTGACAACTGCCAACAAACAAGCATACAAGCAAGCAAATGTGCTTATAACCACTCGTTGTTCAGTAGAAAGCAACGTTTACTGCCAAAACCGAAGCACTTCGTTAAACGAACTGACGACCAATATCATGGCAGATTAAGTCGCTCATCGATGTCGCTCTACTGATCGAACGTTCCATGCGGTGATCAAACGCATGGTTCTCGTTTGGTATTTGATGTGAACATAAATCCGCTTACTGATGAGGTCTCCCATTCACGCAATTACCATGCAACAAACGGGAGAGAAAGAGTGCACCGATCTTCCCGATCATAACTAATTCGACGATTGACAGGCCTCGCCGATCCCGTTCGACTTCATTCATGGCCAGGTGCGTTAGCTTTGCGGGAAACCCCTGACGTTTTGAAACTCTACATTGCTGCATGCGTCCATGTGTTTACTGTCAGATCTTATTAAGCCTTATGACAGATCCGATGATAGACCCGACCTCGAACCGTCCCAACTGACCCAACGCACAGCCGCGACAATAAAGCGTGACGGAATATGGAACAATTTGGTTCGACGAACGATCCGCTGAGCCGACGCATCCCCCGGACTGCTTTTGTACACTTGATTGGAAACCGTTTCAAAGCAATGAGAAAGTGCGGTACTAATATCACCATAATCAGGTTGCTGTACCTGGTGGTTCTTAAAAGAGCGCCCTGCAGAACATCGAAACAAAAAAGTAAAAGTTCCGTTCTTTAACTCAACCCACATACTGTGAACTGGTTAGTATTTATTCCGATTGTCATTGGCTGCAGACGTCCAAATGTGGAGCTTACCTGACGGGTGATTTTGGAAATCTTAAATAGCTTCATCAAACTACCCCCAGGTGTGACGAACCAATGGAGCAACTCCTTTCGTTTCCTCCACTCCAAATCCCACCGTCCCCAGCAGAGAAAATGACTCTTCTATTAGCAGCAACAATTTATTGGCGGCATCGCAACAATGTTGATGAGCTACGGTCAAGTTTTCATTTAAGGCAGCAAATCAAACAAACCGTTCGGCTTTTGCTAAGCGTTCAAAACAACCGGCCCAACCAATTAGTTTCCATCACGCGACGGGTGGCGCACAGATGAGGCCGGAATCTATGGAAAACCGAATCAAACGATCATGCCATCTTGCTACAATCGATAGCAAGCACCCTCGTATCGTATCGCACCAGACCGGAGTGCTGTTGTTGTTTGAATCGTGTTCAACCAACCAGCCGGCCAGTAGATGAAGAAATTCCTGTAAAAAGGGAGCCATTTTCATCGAGATACGCCCGGCCGATCGTCTCACGTCAACCAGGGGTGCCAATTATGGCTATTTGGAATAGGCGATCCATACATGCAGTGCACAGAATTCCCACACACGGCATAATCCCCTTTTTCCGCTTCGCTGTGAAGCGGAAGAACTGCACATTAGTAAAAGCGACGAACCCGTGTTGGCCTCTTCTAAAGTAGTCCACTTTGCAATGCTCGTCACCGAAACCAACCGGTGTGTATGACCGTTACGGAGCCTTGTGAATGAGCTGCCGATTGACAGATTTGCTGCGTGATAAAAAAGTACCGATGATTGATCGTTGATCAATGTTCAAACCAAGTTCCCACACGATCACACTGCAGCATCGGTCGGTAGAAGGGGATAGCTACACCTGCACGCACAGTGCGTGTGTAGTTAATGGGTACGTTCAACGGAAGGTGCACGAGACCAGTTTTTATCATCACTCAATTACCATTCATATTAAATTATGATCATTTTTCAACACTTTATAGCTCCAAATCCTCCTAACGGTCGCAGTTCAAAGATGGCGTTTGCTAATTGATTGTGGAGCTAATTTTACTTCGCCACTCGCCCGGCATACCGGCAACCACTTGTCT
The DNA here is from genome assembly GCF_013141755.1 of Anopheles stephensi. Classification (NCBI taxonomy): domain Eukaryota; kingdom Metazoa; phylum Arthropoda; class Insecta; order Diptera; family Culicidae; genus Anopheles; species Anopheles stephensi. Next base: position 49,196,605 of record NC_050203.1, read on the forward strand.
CCGGCGTTGCATTCATCGACGATCGCGAAATCAAACAGCTTAAGGCCGTCCACACCATTAACGGTGAGTTGGCTCCTCCAAAGGGATTTATGTCTCCGGCCCTACACGGGCACGCATTGCAACTCAATTGCATTATGATTAATGTGCTGCTCGGCGTTCGCAACGGCGCAGCCAATGCTGCCGTTTGGCGTAAGTCGATCGAGATTCGCTCGTCGAGTGCGGACGTCTGAAAAGAATCACGTCGAAACATTTCCCTTGCAATGGGCAGCAGAACGAAGCTAAGCGTTATGTTGTATGATTCTTCACTATAACTCGAGCAGAAGCAGCGTGTGCGGGGTCACGTTACAAATAATCTTCCTCGTTCTCTTCGACATACGTCCGATACGAAACATCACAGGAATCCACGTGCTGCTACAAAATACACTGGTTACCATCCCACTTCCTTGCGTAATACTTGCGCAGGTAAACACATTGTAATTATTGCAAGCTAATGAATTGATAGGGGTGCCTGGTTCGCGCAACGAGAGCCCGGTGGCAGGGGATTTACTGACCAAGCCTTTGCAATTAGCCCGCGAAACGATGATTAGATCGCTACGGCTCGTATCGATCGTCTGCACGCTAGCTTAAGGTTGCGCCAAACGGGATGGGAACGAAGCGCGGCAAGGAAGCGGCTGCTGTTCGGCATGCATCATTTGGATGCAGATAAGATTTATAAGCTCGATTGAAAGGGAAAATCCATTACGCTAATCGGATTGAACGATTAGCGTGCCAAGAGGGTTGGATCAGTGGCGAAGATCATCTGCATTTGCGGTTGCGGTGATTATGGCTAGTTGGCGTATAGCTGTTGTTTGTTTTAATTTGTGTTACTAAGTGCGAGGCTTCACATTACTTTTATTGATTTACATGTTCCTTTGCTGGTATATGTGTTATGATAAAGTACTGATTGCGATTTGTTGAACTGCTATACTTTAGATCACAATTTATATGATATTTATTACCTTTATCACACACGATCTACACCAAGTTAAAAAGACTTTCCATTATAATGATGGCAACATGAATTTAAAATCTTTGCTGAATGTGTCTTTAAATCTATCCATCCCAGGCGGACCGGTAGTAAAGGCGACAACGGCACCGTTCTCTACACGGTGGAGCTCAAATCCTATCAGGGGACATACAGCTGTAGTGAGGACTTGATTATCCAACTACGCTGGTACCAATGAGTCTAGTAAGCCAAAAATGGAAGACATGATCTTAAGGAATGTCCAATCCTATAGACTCAATTTTTATTTACTTGCCTAACGTCTAACTGTACGTCTAATTCATTGTGAGGCACAGTAAACCAAAGATTTATTCAGCCATTTTCAATTAGATCTATAACCCAAACAGCTGCTCATAACATTTTATCAATTCTCGAAGAAAACATTTACTTCCATTCCCTTGCTGAGCATTCCTCGCATACCATCAAGCGCCTCGAGCTTGAACCGATCCGGAATTCATGCTATTTTGCTCTACGCCAATCCGATACGACTCGTCTTGAATACATCCACATAATGTACCTTGCAACACCGATCATCCCATTATCACCATCGCTCGCAGTCAGGTATACGTGTAATTTGCACCCGACATGCTCTCTCAAAGCGAATGCTTGTAAACCACCTCACAACGTTCGCACACTCATCTTGCACGTATCAAAACAGTCTCGAACCGGCCGCCACCGACGCACACATGTGCTGCATGGTGCGGCTTCACTTATGATTTATGCCTTAGCGTTCACTTTCGCGGGATGATCTTCCCGGTGAGAAAATTTTGTTTGCCTTCCAGCCTTCGACAGCGGAGTGCTTTGCACAGGAACGGTGCGATTATACAGGGTTGCCTGTATGTGGGCGTTCGTATGGTTCGAAATAAGAGTTGCACGCCCCGAGATGGTTTGGCCGCACTGGCGATGATCAAGCGATCACCGGAGGGGGGAAACGAATTTTCGGGGGTTGCAAGTGGAAAGTAATTTCATTTATTATTTTCCCATCATAAATTAAGCACGGTGCCACGAGGAGCGACCCTTTCCCCCCCGGTCGGTCCCCGTCGTTTCCCGGTCACCGGCTCATCGTTTTCCTGTTCGTCTTGTTGACTGGTTGGTTCCTCACCAACCATCTCGCTCAGCACAACGCTTCGGGATAGAGATAAGGAAAGCCAGCCCGACTTAAAACACAACACCCGTGCACCAAACGCATCGAACGGCCGCAGCCTTTCCAAGTAGTAGTCGGTCGTGGTGTGGTGGTCAACACTCGGCGGCCAGGGATTGACCCTTCGCCAGAGCATATCTTGCTTGTAAGATCCTGCACTTTTTTTTCCTCTCGCTCGCTTCCCTTTTTTCGACCATTTTGCACGATGCTGTACAGGCCGGCCGGCCGACAATATGAGCATCCGGCAACTGAGCCATCTGAACCGCCAATTGTCATTGCCCCGGAGCGGACAGTGTGTGTGTGTGTGTGGAGAGGCTGGTTTTTTGTTGATTACACTAAACTAGACACGGCCGAAGCGGTTTTAGAGAAAATCCATAAATCACCATTCGCGCACCGTGAATCGGCATGCCGACTGCATTCGGTGCATGATGGGCTTTGCATTCGTGATGTAGGCTTCTTGTCTTTCTTTTCCAACGTGACGGTAGTTTTTTTTTTTTCACTCTTCTCAACTATGCAACATATACGCGGATGGATACATCCATAATCGGCAGCAAAATTATTCCATTACGAAATGATGGAAAATGGCACGACGGTTGGTAAGCAAGCAACACGTTCACATCTGCTGCTTGTGGAATAGCTACAAACGATAGCTTGCACTCTTCTTAACACACTTTGGGTAATGAATAATCTTATACTGTGATTATCTTTGCTCGAAAAAGAATATTTTTCATTCAAAACATGTTCACTTTTTTCAACTACACATGATCGTATGCTGTTCCCATTGATCGTATGGAAGTCGTGATTTGTTGAAATTTGTTCCACCACAATTGCTTCCTACCGATTGCTGGGAATAGCGTTGAAATCCTTTTGAGTGGATCAGTTTCAACGGACTTGAACTCTTTACCAGTCCATGTCGTGATGTGTGGGGATGGGATTTTGAAGGAATTTCATGGCTTTACAAACCGTATCACTATTAGCGGACGCGTATCACCACCAACAACAAACTTATTTTTCACGAACCAAAAATCAACCTTGCACTCCGACCAGCTCATGCACAATCCAGACCAACTTCAAACATCACGTTCCTCATGCGGATGAATTCTTTGCTGCATTCTTCGCTTTCGGTCTGCTTTGCTTCCCCCGCCAAACTGCTTTCGCATTACACTTTATATCCGCTAATACATTTGCAACAACATAAAAACGGTCCACCACGGACGGACGCGACGGGCGGATGGACGGTTGAGGACACCACCGTGAAGATAATAAAACTTCATTTAATATTTTCCTTTTTCCCATCCACGCCCAGCTACACTTCACTCAAAGCTTTATCCATAAATCTCACAATTTTGTGCAATTATGAGCCCGTTCGTTAACCACACCCAGTGCCGCACTTTTTTTTTCGACGCATTCAGGAACACACTTCCTTATCCGATTCTACGTTGGTTGCTGCGGCCAGTTTCGTTACGCTTCTGTAGTGGCTAGAGCACTCGGTTAGAGTAGTAGCAACATGTGCACAACACAATCCACAGCAGCACAAACTCTTACAAAACTAGACTTAGAACTGCTTTTAAGAAATCATGAATCACTCTCACCAAAATATTTAATCGTTGAACTTTTCACACACTTCAAACACTAACTTCAAACAAATGCACTCGTAACACTACCGCAGAGAAAAAAATAACACCAGATCTTCAAAGCACGATTTTACGTAAATCAGCTCGCGTCGAAAAGCTCCGGCGTTCTTGCACCTCCGCACGATCGTAGGTTTGAGAATCATCTGTTGCAGGCTGCCGCAAGATTCAACCTCCAAAGGCCAGAGAGATTTTCCAACGTTTGGATGTTCTCATGCGTTCATCACTCTCTTGCGTTTGACTCACCGGCTATGCTCAATTTTATGCTTTCGGACTCTATCAGCCTCTCTCTCTCTCTCTGGAATGCTCTCTCGTTCAGGTTCAATTCAGCATGCTACATAAAATCAAACAAAAACAGAGAGTTTGCGCTGGCAGAATACCAGCTGTTTGAGCAACCGAACTCTGTGTTTTTGGAGCATGTATGGCAATCAGATTAGATGCACTAATACGCAGCAATACTTCACTTAGCTATATAAATTTTAAAGCTATTGGGAAAACATCGCTCACAGCACAAAACTCGGATGCTCCCATGAGAAAGGAAAAAGGCTTCTCCGATAAGTAAGGACAAAAACCATCCGTCACGAGTTCGATTGTTATTGCCTGCGCAAAGCTCACCTTATCCATCGATCTGCATAAAGTCATACATTAAATTGTACTTTATTCATATCGCAACCGTTAGCCGGCTCATATCGCGAGCCGGCAACCGGTTGCACGGTTCTTCTAGCCCGAAACCGGATACCAAAGTTCTTGCAAGAATTACGCCGGCCCGCAACGGGAAGGGGACAAATTGTGCAACCTTTCCATGCTTCCGAATGGCATTTCCGAGCGCCCGGCCGATATATTTATCAATCCGTGCAGTTGACAGCCGACGGGGAAGTTTAAATCCGCACGATGTATGATGTTTATCTGCCCTGAGTGATGTTTGTATGATGGCGGAAAACGGGAAGCGAACGTACGCGCAAAGCTAGATGCTATCGACGAAAGCGATATCCATGTTAGATAGAAATAAATGTCATGAGCCCAATGCACGCGCTTGTTGATCGTGATGCAAATCATGCGTTCATGTGTGGCATATATTATTACGATGTACTTTGTTTCGGAACTGTTAAGAACACCGTTAGAAAATTTAAGGGAAGAAAACCTCCTTTTTTAACTTTTTTTGTATTTGAAAAAGACGGTTTGCTCTTATTCTATATTTAAATATTAAATTCAATTTGCTTTAGAATTTATTCCATCAATCTATTAATTTCTTAAGTAGAGCTCTTAGAGACATAGTGAACTTCCTCCGGCTCGTGAATTTATTATTCAACAATAACAAAAATGATAAAATAATTCCTTACTGCTATGGTCTTACTGCTGCGGTCCGGTGGCCGAGGCGACAGCGGCGCCAGTCTTCACACGGCTAGGCAGGGGTTCAAATCCCATCTAGACCGCCTCCCCGTACGTAAGGCTTGACTACTTTACTACGTGTAAAATTAAGTCACAAAAAGCCAGAAAAGGCAGGCCGAGACCTCTCGAGGTTGTAGTGCCAAGGAAGGAAAGAAGGAAGGATAAGTATGCTCAGATTGTGTAATAAAATTATAAATTACTTTTTGTAAGATATGCCCGAAAGATTAGTGTTCCGATGGCAGCGGCATTCAAAGATCAGTGAAAAATATGGCTCATTACTTGGTTTACAAAACTAAGCGTGCATGAATAATGTATAGGCACGTCTTATATTCGTACTCATTTCCACCAATTAAATGAATCGATGTCACCCAACTAAGGCTTTTCTTAGGATGGCTTGCGAAATGCTCCAATAAATTCTTGCACATAGCAAAACAATGCCCAACCGCTTGAATGACGATCGTGGGTGAATATTCTTCCTTCTCTTTCGCAATTTGTCATCCCAACATTAAACCGCGTCAATTCAACTCCACGCAATAGCCTACTCCACAGCCAACAACAGCGACCTTTCAGCACTCCCTTCCTGCTCGCTTGACGAATGTTATTATTCATCAGCTACGAAAATGATTCGTACTAAATGTTAACTGTAACAACGGCCGGCTTACGAATTCACCTTGCTGGTTGGTGCTGTTGAAGGCGACAGGTTGAGAAATTAACCCTCCGGAAATGCTCATTTCCCCGGCCAGGAGAGCATGTTCATCGTTCTTCGCGCCGGGATGAACTCAATCATTCCTTGGGGTGCTGAATTAGTGTGTGTGTGTTTTTTTTTGCGCTCTCACATTAAATGCGATGAAAACCGTTTGCCAGTGACACTTGGGCGGTGGGCGAAGTACGATCACGGGAACGCATTATGCACGCAGCGTAAAAGAGAATGCGGAAAGAGACTGCCCGTGGTGGGATGAATTATTTCGAGTGAAATGAATCGAAACTGATAAAAAGTTGAAGCCCGAGCGATAAATGCAAACACACGTCTGGGAAGCATACAGCGAGAAGCTCCCAATGGCAGCAAGCACACCGAATTTGATCCACTGCTCAAGATACGAAACAAACACCAACAGCCAAAGCACTTTAGCCGCCCAAAAACTGGCTATTTGTTCTGATACGGCAAGGACGTAGCAATGTGTTCAAATTACCGTTTGCCGAGTCGGCACCTGAAACATATTTCCTCGTTTTAGAAGCTGTTTGAACGAAGAAAAAAAAGCAAACCGATCCTCTGAGAATTTCCGTATCATGCTGGATAATTTGTTGCCGAATTACGCACCTTATTACTGGTTGAATATGTATCGGAGCACATACAAACATTCAGTGTAACTGATTCGCTTGAGGTTCGTCTGGTTCAACACTGAAAGTATTACGTTTGCCTCAGAAAGTAAGTAATCGTTCTAGTTACCCATCGGTAAGGGCGATAGTTTGAGCGGATGTTCATATTTCCACATCCCTTTTCAGCGTCGAGTCATCTTTCATCGTCAGTCAAAGGCAGCGTCAAGACCATAGGGGCTTGTTAACATCCGGAAGAAGAACGTGTTTATGATTGATGCCAGATGCATGTTCAGATTATGCGAAGAGCCAGAATAGGTAGAAATTGCTAATGGTTAAATGTAGGATAACACAATAAACTATTAGACTTTATAAACTGAGAGTTATAACTAAGGATGGATCAAGTTATATTCTAAAACAAATAATTTATAGTTCTCTCCAATAATAAGAAAATAGCTCCAACCATATCTAAACATCTAAAACCGCATATGACAGAGACTCAACGAAGAGTACAATCCTCTACGGACGTAAGCATTCGAGAACCCGCCAAGAACATGTCTGCCAAGAGCTGTAAATTTATTAGCACCAACGCATCATTTGCTTTTTTTGTGTTGCGTTTTTGTCCCGAAATGAATGGGGGCTTAGTTGTACCGTTTTTCTGCCCCTTTGCGTCTTCCTAATGGGATGCTCACTATACAAACTGTCCCCCTTTTTACACCTCACCGGCAGCAGCATTTTACGGTCCATTTTCGGCTACCTTAGCTTCAAAGAACATCCCCAAGAATATTCCCCGCTCTCTCGCTCTCGACGAAAATGTTCTTCCGCCACCGAATAAGCACTAAATGATTGTTGGTTTTCGTTTGCGTGCGGCACATGGATTGAAAATAGAATTTACAATAGAAAACATAATTATGCCCTCCGCCTATTGCCAGGTCCGTGACTGATGCACGGCCCGACCATTTGCACTTGAGCGCGTCGAAAGCTGCCGCGGGGTTTCAGAAACTGTCGATAGAAAAGTGCAAATCACTTACAGTAATAACAACTTACATGTGGTTTTGTGAGCTATCTCGAGCTTCTAGAACGGTAGTGGGCAGTGGGCTACCGTAGACGAAAGGAGTTCGATCGATATGATGCGTGTTCGGCTTAACACCACACCACGGATGAGTCTCGCCTTTGGACGAGCTTTATGGCCTTTCTCTCGAGGATTTCTGGTGGCTATTTATCACTTACGTCAGTGGTGGCTTTTGAAGATGAGCCAAAGCTTACCTCACTCTAAAGGCTACTACGGGAAAGAGATTAAATTTGCGAAACTAAGTGTTATATTAATAAAACATGAGACGCTGCGAACGAAATCCCACTACAGAATTCCGGTTGAATGCTTAAAGGAAGTAACGACTCATATTTGAGCTCTCGCGATCATTATTGGCACAGGCATGAAAATGAGAATAAATTGCGCACATGGTACATATTTTGACACATGGCTGTGCCGATTCCCTTGAAGTATCTGCTACACATCGTCTTGCATTACTGCTCGCTCTACCAGCGGGAACCCATTTTCACGGATATTACCGCCAAACAGCGGGAGTGAAGTCATTATTCACCGGCTACACCTGCCCGAGCGTGGCCGTCCTCCAGTGGCACAACTGCTGTCGTAAAGCATAACACTCTCCTTCGCTGCTGGAACGCAAACAGTATGTTGGAGACTTGGTGGCTTGGTGTTACATCCTTTGTACCTTTAGCTTCGGATATCCGATAACATTGTATGCTCGTGAACTAGTGCGGGAGGTGCTCAAAACACTTCCAGCCTCGCCAAGTGTCTGATTGGAATGCATTTAAAGCATTGCCGTGTTTCTTCCAGTCCCGTTTGGATGCCAAAACCCACCCTTAGCGTAGCCATTTGCTTCTCAAATTAAGAAATTTCGCTTACAAATTCCTACTGCTCGATATCGACCTTGCAACACTGCGCTGATCGTATTTGAATAAAAAGGGTGCCCACTGCTCGTTGCATGGTGGTCAGGTATTTTAATGAGCGTTACCGTACAGCTTGATCGTTGGTTATTGAGTTTTGTCGCCACATGATCCTATAAGCAATAAATTGTCATCTAAATAAATCAATACGTGTATCTACGCCGGTCTTCACACGGCAGGACCGGGGTTCAAATCCCTTCCGGACGGTGGTGAGTGACTTTCCAACTATGCGGTACGAATAACTCTAGTAAGCTAATAGATGGCCCGGTTTCCAAGCAGGTCTTTCAGCCGAGAATAACATTGTATACTATTCAGCCTAGAATGAGTTTAAGTTATGTGGAACGGAAATATGTATAAAAAGTAGTAAATAGTAAAATATCCATTGATAACCGCTTCCAATTTACTTAAAAATGATCAACACTTTTTTTCTATCTAGCGATTGCTACGATCATTCGCTCCTTTCTTCGATTTTTATTTATTCATCAAGAGTTTATAACATTCACATCAATAATTCGTGATTACTTTTATTGATCAAAACTTTCTACTGCTCCACTTGATGAATCAATTGATTGTCGTCCATTCTAACGAGTTCATTCGAACAAACTTAACAGATCGAAATCCTCCGATAGAGGCACCATGGGAGCGCATAAATTCGTTACAGACGTTCCGCAAGGTTACGTTCCGGAAGTAGGCGGATGATAGAAAGCGATTTGAATGACATAAAGAAGATGATCCCTGTACCCGTCCGTGTGAAACTCATCCCCAGCGGTGACACACTTCAGCACAGGAAACGAAGCACGATGGTAAAACAGGTGTTAACACGATCGTCATGTTGTATGTTAAGGTGTTTTCATACGTGGTTTTCTTCCTTCATCTTTTTCGAAAAGATCCAATGATCAAGCAAGGGAGCCTTGGGATATGAAAGCCTTGGTAGTCGTAGTGTGGTTGTAATAACACCGTATAGAAATCAGCATCAAACACATGCATTACACGGCTCTGGGCGGAGCATTGAGCGTGCGTGAATATTTATACCATGTAGATCGAACCATGCGATAATCGTTTCATCTGCACCGTTTCAATCGGTGCATGGAAGATACGGTGGTTTCAGCTCAGACTATGGCTAAACGTACTAAACGGACGGTTTGTGCAAAAATATGAATGAACGAACAAATGAATGAAATCTACATAGGATTCTACACTGCAAACCTTCACATAAAGTCCGGAGAACACTTCCACTTTTTTGCATTCAAGAGGAACGGACTGGTCGTACCGGCTAGCAGTGCTGGTAATAAGGTTAATGTAAAACAAATGAAGCTTTGTCGCAACATGGGAAAACATGACAGAAGAGAATCGAACGCATTAGCATACAAGTGTACCGCAGTGCTCTGGATTCTGGCTAATAAAAGCAGAGCATACCAGCAATAAGATGACAGTAAGCAATGTTAAACCGTGCCTTGTTCGTCGATAACCGCACGTGCCCAAACTCGGATACGCCTGCTATTATGATAATAGAAATGTTGGCCAACTGTTCCGATTGGTGAAGCTCTCGGAAAAGCACTATTGTTTCATTATATTTTTGTTTAGATACAATACCTATAGTAGCGAAATGCTAAAATTCCTTCTCACGACGTGCTCACCGCGTTGAAAGTTATTTGTTCAAACAAATTGATTTAATGGCTGTACAGGGAGGAGAAAGAAAGATGTTTATCTGGTGGCATCATACTGCGTGCATCTATGCAACTGCTGCGAAGATGGCTGACAGATAAGCAGAGGTGTAAACTTTAACTGCGGCAGCTATGCTACGTTCGTAAATAAACCATTCAACAAGTTGGGTTTAAAAAAGAATCCATCACGCGTGGTACTGGGAGCATGTCAGTTAGAAATATCTAGTTGGGATACAGCTGAAATGAGAATGACATGAAGAGCGCTTACAAAATTTACATATGAACAGCTAAGAAGTCATGCACCAGATTAAAAATACATGTAAAAAGAACACCGAGATTTAAACAATACATTTAATTATAATTAAAACGCCGTATAGTGTTGAAGCAATACACGATAGGCTTTTTTATTGATATTTTGGTGGAATGCTTTATTTTGAATACTTCAGCGTTTGAGAAAAGATTCCTTACTCTATTCTCTTTTATTAGGATTACTTAATATCCCTCCTTAGTAAGAACTGACTATCCAACTTAGTGATATCAATAAGTCTTGTAAGCAAGAAAATGGCAGGCATGACCTTTAAAGATGTTTAGTCTAGAAGAAGAAAAAGCACCACTAATTTATTATCATCGATATTTTTAGTATGCATTAACAAAATTGTCTGCCACTTAGGCTATACAATCAGATGCTAATGTTCTAATGTTTATCCTAAAAATAGAAAAAAAAAAACTCAAGCAGCCAGAGTACTCAACGTAACTTACCGACATGAAGCATGTAACGGATCGTTTGAGCACATGACTTCGCGGCGCGCAAAAATCGTAATTGTGTAGTTGTGTTTGTTTATTTTTTGTTTTATTGTGTTATTTTAAAATCTGTTGAATTTCAACATTTCCATTCCGTGTCTTTTCCGATCGATTTGAAAACTACCTTTTGCAGCCGTCTTTCTTGTTGCACACAAGCTTGCATCCAACGTAGTCAACAGCTATTCCACCAGATGGCGCAGTTTCATTGAGAAATGACAATGGTCCATGCATGTTTAAATGTATTCAAAATTTAAAATTTTCCTAATGAGATTTTTTATTTCATCCAAACTTTTAATGCAAATAACTGGGTTTTGATTTGAAGCTTATATTGAATTATAGGATGATTTCTGTGCCATATATAAAATTTCAAATTTATTCATCGACTAACTGCCTACCTTTTAAAATACATCCAAACAAAATCATTGAATGGTGAGTATGTTTTTTTAAATATATCTCGTTCAAGAAACAAGTTACCCATTTAAAATAAGCCCATTCTTCCTATTCTAGGCATAAAGGACTGCTATGTCATGCAAATGTATACATCAATAGAGGTTTATTAGAATTATTTACACCTCGTAGCTAAGAAGAGATGTCTTGCTACGGCATAACAGTCCGGATGGTGCATTATATCCGATCATATCCTATTCAAAATGCACAACCTCTGTCATTTCAAAACCTTTTGATATAAATCATTCTTATATGTTATAAAATTAGAGTAAAACATTTTACATTGTTACTCATTTATATTGCTATCATTTTATACTCAAAACTAACAGGGACTGTGTTAAATGTAAATGGCGAAGCCAAAATTAATTACAGATATTCAACATGTCTCTTTTAAAAATCATTTCATCAAAAAACTTGGATGAATTAACAGCACTTTTCGTTCTACCCTGCCGGAAAGGGGATTCTACGAACCACGGAAGGTAAATCTGTTTCCCACCAGTTTCATGCTTCGTCATGACTTCGTTATCATGTTCCACTTCTATACGTCTGCTCAATTCACTGCTCTGCTATGTACCGTTCCATCCACATCCAGACAACACAGGCGCGTAATACACGCTCGAAAACAAATCAATTCCTGTTTTGCTGTTCCGGTTCCGACTCTAAGTTAGCTGATGCTGCTGTTGCTACTGCTGCTTCCCGGTATCTGATCCTTTGCCATACATCTTTGAAACCGTTCACCTATTACGCTTATAAAGCTTTGGACAAATATATACGGGTGTGTGTGTGCGAGTGTGTGTGTGTCTGCGTATCCCGTTCTAAAATTTTCTCGTCGTCCTAGCAGTCGCCTTGGAATCCTGCCCTAGCTAAGGGGTGGTGTTAGTTGTCTTCATCGATCTTTTTCTGGCGAGACCGACCACGCCGTGTTCGGCAATTTTCGTTGCCGAGGAAAAAGGTGCCACACACTAACACAGCGTTAAGGGCCCCCCTGTTTTGCTCACAACCACGCGTAAAGGAACCTCCAAGGTTCAAGCGGATCCAACTTCACGAACGTTCCTTGTTCTGTTATCGATGAAGGTACTGTGCGCGCGCATTATGAGAGAGAAACTGCGAATGCCGGAGTCGCTGGCGAGTGTTTCTATACATCACCAAATATGTCAGCAGACTACTGTGTCTTGTTTACACCATGGCCAATAATGGTTGGTACTGTCTGAAGAACTTTATCAAACATTTTAAAACATTTATTTAAACGTACTCAAAAAACATTTAATACTTATAACCATTTTAGAAAAAAAAAGTTTCACCTCGAGTAGCACCAAATTTCAATATTTTTCAGCAAAACCGAACAGTAAAGAATATCTTTCCAAAGGAAGATAAATACTGGTCCATGTGTCTGATGAATGCCAGCTGCCGAAATACGTTCAACCAACACAGAGCCGCGAAAACTCGTTTCATCTACGCTGCGCTCGCGAACCAATACCACGCCACACCAAGCCGTTCCGTGTGGTGGTGTTGTTGTATCTTCACACACGACACACAGCCCGAAGGTCGTGGAGCGTGGCGAAAATTTTCCTTCACCATCGCAGCAACCCGACTCAGTTGAGGTGCGCTTTTCTTCGGAGCAAGACCCGGGTCCAGTGTGCTGGAAATTTGCTGTGCGCGGACGAGAAAAATCCCACTCGATACATCCCCATTCTGCTGTCCGCGACCCGTTATCCACCAACCGGTTGCAACACCCGGCACAGGTGTGGGCAGTGGATAACGTATTCCAGTGGACAGTCGAGACATCACGGAGGTGGGGCCGTAAAGGAAACATCCACCAACAACAACAAAAAAAGTACGATAGATAACGAAACATAAGCGAAGCAGCAAGGAAAACGTCCGCGAGTTCGATTTTTCACCGTGAATCAGTGTGGTGAGCATTGGCCCATGGCGTCTCCATCATCGGCTCCATACACATACGATGTATGAGTGTGCGTGTGTGTGTGTGTGTGTGTGTGTGTGTGTGTGTGTGTATGGGCAAGCTTTATGCTTATGTGTTTAATATTGAACAGGAGTGTTTATTGGCGATATTGTGTTTGATTTTGAGCTTGTGTGCATTTTATGGTTGGCTCCAGCGCCCACCGAATGGACGATTGAATGGTTTGCAATGGTTCCAGTTCTTTCTTCCTAACCGTTGCTGTGTTAGTTCAGACGATCCTTCCTGTTCCGCCCGCTGGTACCCGATTATTCCGTGCAGTGCAGTGGCTTTGTTTGTAACATTTACTTGTTTTCGTTATTTTAAAAGATCATTTTATAATACTATGAAGTATCTAAAGTTTATTCTAGTGAAATTGCTATTAAAAATGTGAAGACACCTAAAATGAAGCTAAATTATACCAAGTTTTCAAAAGTGGTAAGCGGCATGCTGTACTTAACTTAACTTACAAATCCGTTCTACGTGCAGAAGTTCTGATTTTACTCACATCGGCAGTGGGACGTACACCTGGAATAGATATTCAACTCATATTCAAATTTTGAAACCTCATCGAATTTAAACTAACATCGGACATCATAAAACACTTCAATTCTACTGTCTAAAATTGTTTATGCGAAACAATTTGAATCCTAAAGTTAATTCCTTCCTGATAAGCTTTCCCAAGATAACGCTCGGTCCACTAAACATGTGATCAAAACTTTCATTTATTGCAAAACTTTGTACAACTGCCCTATATCTCTTCGCACATAGACATCTTTTCAAACCGAACCCATCCCTTCCATCCGTAAAGCTCTACGCTAAATTATAGCTAAAGAGAGTGCGTTTTCATACCAGCACCTGTCCTAACATCCAACCCATTGCCGTCTGCTCAAGAAAGCAGCTAGCTTGTGTTGGAAAAGTCGAGTCGGCAAAGAAAAGCAAAAACCTTTTTACCAAGTGCCTACGGCCAATCGGAGACCCACTTCCCACACCGCCACAGTGCCAAAGCAAAGGGAACGACAACGTAAGCGAACGCAAGCGGCTTCATAGCAAATGAAACGACGTTCAATAAAGGATTGTGTGCGTGCGAATCCCAGCCGATCCGGTCGAGGGGAGATTTTGTGCTTCTGAAGTGCAGTGGTAGGCTCGCGAGCGTTGATGAGTGCGTGTATGTGTGTGTGAGTGAGAATTTTGAGTCCTCTCGACGGTGGTTAAAATCAAAATCAATCTAGCGCAAAGTTTAGCGTCAACGCCGGCAGGCAACTTTCGATCGTATCTTACGAAAGATGATCTGATGTGGTGTTAATTTGGCCTGCCCGAGATGCGAGGAAAGAAAAGTGCCTGTCAAAAGGGCAGGAATTACTGAAGGTGTGTGAAAATTCTGACACCGAGCTAGTGCGTGAGTGAGTGACGGGTTCGCGAATCTTCACTTGATTTGGATTGTGTGAAGATACGTTACTTACATAATGTGAAAAATTGAAAGTTATAGAGGGTTTTTTTTGTTTAATTGTTACTCTTTCCTTAATAGGATTTTGTGATTTGATACTACAAAAGAATGTGTACTGTTAAAAGCTAAGCCATCAAGTTATTCCGTTTGCCATGGTCGGATCATTGAAAACATTGGAAGTTTTAATCTGCTGCGCTAATGGATGAAATCTCTAGGTAAGTTGGATCTTTTTGCGCAACTGTTAGCAGAAGTTAAGAGTAAACAATTACCCTATACTTTCTATAATAGTGTTTGGTTATTTATTGGGTTATTTGGTACATTATTAGATTAACAGCATCTTCATGAGGAAAATCATACCCGTTATTATCCCTCGTAAATTTTCAAAACACTCATTTATCTCGTAGTAGATGACATCAATTTCTTTCATCTTTCCAGCAGCAAAAGCACTTTAACGCTCACACTCACATGCGGGTGGCTTTAGACCCAAACTCACCAATTTATGACACATCGTCAATATTAGCAACATTGTTGATGAGCCGTAATAGAATCAAAGGAAAAGAACCCAGCCAAACTAGACCCACCGCACGGATCCGAACCAATCAACGCACGCATTGTCGTCATCGGCCACCCGAAGAAGCTTTACCAGGCTCGCCTGTTTACACCTCATTCATCGACCTTTCGTGCGTTCGATTTTCGGGGCTCATCCAAAGTGTCCTATCATATTTCTTCGCCCACTTCAGCACATCGCTCGCACCCTTGGTAGATGTCCTTAAAGAAGCCTTAGTGAAATATTTCTGTCTCCATAAGAGAACGTACCATGCATCCTGACACGGCGCTCTCTACCGTCTTAGAAGTTTACTAAAGTACCCCAAGGACTATGGGCAACGATGGTAAAAATGCTTTTACCATCCATTAAGGCGAACTCTCTGTTCTTTAATGGCTCGTCCGGTTCGGCTTCCAATCGCCTGTGTACGCGGTACACACCAACCGCGTAGAGACTCGGTTCTTTTTTTTTACACCAACATGTGCAAACGATGAGCACAGTGAGCTAGTAAATCTGAAGGCATACCGAGCAGAATTCGATTGGCCCCGAACGTTTCGGTCTGTCGGGTCTCGCTCGCACTGGATGAAAAGTGTTGTACATTGTGTGAGTATGTGTGTGTGTCTGTGTGTAATGCCACGGTCGGATAGATACATCCAAACTTATCAAAAATTAACATCCAACCTAATGGGCTCGTGATTGAGTAAGCTCCAGGATCAACATCCACTTGCGCTGTCCTGGGCAGTCAATTGAACACGTGTTGTCGTACACAGCGTGATTCTATTTATGTTGCTTCTGTAACGCTTACTGTAGCGAACAATGATATGGCCTATACAGAAATCGATACAAGGAAAATTGAAGACGTTTCAATACGAAGTCTTTGCTGCTATTAAAAATCTTGTGCCAATCGGGTGACCTTATTGAGATTTAAAAATTCGACGTTATATTGTTTAACACTATGCCTCAATAGCACATCACTATTATTATGGTTATTGAATGCCTTCTATCGGTAGTAAATACAAAATATCTCAAAGAGTTGCCGGCCAAACCAAGAACGGACCGCTTTTGCGTTGCAACCAAACCGAAAGCAATCCAACAGTAATCGAATGTCAACATATGTCAAGCTAATCCATTCCCAATCCCAATCCAACTGATATTGAAGGTATTATCAGCTTCAGCTGTACACTTGAAGGCGGCAAGATTTCTTCCCTCAGCCAACTGCTCAGAGGTGTCCATCACCACCACCTTCAATCCACACCAACGCACCAACGCCGGCCTATCGCATAATTGACGAACTAGATCCAGCATCCGGCCGTACCGGCCGATCGACCGAACCGTATCGACGATTCGATTAGAAGTACAAAAATAATCGATAGTACCAGGGTGCCCTTTGTACCAGCTAAATGGAATGGACTGCACACGGCCATCGGGGATCGGATTAATGAACAATAATCCACTTATGGGCCGGCTGTGCGGGTGCGGCAGTACGACCGACTTGTGTACGACCGACCGAGGCAAGCCCATTTCTTGCATCACGGTTCGGGAGATGGACTTGCCCATTGGCTAGGCGCTAGTCGGCAAAGCCAAGGCAAAAGAAATACGCACATCACGCACATTCGTACATTTGTGCTGTGGAACGAAAGTTCCGTCGTGCGCTCGAGGTCCAGAAATCAATATTCCACAGGCAATCGTCGACTGGAATGCTTCCGTCCCATTTACAGACCAATCTTCAGGAATCGCATCAGCGAGCAGGGAACAACAACCGGGATGCTTTGAAGCAGCCGACAGACGTTTGGCCGTAATTAAACGTGCTAGAAAAGAAAGTACCAGCACAATTGTTTCCGTTGCAAAGTTCAGAACAATTATTAGCTTTTTTATCAAACGCTCAATAGCAGTTGATGTCAACTATATTTTGCAAAACAATTTGAAGGAATATGATGATAAAAATATTGTTGATAATCATATCTTACGAATTTGACGAATTGTTAAATACGTGGTATCGGCAAGCATTTTTTTTTAAAGGGTAACTTGCAGTACCTTTTCAAGAATCTTGGCATTTGCTATATTTTGGCTTCCGTGTAAATCCACAAAATATTATGAGATACAGTTTTTGACAACATCATCCTTACTCAGATATTAAAGTTCACACATTCACTTTTGTCTCGTTCAGATTGGATGACTACCGGTTCATCTAACGAATACAATACCCTTTGAACAGCTTGTTCCTTTGCGAGTGGAAACCACTATCGGCGGAGCCTTAGCCAATCACCCGAGCTGGCACGCCCAGCACTACGAAACAAGCAATGACAGTTCCTTTGTTAAGTGTTCGAGCCCTGCTTATAAAAACACGCTCCAGCTCCACATCATACGTTGGTTCTTCTTTTTAGTCTGTAACGCCATTGGTCTGCGCTCAGCATATCCCACCGATTTCAGCAACCATGTTCGAGAGCACTTTCGTACCAGAGAGCTTTCGTCAGATGCTGTGACACAGCATATCAAGACTGCCCGAGACAAAGCCGACAGTCTTTTGAAAAACAAAACTCCAGTTTAATCATGGGGGTTGGGCGAAATATGAAATTTTGCGAATGGTATGAAAAAAAGAACAACGTTTTCATAGCAATAAAGCAAGATGATAGAAGACAATCATTTTGCGGCCTGATAGAAGATTTGCTTTTCTATATTTTGCAATAATTTGTAACGGAATAGCAGCCAAGAAAGGTCTTCAAAAGATCGCGAAACATTATAAAAACACATTTATAAGAAGTATTACTAAGTAATTACTTATAAGATCTTAGAACTGTCCAAAAGCGATAAAAAAAACTCGAGATGATGATGCCGTTACATTGGAAAAACCCAATTCACATCTTTAGGATAAACCGATGGGCAAAATATTAAAATCGTCGTCCCACGACAGCGCGTACAATTAAATTTAAACGGATCGTTGCACGTTAGCGCCGAATAAACTTGTGCCATAAAAGCAAAGCCCAGTTTTTCTTTCCTCGGAACCGCTTTTTTGTGCTCAATCCTTTGAAGGTCATTCGGTCCCTTTTTATCAAACGACATTAATGATCCGCAGAATCCGTTATGTGACCTTGAGCACCTTCGGCGAACAACATTCTCTGCATAAAAACATTTTCCAAAACGATAGGCTATCTTGCAAAGTTAAATGGCGAAAGGATACATTACCATATCCAATTTCCAGTTTTCATTCCACTCGTGTAATTATCCCGCCGCTATAAAAGCTTCCGAAGGTAAAGGGTTGATTTATGGATCTGGTTGGGTGTTCCCACTCTTCGAAAATCTATTAATTGAATAGGCTTTTAAAATAACCATTACACAGAGTTGATTGCCTCCAGAGTTGGAGGTAAACTAGTGTGCCGTTTAGGACCATATTCGCACGGTTTAGACTCTCCCTCATTAGTGCCCATTTGTGGTATGAAGTCGAATGGAACTGTCTGCTAGTCGGGAATGTATACCGGGAAAGAAACCGGCCCCATACCGAACGCACGCACCAAAGTTTCGACCACGCTTACAGGTCCCTAAACAGACGCAATAATGTCATAAATTGCCTGCGACAGATGTTTTGGAACACCCTGTGCGTGGTACAAAATTATGCGCCCGGTTTGCCACGGGTGATCGAGAATCACATGGGGTGAGTGCGAATACCACGCATCGACGGTCTTGTCTTGGCTCTTCTGTTTTTTTTTTTTTTTTGTTCTGTCCAGCTTTCGCCACTCATCACGAAAGGCAGAAAATGGTTATGACTTTATTTAATGGCCATTCTTTCTTCCTGCTTGCCAGCCGTCGAGTTTATACGTGTTGCGAATGTTTGCCAATTAACCGGTGGCAGAATCGAAGGCTCCAAGTCACTTCAACGAGTGTGCGTTAAGCGGAAAAGTTACTTACTTACGCTTGAACGAAGCTGATCGGAATTCGAGTTCGCTGAAAGCTACTCTGCTTTTATACATTGTGCTTTGGGCAAGAGCCTTCTAGAAACTGTTTGGCCAGTAAAAGGATCTAGGCTCATTACAAGTTTGGAATGGCTCTTTGGATGTTTTCCTTTGTGGGCAATTCACATGTTCTTGAATTTTCTGCCGAACCGATGTTGTTGTGGGAAGGACAAGAAGCTATGCTAACAAGAGAAACTTACTTATGCACAATCATTAGCGTATACAAAATATTATTTTCTAGTTTTATTATGCACATTATCAGTAACTACACCATTTGGAAATAGTGACTTGAGATGACAAAACTTACTATGACTATTCAACAGTTTTATTTAAAACATGTTCACTCTTTTATCCTACAACTGGCATCTATTTTCGCCGCTGCTCCTAAAGGTCATTAATTTACCACTGTTCATTGGCCCCGAATTAGATACCGTGCCATGGCGTAATATTCTCTCCCACGGAAGAGTTAGATCAACTTATTCCATCGGAACCCGAAGCAATGAAAGGAAATGGTAAAAGGTAAAAATCGACTACAGTACCGCGAACCTGTTCCTCAGCACATACGAACACAAACGTGATAATGAGAATGCACTACCCGGGGTTACGGGCCGAAACGAAACCGGGCCGAAGAAACCCCACGATTGCCACCTTCAGATAACACTTCAATTTATTGCGACAACTTTGCGCTACTCTGCGGAAAAAACAAGCTGCTTGAGGGGTAGAAGGTAGAGAACGGACGCGTTTTGTTTTTTTTTGCCCCTTCTTTGCATTAGGCCCAATTTCGACTCCAGCTGCTTGCTAAGGGGAACTCACAACCGAAACAATACGACCGCTCTAGTAAAACACCAGGCGTCTCCATTTAGGAAGCTCCATGAAACCTGAAGAGTTGAACCATTTTTCTTGGCGTTAGAGGGCGAATTGGAAACACAAACACTCTCTCACACACACACACACAAACCCGACAGAATCCTTTCTGCTACGACCAGCCCCTATTTAAGTGGATAGTTTATCGTGTAATTTTATTTCCATTTATTTTTATCGCACCACCAACCAACCAGGGCCACCCACCACGATTACGTCGGGCCCGAAGCGAGAATCACATATGCCACATTTTCAGTTCCGAATGACATTTTGTGAGCTACAAAATTGAAACGTGTGTTGTGAAGCTGCGCGGTTGCTTCATGCTTCCTTGCGGGCCAGGATTTTCTCTGATTGTTGCGTTCGGGAATCCAATTCATGCATCTGCCAACCGATTGCCGTTTTGCCGACAGGTATAAGCGCGGTAATGTATGCGTACATTGCTACACAATTGACGCAAATTTTCAATCGTCTGCATGGACGATGTGCGATTTGAAGTTAAGAGAGATGAATGACTGAATGGTATCCTTCTCTAGATGGGAGTATTAACAGAGGTTCTCCAGTTCATCGATCGCACAGCCGACAATCGAAGCGTAAGAAAAACGCAGAGATGAAGTGTGTGAGTGTTTAGAAAAGGTTTTTCGCGAATTCTCAGCAAGGATACGTGGGCCATAGATACACAGTAGACTTTTCCTAAACGCCCTTCCCAACAAACAACGACCCAACCTTTCGATGTCTGTTTTCTTGGGCAGTTTTCCTGGATCGTTTTATGTTTTCTTCACCAGAGCGATACGCATACTGTTGACATTCGATTTGAATTCACGACATTCTACGCTTTTGTTCCTTCTCGTTCTTGACTCGGGGGTGACTTTGTTCCATGGAAAACAAACCTTTTTTTCTGCTTTATCACTACACAAGCGAGCGATGACGAAATTCAATACGAGCAAAGCAGTTGCTGAGCTGCGAAGCAACAGATGTTCCGGCCAGACCGAATTTAACGCCACGTTTGCCCGATGCATACATAGCCTTACGTTTACGTGGTTTGGAGCTACTCTAGCCACAGCCTTATTTCCGTACAATCGTTTCACCTTCGCAACAACCAGCCTTGGTCCGTGACCAATTCTACCCAGGAATTGGTACACGGTAGAAGAGTTGATCCTATTTATAGCATCGATTTGTTCTGTTCGTAACGGTCCTAAACCACTTTATTACCGGGTTCTCGCACCGTGGAAGGACATTTTTCCATGAACGCACACCACGGCAGGAAGCAAATGCATCGATTCCTGCGGGGAGCCGACTAACGCACATAAAAGCGTGCTGTTTTATTTTCAACATGATGGAAAAGTAATTTGCAACGCTTTACCGGAAACAGAGAGCATTTGAGAAGGGCAAAAATAGTTCAAAGCAGCTCGATGTACCAAAAAACAAAGAGAAAAGACCAACACAGGACGCTGTGCCCCGAATCGAGGTGTGTCCCAAGGGATTATGTTTTCCAGCCCACAACGCCCACATTGTTGGCCCGAGAAATTTGCTAATCCAGGCAATAAATTTTCATGAGCAACAGACACTTTGTGTTGAATATTGGTCCGGTACGAAGCTAGGTGTCGCCCTTGCTGCCAACGCAAACGGTGTCGAGTACCCTCGCTCAACGCATTTTACACTACTCGTATTGACGGTTTCGAGAATTTTAATGAAGGACAACAAGATTTGTTCGACGGATTAATAAATCAATGTTGAACAATTTATGTTCTTTCCGCATTTTGGCAATCAACGAAACATGGAATGAAATTTCGATTTCTTGGCAGCGTCCTAAACATTCTCCTTTGTTTTGTATTCTTGCAAGTGTGACAAGAACCGTAAACCTGCTAACCTCAAAATTATGTATTCTTCTTCCCTGAGATATCCTTCCTTTTCTATGGCACTAAAACCTCGAAAGGTCTCGGCCTGTCATTACTGGCTTCCTGCAACTTTATTTTGCCTGGTTGGATTGTCCTGATACGGGAAGACGGTTCGGATGGGATTTGATTCCCAGTCCGTGTAAAACCAGCTATCGCAGACGCTCCCGTATGATATCAACAGATCACAAATAACAGCGT
Organism: Anopheles stephensi; assembly: GCF_013141755.1. Taxonomy (NCBI): domain Eukaryota; kingdom Metazoa; phylum Arthropoda; class Insecta; order Diptera; family Culicidae; genus Anopheles; species Anopheles stephensi. The sequence continues at coordinate 49,218,848 of NC_050203.1, forward strand.
TTGAACAGGTCGGTTCTTACTAAGCAGTCCTTCCGATTGATCCTTTCCTCATTATTTATCAATTATTTGTCCTGTGGAAGCGGAACCCTCAAAGAGCCCCTTTCCATCGTTTAAATTCTATCGTATGTAAACGGTTCACTAATTCTCTTGTGTACCTTTTCCATCACCCCACACAGACAAACGATAATTGATTGAGAGGGAAGTACTACTGTTTCAACGGCACAATATCTGATCATCGTACGGTTCAACGTTACACGAATTTCCCGATTGATCCCGTTGACCATCACCACTCTCAACGAGTCTGCATGTGTGTGCTTTTTCCAATCTTCCAACCATCTCCGGCCTTGGCACAGAACCTGTGGCCAGCACATTGTACCGTAGGAAGCCACCATTACCATTGACAGTTTATTGCCTCTTTACCGAAAAAGGGTTGTCAAGGGACATGCTTTACCTTCATTACTAATAAACGATCGGAAATAATGTCGCCCGCTACTGTGCTGCCCATACTGTGCCGTTGAACCCCGGGTTCGGGAAAGGTAATAAACTCCTTAGGACTGTTTAACCATACATGCCGTGCTGGCAACCTGCCGGATACTCAACAATCGATGGCTTTTGGTAAACGTATGGCAACAGATTGTTGTGATTTTCGGGCAAATGTGTAATCATGCAGTTGTTTCAATTGGTCTCCGGAGATTTGCATACATTTTCACCATGGAAACATCATTATGACATGAGGGATGGTTTTGTTTGTACCTTGCAGGATGAAAAATCGGCACACCGGTTAAATGGGCTTGTTTTATCTCGTTTTCAGTTTATGGTTTGTGATTCTACGAACCAACAATGTTGGAACGTGTTGCATAAAGCAAAAACTTTAGTAGAAATTTGTGTGAACACAAAAATATGGATCATATTTGGCTCTTAAAGAGTATTTAATAACTTGAAGTTTTAACAAAATTCGTATAGGTCTTTCTCACCTGACCATCTCCACAATATCATGATAGCACTTTTCAAATGTAAAAAAAGTATAATTACTTCTACCCGTATGGTACGTGCTTGCCCCGGAGTCCTCAACCAATATCCAAATAATCGACTACGTTCGTACACGACACCACATCAGCTCCGATCTCGAGGACCTGCTTCTGCTCGACCGTATGACCACAAACACCATCCTCACTTGACTGCTACACCCTTTGTTTCGCTGCCGCCTTTGGATCGAGGGCAACAGGCAACATCTTGAGATTGGCAGTTATCAAGATTCACGTCACTGTCATTTAACCTCTTTCCCGTTTTCGTCCTCTGCATCAAACCCGCCAGTGATGTTTTGGTCACATTTTTCCACTGATTACTCTGAGGCTTGTTGGCAACAACAACAGCAACAAAAAACCTAGTGCAGACGTGGGATTAGATGCAGACGTGGGCCACTCTGTCAGAAGGGCACAATCATGCTGCTCCAACCGTAAGCCACAGCCCCAAAAGTGATGATGCTCGCGTAATAACAAAATCGACTCCGATCGGAAAGGATATAGGGTCATACGTGCCTCACATACATACACACCATCACTACGGTAGGATTATGTTTGGAAACCTATCACCGAACTCCTATCCATGGGTAGGATTTTTTCGTATCTTTTTTCGTCCCACGTACACAGTGCCTTAGCCCACACAGCACACGGTTTAGTGTTGCAGAATCATCACCATGGACTGCACTAAACCTTCCTTCTAGCTCGCCGTGCTTTGCGATGGTGTACCCGGTGCTAACGTATGTACGCTCGAATTGAGGCCAACACCAAGAGGCGTTGTGCATCGTGCAAGCAAAACCATGTCAATGTCCTCGACTTCGCCCTTCACTATTTTGCTATTCAGGAGCCGTCCTAGCCGATTCGTTGCCGAGCACAAGCGCAAGCAGTTATCGTACCGTTTGGAGCAAATGTTTTGAGTGAAGATGCACATTAAGATTACGCCGAGAATCGGATCAGGCCAATTTGGTACCGACGGAGCAGGATACAAACATGATTCGCTTTATTGTTATGATTATCGCTAACGAGGACCTTCTCGAAATCAAACGTTAGATACGTTGCGGACCAGCTAGCAGCAACAATCAAAATATCTATTATTTAGGAACTCAAGCTTGTGGATATTGAATGCAAATTTTCCATTCCAGCTCGTGAATCTAGGTGTGTTTTTGGGGTTCTTTTTGATTAGTCTTATAGAGTTGTGCGGTAACCGATGACTGTTGAGTAACTTTTATTTTGATGGCGGTTTAAATAATTGTGTGCTAACTTGTATTGGATAAAACTGTTTTCACATAAGAAACAATTAAAGAAACCTTCACGCAACCACTAAACTATCGATTCACGGCGGATTTTCTATCTCAAACACGTGTCGGCCATTTTCTATCTATAACCTCTCAAAACATCAAAAAACTAAATGTCTGCACGAAGAGTATATTCAATCTACTCTAGCTTGATAAAGCAACTGATTTTCATATGTAGTAAAATGATCGTACGAAGCGCAATCAAAATCACCCACATAACATCTGGATTCACCTTCATCGAATGGTCAACGAACAAATCGAATTTAACTTCCAATTTTTGTCTGTATCGCTGACGTGCTCGAAAGGTTCATAAAATACGTTTGGAGGCCAGCAAAATTACACACACACGTACACGCACACGCCGATCACCGCCCCATAGGAAAACAGCATCAGCACTCCGGCTGCATAGCATCGCCGACGTTCGGCTTCTCAAAAACTTTCCGAAAACATACAGATACATCGTACGAAAATAAATCAAATTCCGGTAACGATGCCGACACTGCTGGACAGTGGACGGTCTGCGGTCGGTTCAACAAGTGGCCCGACCTTGGCGTCGGACCGGGCGTGAAGAGGATAAGTGTTTTTCTTTTCCCACCTTTTTTTCTCAGCTCCGACCGTCTTGCTTGCCTTCCTGCCCTATACTGCGGCCGAGATCACTATTGATGCTCAGCAGAATTCCTCACGCAAATGATGAGTGTTTGGATTGTGTACCGCTCATTGAGGTTGAATGGTTTTATTTATTTACCAGCAGAGTCCTGATACGAAACTCGTGCCTTAATGACACAAGAGTGAATGTTTTGATAAGTTTGAAAAGTTGGCAGTGCGTTAGAAAATTTTCAAGGTGCCAACACATCACTTCAATGTATCAAATGTTTTTTGCATTATCAGGGCACTATTTTGTCACATTGCAAATACATTCGTCATATACGTTTAGATTTTTGCTGTTATTAAAATCTCGTCCAGCTAATTCGCACCATTCGCAAAAATCAACGACCCACAACGCTTTGCTAGTTAATTTCCAAACGATTGCAATCGTAAAAATAATCATTCCGCAGTCTCGCAGTACCATCAATCCCTGCTAAGAAGTGGGGCGTTGGGCGAATTTCATTACCCACTCCCCTCCCCGGTTTCATTTCCCGACCTTGGCCCACCCTTCAGCGTGATCTCCTTTAATGTGTGTTTATTTTGGCATCGGTTGAGCGAGATGCATCAACACCGGAGCGCGATCCGCAACGACTGCCAACGATTGGAAATGGCCTTTAATGAATCATAACGAAAGGTTTAGCGAATTATTTTCCGCCTGGCACACTTTCTTTTTATTTCGTATTACGATTTGTTTGCAAGTATTTTGTGTAAACAAATCGCAACAACGTTTATTACCGCCGCACAATCATAGCCCCATCCTCCATTTCCATTCGAGGAGCTGCCATTTCTCCCGGTTGCATACAACCTCCAATTCATTGTGCCGTTAATGGATGATGATGGTAATGATGGCGATCGTAAACGGGCGGAAGTGGTTGATATATTGTTGGGCCTGCATCTTTCAGCTGTAGCTGTGTGTTTTTGTTCTTCAGACACTCATCAGCCGAAAAGCTAGTAAACAATGGGATGGAAAATTTAGGTCATCTCCTTGCTGGTGGACGCTGCAATGAATGGTTCATACGTACAAATGCTAACCGTCCTTTCAGCATGACGTTACATGCGTAAACCATGCCGAAGTGTAGCGCTGTAAGGCAAGCGTCACGAATAAGTCCGTTACCGTAAAGGAAGCGTGTTATGATTTATCTAAAAAGTTACAGCCGTACAACTAGTGACTGTGGCTAATGGAACTTCATCTAAATCAACCGAACCGAACATCCGAATGTAAATCCTCCGCGTCGTCCGAGCTTTGGTGGGAAAAAATATTAACGTCGGATTTTGGGGGACACTGAGAATTGTGAATAAAGTGCGCTTCTGTGCCACTGTCGCAAACAGTACGCGGGGATAATGAAACGGATCAAGTTTTTTGTGATTCGTTGCGAATCCTCACTCGCTCGCTCACACACCATCTGCTGCGTCAATTCGTTCTTATTCCTTTGCTGAGGGAAGTGCTTTCTGGTACCTAGAACTGCTCTTTGGCGCTATTATTTTACGTGTGGGTTGGTACTTTGCGTGCTTTATGCTGGGCAATGAAGAACAAAAGTTTGTGGTTTGTGTTGTTGCTGTTAAAAGTTGAAAACGATCATCCCGGCAAGCTTACTTTTGACTGGGCGGATGTTTCAGACCGTTGGTGTGGGATTACTGCCAAAGGTCAAGTTGTGAGCCTCACGTATTTACGTCCGGAAAAGATACACACTACGTCGACCAACTGTTGGTGAATATAATGGAATGTAAAATACTGCTGATGCTGCTCGGTCGTATGTCACCAAAATTATTCTTTTCGCAGTAAACTTTTCCTGCCGCTAGATACAGGACACTGCGTGAGGCATTGTTTGCTTTCTGAAAGTGTGTAAAAGACAGGTCGGGCTGACGATTGTCACCATTTTGGTGGACTATAACCGTAAATAGAATTTAAATATTCATCGTAGAACGGAGCTCCGAGCAGTTCCGAAAATGGTAACGCAATCATGGGTTTAAAATTACATTTACAATTCATGAAGAGGCTTCCGATTGCAAACATTCGTACTAAATACTCATTCACATTTGAAACTTTTCGTAAAATGTCACGCCTTTGATAGAAAAACGTAATTACTGAGCTCAAGCGCAAGAACAATCTGTTACACTGCTATCGGTGTACCTCTCACAATGATTTCTATTCCTTTGTCGAAAAATAATAAAAGTCTAGAGTAAAATATTTTCATTGACATATTTCAACATAATGTTCTCTCTCACAAACGGACAAATTCAACAACGCTGCTGACTGTTGTCTGAAATGTCACACACACTACACAACTACAGGATATGACATACGACATCCACGACGGCAAGGAACGGCATGGTTTAGGACGAAAAAACACGCTGCAATGAAAAGGGGTTTTATGGAAATGATAATGAAGGCATGGCAATCGTTTCACATCCTTTGCCACTGTTAGTTGCTCGCGGGGCTCCGACAAGCATTCCTTCTTGGCCGGATGGTGCTTCTAGCGGAAGTTAGCTTATGAATATGAATGAAGTCGCCATTCGAATTTCAAACTGCACGTTCGCGGATTTATCCACTGTAAGACGAGGTTTGGTGAGACACAGAATCCAAAGTCTCCAAACATCTTGCCAACACATTCGGTTGGGTTACAAATACGGTTCCGGATTACCCACACAAACACACGCGTGCGCGCACGCTTGTAAGACGAGCTGGATTTTCCGGTTGCACACACATACTCGCCGTGGAAGAAAACGGTCTTGCAGCAATCGGTTCGCAAATTCCTTGGGCCACGTGACTGTTTTTTTGTGTTTGAAAAATGTAAAAAAAGCTATGTAAATGGAACCACTAGAACGGATGCGATCGAAAAAAAAAGGGAAAACACTGTTTGCTAGTGGGAAAATCGTAATGGAAGCGTTGTTATGCTCAGCGCATTCCACGAATTAGTTTACATGCTTGTGGATATGTAACAGAGCACTGCACTCGATCTATATTTCCTGCACCGCAACACTGGAATTTGTCCCTCGGTCACGCAGTGGAAATGATCGAATGAATTTCTAATATACCATTTACAGTATTATAGCTTGACGCTACCAAAGTACTACTTTCCTATTTTCAACATTTTTATCACGCCACCAAACACCAAACTTAAAGCGATTGATTTTCTTTCCCAATTTGCCAACGCTGCGAAAGGTTGTCGATCATTGTTTTTCTTTTACACAAATTGCTATTCTTATCTACGACCCACAAAAAAGTGTGCACGAAATCAAAAATTCAATTTCGTAAGATACTTTTTCGGTCCCGTTTGTCACGTTCACGGACCGTTCCAAAGCAATCCATCGGCCTCAATCGCATTATGCTGCTTTTGCAACGGTTAATTTGCATAGATCCTATAAATTACGTCGTGCGACTTCGGAACCATTACCATTTGCCCTGCGGTCGTCGGTTCCGTTTCGATTTCATTAAACGTAACAAGATCAGCGTTGTAATATCCTGCTGCAAGGGTGTTCGCCCGGTTCGGCCCGGTTCGGTCGGTTTATGTGGCTTCAAAGGAGAAAAGAAAACAACGATACGGAAACTCACATACACACACACACACACCCACCACCCACTAGAATGGTTTAAACAACAAGCAAAGTGCAAAGATTAAAACGCATCTTATACTGATTCATCACGCTTTGTTCTTGGGGCGAAAAACCGGCACGGCAGAGCACGTCGAGCCAAAAGCAATCAAACTTTAAATGTAAATGAAAACGTTGACCGTTGACATTGCACCAACCCACAAAAGCCTGGGAGCTTTTGAGTGCGGTAAACAAACGGGCCCGGCCCTGTCACCCGCCACTGTCACCTTCGGCAGAGAACAATTTATCAAATATTTGCGCAAAGGTACAACAAGGCACGTCGACACATCCGGTGTGCAAAATACCGCACACGTGTGTGTGTGTGTAGGTTTGTGCCATTCTGTTTGTTCATGTGTTTTCAAGATGTAAGCAAAGGAGCTACCCCCTGTTGCTTCTCGCGCTAGTGGGCACGAAGGGATGCCAGCATGTATGTGTGTAATGTGCCAGTGGCAGTGTGTTATCGCCAACGGGACGGCAGTCGGCACGGACGGGCATGTGGAGATTAAAAGTTGTAATTACTAAGCCATAGTCATATCACTTTCATGATGAATGTAAACCAGCATGCCAGGTCACAATCATTAAAGCGAGCAAGCATCAACCGGGCGGAATGAGCCAGGCCGGATAGAGGATTGTGTTGTCGGGTCGGGAGAAAAATTGTATTATTTGAACTTTCATCTTCATTCACTTCTAGCTACCGGGAGCCATTTGCCCCAAGATGCCCGTCAGCCCTGGTACGATTATCATCTTTCTGTGTGGGTAGAAATGTATATGCTAGCCTTATGTGGCTGGTGGATATGGTGCTTTTTATGAGTTTTTGTAAGTATTTAATAAAACCTTTTTAACCCCGAAGTATGAAATATCATCCGGGTCTATCTTTCGTAGCTAATGGCTGACTTGCCAGTTATAAGGCACAAGGAAGTTTAATATAGCCGGCATAATTTAACAGCCCAACAAACATCACGCCCAACAAAGGCAGATCCTCAAAAAACATTTTAATCAATATAAGAAATCACTCTTTATCTGCAGTCTGCACACGGGGATCAAGTTTACTCCAATTACTGCTACTACTAATACTATTTACTCTTCAGGCGCTATAACTTCTTTGTAGTCTTGGCTTGTTCATTACCCAAAATCCATTACTCCATCCCAATTCGAGCCTACTGAGCCTTATTTGTCCATGTGGACAACTTAAAAAGACTTTATAGGCCAGGTCGAACAGTGTCATTCTCAGGACATGACCAGCCCACCGAAGCCTGGCGAGTCTAATTCGCTGCCCGACGGTGAGATCACCGTACAGCTTGTACAGTTTGTCATTTTAGCAGCCCCTCACATAAACATACTGAGCCAAAAATCCTTCTGAGAATCTTATCTTAGAATTCGGCTAAAAAGGTTTCACCAGTTTTGGCCATTGCCCAACAGGTTGGTTTTCGCTGCGTTAATCTCCGATTAGGATAACACCCCATAAACTTTTAGCTATTAATGCCTATGTCATAAGCGTATGCCAGGATCTGGAGTAACTTATACAATATGGTCCACAGAGTTTCCACGTCAAAGTCACGGATGGTCTGCTGTAGTACCAGATAAAAGAGCAAACCCATCTCCACAGGCGCAAAACTTTTATGATAGCAACGGACCCTGAGAGTTTTCCATGTACCGTCACCTGACATGTGGTGTTGGTCATTTTCAAATCTGCCTGCAATCATTTTTAACAAATAAACTTATTCTATATGAAATTAATGCGTCAATTTCTAAGCTTACTTGCATATCTATCAGACGCTAAAACCGTCTTACTGCCTTTGCTTGCTTCAGAAGTCCTCAATGAAGGTCACGGTCGAGTGCACTCGTCTTCCAACCTAATATCCCGACCGATGCATCAAAGCCAACACTCCATTTCAATTTGGCCGAATCAAACCTCCTCTGTCCTTGTGGATGACTGAAAAAGACTCTACGGGCTGGGCGTCTGGTGCCATTCTCATGACATACCCTACCCGCCGGAGCCTGGTGGATCTAATTTGCTGCATTTCGTTCCAGCACCGTATAGCTCGACGAGTTTGTCCTTGTAGCGGCCTTGGTATAACCAGTTGGCAGTCAGAAACCTTTAAATATTTTACTCTTTCAATGACTCTGCATGCTCCAGAGTTTTTGCCCAACTGTTTTTGGTTTGCTGATAGTTGAATATACATTCCTACTGATGTTGTGATGGTTCTGATGAAAGCTGGTGTTGCGACCTCTTTATTACTTTTTTTTGACGGTCCGCAAAACACAAAATTTTTAATAAAAATGTGAAATTAGCTATCAGGATAAATATTAACATTAAAAAACTCTGTGTTTTTCTTTTATTAACTCAAGAAAAGTTATATATCTATTTCTTATCGCCTAGTGTACTAGTGTACACAATTTTAGTATAAACAAAAATTCTTTGCACAACTCTCGGATCATCAACATCTTTCCCAATGCATAAATATTAAACGTATTACAAATATAAACATCAGCTCGCACAGCGCATCTCGAGGGACTCGGCTCTCATGTAAGATTTTCAATTTATTCATCACTCCAGCACATGATCCTGCTCCAGCTTCCCTATTCTCCTCCCCCCGGGGGGAGAATACCTTCCCTATTCTCCTCCCCCCGGGCATACACCGTACCAAGAATGGCATGACGCGTGCGTTTGTCTATGACGCAACCCACGCAACTTTTATGACGAATTGCTGAATTGCTGATGGTGATGGGATGTGCCGACCCAAACAGCAACAACAAAAAACACGATGAAATATACTGGCAATAACTCTGCGGCAAATCTCCCTCAACAGCATCGCAGATATTTGTCTATTCTAGCAAAAACAGCAAAAAAAAGCTTCAGCACACATCCAGCCCACCAGTGTTGATTGATTTTATTTGTTCAAGATTTTTCATCACCTTCAACCTTTCGCAACCATACGACGCCCTCGCGTCTCAATCCTTTAACTTCAATCGAATGCAAAAAAAAACAAGTACTTCAAGTCCGTACAGGCACACCTTGCAAACGCGGTTTGGGGCAGTGCCCGGGGAGCAGAGATGAATTTTCATGTGCTTGCATAAAATTTACCACCACCCGGTTTACTTTTTCTGAAGCACATCCAAAAGGGACTACATTTGACAGCGAGGAAACATCATTCCCATTCGCGAACGAACGCGCGTAAAACGTGCGGATTGTTACATCGTTTCGTTAAACACATGGGGCGATGTTCGAAAGAATTGCTCCTCTGTTTCAATCTAATATTCGTGCTTTGCGCAAGGCCCCGAGGGTTGATGGTTTTGGATGGAAATTGATTGAGATCAGCAGTGAAACGGCCTGGAAATGAATGAATCGTTTTGCGTTTAGTTTATTTGCGTAAACTTTGCGCCAACTGCTGCGGGCTGTTTCAGTCAACCTCCCACCGTAAGATTGGATGCTTTGGCTGTACTTTTATGTTCGTTTGGCTTTCAAGGATTTTACACTCCATTTCTTAGATCTGAAGCAATGAAAAGTTTCGCGAATGCAAATTTGTTCTATCGCACGTGCTGTATCGTGAATTATTTTCCCATTTAAACCAAAATCCAGTTATTTTGTTAACCACTTTCCTAGATATGGTCGGGAAGTATTCATGTCCCTTGCATGCACACAAAATTCTGTAAAATATTGCTTATTTCAATTTTAACATTGAACCATAAAAACAATCTTCAGACCAGCTACGTACATATCAAAAGATACCTAATTCAACGCTGTTGAAGCGATAGTTTCATCTTCAATAAAACCTCCTTATCGTCCTTCGGGATGCGGTTCTATCAGTAAATTACCAAAAACAGGGCATCAGTCTTCAGGATCCTTTTCAACCTGAACCACCACAATATGATCCACATCCCATGCTCGAAACGATTATATGTTTTGACATTTTATCAGTATCGAAAAAGTTTCCGGTTTGATAACATTATCCCAACCCACCAGCTAGCCAGCTTAAAAACCCGGCAACCTTACGCTACCTAATACGTTTGCGGCCATCTGGCGGAAATAATATTTCATGCCTTGTTTAGCAGAAAATTCTGCTCGCTGGTTTTGTTTGGTCCGCTTTTAGCAACATGCTAAGCGCCAACAATTCCTCGAAAAGGTTAATGCAGAACAACTTTTCTTGATTCTTTATTTAGTTTTATTGATCTGTCGTGTTCGACGATTTACAGACCGTTTGCTTCCGGTTTCCCAACAGACGGATTCTCCTGCATCGGTGCGATGTTGGTTGTGTTTATTTCCAGACGTTTAAGCTGATACTTGTTCCAGGGTAGATTTTATACATCCTTTGGATATTCTTAGATAGATTTTTCAAAGAGTAGACATTTATCCTTTTTGGCCAATTGATGAGATGTGAGTGTGTGTAAGTGATCTGAACAGTCTGTCTGATAGTAATAAAAAACAAACAATTTGCCAAACTAAACTAAAATATGTAGAAAGGTCTTTGTGTCATTTAAAGTTTAACCAATATTATTGATTTATCGATTATCGAATATCGATATTCATTTCAAGAGAGCTGAAGGTCATTAACCATTTTCATTAGAGGGTAGAGTCTGTAATTAAAAATTTCATAGGTTTTAATATTCTACTTGGAGCCTGAAAATATATTATTTCATGAATCGAAAAAGTGTCCATATAACCATTCCTGTATTTATTTTAAAATATATACTGTGCCATCATTTTTCTATGTTCAAGCAATTCTATGTACGACACTGGACAATGGAAGACGATAAAGCAAAATATGCATAACCTTGCTGATTATATTCTCCTTATTAGATATTTTTGTGAGAATATCTAAAACAGAGAATATAGAGAGAAGAAAAAATCCAACGTGAGGTCCCTATAGCATCTTTGTAAGTTTTTTAAAATTATAGATCTTCTACAAATAAGTTACAAGCGTCTAGTGCTTTATTAGCTATCTAAGCTTTAAAAAACTTAAAAACGGTATCGTTAACAGACCCGAATAGTGGAACCGATAACGATACTGCAAAAAAAAGTTGCCAACCCAATAGAGCGCTGATTGTAATCGGCTCAGCGTTGTACCGATGTGCTAACTGCACCGGCTGTAAAAACGATCAAACACTCGTTTTGATAAGAAACATTGCCAAGTAAGGATGAGCGAAAAAGATTTAAAACAAACTTCAATCCCATGCTAATCTTATCGCTGCTTCACAGTCGTGGCCAAATCCCTATCTCAGCAGGATCGTAACGTCGATTCCATCAGCGGTCGATTGATGAGATAAATTGCGGGAATTGTCATTCCAGTTGGATTACAGTTTTCCATTCATCCGTCAACGATTGCATCGGAGACGAACCATATCCACCCAATCAATGTCCATGCATTGAGGAGGAATTTGTTTTTTTCGTTCGCTACACTCCTTTTGTATGTGTGTGTGTGTATGTGTGTTTTTTTTTATCCTTCGCCAACATGCCACCGCTCGCTTCGACCAATATCAGTAGGAGGAGAGAGAACGTAAAAAACTAACAATCCATCACAATGGAAGGTACGATAAATTTTTATCTAGATGATTTGACAGACAAAAAAGACAAACGTTCGAAACGGAAAGCATTGGGGAAGATACCAAAAAACAAACTGCCCACCGCTCACCACACAGGGACAAACAAATGGGAAGGAAAAGCGGTTTAGTGGCATACCTCTACCGCAGCGATAGTTTTTCATACTTTATCCGCCCGAACAGCTTTTGTTCCACTAAACGCCCCGATCATAGCACGGCACGATAATCCAACTTTCAAGCTAAAGCCTCTCCAAAAACGAAAATCACACCAGCACCACCAACACCGTGGCCATCGTAGGCGAGCAAGGGACGTTTCTACGAAACGAATTGAGACTATAAATGGCAACGGCACGGGCCTGGATCATAACTGGCCCGATCCAGGAGAATGCTTGCTGCGCTGGTTTGTACCGTGCCATAACATCTGTCATCGTTTGACCATGGTCATTCTGGGGTTGGAGTGTCTCCTGAAATCCACCCGATTCGAATTCCCCGCTCCTGCTCGGGTATCAGCTTTTAGTACCAAACTTTATCGATCTAGAACGGGTGGCCAACTCTAGCCCGACTTGGCCAACCACCACTCGGAAAGGTTGGGCAGAAGCGAAAGCTTCACTAATTAAAGTGATAAAATTTTGAGCACTTCTGTTCCACCCTGCCAGCGGCTGGTTGGAGGTATGGTCGACGTGCCGCTTTCTTGTCGTGTCGTGGCTCCCTTTTATGATGAGCATGCAAGCGCAGATGATTACGATAGTGGAATAATTAACACAAAACGTTTTATAGTTTCCCTTCCACCACCAACAAGTAGCTCCAACGGTGGCCACATTTGTACAGCATGCTATCGGGTAAATTAGTTTTGCTTTGTGTGAGGGAATTGTAGTTTTTGTGCGGTACTTTGTATGCCTAGTTGAGCTCTGGCGAGCAAAATTAAGTTTACACTGTTTCATGACAGCTCGTACCTCGGGCAGAATGTGAAGAGTAATGAGCAAGCGCAATGTTGCGCTCATTTGAACAATCGCAATCAAAGTTTCGTGAAATCTGAAGTAGAGCTATCAATGTATAAAGCTAATTTAAAAAGAGTCATATTATAAGTAGCAGTAGTGTAATATTTCAATTTAGCTTTCATTGTTGAAGGGTGCACATATCGTACATTGGATTTCAAGCTCTGTTTAGTTCCTTGTTTCCTGTGGAAGAGGCAACATCGACACCGGTTTCCAAATTGCAGGATCGGGGTTCAAATCCTATCCAGACCGTCTCTCCATACTGAGTATTAACCATACAACACCATGGTATCAATAAGTCTAGCAAGCATGCCATGCCATAGCCATAGGCAACTATGACAACTGTTGTAGTCTAGTGCGAGCTATACTTGAATTTGAGGTAGTTGGATGGAACCAGTGTGTCAATTATTGGATCAAACGGCCTCAAGGCGTAACGACAGATCAATCCAGCCTAGAATGACTCGGAACGCCTTGGCTCGTCTTCACCAAGCTGTTTGTCACTCGGGGAACTTTAGAGACGGATGCGAAAACGTAATTGTCAGGTCCTCTCCATGACAAACCTTTACTTTCCATTACAATGTTAGTCATGTTCCAACGTTTTAGTCTTTGATTGACTTGATTGATTGACTTTGATTTCAAAACAACTATCAATTTTACCAGAAGTATAATTCTTTCGGTTCATTTTTAAGAATTGTACATTGTTAAGCCTAATAAGGCGGACAATTATTCTTATTCCTTGGCACAACCACCTTGAAAAGTCTCGGGCTGCCATTCAGGTGGTCTGTGGACTAATTGTACCCGTAGCTGGACTCACTGCGTTGCATGGAATTTGATCCCCGATCCTGGCATGCGAAAACCGGTGCCATTGTCAAAACGGGCCCATAAATGCCCGGGAATGCCCATAAATAAATAAATAAATAAATAAATAAATAAATAAACAAATAAATGAGCTAAGACGGTCACTACTCCAAGAAGAAGAAGGTATATGAACGGAAGTGCACGGGTTTGCACTTATTAAGAAATAGTGTCTCGGTTACAGAATTTCATCTTCTATATAAGCTTTCCTTCTTCTTCTTTGGCACTGCATCCTCGAAAGGTCTTGACCTGCCATTTCTGTCTTTATGTGACTTAATTTTTACCCATTGTAGTGCCGTGTGAAGTCCTTTGTCGCCTTATCCGCCAGGCCGCCCTAAATAAGTACACAAGGTATATCTAGAATGCGTTACTCTTAGTTCAATATGCTATTCATTGTAGCTATCTTTACTTTTTCGCAAACATGGTCATACATTACATACAGCTCTGAATAATATATTACTTCTTTTCGCTTCACTCCAAACTTTACTCTCTACCACCATTAGCAATACTCTTTTCCTAATTTAAATGAAACGCCTTGCCTTTTAACAGTTGCCTTTTTCTTCCTCGGAAAGCGTGAAAATACTTGGAATTGATTACAGTCCCACCGCAGTCCGATTCCCACGGCATCGCACTGCGCCCCAAGTTGTTGGTTTTAATTGAAGTCCTCATTTAACTTTCATATCGTTTAATATCACGCTAAACCATAGCTTTCCCGCAAGGCACCATTTCGAACGGCGCTTCGATCTTCTGTTAATGTTATCCTGCCGCATCGTGCCTCACTGTTTACCCTTAACTTGATCTCTTGACGGCACAAAAGTAAAGCTAAGCGAATATCTTAACCTAGTTATGTTTTATCGCGGGAAGGAAAACTATCACTCACCTCGATGATGAATGCAGCAAACGCTTGCTGGTACATTCTGGCATGGTACATTCAAATCCCACCCCACGATAGATACGTCACTGAGCTGAGCTGGTGCGCCGTGCCGAGCAGCCGTTGAAATCGTATTATAAAAGCAATTAAAACATTCAAATACTTGAGATATTTTGAAAGAGCCACTTCAAAACTTTTGCTTTTAATTAGGGCGAGTTGCTTGTTGTCGGTTGCCCTGCGGCAAACAACAAACTGCAGCATTCCGCCAAATGAAAACTCCCCGGCAACGGCAATCCTTACAGCAGCGCCGTAAGAAGCCACGCTACATCGGTCCGCGGTCCGCCGGTTGTACACGAGCGCAGCACAATTCACAGGTGCTTGAAAGGTAGGCACCACGTCGCTGGACCGCACGCGGAGAGCATGAGTGGATGCAAAAGAGCAGGCAACCTTAGGAAGCCGTTTCTGCGATTTCTGCGTTGGTTGCCGGGCATGCACAATGATGCACTTCCCTTCAGTTCCGCACTCTCGCGCTAATCATCAACCGCCCAGCCGGCGGGTAGGTTGCACATCTTAAGTTGTTTTCTCTCCCCTTTAATACTCCTCTGTCTCCACTCCACTGTTTAGAAGGTGAACAAAACAAAACCCATACAGCATGTCTGGTAACATGTAAAACACGATGCTGCGTGCTATGTGCGACAAAAGAAAAAAGAAAAACACGCACACACAGAGCGAAATGTATAAAGAATGTTTCCTTCAGTGCCAGTATCAGTGGTGCGAAACGTGTGAAAAACAATTTGTAGCCCGCAGGAAGGAGTTGCAAATTATTTTCACCCGAGCTGGAGGATAGCCGTGAAGACCACCTGAGCACTGTAGACAAATGGAAAAAAAAAGCTCCAAGCGTTAAGCGCCTGGACTAAGAACTATTTCTCTGGCTGCTCTTGTCCTGCACCGCTTTTACTTAATGAGCACGGTTAACTACATTTGTTTGATATAAACAGTATAGTTAAGGGAGCTGAATCGTTGAAGCTTGTTTACGTTCGGGATCTTCAAGCTTTATGTTCAAAGCTGTTGATATTTACAGTACTGTAATCAACCTAGTTACTTTTGACCTAAAAATGTTTCTTTCAATGTTACAGGTTATAAAGTTAATATTATAAAGTCAGTTTGAAGTCATACAATCCACATACATATCATCCTCAAAGAAACAGTAGTTTGTGTTTGTCACAAAATTAACGTAAACAAAAACAAAATCCACGTTACTTTATACTTAACACGCCAATCAAAACTCTCCACAATTATCGGCTTAATAAGGATGCAGGCGAAGGTGTTGAAGAAATTGGCTGTTGATAAGGATATAGAAATCTAAGAGGTAAAAAGATAAGTTTATGATGGTCATTCCTGCCGTATCGAGTACAACGAGATTCAACGACAAGTAAAGGGCGCGAAGGCTGAGAACGAGAAGGCACATAGAAATGAAATGAGGATAAGAGAAGTGATGCATCGATCGTATGATGGGCCATACCTGCTTCAAAGCAGTGACAGCGATGACGAAAGTTGCGCAAGTCTGTTGAAAGCCCAAAGAGTTTTCCTAAGCCACATTCTTGTGGAAGCTTTTTTGTCTCGCTCTACGCGGATGGTCTGTGATAAACTACATGGGCACCATACTGCGTTTGCATATTCCAAGATAGATTGTACAATTGTAAAGTATAGGGCCTAAAGACATCTTGGCTCATCAAAGTTATACATCAGTCCTAAACATTTGAATGCCTTAGTCAGTATAAAATCTTTTTCCCTCTCTCTTAATTGTCCTTAGACCTCTTATTAGGTCATGCCTGCCATTTCTGGCCTACTTGACTTAATGTTACCACATAGCTGGATTGTCAGTCCTCAGTATGGGAGGATGGTCCGCATGAGATTTGAACCTCGGTACTTCCATATGAAGACCGTCGAGGTTAACGCCTCCACAAGTATCAAATCTATGCGCTCATTAAATGTCCTCTTATGGTCAAATATAGCTCCAAGCTCCTTAATATTTGAAATACGAATTAGATTCAAGTTGATAATATGATAATTAAAGAGAGCTATAGATGATAAAGTGGTCGAGGCGATAACGGCGCCGGTCTTCACACGGCGGGGTTCAAATCTTCTGAGCTGACTACTTTGCTACGGGTAAAACTAAGTCACAGAAAGCCAGAAATGGTAGGCCGAGACCTCTCGAGGTTGTAGTGCCGATAAAGAAGAAGAAGAGATGATAAGCAGATAATATACATAATAATATAAAGAATAATATAGAGAAAACCAAATTAAATTGACTTGAAAATAAATGGCGTTAGCTAGGTAACAAACTGATAACAGTGCAAAACACACCTCTATCGCTCATATCGCTTCTATAATTCTCAGTTTAAATATCAACCACTTCTTTGTGTTTGAAAATAGATAAACACATTTGAAAAGGAGTTCAAATAGTGTGTACCAAAACCCCAGTCCAATCCTGCATCGGAAAGAATCTTCTGTTCCAAAAACTGTATCGATCCTTTTCGATCGATTGTGCTCCCATTTTCTTTCATTCGCCCTTTCACTTCCGATTGGTGTCAGACATGATTCATCTTATTTCAATTTTTCGACCTAACTCGATTTGGACCTTCGAAAATAATACATTTCATCCAACTAACTCCATCCTCGATTTGCAACTAACACAGATAACCATCGTTCCACTATCCGGCGCAGCCGAGAAAAATCCGGGACAGAGAAATATTTCAAAGATGACCTTTTTTCAAGTGTCCCCGTTTTCGAAACGACTCCACAACACCCTTTTTCCCATTTCCCGGAACAAACCATTTCTTCGGTCACCAATTCCGAGTCACCGAGAACAATACGAAGTGTGCCAATCCGAAGCGTTTGGGTTTTTTTTCCTATCCGTGTCGTTTGGCAAAGGGTGCAAAATTGGCTTACATGAAACCCACAAGCATCTAAGCGACAACCACTGCCACTACATGACCTTAGGTTCCCCTTTTGCCCACGGTTCAAGTAAAGGATGCTACCGGCAAGCATTTTGAAAGTGAAAGGATCTCCCTTTTGTGGTGAGAACGTACGTCCCCACAATGAAAGAATCCTTACAAAAGAAAAAGATAGTGCGTCTGCTTCAAAAGCAAACAAACTTTATCTCCCCGGAGGTTAGTTTTCTTTGGGCCTGTGCCTGCCTTCATTCCCCTCGGACGCACAGCCACCAGTTACCACCAGGGGTAAACGACCCAAAGATGAAGGGCTCGGGAAAAATCGGTCACCCGGCAAAGTTTTTACCGGGTCTCCCCGGGGAGGCCTTTCTTAAAGGACAAGGCACCTGATGGTGAAGGTCCTGCACCCGCTCCAATAAGGGATGACAAATGACCAGCCTGTCAACATGATGCATGATTAGGATGTATTTACTTCTAACGGTTCGTTAGCGCCATAAGAGAGTCATCTTGCTCAAAGGGCCGAAAAGGATCCCCCCCTTTGCCGGAAGAGGGCAGGCGTCTGATGTGATGGGGACAGGGGCTAAATTACATCTCTACGTTGGAATTTGAAGAACGATAGTTCTCGACGGGGTAGTTAAGTTGTGTCACGGCCGTAAAAATAATTTAAACCAACTATGCACCAACTTTCTTTGATGTTCCAGCAGGGTTCTTGTTAATCTACTAACAAGTTAATCTGGCTCACGTCACGAACAAATGATACAATGAAGTTATCAATTCCACACGAGTATGGGCGAATAGCTACCAACAGCTTTAACATGTCATGAAGCTTTTATTTTAATACTGGTCAACACTCAATTGACTACTCATTTGATGAAAGGAGATTGGATTAATCATAGCACAACTCAGTACTTATCGGACAGCCTATAACATCTGACCGTCGTCCGCTGACCGTAATTACATGCACAAGGTATCGCTTTACAGCGTCAAACCGTTTAGTTAATCGGCCGCTAGAGCTACGGTTCCGAATAATTAATGATACACTCGGGCGCCGGAACGGTTGTACCCAGACGCAAGCAATTACCGCTTTGACTAACTCGCTTCTTAATGTTTAAGTGTGAGGAACTTTTCGATGAACGGAACGAGCTTCGCCTCCCTGCCAACAATCGCTAAGCTGCCCCAATTCTCCCATAGTTTCAGTACCGATACGAAGCCTGCGCAACCAATGGGTCAAACTGGTGGTTTCGATTTGAACATAAATCTTTCATGAGTTCCCCGCCCCTCACGGCGACTACTGCCACATTATAAGTCATTAGGATCGACTTCGAAGCCTCCGAATTTTCCGAAGCGCTTAGCGATGCTATTATCTCCTCCCCTGCTGCTTAATCATAGCCGATCGCTTCGGGGTATTAAATCCAACCATCTTACAACCGACAGTGCCGAACTTTGTCACCGTCGGCCTACGCCAACCAGCAAACAGATTAACGCTTGGCCCTTCATGCCAAAATGTACCTACTCAGGATGGCCTGTCGGAAAAACGTAACGCTAGCGATTGCTTAAGAGCTGCTGTACGGAGACACTTTTGCCCAGAAAACCGTCATGGCGCTACATTTCCACTGCGTCGCGTTTTACGGTTTCATCTATTCGATTGGAGCACGCAACGTACGTGCGAACGATAAAATGTGCACACCGGTCCTAAGTGTTCGATCATTAATGGAATGGAGAGCTATTCGTCCTCGGTAGCTAGGGCAGCCCGTTTATGAGGATTTACCGCCGCTCGAAAGAGAAAAGCTGACATGTACATACATTGTTCCCGGCCATCACGCGAGGATTGTGTTGGAAGATTAAAATGTACGCACAGTCATTAAACCTTCACGTCGCGATGATTGAATGCCGTTGAATGGTAATGCGAGGATGCCTTTGATTAAGTGTTAGATAGATTATCGCACAATATACAAATAGCTTTTTGAAACAAGTTGTAAGGTATAGGATAGGAGTTATGGTGAATGGAGATCGTAATGGAGATTTTGGAATAAAGGGTAAGGCAAATTCCGTCCCTTGATGATTGAGTCATGATCTGTCATATTTTTAACTAATTGATTTTCTTTTGAGTTTAACGATGTTGGGATAGGTCAAATAATATCTCTTACAGGTTAACACACTGCTGAGCAATATTGTCATTTACTACACCTACCTGAAACTATGCGATGAGTCTGACGGTCGTCCACAGAATAACAACGATAAATCCAACAACCAATAAAGATTTTCCTCTGCTTTCCTCTTCTTCCAGATGCTCGGCACAGCTATAGATCACCATATCCAGCTCAAGAAACATCGGTGATGGGTCATCGTCATCATCGCCACCATCACCCGGCTGCTCATGATCGGCTTCTCACTTTGTCCACCGTAACACCACCTGTGTGCTCGCCGTCCCACCACTGCCATCGTCACCAATCGCAGATCCTGCGCTGGGTACTCATTGGCGTAACCTTTCTCCTGATCAACTCAAGCCATGGACTGGAGCAACTGTCGGCAGATTTGCAGGAACCGCAAGCAGATCAGCAGCCGCTTCCTTCGACGCTCTCGTCCACCACCACCGTCAGTCCGACACTTCCACCGTGCGAGCAGCGTGCACTGGACGAGATCCCGCCCGACCCATTCTACGACGTCTCGGACATTACGATCGGAGCAGCAAAAACGTTCGCCGACTTTCTCGCTGGCCGCAAGATAGATGGCACGACGCGGGATGATCGCAAGTTCGTGCTCGCACGCGAGAAGGCTAACGAGCTGGCAAGCAGCGTATTGAAGCAGGACGATGGGTTACTGCTGGCCGTCGGTATTGCGTCACCGCGACTCCCTCTGGCCGTGGTACAGTTCCGGGACCAGATTGACAGTGCACACGTCAATCTGTCCGAGAGCAAAAACTTCCTGTCGACCTACTGGCGGGAGCTGGGTGTCGCCTGGAACCAAAGCAATGGTGCTCAGTTTTGGGGTACCCCGTTCCGCGATTGTGGCCCGCTCTACGGACGGTGGCTTTGGCCGTACAGTGTTACAGTCGAGTCGCAAGGGTACAAGTGAGTATTTCTTGGAATTATACAATATTCTTATTGCCAACTAGGGGTATTCTGTTCGATTCTTCGAAAACTTCCCGCCGTTACCGTTGGGAGGTCTAATTATGAACTCACTACCACTCGCCTTTTTCACTTGTCTGTCAACTGGGGAAAGTTCGCTTATTATTTCAGAATAGTAAAAAAAATTAGGTAGTTTTATTATTCTACCTAGTTATGGTACACTCACTTCTAAAGCAAAATAGAAAAAGAATTAACTATCCTGAATGAAGAGTTTTGTTTATCCGCCTATCCGCCATCGTTTGACGTGTTCCGGGAAAAAATAATTCATTGCAATGCTTCTCGTAGCGATCGATTTTTGGAGGCTTGTTTTTGTTCGCTTCTGCCGGCTGCTTGTTATACTATGATAACGCCCTCATAGCCACAGGGATACGCGGAAACTTAATTAATTTCTTGGATCGTCGTTTACGTAAAGCACTTGCTCCAAGTTCCAAAAAATTGTCCAACCATAACGAAAATACGAACCAAAACGGAGCGAGCGTCTGCAATCTCATTTGATTCAATTACCAAGCTGATCCGCCAAAAGCTAATGAAAACCTATCGGATTTTTACTTCTCAACTATTTGGATTAACACGGCGACGTCTCTTCGTTAGTAACATCCGCAGCAAATGAGTGCCACCCCGCCCCCCAAGCAATTCTACCAAACCTCCCCAGGATTCAAAGTAATCG
The DNA here is from genome assembly GCF_013141755.1 of Anopheles stephensi. Lineage (NCBI taxonomy): Eukaryota > Metazoa > Arthropoda > Insecta > Diptera > Culicidae > Anopheles > Anopheles stephensi. The sequence goes on from NC_050203.1 coordinate 49,240,406, forward strand.
TAAAAATGCCTGAAAATACTTAAAAGCGCCCTAAATCCGTCCGTCCACCACATCGGCGGCACCCTGCTTCGGAAATGCGACGGGTACTTTCCACCTCCCCGAAACTAGATTCATTCCCGGAAAGGATAGCAAGAATAAATTAAGCACAACAGCACAATTGCCAACGTGACTGTATGATGGCTTGTTGAAGCGGACACTGTGAAGATAACCTGGAAGCGTTGTAATGGCTCCAGAAAGGGCCGAGCTTGCTGCAGCTTTTTTACTTTTAGTTTGTCTTTTTTCGTTCTATACCGGGGTTTTTCTCGCAAAACAGCTCCGAGGAGTTAATTAACATTATTTCATCACTGCCCCGGGGCCCCGTTCTTATGAGACTAATTCACGAGAACAAAGCCCGCCCATGATGGAAACCATCTCCGTCCAGCAACCCGGACGTCGCCCCAAAATAAGTTCGTATCCTGCGATGCAGTCATGCTAAATTTGAATCGTAAAGAATTTCACTCACCTTTAAGTTTCGTTATGCATACTCGGACGGTAGCAGTAGTATGAAGAATCGCTGTCAGATGTTGTTATAATTTTTCTGCATTGTCAGTACATGATATCATTATTAGCAAAAAAACAATCATTCATTATTCGAGTGTCCCATATTCGTAGACATGAAACGTTAATTATGAAACTGTCTGATGCAGGTTCAAGCCTAACATCGTCTTCCGTAGAAAATCAAACCATACTGATTGTAATCTATTACACGAACACATTTATTTGGTAGACATTGTTAGCTTGGCTCCCTCCTTTCATTCCTTTTCACTGATTTTGTGGTCACTTGATAGAACATTTGCTTGTCAGTTTCGCAAAAACAAACCTCCATTATGTGAAAAAACAACCACCGCTTTCAAACCCATGGCTAGCAGGTTAGCAGAAAAAATCATCATCATGATAAGCAATTATCTGATGTGACCTAAACCCAGCTACCCAGCACTAATGGCTGCACTTTTGTGGTTAACATCTTTGTTTAAAAAACTTTTTTTACTACCCACTATCAAACGTCTCTACGCCTGTTGGCATTTATATTCCTTTTCGTACGATATACAACCATACTTGGTACAACCACTTTAATTTCCTTCCATTTTGGGAACAAACTAAAGCTCCAACATTTTTTACTATCTTTTTTTTTACCAAACCACCACGTCATCCCTTCATTTCCTGTTGGCAGAATCGTTGCTTCAGCGTTTATCGCGGCGGACGTGGATCAGTGCAACGATGCGTTGGAATCGATTTTCGGACGCCGTCATGTTTGCGATCGCGAGTCCACCTTCTGCCTGCTGTCGGAGCTGGACGCCTCGAAGCCCCGGGGCAAATATACCTGCGTCTGCCGGCCCGGCTACTACATTCCCAACGAATCGATACAGGGTTTCTCCTCCGAGAAGAATGATGGCAACATTACAAACTTTAGGTGAGACAACGCGAGCTGACCGAACCGAACCGGGGAAATTAAACCAGCGTGCATTTTTGTTCGTATCTTCATTTCACCATTTCAGCTGCATTCCGTGCCCGAGTGCATGCGAGTGCGATTCGGCGGGTAGCTGCAGCAGCCCGGACGAGGACTTTAGCACCGAAACACTCATGAAGGCCACGATCGGTGCTATCTTAGGAGCTTGTATGCTTTGTTGTTTAGTGTTAGCGTTAATTGTGTTCCGTCAACGGAAGTGCAAGGTACGGCCAGGTGTTTGGAAGGCACAACATGTTCTGGATAAATGATACTAATTCAGATATATTTATTACATTGTCATATCGATTTTTCCCTACCGTGCAGACCATTGCCACCGGGATGTGGACCATTTTAGAGACAATTTTATTCGGCATTTTACTTCTATATTTAGCGGTAAGTATTATCCTTTGTTATTATATGAAAAGCGAAAAGAAACATATTTTCAAACAAACGCTAAGAAAACTGCAATTGTGGAGGAACAAAATAGTATTACAATTTGTTTGATTCGATTGGAACGAGACAAAAAAAAACTACAAACGCAATAATCAATTCACTAGCTATCAAAACCAAACAGCGTCACTTCTCGACGTCGAAATTAATTAGCAAATTAACAATTTAACCGGAAACTAAACGGCATGCACCGTCTGTGCCAACCGGCTACGAAGGCAAAAAGGGAAAACCAGCGTGCTTAATAATTCACTCGGCGTGTTAACCGGGCAGCAACAAATTGTGGGGAAAAATTGTATCAAAATGAAACTGTCATCAATATTATTCACCCATGACCCGTTCCGTACCGTTGCTGTGTACGGTGAAAAGAATTAATTAAAAGAAAAAACCAACTCACTTCCACAATACGGCCCAGTGGGCCCACTGGCATACGGCCCAGTGGGCGTAAGATTTAACAAGACTGGAAAGGATTAAGTAGGCCACGATAAAGTGAACCATCATCAAAAATTTAGTCACCATAGGCCACGTATAGGCGTGATCGTAAGGAAGCGTGTCGAAGGAGGAGCTGTGGGGAGCATAAAAAATGGTTATCGTATCGGTTTTTTGTTTTTTCGTTGTACTTTTTTCCCCAAACCGGAAACCTAACCGAACCGAACGCGTTACGCCCCATTGGGTTGGGTTTATAAATAGAGACCCGGCCCGAGACCGATAGCCACTGACGAAACGGAAAAAGTTTTAACCGACCGAAAACAAACGTGACATTGCATCGAGTTTTGCCCCATTTTTTCGTAGGTTATACTATTCGCTTGAACTGCTTGTGTGAGCACGCGATGGGAGAAGTAAATCGACTTCGGAGAGAGAAAGAAAAAAAACCGGAACGACCATCATCACAATCGCTCCGTCACGTGGTCACGTGACGCGTAAGGGTAACGCAAAAGCTCCTGCACCCGTTATTGTTCGACAACAATTTTAATCAAAAGTTTCCAGTCATCATTAAAGTTGTGAACCATGCTCGACCAGCAAACGGCCAAGTGATGCTCCATCCTGACATGGCCATGGTGGGTGGGTGCTGGTGGTTTTTCCATTGAATTTAATAAGCGTGTGCAGCTGAGGTAATATCATTATGTCGTGCTATAGAACTAGCGCGCATACATGTAAGCTTCTGCATGAAAAAAACACATACAAGCTATTCACATCAGAAAATTAGTGACACCTCCAGCAGCAGTTACCCCGGTCTCATTATTAACGGCCAGCGTAGGACCAGCTGATACTTGAAGCGTGATGGTTGAATTACTAATGATGAAATTTATAATACAGGATGGTTTTGTTCACCGTGGCGCTGGGGATACTGAGTCGTGATCGCAGTTCATATTACCGCGCGGTATACGCCAGTGGAGGAAACCTTAATACGTATTTAAAAAAAACCCTTTTCGCATATAATTGTCTGGGTACTTCAGATCCAGCTTCCTGGCAGGTTCATACTCAGAACAGTTTTTTTAAATCAATAATAATTGTAGAACTTGGCTTGTACGTAATACATCCAAAAATGTCACTTGATACAAGCATTTTTCCTCAATGAAGAGCTTTTCGCGTCAACTGTCATTGATTCATCGTCCTGTTGGCACCACACCCTTGGGAGAGGAGGTATTGTCCAACCAATATTCGTGGTTTCCTCGAATATGTTTTGTTGTGCCATAGCGATGTATTGGTTTGAGGTACAACTTACAGCAGAGAGCAAATCAATGTAACTGGGTGCAAATATTTAACCACAAAACTGTGCTATGCTAATTACCATTTTCCAACACGGTTCGGTTCGTGTGAACTTATAAAGTTGTAGAATTCCAATTTATTTACATCCCCGCACTTATCTGCATATGGTGTTTTGCCTAATTGGTGATGGCGCAACAACCAGTCGATTGCATTAAAACAACTTCAAAGCACTTGCAACAGATGCAAACGTGGCACACCCTTGGCAAAAATGCATACCTACATGCACACACAAAGAGACAACGGTATGTAACACACGTACAGTTCGAACAGCCTTCCCACACACTGCCACAAACACTCGTCGGTTCTGCGTCGGTGCACTGCTGAGCAATGCAATGCACCGCAAATAAGCACCCTTAATTGAATGGTACAATTTATTGATCTTACACTAATATTGACGGTTTCAATTGGTGCCATCCACTAGCGCACACACACAATGAAAATGGGTTTCTTTGCTGAACATGGTGCACCAGTTTTGCGAGATGCAAAGATGGCAGAGGATAGCGTAAGGTGTGAAAGGAAATTAATTTATGACACGATGATTAACATATCGATTCGATAAACCGCAGCTAATCAACGAGCTCGCGAACCGTTGACGAATGCCATGCCCCTTTGATTAAGGGTCTAAGTATACTGGAGATACCACACGAGCCCGTCCGTGGCACGTGGCAGTTCTCCGCGAGATTAATTAACATTTCATCGTGGCATTAGCCATCCAGCCATCGGCGCTCAGCCTACATCATTACCTGCCGTTTAATTATTGTTGTCCTTGTACATATGCAGTGGATGATGGGAAGCATTAATCACAGTTTAACCATCGGTAAGCAATTGAGCACTGAATAATATTTACCTTCACGCACGATTTCCCCAATTGGCAGGAAATCTATTAAGCTCATAACAAAACATACCAAGAACTTGAGCGAACCAGAATGTTAACTGATTTTGTTGCTTAATTTTTTACCAAGAAAACGTACACCATTGCTCCACCAACGACAGCATCCGATTGTCGGCTGCCTGTTATAGAAATCCAGCTGCTGGAACCGTCACTTTGAACCGTGTGCACACATCTGCTCATCCGCTACTTCCACGGAATTTATTCCATTTTCCGTCGCTCCCATAATCGAACCAAACCTCAATGGCTCCGTGACCGTTCATCATAAATCGACTATCGAAATACATCCATCTCGAATGAAATCCATCCGCAAATTGGGGCTTTTCCGTTCGCAACGCTCGCCATTGCTAGGGGAAGGCCTCCGCACCAATCCAAACAGAGTGGCATGACTCGTCGCTTTCGTGCGTCTGTCACTGTCAGCTATCTACCACACGCCCATCTACATTGGTTCTGACCAATGGAGGAGCGTAAGCTGACCACGGTGAATGCCTCAAACTATCGGTGAACATTCTAGCCACAATTTTAAGAAGTCATCTTTTCATTCTTGTCTGAGTGGATAGATTTTCTATAAAGAGTGAAGCACAAAACGCCGCTACCGCCGCGTCACAGTAAGAGCTACAGCAGGCCTTGTACGGAGGCAAAGGGCAAACGCACGGCATTCGGAGCCAAAAATAGAAGAACGATGGCTACGAAAACATAATTTCGTACGGTATGTCAATAAATTTTAGTCGACTATCGCACGCTCACCGTAGCATTGCTTTTATCTGACAAGCGGCACACGTACAAAAGCGAAATGTTGACTTTGCACACAGTTTTTCATTTTTCCACGCTCCAAGAGAAGATTGCCATTATGAAAAGTTGGAGAAACAGTTGGGTGGGTAAAAAAAAACACGGCTGTGGAAAATGTGCTTTCTGGCAAAGAGAAATGCATTTCTTTTTGTTTTGTTACATTTCTTTCGAAATCTATCTCTTATCGATCCATGTGAGATGGGGCGTTGCTGCTTGGTATTCTGTATATTCCCGCGAAATGAATTTAACAGATTTCTACGATTATCGATATGGTTTATAGAAAATCTTTCGACGGTGGTTCCACACGAATGGCGAACACAAACCTCTTCAGTTTGTTGGTTTTTAGGACGAATTTTCAATAACATTATCTTTAAATACACTGCGCGAAATAAGAATACCACCACCAGATGTTGAGGCAATTTTTTGCTCATTTGCTTTATTTATCATTTTTTGCTCAGTTGTTCAGTACTCAGTGTGAGCGGATATTTGTCTAACTTTCTGCAAATAACTTTTAAAAAAATTACATTTGCCACATAGGCCTATCCCGTGCATAAATAATTTGGGATAATTATCGGTCATGATAATATAATAACGGTTTCACGGTTATAATAACGGGATAATAACGGTTTCATGAATTTTTGTTACAATCAGTGTTATGACTCAAAAAGGTTTAAAATCGGTTTTTTTTTAATGATTTCTTTACTAAAAATAGAAGAATCGGTTAATAAATGAGGAAAATGTTGCCAATCAAAACGGTGGAGCTAATCTTATTTCACGCAGTTTATTGTATTGTCACCAACCACTCATAAAAACACTGTGATAATGGTATCTGGTCCCGATGCTTTTAGTTATGATTTTTATTTGGCTATATTTTTTAACAGGGCGGTCCGGTGGCCGAGGCGACATCGGCGCCGGTCTTCACACGGCAGGGACGGGGTTCAAATCCCATCCAGACCGCCTCCCCATACGTAAGGCTGACTACTTTTCTGCGGGTTAAATTAAGTCACAGAAAGCCAGAAATGGCAGGCCGAGACCTCTCGAGGTTGTAGTGCCAAAGAAAAAAAAATATTTTTTAACAATAACGTGTGTGAGCCTTTTTATTCAACTCCCATTATCTCAACTCTCAACTTGTTCAATGGCAGTTTTTGTTTGTTTAATATACTACTCAATTTGGCAGACACACCGCATCACCCTGCGGCCACCATCGCAGTGGCTAATGTATTATCGATTTTTCGGCAAACCCAAAGTAATGCACCACTAAAATTGCATCAATTCATCACCGAAGAGATAGAAACGGGGGCAAAATTTATTGCATCGGAAACCCCCGCACATTAAGCGCACTAAGGAAAGGTGATAATGATGTCACTCGACTCGGTGAACGTACCGATGCGCTGACAGTGATGAACGAACGGGCAAGGCTGTACAGGATCGCCCGCTAACAAGAAATTTTCTGCGAGCGAAAAATGTACGCGCCGTCGCCGGGGAGACATGCACAAATCATCGTTCCACAAGGTTCCAACCACTCAGACAGACCAAACTATGTGCGGGATTTCTTTTTCCTCAGTTCAACGCTTCCCGCTAACTACATTTCACTTTATTGCTTCCCATCCGAAATGATTTATAGTGCGATACGCAGACACGACACGCCTGCCGGAGTAGTACTGTTCCAGCTAGCCCAAGTTGACATAGTTATACATTTCCGTTTGCCATCACCGCTACCGGCAAGCTTTCGATTATCTTACGAGTAGGCCCATCGCTGGAGTTGCTAGGCTGTCAGTCTTGCTGCTGAGACCGTATGAAGAAGGGTGGCGCCACTGCTGAAATGATAGAGTTTTAGAGACATTTCTGCTTTCTATGACTCGTATCGTGGTAGGATATACGAATGCGTTTTTTTCTAGCATTGCAAATTTAATCAGACGATTTTTAGGAGGAGCAATTTGCATGAAATGAAACTGAAGCTATAAATCTCATGTACATACACAATAGTTAAGCAGATATCATTGAGTAGAGTCGGCCAAGGATGCCAGCAGCGCCAAATCATTTAAGCTGCTACCATTTCCACGATTATCAACATTAGACAGCAAAATTACGTTTAAACTCAAAATTATATTTAAACCATTAAAAATGCTAAAAGTTTGACATTTCCCCCTCTTCCAAACAGGTTGCTCTACACTTCCTGCAGGCATCGACTGTGCGGTGCCTGCTGGAACCGTGGTGCCGTGAGCTGGGCTTCATCATTTGCTACGGTGCGATCGTGCTCAAGCTGTACCGTCACCTGGTGGAGTTCCGCACCAGAAAAGCTCATCGATGGGTTGTGAGAGATCTCGATCTGCTGCGCTACTTGTGTGCCATGATCGTCGCGGTGCTATGCTACCTGGCCGCCTTTACCGCGACCAGTCTCGACTTTCTGCAGTACAGCGAGCTGGTGTGGCAGATGGACCAACCGCAGTCGCTCGACGCCGAGCAGGTTGCGTCCAACATGTGTCGACCCCTGCGCTGGGATTACGTGACCGAGGCCGGTGAGCTGCTGATACTGGGCTTCGGGCTACAGTTGGCCATCGCAAGCCGCAATGCCAACACGCAATTTCGGGTAAGCTATTCAATGCTAGGAAGCAACCATGTACTGCCAGAATGGGTGATGGTGCTTTGCATTTACTACGGTTTTCTCATCACCCCGTATCTCTCATTTCCAGGAGCGACAGTTTTTAGTAGCATCGATACTGATCGAGTTTCTCGTCTCGTCCACATTCTACATACTGCGCTTTTGGTATTTGGAGGAATTCAATCCGTCTACACTGTTCTTAGCCCTGTTCGTGCGCTCGCAACTGACCAACACCGTGACGTTGGGCTTGATCTTTCTCCCTAAGCTCTGGTACCAGCACAAACAGGTAAATGTCAGCGGGTCAACTCCCTGTCCTTGATCCCCACAGTTTCGCACAGTTGTTGCATTTCCAACCCCTCTGCCCTCAACCTCTCCAACTCCATCCTCTCCACCATTCCGCATTCCACATCCGAAGGAAAATTCCACAAAACAAGTATCGAAACAAAGACTCAATGGGTCTCTTCTTCGACGCGAAACATAGTTCATGTACCGTCTAGATTTACCAAATTGGAACACATGTACAAGATTGGAGAAACTTCAGTAAAATTGTTCACAAAAATGTTAGAACTTCATTAAAATCCTTCATTCAAAAAACATATTCATATTATGACTCCATCCGTGCGAGTCACACTACATGGCCCCCCAATTATATCTCAAACTACCTCCCAATCGTATGGCGATAGCTTTCGATTCCCCGTACTCAACATGTCCTACAAAAAAAACCCGCTTATCACACCCACCGTCTATGCTACCCTTCACATACGCTATCAGATTAACACCGCATAATCGAATAGTCAAGGGAACAAATCTGCGCTAGCACGCTCCGTGTATTTTTGTCCATTAGCAATATGTTGTTCAATATTTTTGTCCCACCAATATTTGCCCTGTGCCACCATTTACCGTGCATTTTGAGTGTGTCGCCAGATCGTGCCTAAATGTGCGGCCTGCGTGCGCCTGTAGCATTGTTTCTGTACATATGTCCCACACACACACACACACAAGCTCAATATACCCAGGAAACCTTACACAAACTTAGCTCACAAACAGACACAACACTAACTACAACGTCATTTTATTTTACTCTTTCAATACACATCGTTGATGGTTGAGTTCAGCTTCATGTTTATTTTCTTATGGCTTTGGGTTTCTTGTGATACAATTTTATCCAACAACTTTTTGCTTTTCTTACGATCATTTTCCGTTACCAAAAAAGAGTCTCAACATCTGCACTCATCTTATGTGGGCTTTATTTTGTTTCAAACAACATACTACATCTATATACTCATCGGAGCGGCTTACACTCGCTAATAATATACTCTGCGATCTTCTTCACACTTCACAGCTAGGCTAGCTAATTATTTCGATATTAGCCCAGCAAAACCGTTGGCATAGTGAAACGAGCGTTTCGCTTCCGGCCTTGCTTCAGGCCCGACAAAGCGTTGCGATGTCATCGAAATTTACTTTCATTCTGCAGGGAATAATAATAATCGCCCCACCGAGACCCCAAAGGCATAATGTTTTTCAGCTTTAGCTAAGATAACCCACCCGGCGTTAATTCTTCCGTACCGTCCTTGGCCCGAACCATACTTTTTCGCCGTCGCCCGTGTGGTTTGTTTGGTTTGAGGGGTAAATGGATGGGGAGAGAACTTGTTTTATTCTTCCTTTTCATTACCACCGCACATGATGATTTAGCAATTTTTACTCCCTTTTCGCTGACACTTTTCATAAACTCCGTGCCCATAAAGTGCCCACTTTACCACCGTCTTACCACTGATTTTCTTACAAAATGGGGCCATTTTCTACGCAGACAAAAACGTTCCGTTTTTGAAAAAAGGGAACCTATTCGGTTCCTTTTTTTGTGCTCCACTTCACCGGTGTACCGGTTCCAGGGTGGGAGCTGGGGCGGGGATTAAGCTAGCAGTCTGCATTCTTATCTCGTCATCATCACACGCTTCCTTGTGCTATCTGTCAACCATGCTGCAGGACCCGGTCAGATGGGTGGGCACAGGACGGGACACTCGGGCGGTTTGAATGAAAAACAAATTGAACCACTTATTTACAAAATCTCCCCGTACTTTACACCCCAGGCAGGGGTACAGACTCCCGCCTGCTTTGCACAAAAAGAAAGATGGCGCCAACGACAGACGCGGCCTCACACCGGAGGACGGTTGTTTACTGAAACGATGTCAAAGGCAGGATGTTGTTTTTGATTCATCGTTATCAAGATAGCGTGGGTCGGTAGAAAATAAACTCACACCCATGAGCACCACGCACACCGTGCACCGTCGTGTAAGCTGCCCAAGCGGCAAACCTGAACCGTAGTGCCTTAGATTGAATCTTAAAGCTGCTTCACTGTCTCATTACACTTGAGCGATATCGTCGCAGGCCAAACGTGAACAATCGTAAAGCTTTTTTTTTGTGCGTTTGTTTTGGCCCTTTTTTCTCTCTTTCTCTCTCTCTCTCTCTCTCTCTACATTTTGTTTGCCAATTACTAAACACACTCCAGCCAAGTACGGCCAACCGTCGATTCGAGCAGCGTTAATGTTGACAAACGCTCCTGTCCAAAGTGCTTCTTGTGCGAGCAGCAGCCGACGCTTTCCCGCAACCGACGCAATTGAGCGAAATTGATTGCGTGTTTATTCGACTGAAACAATCTAAACGTGGCTCGCGGCCTCCGTTCTAATGGTCGGATGACACACACGCACACTGCATCGAGTAAAGGTAAACACATACGCTTGCTTGTCCGGCCCGTGCGATTCGGATGGATCAAGCTGATAGCGACTTAGCGAACAGATTCAGGTTAAAGGTGTTTGGTTTTAATTATAATGATCAAACAACTTAACGTTTGCCGCGCCGGAACCGCCGCACAAATGGTTCGAACTTGATGGAATGTTCAGTGCGAAAGCTCTGCTTGGGTACAATTTTAAAGCGCAGCAGTTAAATGCACTGTTTTGTTTATAAATACACCATTATTGAGACTTTAATTCTTCACGTTAGTACGGTATTAGTATGCTTACTTACCTATCAGGCGCTACAGCCGCTTCACGGTCTCAGCCTGTTGACGGTGCTCGATACCGCTCACGGTCTTGCGCCGTATTCTGCCAGTTTATTATCCCGGCCGTTCTGGCGGACGCATCAACGCCATCACTACATCCCTTTTTCTGTGGCCTACCACGCCACTAGGCAAAAAAATCTTTCTCTAAAAGAGGTATTAGTATCAGTGTACGGCCCGTGATCAAGGTTGAGTTTTTCATCTAACTTGACAATACAACCGCGATAGGTTTCGGCCAGCCATTTCTGGCTTTCTGTGACTTTCTGTGAGTGAATCATACTTACGGGGTGGCACAGCCATTGGGATTTGAACCACAGACCAGCGTAGCTTTCGCCACAGTCACCTGTCCGTCCCTTACAGAGTTCCTACCGAACTTAGTATATACAGTATATATAAACCTGTACATACTTTAAAAGTTCAGTGCGCTATAAAAGCTCGAGACTCTAAGGACCGCAAAGTTTCTTCTTTTCCCTTGGCACTACAACCGCGAAAAGCCTCGGGCTTTCTGTAACTTGGTTTTACCCATAGCAAATTAGTCAGCCAAGTGTACGGGGAGGCAGTCTGGATGGGATTTGAACCCGGGTCCTGCCGTGTGAAGTGGTCCTACACAGCTTGCCTATAGAAATATTCGCCTTTGTCCATTTATATGGTACCCCTTGAAAGCTTTGTACCCCAAACATATTCTAAGTTAGCTGATGCGAAGATCCATCGTTAGCTTAACTTTACACGTCAGCTTAAGCTTTTTGCTCTTAGAAGATACACTTGTGGCACAATATATCAATATATTAGCAATTTATAAAATTTGAACGTAAGCACTGCTGATGCACAGCACGCACAAATGCACCCGGACTATTCCCCCACAGGTGAGGACTGGCTATCCAACTAAATGATATCATTAAGTCTAGCAAGCCAGAAATGGCAGGCATGACCTGAAAGGTCGTTAGGCCAAAGAAGGAGAAGAAGAAACGGGGCCAAAGAAGAAATGAGGGGCGGTCCGTTTCATAGCCTTATTAGAGAGTTTATCAAACTTTCTCGGATAGCAACTTGTGGGGAACGATATATTTATCCATCATCGTGTTTCCAGCTCGTAACAACAGAGCCGAAAACGGAGCTCGATAGCTTATCTGGTTCGTTCCGTTTTGTTGTTGCGCAGAAATTGTATCGAATCAGTGAGAACAGCGAAACCATTCCAACTTTCTGCTGCACGCTTGCAAGTGTGCTTCAGCTGGTTGGCAGATGTGTAGGTTAATAAAAAAAGGAAAAACAAGGACACGCGAATACAGAACCTGTCCGAAGCAAGACGACCGTAACCAATACAAACCCATCTCGACCGGAAGCGGAAGTTTTGCTTATGTCACTCCAGAAGAAATCACACCACAACTTTGACTTCACGAAAGTTGCATTACTACACAGGAGGAATGGGCAGCACGCCCCGGGATCCAAAGTCCAAGTCCCCAAATTACGAAATTACATTCTGCCAGCCAAGCTCTCCAATCTGTGAGTGTTACTGTCTTACGCTTCGGTGAACACTACCATCGGAAGCACGCTCGGTTGAAGCCTTCCTGATGCACTGTTGCCTGCCTGGGTCGTTCGCTTTCCCGGGAACTCAAGACCGAGCAGTGCGAGCAAAATTGGATCTTTATTATCCGCTTGCTTCATCGCCCGCGACCCATCGCCCCGGGGGAACGATAATCCAGGATAAATGTGTAATTTAACACTTTACACACTCCCGTTACACAGCCCGATCTGCCCGCTGCTGCACCAGTTTACAGTGTCCGCCCGGTCTAGTTTGGCAGACTCTGAAAGTTGGTCGCAACTGACAGAATTCGGTCCCAGAACACATTCATGTCGTCGAAAACTTCCCAAACACACTTAACCCACGAGCCACACACAGCCGTTCACTCGTCTTTCGTGTGATTTTCCGCCGTTCGAGCAAGCGCCGGGTCGTTTCGGTACCGGCTTTGCTTCCGGTCGCGCGAGTTGCCAAGTGCGTCTCATGCGTATTACAGCAGAAGTTAAACTGGAAAACCCTTGCCCGAGTATCTCCGGGCTTTATTAAATTACATAAATCATGAGAGGAAAATTCAATCGAAAGGACATCTCTCATCGTTGCGCTTTTGCGCGAGCGAGCGTCCGCCAAAAAGGACGAGACGATGTTTCACGTTCCACAGCAACGTGGACAGCTACAGATACGCTGGTACGCTGCTAACGGGCTAGCAACAGCGTCCGTCTCTGAGGATGATTTCGTTTGCAAAAGCGGATGAAAAATCTGAACCAGCCACATCAACGCGCTCGACGAAAGACGGAAAACCTACGGAGGCCAGGCTTTTGGAAAATGAGAGAATGGTGGGAGCGGGGGGGCAGAGGGGGGGAGGGACAAAAAAGTTTTTCCTACGAATCCTAATCAAATTTTCATGACAATAAACTTTGTACTGCTGCGTTGCTACTTTAAACGGGCGCTACCGAGAAGTTTGTCACGTACACGGAACCAGCGCCCGGACACGGAAGCTTCTTACACGGGCCAGGGGAAAAAGAAGCAAAAAAATTACTACGAAACACGAACGAAGGATCGACAGACACTGTAACTTTTTCCAGCTGCGTCGTGTGCGTGTATGTCAATGTGCGGCTCGAACGTTGTCTGCCAACGCGCCGAGTGTCACCTGGCAACAGTTTTGAAGCACATTGAGGGATCTCGTTAAACCGGCGCACGACGTTTCCTCCCTAACGCTCCCTTTGCCTTTGAATGGTTGTAGATCACTTCTGGATAATGAAAGAGTTTTCAGTACTGCTTTGGCAGTAAACACGCTCAGAAAAAAGTGTATCGCAAGGTGCGCGGTGTGATTTGGAACGAAAGTTTATTATTTTTGTTGTCACCTGCCGGGCGCACGCTAGTTATGCCAACAATGTGCGGCAGATAAAATGTGGCTCGCAGTGAAGAATACGTACTGATGGAGCAAGCTGACCCAGTGTTGTACACTGGGATGATGATGATGACTGCGAAGCAAAAAAGTTAAATAGTCAGGTGAAGATGATCTCATAAGTTCAATGTGACAATGCTGCATTATAGTGAGATAACTTTAAAATTTAAGTAAGTTTGTTAATAAGACAGAAAAGTTTTTATTAACAAATATCAAATTCATCTGGGTTTTTTTTTAATTTTAAATTTAAAGGAATTCTTACCGATTCTAGATCTTCATTTCCATATTTTACATTGGCGTGATCGATTTGTTCACCGAAGCCTAGTGAGTTAGTAAGATGCTCTGAAGTAAAGTTACGCGTTTGGTTGCATCGTTGGAAGTATTATCCGATAGTCCTTTAACACTTAATAGACCATATACTACTTAGCATGGGACGGCCCGGCGGTGAGGCGATAACGGCACCGGTCTTCAAACGGTAGGACCGGGGCTAAAATCCCATCCGGACCGTTCTCCCGTATTGACGACTGACTAGCCAACGACGTGGTATCAATAATAAGTTTAAAAGCCTGAAATGGCAGGCATGGGCAAACAAGAAGAAGACTCTTAAGGATCTTGCTATCAAACGGCACTTTAAGGTTTTCGTTTACGATTGAACAGAGTCCTAAGCCTTAGAGATTTATGTGAGTACTTTTATTATGGATAAAACTGTGAATTAGCGACGTGACGAGCGGTACCGAGCTGGCAGGGCAGTATCTTTTAGGATAAAAAAAAACCCGGAGAAGTGCTTCTGACTTGAAAGTGACCAAATCGGATCGAATAACCCGCTGAAGGAGCAGCCCGGTGTAAGTGGTGACAGAGGCGTCGGTCGTCTTTCTGTAAGACCGAAGTTTCTATCCCATCCGGACCTAACACCTACAGTGAGGACTGACGTGTTATCAACAAGTCTAGTAAACCAGAAGCGACAGGTATGACCATTATTAAGCCATTAAGTAGAATCCGCTGACGGATCGTGGTCACCGATCAATGTCGCCGTAACTCATGTGATGAGAGTGTTTTGATCGTTGCCGTAGGTCAAACACTCTTGCGCATATCAATACTCCTATCGGTGTTGTCTCTTGACCCTAGATGGAGCAATTACATCTGAATATCACTTCTAAGCCATATTCTATTTGAAGTGACAATTTTTCACCTCTAAACCTTTCCTGGCCAACTAACAAGAGGGCAGCCGTGAATCAAATTTTCGACTGAAGTAAATACTCGGTAACCTTCATCTACCATGTGAATGAGTATATTAGCATTCTAACCAATATGGCAGATCTTATTTCTGTTACCATATTCAGCCCCACGATGCGGCTCAATCCATTGCCAAACATGATGGGTGGTTACCTGTATGCATAGGGAAGCAGCTATGAGTTTCAGATAAATGTCTGTATATCGTTTTTGTTT